>NC_065583.1:9812560-10417560 GCF_024542745.1 Macaca thibetana thibetana
AAAATTCCATGGGACTCTGCTTGATATCTCTTTCCTGATCATCAGTTTCCTCATCGTAAAATGGAATAATACCTATTTTACAGGGTTATTGTGAGAGTTTACTATTTCAGCTGTCTAGCACATAATAGAAGCTTGATAAATGGCAACTACTTTCATTATTTTATGCAAACATTTATTCAGCATCTTCTGTGGTTGGCACTCTGATATGAAAGTGTTGAGGCAACAAAATTTGTGTATCTGGAGTTTCAATGATATATTGCCACTGTATTGGCTTTGGAATAAAGGCACACCTTGGAAGTGTGTCATTTTCATTGCTACCAGAAGGCTGCTCAATTTTTAAATTCCATTTGGTTCCTCTGATTTTGTATTCTTTAAATACCTTTTCTGAGTAATCTCAATATTCCTTGTATTATAGGTGAAATGTAGAACTAGTAAGTGGCAGATACTAGATAGGAACCCAGGTCTCTCTGATGTCAAGCAAAGCTATCTTTGTCCATATTGCAGTTGGGTGATCACAGAATTTATCCACGAAACCAGAACACTTTTGAGAGTGAAAGTTATGAGGGGACAATAAGTGTCATCCAGGACTGTCTCAGGCAAATGAGGGTGTTTGGCTATTCTATTTATAGCTAGAACAAACAAGTTTATGAGCTTGGGTCCAAGACTTCTGGGATGTTTTGGTTGAACCCAAACACTCACCTTTAGTTTTTTTGTTTACATGAGTATTGATTTTGCCATAGTAAATTAATTGACTTTAGATCTGAATGATTGAACAGTGTGGTCTAATGGTTATTAAGTTTACATTATGGTCTAATGGTTATTAAGTAGTAGCCATAATACATGTGTTCATTTTTATATTTTACTTTTTTTCTTAATTCCTTTAAAATCAGCAAGCTTTTAAAAGAGGATGGGAAGAGGTAAATGAAATAAGCTTTTTAATTCTTAGTCATGTCAGACGAACTTTGTAAACAGAGTCTAAAATGAAAATCATAACATTCCAATGTTTTTCCTTTGGGAAGATGGAAATGTGTTGACACTGAAAATCAGATGCATTTAAAATCACCTCTTTTATTGCCTTTATCTATCAGTCTGTCACCCATCTTTCTTGTTCTTTTTGCCTTATTCTTTAGGTCTCCTGTTCTTTTACCTTAGGGAGGTGCAAAACTTGACTCACATGGTAAAAGTTGGGGTGATTTAAGTTTTCACAATATCAGCATCATAGTCTTGTGGAAAGAGTGTGGGTTTTGGTAGCAGACAAACCAAAGTTTGAAATTCTGGCTCTCCCCTCCTTTGTTGTGTGTCCTTTTGCCAATTACTTAACCTCTGAGCCTCGGTTTCCTTACAATGATATGAGGATTGGAGAACAAATGTAAAGTGCTGGGCAAATAGTAGGTCCTTAAACAATGATGACAATTATGGTTATGTGATATGGACCAGAAACTGTGGCATTGATGAAATTATAGTCAACAATCTCACCACTAATCTTGTTTTGCACTCAGACTTTCACAGTTCCCTTTGGTGGGTTTTTGTTTAAACATTCTCTCTCTCCCTCTTGATTCTATTCACTGTATCCTGAAAAATTAGTGGTTGGCAGCAGAAACCTCCTTTCCATAGAACATCAAGTGGGCCCTCCCCCAAGGTTTCAGTAAGTTGTCTGGGACCATCCCTAACCTCCAAATTGCCAAGGGTGCACCCCCTGCCCCAACTAACATTCAAGTTGCCTGTGTGAAGGAGTGATTTGTTGCGGCCTCTAACTGCTTCTTCTCTTCCTTCCTTTTTGTCATCCTGCAGTGTTCTGTGCCAAGGTCTTTGTGGCTAGGCTGCGCCAACCTGGTAGAGAGCATGTGCGCACTGAGTTGCCTGCAGAGCATGCCCAGTGTCAGATGTCTCCAGGTGCCTTTCTTCTTTCTTGTTGTAAATGTGTTTTTACGTATGCCATGAACATTTGTTGAAACTTGCAGTAGTGTGTTTAATCCAATGTTAAGTCTGCTAAATGTTCTGTGTAACCCTCTGCTTTCCTCTAGCCTGGGTGCCCCACATGGAGGAGTTAGTACCAAGAGGGGCCCTTCTGAGCAAACGGGTCTTTGGCTGGGCCCTGTCCTCCCCTTTTCTGCTCCTGCTTTTTACTCTTTCCCCCTCACCTTGAGGTTGTAATTCTCATGTTTAATAGTTGTGCATGTGCCAAAAAAAAACTCCTGACATTTTCCATTTGGCTACCTTTAACAGTTCTTTGTTGAGTTGGGAGGGTTTCGTAATTAAAGTGGTGATTTTTCTATTTTGAAACTCATCCTTTTGGCTTGCTTTCTCTCCCCTCTTCAAAAAAGGAGCGGGGAGGGAATCACTACTGGCATAAAGCCTCAAATTGAAGTTTATAAAGATCATAGCTTTATGCTGCCAATAATTTGTCAGTTTGGGCCACCTCCCAAAGGCCAGATCTGACACCTGTCCTCAGGGTCCACCCAGTTTTCCAGGCCGAGGCCGGCAGAGAATTCCACAGATAAAAGTATAACTTTTTGGGGGGTGGTTGGGAAAGGGTTGCTGAGGATAGAACTGTTAGCAGGAGTGCAGCTGGTGACCCTCTCTTGTTGGGGTGACTTCTAAGAGAGCCAAGGAAGAAAACATTATAGCTTTATTTGTGAAGCTCTGTTTAGAGCAAGCATGTGTTTAATTAAGTATGGTTTCAGTAGCAATATTCAGTTTTCATCACTGCATATTCCAGACAGTTTGATATATCTTTAAAAAGCCATATTAAATTCCTGGCATCCGGTTGAGACTGTCCTGTTTTAGGAAAACTGTAAAATTAGGCATTGAGTTAGAGGGATATTATTGATGGTATGGATGCCTTCACTGTTTTCAAGGTTATCTTTCTATTCATGTTTACAATTTTTAAATGGAGCTGGGGAGCCAGGAAGGAGGAAAATGTTCTTCATATTGGGGTCAGGCATTTTATTTACTTATTGGCAAACATTCAGAGTAGCACTGGTGTGGTTATTGATTCAAATTGCTTTCTTTGGAAAATGGTACTGGAACCTCACTAATACAGTTAACTGGAGAGCGAGTTCAATGTAAGGCCCAGTTGTCTTTAGATTCTGTATATAAAGGTGGGTTACAAGTCTTACCTTACAAGAACAGGGTGCTTCAGTGAGGCTCAAAGTGTAATGAATATATATTTACTTTTGGAAAAGCAGCTTCTGTGCATGCGATGTAATTTTAACAAAAATGTTCTTGGAATGGCAGCCATTATTGCATGTGCTCTCCTTGATGCTATATAATGGATATTTGCATTATTATAATAGGTGTACATTTTTGTCTCCATTTTTCTGGATTAAAAGGCATGTTACAGTTGCTTTTTAGTAGGCTGACCCAGTTTTTTGCAGAACTGGAAATTCAAGAAGGGGAAAAACTATAGTTGTTAGTGAGGTCTTGAAGTGCAGATTCTTTTTATTGCATTCAGTTAAAAGTAATTGGCCAATGGAAGGCATCATTCAATATATTTTAGTAACAGTATTGTGAGTTCTCTGGAGGTGGGGTGAGTGGGAGGAAGTATGGGTTCTTACCTTGTTGAAAATGGAAATCCAAATTTGTTAAAAGTTCCTTGACTCATCTTTCTTAGTGAAACTCACTTAAGAAGAAAATAAAAAGATTTTTTTTTTTTTGCCTTGATTGGGTCTTATTTCAGTGAGTGGAGCAATATTGTCTTTAGAGATGTGTAGAGTATTTTGTTTACTTAGGTTTAATTTTTGCTAGTATATAATTGAGGGTATGCAGCACAGTAAAATGAACCAAGTACGCAACTGATTGGCATTAGCAAATCATTACTCTGTTTTGTTCCACATGTGAATGGAAAGTAAATGTATTAATATTAATGAGCCTGGAAGACTTCCTTCCTCTCTACTCATTTAAGTATTACTTTAATGCCAGCATTTCTCCCCTTTACCTCCAGTCTCCAAACAGTGCTAAAATTTCGTATCTTAATTTGGGTTTGGGCTCTCAAAGAAGTCCTGTTGCTGATATGCTACATCTTTGGTTTATTGCCAAGATGACTCTTCCTTTGCACACCTCTTAGCAACCTCGTATGAAGCAGGCCTGAGAAGAGAAGGAATAGTTAGGCGACCTGGAGAGAGCAGAGCCTAGTTCTTTCCTGGTCTCTGAAGTTCCATGAAAGAGTTCCCCTTAAAATTGTCACAGTGGACCCACTGATAGTTGCAACTTGAGCCCATTGACCTGTCTATATGACTGAATTTTAGTATACCTTTTGAAAAAGCAGGAGGGAAGATAGTACTTGCCTTAGGCATAATTTACCTACTCCAGTTTCTGCCATCGTTGAGAAGGGAAAATAGATACCAGAGACTTAAAATTCACTCATTACTGTTACATGGTGCTTCACATATATTAGCTTTATGACAACCCTGTGAGGTAGGTAGGTGTTCTTATCTCCAGTTTTCTGATACGGAAACAGTCTGAGGTGACTGTTTGGCCCAAGATAATGTTTACATAACTGTAAAGTTACTGGCATATGAATCACATACTTGCCTGATTCCCAAACTGGTTTTCTTTCGTCTACTCTGGAATGCTGCTTTTGTAGTTTTCCATGTTAGTTTTATTTGTAGAAACCTCACTATTGATACCTGGTGTATGGTTTATTTAGTTATTAATATTATTTATTTGAAAATAAGAAAAGAAAAACCTGCCAAATTCCATAGGAAAAAAAATTGCCATTCTTTTTGCCAAAATGAGCTCTCCTGAATCTTACAGCTAGTGAGGTTCCTGAGTGGACTTTCTGCAAACTTAATTCCATAAATATTTACTGAGCAATTGGTATGTGCCAGGGCCTCTATTGGATATCTCTGAACCAAGCTGAACTGAGTCAGTATTTCATTTGCCTCAGATGTCCTGATTCAACCAGTTGATTGTTATAGCAAATAATCAGGAATTCAGACCATGTGGATTATAGATTTGCCCAGATTCCTGTGGCATGAGAATCATACCAATGTTAATAATAGTATGTATCATTTATTTTCCACGTTCTTTCTATGTGTTGGACTCTAGGAATTGGATTATCTCATTTGATCTTTTATGGAAAAGTTATCTATCTTGCCATTTTTGTATATGAAATTGTAGAGGTGAATTGAGCTGCCTAAAGTTACACGTTTATTTAAGTGGCAGAACTGGGTTATGAACATAATCTGGATGACTGCAAAGTCAGTGCTCTAGTTACCAGTCTGTAGTGACAACTGCCATTTTAACTTGCAACTGCCATTTTTAGGTTGAAACAAATTCCCCTTAATTTTTAGAGTTAGAAATTTAAAGCCAACATACCAGTGATGTAATAGACTGGCAAATTGTCTTGGGAATGTCATTTGCAACCTCAGCTGGGGGATAGTGTTAGTGATAAGCCTTTTGCTGGAGTAGGACTGATTACTTGGAATGACAGTGAGGATCATGTGAATTGAGTTTGAGTGCCTCCTTCCAAGCTCTAGTGCATATAGTGCTGGGCAGTAAGTAATGCAACTTCTTGACAGCTGCCTTTCTTGTTTCTTTTTTTACTTGTAATAAGTGTAGTGAGCCACAGTGGTCTGAGAATGCCACAGAACTTATCACAGCTTTTGATATAAGAGGATATTTTTTAGAGGAGGGAGATAGCTTGGTAGAAAGAACCTTGGCTTTGGTGCAGACAAACCTCTATTTTTGTCCTGTTCCTACTACTTAATGACTCTGTGATCCTGGGCAAGTTACTTTATTCTCCTGAACCCCAGTTTCCTCATCTTTAAAAATCATATAGGGTTTTTATGAGGTAGAGAAACAAAATTGCCACCTCTTACTGATTCTTACTCCTGTGGGGGATGAAATCAATTTTTTTTTTTTTTTAATTTACTTGCTCCTGGTTCTCTATTTAAGAAGGAATTTCAGTCTTACAGTCTTAGATTTCAGGGGTAGGTAAGGATTAGCTGAAAAACCATGCATATGATAAGGCAGCTTTTGTTCAGGGTCGGTCCGTCTTAGGTCAGACATGGCTGTTTGAACTCATTGCCTCTTGTCTGTTTTCTAATGAGCCTTAGGGATTTGTCATTTCTTGTTGATTATCCTAATTATCCTGTAGCACCCTGGGTCTGATAATGTGAACCTTTTGGTTTGCTCAGTGGCAGAATTTGTAGTATTTTATAAACACTAAAACCTACATTTTTGGCTGAGAATAGTGGCTTACCCCTATAATCCCAGTGCTTTGTGAGGCCCAGGTGGGAGGATTGCTTGAGGCCAGGAGTTTGAGACCAGCCTTTGCAACATAGCAAGGCCCTACAAAACATTTTATTTTTGTTTTTTGTTTCTACAAAACAAAATAAAAAATTAGGTGGACATGGTGGCATGCACCTGTAGTCCTAGCTACTCCGGGAGCTGAGGTTGGGGAATCCCTTGAGCCCAGGAGTTGGAGGTTACAGTGAGCTATGATCACATCACTGCACTGCCGCTTGGGTAACAGAGCAAGATCCTTGTCTCTAAAACAGGGGTGTCCAATCTTTTGGCTTCCCTGGACCACATTGGAAGAAGAATTCTCTTGGGCTACACATAAAATACACTAACACTAATGATAGCTGATGAGCTTAAAAAAAAAAAAATTGCAAAAGAAAAAAAATCTCATATTTTAAGAAAGTTTACGAATTTGTGTTGAGCCTCATTCAAAGCCGGCCTGGGGGCCTGTGGGCCATGGGTTTGCTCTAAAAAATACATAAATAGGCTGGGCGCGGTGGCTCACACCTATAATCCCAGCACTTTGGGAGGCAGAGGTGGGCAGATCACTTGAGGTCAGGAGATTGAGACCAGCCTGGCCAACATGATGAAACCCCATCACTACTAAAAATACAAAAATTAGCCGGGTGTGATGGTGGGCGCCTGTAATCCTAGCTACTTGGGAGGCTGAGGCAGGAGAGTTGCTTGAACCCAGGAAGTAGAAGTTGCAGTAAGCCGAGATCATGCCACTGCGCTCCAGTCTGGTGACAGAGGGAGATCCCATCTCAAAAAAAAAAAAATATATATATGTATATACACACACACACACACACACACACACACGTGTATATGTATACGTGATAAAAAACACATCTTTCCTCTTTATAAGAAAATTTACAAAACAGAGTTTGAAAAAGAAGAAAAAGTCCATTGGTAGCCTGAGCACCTACCACCCAGAGAGAACATTTATTGCTATTTTAGGGCCTTACTTCCTCCTATCTATTTGGTAGGGAGGAATCCATCAAATTGTGCAGTTCTCTGTGTTATTCCGCTGCTGCTGATTTTAACAGTGGTATTTTTAATGCCCTGTGGAACCCCAGCTTGACTTTGGAGTCTCTAGAGGGATAAAGGAGGGCTAGCATAGTGCGCCTCCTACTTCGATCTCACTTAGGATGGCTCCGGATTTATCTATTCTACTTAATGGGGCTCTTAGGAAGATTTCATTTTTAAAATTTTCTCCTTATAGAAATAGCTAAACACACAAAAATAAGAGAATTATTCAACTTAACCTTGAACAATTTTCAAAATTATGCTAATCTTAAACTTTTCTTCAATTTTGTTTTTTCTGGGGCATTTTAAAAGCAAATCTAAAATGCCTCAAAGTTTTACAAACCACCGTTTCATGCTAGCATTTAAAAAATTTTAAACAATCTTCAAGAAATTAAAAATAAAGGCCAGGCATGATGGTTCACACCTGTAATCCCAGCATGTTGAGAGGCCAAGGCAAATGGATCACCTGAGGTCAGGAGTTTGAGACCAGCCTGGCTAACATGGTGAAACCCCGTCTCTACTAAACATACAAAAATTAGCCAGGTATGGTGACATTTCATCTACTCGGGAGGCTGAGGCAGGAGGATCACTTGAACCCGGGAGGCAGAGGTTGCAGTAAGCTGAGGTCAAGCCGCTGTACTCCAGCCTGGGTGACAGAGCAAAACTCCATCTCAAAAAAAAAAAAAAAAAAAAAAAAAAATTAAAAATAACCTTTTTAAATAAAGGTTATAGCAAGACATATAAAGTTTCCTTTGACCCCAGGTCTCACTCCCCAAAGTATCACTTATCGGTTTCCCATTATCCTTTTAGACTGAAGCTTTAAAAATATGAATATAACCATATTATACATATTATTTTAAAATTAACATATATTGACCATCTTTCCATATCAGCATATAAAACCAAATAGAACTCTACATCATAGGGCTTTAGCATTTTTTTATTTTCAAAAAAATAGCCAGTTTTCTCTTTTTTTTTTTTTTGAGATAGGGTCTTGCTGTGTTGCCCAGGCTGGAGTGCAGTGGCAGGATCATGGCTCTCTGCAACCTTGACCACTCAAGCTCAAGTGATCCCTCCCACTTCAGCCTGCTGAATAGCTGGGACCACAGGCATGTGCCATGCCCAGATAATTTTTCAGTTTTTTGTATAAACAGGGTCTTGATATATTGCCCAGGTTGGTTTCAAAGTTCTGAGCTCAAGTGATCCTCCCAATTCAGCCTCCCAAAAGTGATGGGATTACAGGTGTGAGCCACTGAGCCCAGTGTCTAGTTTTCCGTTTGAAGGGCCTTTAGACTACAATTGGTGGTTTTTTTTTTTTTTTTTTTTTTTTTTGGAGGGGGGAGTATTATAGGCACGTCAGTAATTTCATTGCGTATGTATCGTTAGGCTTGTATGATTTTGTCTGTGGAATAAATTCCTAGGAGTGTAATTGCTTGGTCAAGGAATATCAGTATTTTATAATGACTTAACTAAATTATATAGAGAAAAGTTTGGTAATCTCTCCCTTCCAATCCCTTCCTCCCTGCTAAGAAACGAATGGTAACATTTCATTGTCTATCATTGTATATTTGTTCTCTTTGTTCATAGGAGGATATGCAGTGTGACAACTATGGGGATTCCCTCATTTAAAAAAAAGTTTGTTTTAAAATTTATTTATTTATTTATTTATTTATTTAAGACAGAGTCTCACTGTGTTACCCAGTGCAGTGGTGCGATCTGGGGTCACTGCAGCCTCTGCCTCCCAGGTTCAAGCGATCCTCCTTCCTTAACCTCCTGAGTAGCTGGAAGCACAGGCGTGCGCCACCACGCCTAGCTAATTTTTTGTATTTTAAGCGGAGATGGGATTTCGCCATGTTGGCCAGGCTGGTCTGGAACTCCTGACCTCAGGTGATCTGCCTTTCTCAGCCTCCCAAAATGCTGGGATTACAGGTGTGAGCCACCGCACCTGGCCATTTTTTTTTTTGAATAGAGAAAGTGGGCTCACCCTAGAAAAATCGCAATACAGTGTCACTTATTTGCTTTATTTATTTAATATTATATTATAGACATGTCCCCAAATTAGTAAAGTCTAACTCTTTCATCAATGGTACTTTTTTTTTTTTTTGAGACAGAGTCTCGCTCTGTCGCCCGGGCTGGAGTGCAGTGGCCAGATCTCAGCTCACTGCAAGCTCCGCCTCCTGGGTTTATGCCATTCTCCTGCCTCAGCCTCCCGAGTAGCTGGGACTACAGGCGCCCGCCACCTCGCCCGGCTAGATTTTGTATTTTTTAGTAGAGACGGGGTTTCACCGTGTTAGCCAGGATGGTCTCGATCTCCTGACCTTGTGATCCACCCGTCTCGGCCTCCCAAAGTGCTGGGATTACAGGCTTGAGCCACCGCGCCCGGCCATCAATGCTACTTTTATCATCCCTAGATTTTGGGGGTGGAGGCAAGAGTATAGGTAGTTTTTGTTTGTTTGTTTGTTTTTGTTTTGTTTTGTTTTTTCATTTTTGAAGTATAAAGTGTATATAGAAAAGTTCAGAAATCTTAAGTGTATACAGCCCAGTGATTTATCTTAAAGTGAACAGTGCTTTATTTTGATAGGTATGGCTAAATTGCTTTCATGGAAGATAGACCCGTTTATGTTCCAAGCGTTGCCATAACCCCTGAATATCTAAAAATGTTTAAGGTGTACTTTAAAAGTATTACTAAAAATAACATACTTGTTCAAAGTTAGACCAATAAATAAAAACTGACAAATAGTAACATGATGAATTAAGATTTTCTATCATTTAAAATCATTGTATAATATTCCATTTAATAAATATATTAATGATTTTAAGAAAAATTCCCTTTTATGTTAAGACTGCTTCCAATTTTGAGACATTTTAAGCCATGTGGAGTTAAGCATCATTGTGGAGTTAAGCATCATTGTGATTAAGTCTTTCTATACTTCTATGATTATTTTCTTAGGTAAGACAGTGTGCACATTTAGGTTGCTAACTTGTACTTTGGAGAAGATGGGTCAAATTATACTCTTAAAAGCAGCCCATCAGAGATTCCTTTTTCATATACTCTAGATGACATTGAATATTTTAATTTTGTACTTTGTTAACATTTTGATGGATGAAAATGCAAAAATGATATCTTGTTATGTACACTTAATTGCTAACAGGATGGAATATATGTATACATGAAAATATTCATTGGCCATTTCTATTGTTGTTATATGAGTTAACCTCTTCGTGTTCTTTTTTCCATTTTTGTATTGATGGCCTTATTTAAAAAATCTGTTTGTAAGAACTCTTTATATATTAAATATATTAACTGTTATTTATTGCAAATACTTCTCCCAGTTTGACATTTGCCTTTCAGTTTTTTAATAATGGTTTTGGCCATGATGAAAGTTTTGAAAAAACATGTTTACTTTTTGTGTGGCTATACTTGTTCGTTTCTTATAATATTCTTCTAGTGGTTTGTAGCATTATGTTTTTCAATCTTTTATTTTCTCTGTAATTTAGTTTGCTGTATGCTGTGAATTAGGGATGCACATTCTTTCTGAATGACTATCAGTTGTCTGCATACTTTTTTGCAGATCTAGTGTTTTCTCATTGATTTGATATCATATGTGCATGTTTCACTTCCTGTGTCCAATGATGTGCAGTCTCCGAAGCCTTGTTCAAGCTTTTATTCTTCTTCACCTTCCTGTTATTATCATCAGCTATCAACCTGTGTAAGCTCATCATCCACAATGTATCATGCTGTCTTTTATATGTTGTACTAGTTTGAAAGTATCTTAAAGATGATACAGAGTTTGAAAGTTTAGTGCCAAACATTATTCCTGTGCATTGAAATTTCCGTGTCATATTTTCTAAAAACACAGAGGATGACTTGGTGATCTGAGAATTTGAAGCAGCAGAAAAGCAGCAAATAAATTAATATTTTAGAGAAAGTTTTAATGATACCACAATGCCTGTCATATAGTACTAGCACTAAGAAATCACATTCCCTGTGGAAGAGAGCCTGTGCTATGGGAAAATGCAAACTATACCTTGTTTTACTAACAGTTATAATTTATGGTTTCCAAAACAATATATATGATAGATTAAGGTTTCACAGTATAATTTGAGGATAGGGACATGGGTAAATGGAATTCAGAACATGTTAAAAAAGTCTTTTTAATTCTTGAACAAAACTGATGTCATGTACCTGATACTACAGACATTTATTATGTTGCTTTTAAGAGTGCTTGCTTTGTTTATTTCTGTTGGTTTATATTTAGTGTTCATTCTGTTTATGAAAGTAACAGTTTTTTTGGTTTGATTTTTGTTGTTGTTGTTTTTTAATTAAGTAGAAATGGGATCTTCCTATGTTGCCCAGGCTGGTCTCGAACTCCTGGGCTCAAGTGATCTTCCTGCCTCGACCTCCCAAAGTGCTGGGATTATAGGCGTGAGCCACCATGCCTGGCTAGTAAGACTTTTTAATGGCAGAGATTTTAGAGAGAGGACAAGTATGAAGAAGAAATTAACCAGTCAATCATAATCTCACTTCACTATAGTGTCTGTTCTTTGTTTTCTGTCATTTTGTTTCTATATAGATATCCTCTATCGATTGATCAGTCGATCTATTATCTGTCTATACGTTTTGTTTTTATATAGGTTTATACTCCATACTCCATACACTGAATTATAACCCAACTTTTTTTTTTTTTTTTTTTTTTTTTGAGATGGAGTCTCGCTCTATTGCCCAGGCTGGAGTGCAGTGGTGCGATCTTGGCTCACTGCAACCTCTGCCTCCTGGGTTCAAGCGATTCTCCTGCCTCAGCCTCCCTAGTAGCTGAGATTACAGGCAGGCGCCACCATGCCCAGCAATTTTTTTGTATTTTTAGTAGAGATGGGGTTTCACTATGTTGGCCAGGCTGGTCTTGAACTCCTGACCCCGTGATCTGCCCGCCTTAGCCTCCCAGAGTCCTAGGATTACAGGTGTGAGTCACCATTCCCAACCTACATTTTTATTTTTTTGAGGTGGGGTCTCATTCTGTTGCCCAAGCTAGAGTGCATAGGTGTGAACATGGCTCACTGCAGCCTTGACCTCTCAGGCCCAAGTAATCCTTTCACCTCAGCCTCCCAAGTCGCTGGGACCACAGACACACACCAGCCACTCCTGGCTAATTTTTAAATTTTTTGTAGAGATGGCATCTCCCTATGTTGCCCAGGCTGGTACATTTTTAATAACTGCAACTTCATTGTCTGGGTATACAATAATTTAATCAGTCTCTTACTAATGAACATTAAGGTCATTAAACTTTAGTATATATTCATGCTTCATACCTTAGATTATCTTATTCATTGAAAAAATTCTGAGTCAAAGGAAGTGGACCTTGTTTTTTTTTTTTTTTTAAATAATTGAGATGGGGCCTCCCTATGTTGCCCAGGCTGGTCTTGAACTCCTGAACTCAAGTGATCTGCCCGCTTTGGCCTTGCAAAATCCTGAGATTACAGGCGTGGGCCATCATACCTGGCCCTGGACTTTAAGCCTTTTAAACTTCTAGCAAAAACATTATTCTAGTTTTTAATATCATCAGCAATATATGATTATAATAGAAATAAATGCCCAATGTAGAAAACTGGGAAATATAGGAAAACACAAAGAATAAATTAAAAATCACTCTTCACTCTTTTGTTTTTCTTCAAGCAACAAATGACTTATGGTGTTCTTACTATGTGTTAGGCATAGGGCCTGGTAATAGAGGAGTGCACAAAACAGACAAAAAGCCTTGCTGTCTCAGAACCTACATTTTAGTGGTGAAAGAAAGTGAGTAAAATGGCCAGGTGCAGTGGCTCACACCTGTAATCCCAGCACCTTGGGAGGCCAAGGCAGGCGGATCACTTGAGGGCAGGAGTTCAAGACCAACCTGGCCAACATGATGAACCCTGTCTCTACTAAAAATACAAAAATTAGCTGAGCGTGGTGGCAGGCGCCTGCAATCCCATCTACTGGGGTGGCTGAGGCAGTAGAATTGCTTGAACCCGGGAGGTGGAGGTTGTAGAGAGTCGAGATTGTGCCACTGCACTCCAGCCTGAGCGACAGAGTGAGACTCTGTATCAAAAAAAAAAAAGTTAAAAATAAAATAAAATAAAATAAAATAAAATACACAGTATGTTAGATGGTAATACGTTCTGTGGAGAAAAAGGGGAATAGATCACCCCAAGATTTGGGAAGGGCTTCAGTGTTAAATAGAGCGAAGAGTAAAAGCCATCTGAGCAGAGACTTGAAGGAAATGAGGGAGCAAGCTGTGCAGTTATCTAGAGGAAAATAATCCCAGGTAGAGGGAACAGCAAGTGTACAACAAGCCCGAGAGGTAGGAATGTTTGTGGCATGTTATAATAGCCAGAAGGCTAATGTCTGGCTGGAGTGTGGAATGAGGGAGAAAGTAGGAGATGAAATCAGGAAGGGAAGGAGGAAGGTCATAGAAATTCTCTGGGGCTTCTAGAGTTTTCTAGACTTTGGCTCTTATTCTGCATGAGATGGGAAGTCATTGGAGAATTTTTACCAGAGGGGTCGTTGAACATCTTGACAGGATCGCTGTACCTGCTGTGTAGACATAGAAGAAAGAGGTGGAAGCAGGGAGACCAACTCTTAAGATTGATCAGCATGTCAGGGTTCTCCAGAGAAACAGAATCAGTAGTAGATAGGTATTTTAGGAAACTGATTCACATGACCATGGGGGTTGGCAAGATTGAATTTTGTGAGACAGGCCATTAGGCTGGAAGCTCAAGCAAGATTTCCCTGTTGCAGTCTGGAGGCAAAATGTATCCTTGTCTGGGAAACCTCAGTCTTTTCTCTTAGGCCTTCAATTGACTGGATGAGCCTTATCTACATTATGGAGGGTAATAGACTCAACGTCTACTGATTGTAAATGTTAATCATACCTAACAATACCCTTACACCAATATCTGCTAATAGATTAGTATTTGACCAAAGAACTGACCGTATAACCTAGTCTAGCCAAGTTGACACATAAAATTAACCATCACAAACAGATTGGGAAGAGGCCACACTTTGGAGTTAGGGATTCAAAATGGAAACAGTTCATGATGAAATGAAAGAAAAGGTGAGTATGAGGTTAGTAAAAATAATATTAATCTTGTCAAGCCAGTATCATTTATAGCATCAATATCTAACAAGAATTTAGTCAGCGGTGATTTGGACTTTGGAGCCTTGGTATGGTTGGAAGATAAAAATGTGATATGTTTCTACTTGCAGTGGTGAAATAGTGAGTGCTTCACAGAGAACCATTAGTATATAGTGCTCCATTTGTGGAAGAACTATAAGTATGTAGGGAACTTACAGTTAATGAGTACTACATGCCTAGACATGTTACTAAGCTCTTTCCCGTATATTATCTTTCTTCACTTTATAAATAGGCACTTTATAAACTTTATAAGCTAGGCACTATTCTGTCTGTATTACACATGAGGAAACTGAACTGAGGGAGAGAGAGCTTGTGACCTACACAGGAGTATCTACCTTTTATGTGGTGGAGCCAGGATTCAAACTTAGTCTTTCTAGCTCTGTTATACCTTACTGCCTTTTCAAATAGAAACTAGTTTCAAACGGCTGATTTTTATATTTTAAGTTGTAAACAGACTTTTCTAAATCCCAGGGCAATTATGTAATAGGAATGCTATTTATGTTATACCAGTAGCTTGCATGATCAAATATCTCCTCTTCAGAGAGACCTTCTCTGACCACCCAATCTAAAATAGCTTCCTGCTTTCCACTCTGTTATTTTACCTTGCTTAATTTTTTTCCTTCATAGCGCTTAGCACTGTATGAAATTATATTCCATGTTTGTTTGTTTTCCTCCTGTCTGCTGTCTTTTCCCCACCAGAATCCAAGTTCTGTGAGAAAATGGGTCATGTCTTCTTTTTCCCTGCTTGGGAAACACATCCATTTCTAAAATAGTCCCAGCAGGTAGTAGGTGCTCAATAATTATTTATTGAATGAAGAGTAGGCATAATAAACTGGAATATGAAGGAAAGGCTATTTCTAAGCTTGTTTAGGGTCATATGGTATAGTATTATTTGCTGTCATAGTCAGGACTACTTTGGACTTCTTTCTTTGAATTCTGTGAATGTAAGTATTCCTGTGAGTTGAAAGATTATCTTGAAAAAAAAAATTGATTTTGATTTGAAGACTAGCCTGTATTTTGTTTTGCTTTGAAAAGTTCTCTTTTGATTATACATTTAATACTATTTATTGTAGACCATTGGGATAAAAGTGGAAAGAAAAATGAGAAACAGTTTATGGAGTGCCATTCTTAATATTTTTGGCATGTTTTCTTTTAGTTTTAAATCTATGCATATGTTTTACATAGTTGGGATTATTATATATATATGTAATTGTAAAATTTTATGTAAATAATTTATATATTATATACATATAAATATATGTATAATTTTACTTTTTATGCTTTGTGTACTTAACAGAATGATTGTATTAATGTATTCCTATAATTTCTCATAGCATAATTTGAAATTGTCTTACATATTTTATGAACTCTCCATAACTTGTCATTTCTTTGGGTGCTTAGAATCTTTATTCTTAATTATCTAAAAAGCTAATCATCATCTTTGTGCATAAATCTTTGGCTTCATTTTGAATTAACTAGGATATATTTCCAGGAGATACATCATATATATCTTGTCAAATTGTTTTCCAGAGTGTTTATATCTGTCATTCTGCCTTCACTAAGATTGAACATTTTTGTTTTGAAAAGCTTTAACAAGCCTGTTACTCTGTATGATTTAGTAGCATGCTCTAAATTCAAACCTCTTTACGAGTGGCAACTCTTTCCCTGAGCAGTTTGAATACATGTTGAGTCAGCTAAGGCTTGACCTGCTAAAACAAGATCTAGGCCATGCCCGGTGGCTCACGCCTGTACTTGCAGCACTTTGGGAGGCCGAGGTGGGCGGATCATGAGGTCAGGAGATCGAGACCATCCTGTCCAACTTGGTGAAACCGTGTCTCTACTAAAAATTAGCTGGACGTGGTGGCGGGCACTTATAATCCCAGCTACTCGGGAGGCTGAGGCAGCAGAATCGCTTGAACCTGGGAGGCGGAGATTGCAGTGAGCTGAGATCGTACCACTGCACTCCAGCCTGGTAACAAGAGCGAGACTCTGTCTAAAAAAAGAAAAAAGAAAAAAGAAGATCTACTCCAATGCGTGGCCAAGAAAAGGATGTCAAGAGACGTCCAAACACCTACCAACAGCCTGCCCATGCCTTCCATTGAGTTGCCTGGCTGCTGTGACTAGAGTTCAAAATTCAGATCATTCACTTAGAATGGAGTTACTCACAAACTACTTAAGAAAACTACCTACTATGTCCCATTCCTTATGTTACATGTAGAGAACAAGCTGCCAGTTGTAGACAGATTGCATATGAACACTGTCTACCTTAATAAAAAGAAGGTTCCTCTCCTTAGAAAACCAAGAGTCACGTATTGCCATCCCTGTAAAATCTTTACATTATAGGATGCATCTTAGTTACTTAATTTGTAGTAAAAGACAAATGTTAAATCCTTCATCTTTAAGACAATAAGAAATGAAAAATTGAGGGTTAAAATAATGGTAGGTATGATGGTAGATAGGAAGAAACTGTCACGTACTTTGAAAGAAAAAGACTGTCAAAAGAAACATTGTCTAGGGCATCTGGTAGAGTTCATAGAAAAGAGATAGATGCATGAACCCCTTATTTTTAAAAATTTAATTGATTAATTTTTGAGATAGGGCCTTACTCTGTCACCTAGGCCGGAGTGCAGTGGTGCGGTCACTGCCCACTGCAGCCTCAACCTCCTGGGCTCAGGTGATCGTCCTACCTTCTGAGCAACTGGACTACAGGTGTGTGCCACCACGCCTGGCTAGTGTTTCTGGATTTTTTGTGGAGACGGGGTTTCACTGTGTTGCCCAGGCTGGTCTTAAACTCCTGGGCTCAAGTGATCTGCCTGCTTTGGCCTCCCGAAGTGTTAGGATTACAGGCAGTAGCCACCACTCCTGTCCAGATGAACCCCTTGTTGTTGAGTAGTAGTAACAATGGCTCGGGAAAGACACATGTACCTGTAGTGTCAGTCAGTGCTAGTTTGAGAATATGTGTTTATTAAGATCATGTGATTAAAATGTGATGGTAAAAAAGTCACAAAGGATTTTTAGCACTTTTATTCCTGGGGATATGAGCCCATAGTTTGAAGTGTTAGGTAATAATTAATGTAAATAAGCCATTGAAATATTGCTTTTTATTTATTTTGAGATAGTCTCAAGGTTATAAAAGAGTTACTAGTATAATACACAGAACTTTTGTTTCTCAATTTGAAAGTAAAGCTGACTGAATGCTTCTCTCATGCTGTAATATTTTCCTGTGTATTTCCTACAAAGGAGGATGTTCTACATAGTCATAATGCAAGAATCAAATCAGTAAATTAGCACTGACAGATTACTGCCAACTAATTCTCAGCCCTTATTTAAGTTTCATCAGTAGTCCTGATAATTTCCTTTATAGCAGAGCTACCCAGTTCAGAATGATGCATTGCCTTTAGTTGTCACACTTCTTTAGTTTTTTTCAGTCTGGAAGAGTTATTTGGTCTTTGTGGGACTTTCATGACCTTGACACTTCTGAAGATTACAGACCAGCTGTTTTATAGTCTGTCAGTTTAGGTTTTTCCTTTGTTTCCTTATGGTTTATTTAGTTTGTAAGAATATCATATTCTCATTGCATCCTGTCAGGTACTACATAATCTTGATTTCTCTCATTCAGAATGGTGATGACTTTGATCACTTGAGTAAGGAAATGTCTGTTAGGCCTTCTTCATTGTAAAGTTATTTTTTTTCCCTTTGTAATTATGCATTAGGTGGGAAGGTACTTTGAAACTCCATAAATGTCCTGTTTTCATCAGAATTTCGTTTTTCATTTATTCTATCAGTATACACCTATGTTTTCCTGTTTTATTCAGTAGGTTATTATAATCTTTTATTATCATTATTTATTTTGATGGTCATAGTGTTTAAAGTTTAGGCAATGGGTGCCCTTTCAGGTCAGCGTCTGTATCCTGTTTTATTTTTTTTATTTTATTTTTTGAGACAGAGTCTCACTCTGTTGCCAGGCTAGAGTGCAGTGGCGCAATCTTGGCTCACTGCAGCCTCCGCCTCCCAGGTTCAAGGGATTCTCCTGCCTCAGCCTTCTAAGTAGTTGGGATTACAGGCATGTGCTACCACACCTGGCTAATTTTTGTATTTTTAGTAGAGACGGGGTTTCACTTTGTTGGTCAGGCTGGTCTCTAACTCCTGACTTCTTGATTCGCCTGCCTTGGCCTCCCAAAGTGCTGGGATTACAGGCGTGAGCCACCACACCCGGCCTGTCTGTATCCTTTTGATCTGTGTTCATGATTGTTTAAGTACTTCCTTACTTTCTGTTGCAACATGTTCCAGGCTTATCTTGTATTTTCCCACTCTCAGCCTTGGAAGCAGCCATTTCTCCAAAGAGCCTTGTTTCCTTTCACTGAGGAATGGTATTAGATCTGGATGGCAAGTGTGCTTAGTGCTACTGGAATGTCATTGCTTCTAGGCCCTCTCAGCCAACTGTGTTAGGAGATATATGTCTACTTTTCTGTCTATATAAAAATACTTCCCTCCTTGTTGTATGTATTAGAAACTGTGAGTCCATAGTGATATATCCAATTCTCGTCTAGTCTCACAGGTCTCATTCTAGCCTTCCAGAAGGAAACCCTTTTCATATTTAGTACTCTCTTCTCTAACAGTGAGAAACCTGACTCCTGTTTTCCCCAATATATTTACTCACTTGCTCAATCCCAGAATGCATATCAAGTAGTTTTAGAATTACAGTGGGCCCTCCGCATTCCACAGATTCAATCAACCTAGGTTTGAAAATATTTGGGAGAAAAACCAATAAAAATAACAATATAACAGTAAAAAATAATACAAATACAAATACAGTAGAACAACTATTTACATAGCCTTTACTTTGTTTTAGAATTATAAGTAGTCTAGAGATTTAAAGTATATGAGAGGATGTGCTTAGGTTACATGCAAATACTATGTCACTTTATATAAGGAATTTGATCACCAGTCGATTTTGATATCCATAGCGGGAAGAGGGTATGTATCCTGAAACTGATTCCCGAGGATGACACTCAACCCCAAGGATGACCCTGAGGGATGACACGCCTTGCAAACATCACTGAAAAATACATGTACTAACACTAGCCATACTAAAGATTCTTTACAGTTTTCTTCTTTTTTTTTTTTTTTGAGACAGGGTCTTGCTCTGTAGCCCAGGTTGGAGTGCAGTGGCACGATCTCAGCTCACTGCAGCCTGCACTCCTGGGATCAAGTGATCCTCCCTACTCAGCCTCCTGAGTAGCTGGGACTACAGGCTCATGCCACCATGCCCTGCTAATTTTTGTCATTTTCCTTAGAGATGGGGTCTTGGCATGTTGCCCAGGCTGGTCTTGAACTCTGAGGCTCAAGTGACCTGCCTGCCTTGGCCTCCCAAAGTGCTGGGATTACAGGTGTGAGCCACCACACCTGGTGATTTCTTTGGAGTTCTTAAAAATCATGTTCATGACTGTGTAGTCCAATTACTGAGTTCAAGAGTCACTTGGGTGGGATTTTACCCCCTTACATTAGGTATGATTATGTTATTCATTTGTTTCTGCTGATATATTCCATCTCTCTTTCTGAATTTTTTTGTTTTTGTTTGTTTTTGAGACAGAGTCTCGCTGTCTCCCATACTGGAGTGCAGTGGCGTGGTCTCGGCTCACTGCAACCTCCGCCTCCTGGGTTCAAGTGATTCTCCTGCCTCAGCCTCTGAAATAGCTGGTACTGCAGGCTCCCGCCACCACGCCCCTGCTAATTTTTTTGTATTTTTAGTAGAGATGGGGTTTCACTATGTTGGCCAGGCTGGTCTCAAACTCCTAACCTCGTGGTCCACCTGCCTTGGCCTCCCAAAGTGCTGGGATTACAGGTGTGAGCCACTGCGCCCGGCTTATCTTTGCTTATTTTTTACACAAAAGGTAATATATGGTACATATTCTTTTGCACTTTGCCTTTTCATCTAAAGGTGTATACTGAAAGTTATTCTATATCCGTCAGCAGGGGCCTTCCTTATTCTTTCTTATGGCTACACAGTACTCTGTTGTGTTCGTATGCCATAGTTTATTCAGCCAGTCTCTTTTGTATGAGCATGTAGGTTGTTTCCATTTTTTTTGAAATTACAAACAGTGACTGAATAACCTTGTGTATATGTATTTTCCTATTGTTACTGATTTAGTGTATCTTCAGGGAGAATTCCTGTAAGTGGAGTAAATGCACAATTAGTTTTGTTAAATATTAACAAATTCTCTTCCAAAAAAGGGTTGTAGCACATTTGCCTTCCCACCAGAAATACACAAGAGCACCTATTTCCTCACTGCTTCATTGACTGAATGTGTTATCACTTCTACGTACTTGCCAACATGTTAGGTGAGAAACGTGTAGCTTTAATTTGCATCTCTTTATGAGTAAGTCTGAACATCTTTTCCTATTTAAGGGTCATGTTATGTTTTTTGAAAAGCCTGTTTATGGCCAGGTACAGTGGCTCACGCCTGTAACCCCAGTTATTTGGGAGGCTGAAGCTGGGGGATTGCCTGAGCCCAGGAATTCAAGACCAGCCTGGGCAACACAGGGAGACCCTGTCTCTACAAAATATAAAAATAAATTACCTGGGCATGGTGGCATGCATGTTCCTTTGGTCCCAGCTACGTGGGAGGCCAAGGTGGGAGGATGACTTGAGTGTGAGAGAACAAGGCTGTAAGTGAGCTATGATCATGCCACTGCACTTCAGGCTCAGTGACAGAGTGAGACCCTGTCTCAAAACAAAACAAAGTTTGTTTATGACTTTTCTTCATTTTCTTTTTGGGGTTTTGGTGTTTTTTTTCTTCCCTCAATTTAAATAAATTATTAGGGATATTAGGTCTTTTATTTGTGACATAGGCTACAAATATTTTTTTCCAGTTTGTCGTTAAAGGTTTACTTTATGGTAGTTAATAAAAATGATGTGCAAAAGTTTAAAATTTTTATCTAGTTTAAATTTTCCTTTTTTTTTTTTTTTGAGACAAGGTCTCATTCTGTCACCTAGGTTGGAGTACAGTGGCACAATCATGGTTCACTGCAACTTCAACCTCGCAGGCTCAAGTGATCCTCTTACCTCAGCCCCCTGAGTAGCTGGGACTACAGGCGTGTGCCACCACACCCAGCTAATTAAAAAAAAATTTTGTAGAGATGGGGTCTCACTGTGCTGCCCAGGCTGGTTTCATACTCCTGGGCCCAAGCAATCCTCCTGCCTCAGCCTCCCAAAATGTTGGGATTATAGGGGTGAGCCACCCACTGTTCCTGAGTTCCTTTGTTTTTGGATTTTGAGTCATAGTTAACACCCTTTCCCTATACGTAAGTTTTAAAGGAATTCATCCACCTTTTCTTTTCTTTTCTTTTCTTTTCTTTTCTCTTCTCTTCTCTTTTTCTTTTCTTTCTTTGTTTTTTTTTTTTTTTTTTTTTTTTTTTTGACAGAGTTTTGCTCTTTCACCCAGGCTGTAGTGAAGTGGCATGATATCGGCTCATTGCAACCTCCGACCTTGGGTTCGAGTGATTCTCCTGCTTCAGCCTCCTGAGTATCTGGGATTATAGGTGCATGCCACCACACCTGGCTAATTTTTGTATTTTTAGTAGAGACAGAGTTTCACCATGTTGGGCTGGTCTCTAACTCCTGACCTCAGGTGATCCACCCACCTCAGCCTCCCAAAGTGCTAGGATTACAGGCGTGAGCCACCTCCCCCAGCAACCCATGTTTTCTTCAAGTACTTCACAGTTTTACTCTTTAAATTTCTTATCTATTTGCAGTCTATTGATGTACATTCTTTGAAGTACGGATCCAGTTTCATCTTTTTCCAAATTGCTAGCCAGTTGTCCTAGCACTAACGTTTCCCAGTGATTTGAGGTGCCACTTTTATTATGTGCTAAGTTTTCATATATACTTGAGTCCTATTTCTGGACTTTCTATTCCATGAAGCCAGAATTTGGCAAACTGTTGCCTGCAGGTCAAACCTAGCCATGTTTTTTTTGTTTTTATTTTTTGAGACAGAGTCTTGCTCTGTCGCCCAGGCTGGAGTGCAGTGGCACAGTCTCGGCTCACTGCAGCCTCTGCCTCCCAGGTTCAAGAGATTCTTCTGCCTCAGCCTGCCAAGTAGCTGGGACTACAGGCACCCGCCACCATGCCTGGCCAATTTTTGTGTTTTTAGTAGAGGTGGGGTTTCACCATGTTGATCAGGCTGATCTCAAACTCCTGACCTCAAATGATCCACCCACCTCAGCCTCCCAAAATGCTGAGATTACAGGCGTGAGCCACCGCGTCCGGCCCCCACTGCGTTTTTATAAATAAAGTTTTATTGAAGCACAGCGACACTCATTGAATTACATATCTGTGGCTGCTTTCATCCTGTAACAGAAGAGTTGAGTAGTTGTGACAAAATCAGTGAGTCCTGCAAAGCTCAAAATATTTACATCTGACCTTTTACAGAAAAAGCTTGCCGACCCTGCTCTGGAGTAATTGTGTATTTATGTACTATAAAAATACCTTGCTTTTCAGTAGAGAGGCTTATTTATAGTGTATTTTGATGTCCAGTAGGACTGATTCCCCACTTTTCTTTTTTTGTATTTTTTACGAATACTCATGTAAGTTTGCTTTTATATATGAACTTGAGTATCAGTTTGTCTAGCTCCTAAAGAATTTTCTTGTGGGATTATTGGGGATATGTTAAACTTATAAATTAGGGAGAACTATCATTTTTAGAATGTTGAGTTCTCTTATCCAACAACAGTTATTAAGAAAAGAATAGAGAAATCTATCAAAGAATTAATTCAGAAAAATGTATCAGGTCAGCGTGGATTCACGGAGAATACTGCCACACCTTTAAAGAACAAATAGGCCAGAAGCTCTATAAATTGTCCCATAACATTGATTGAAGGAATTTTTCTTCTTTTTCTGGGAATTACTTTTAGTTTTATTATCTTTTGATCAGAGGTTCTTATTTTCTAATTTTTCTTTTTTATTGAACTTATTTCTTTGTGATCTAATATATGATAAGCTTTCAGAAATTTTTTCCATGTGTTAGAAAAGCGTGTTTAGTCTGTATAAACAGGTTGTCATACCCTGTAAGACCTGCCTGGCTGATTGATGCTTATGAATTTTTATTTTTCGTTTTCTTGAGCTGTCTTGTAGTGAGAGTAGTGTGTATAGTATATTTATATCCATGTCTCTCTGCATTTCTTTTAGTTTGTTTCTTTTCATGATGTACTTTCTTTGCTCTTTTATTTTTGAAATTTCCTTTTATAGAAAGGTTTGTATTTTTGTTACTTTTAATTATAATTTTTGTAATGCCTCTATTTCCTGTTTATTTTTTTGTTGTTGTTTTGTTTTTGAGACAGGCTCTCACTGTGTTGCCTAGGCTGGAGTGCAGTAGCATGATCACAGTTCAGTGTAGCCTCAAACTCCTGGGCTCAAGTGATCGGGGCCTGCCTCAGCCTACCAAGTCACTGGGACTACAGATGTGGGCTACGACGTCTGGCTAATTTTTAAATTTTTTTAGAGATGGGGTCTTGCCGTGTTGCCCAGCTGGTCTTGAACTCCTTGGCTCATGGGATCCTCCCATCTTGCCCTCCCAAAGTGTTGGGATTACAGGCATGAGCTACTGCACCTGGACTGCAGTTTTAGAGTTGTGTTATTTCTTTGTCTGAATATGACATATGATTCTTCTGTTATCTTCAGACTTGTTTTATTCTTCTTCTTCTTTTTTTTTTGAGATGGAGTCTAGCTCTGCTGCCCAGGCTAGAGTGCAGTGGCACAATCTTGGTTCACTGCAACCTCCGCCTCCCAGGTTCAAGCAATTCTACTATCTCAGCCTCCTGAGTAGCTGGGACTACAGGCGCCCGCCACCATGGCTGGCCAATTTTTGTGTTTTTAGTAAAGACGGGGGTTCACCATATTGGTCAGGCTGGTCTCGAACTCCTGACCTCAGGTGATCAGCCCGCCTTGGCCACCCAAAGTGCTGAGATTACAGGCATGAGCCACCGCACCTGGCTCAGACTTGTTTATTCTTAGAGCCATAATTGTCTTAAATGTTTACCATTAACTTTTTTGACGAATTTTTGCATCATCTCTGGATTACTCAAGGAAACCTTTTCTTTACCCTTTATTTTCTAAAATTTTGGAAGATGCTGCTCCACTGATGCCTCTCTTGGTATGTTGTTTTGAGAAGTTTGATGCCAAATCGAATTAATGCTGTTTCTCTTTAAAGGTTACTTCTTATATTAAAAAAATTTTTTTGGGAGGGTGGGGATTGAAAACATTTTTTCTTTATTTTTGAAGTCTAATAATTGTCCTAGGATATCTCTTGGAGTTTATTGCTGTGGGCCAGTTTCCCCTATTACCTGGAGACCCTTTCAACATGTAGTTCGGGTTTCCTTTTTTCTCTGGAAAGCGTTTTGAATTACAGTTTTTCTTTTTCTTTTTAAATAACAGCTTTATTGAGACATAAATATTATAAATTTACACATTTAAAGTGTACAATTCAGTGACTTAGTATAGTCACAGAGTTGTATAACCTGTGCCACAGTCAGTTTAGAACGTTTGTATCACCCTTAAAAGAAACACGCTACCGGCTGGGCGCGGTGGCTCATGCTTGTAATCCCAGCACTTTGGGAGGCCGAGGTGGGCGCATCACGAGGTCAGGAGATCGAGACCATCCTGGCTAACACGGTGAAACCCCGTCTCTACTAAAAATACAAAAGCAAAATTAGCCAGGCGTGGTGGCGGGTGCCTGTAGTCCCAGCTACTTGGGAGTCTGAGGTGGGAGAATGGTGTGAACCCAGGAGGCAGAGTTTGCAGTGAGCCGAGATGGTGCCACTGCACTCCAGCCTGGGTGACAGAGTGAGACTCTGTCTCAAAAACAAGAGAAAAAACAAACACAAAAAACACTCTACCCTTAGGCTGTCATTCCCTATATCCCTTGCCCATCCAACCCTAGGAACCACTTGGATTATAGTTTTAAAGGTTATTTTTGTTATTTTATTTTCTTCTTTAGAAACTCGTGTTATATATAGGTTGAATCTCCTTTGTTTTCCATGTTAACTACTTTCTCACTGTCCCATACTGCTTCTTTCTTCATCACATTTTTATTCTTTTGGGTTGTTTTCTTGCTTTACTTCAGTGTTTCCTAATAATTTTCAATTTTTGTTTTTTAATTTTTTTTATTTTGAGACAGGGTCTCACTCTGTCACCCAGGCTGGAGTGCGGTGGCACTGTCTTGGCTCACTGCAACCTCTGCCTCCTGGGTTGGAGCAATTCTTGTGCCTCAACCTGCCAAGTAGCTGGAACTTCAGATGTGCACCACCACACCTGGCTCATTTTTGTATTTTTAGTGGATACGGGGTTTCACCATTTTACCCAGGCTGGTCTTGAACCCTGGCCTCAAGTGATCTGCCTGCCTCGGCCTCCCAAAGTGCTGGGATTACAGGCATGAGGCAATGTGCCCAGCCTATATTTTCAAATTTTTAAAATTTTCATTTGCTTTATCTTTTTGGGGGGCATTTTAATGTATTCTTGTTTGTTATAATTTTGTTTTTATTTTTTGAGTTAGGTCAATTCTTACTACATTTCTTTCGGTTTTTGGTACATTTCTGTTCTTAGGTTTTCCAATTTCTGATTCAGAGTGTTTCAGAGTGTTGTTAAGTAACATCAAATGCCTGTTTGAGCATATTTAAATCAGTTTGCAGCAACTCTTTTCAACCAGGTTTCTCAAAAACAGTATGCCCTTACACAATAAGGCATACATTGTATATAATGAATTAATGTCTGTCATACATGACAGGAATGGTATTATCTATGTACCATCCTTAGAGAAATTAAGAAAACAGTCTGCAAAATTACTCTCATCAGAGCTTCATGATCTCACAGAACCTTAGTTAAGAAAGGCTTATTTGGGATGTTGTTTAGTTTTCTGTTTTTCCCTCCTTCCCTTACTCCCTCCCTCATCTTTCATATGTAGGAGTTCCATGAACTTTTCCCTGTATAGTTTTTTCTTTTTTAATAGATGAAAATTGCATGTGTCTCCACATTTTTTTTGAGACAGGGCTGGCAGTTTGAGGTAGTTTAAGTTGACGAGATTCTTAGCTTAAGAGCATCCTTTATCAAAGTATTATGTCTTTACTGCATGGCTTCCTTTGCAGGATAAGCAGGTGATGGTGGGAGGAAAGGCTTTGCATCCTTTGGATGTTTGTAAAAATTCTTTTCTTGCAGGATCCTAGAATACTTCCTCCTGGGATTCTAGGATCCCTCCTACCCACATACACATACAACCTCTTGTAATGTGGGCATCCCATACCACAGGGATACATTTGATGCAATAGATGAGCCTACAGTAACACATCATTATCACCCGAAGTTCATGGCTTATATTAGGATTTATTCTTGGTGTTCTACATTCTTTGGGTTTGGACAGATACGATAACATGTATCCATCATTGCAGTATCATACAGAATAGTTTAACTGCCCTAAGAATTCTGTGTGCGCTTCCTGTCCATCTTTCCTGACATTCACTAGTTGTTTTAATGTCTCCATAGTTTTGCCTTTCCCAGAATGTCATCTAGTTGGATCACACGGTGTGTAGACTTTTCAGATTGACGTCTTTCACTTAGTAATAGGTGTTTAAGTTGCCACCAGGTTTTTTGATGGCTGGATGCCTCATTTCATTGGATGACATTCAATTGTCTGGATGGTACCACACTTTTTTTTTTTTTTTTTTTTGAGAGAAGGTCTTGCTTTGTTTCCCAGGCTGGAGTGCAATGGTATGATTGTGGCTCACTGAAGCCTCAACCTCGTGGGCTTAAGCAATCCTCCCACCTCAGCCTCACAAGTAGCTGGAACAACGGGTGCATTCCACCTTGCCTGACTAAATTTTTTTTTTTTTTTTTTTTTTGTAGAGGCAGAGTCTCCCTATGTTGTTCAGGCTGATCTCAAGTCCTGGGCTCAAAAGATTCTCCTGCATTGGCCTCCCAAAGTGCTAGGATTACATGCATGAGCCACTGTGCCTGGCCCTACCAGAGTTTATTTATTCACCTATTGAAGAACATTTTGGTTGCTTCCAAGTTTTAGCAGTTATGTATAACTGCTGCTATAAACAGCCATGTGCAGATTTTTCTGTGGATATTAGTTTTCACTTCATTTGGACAAGTAAAAAAGAACATGAATATTGGATTGTTGGGCAAGAGTATATATAGTTTTGTAAGGAACTGCCAAATTGTCTTCCAAAGTGACTGCACCAGAGTAGGGTGACTTATAGTAAAAAATGTGTTGTACTTTGGTGATGGGCACCCTAAATACCTTGACTTCATCCCTACATATTATATACATGTAACAGAATTTCACATGTACCCCATAAATTTGTACAAATTAAAAAAAACAAAGTGGTCTTACTATTTGATATTTCTACCAGCAATGAATGAGAGTTCCTGTAGCTGCACGTCTTCTCCACCATTTGATGGTGTTTGCATTTTGGATTTTGGCCATGCTGATAGATGTGTTGTGGTATTTTGTTTTAATTTGTATTTACCTGTTGACTTAGGAAGAGGTGCTCCGTATTCCATGTTTATTTGTCATCTGTATATCTTTTCTGGTGAAGTGACAGTTAAGGTTTTTGGCCCATTTTAAAAACTGTGTTGTTTACTTTTTTCTTGTTAAGTTTGAAGAATTGTTTCTAGGCTAGGCATGGTGGCTCGTGCCTATAATCCCAGCACCTTGGGAGGCTGAGGCGGATGGATTACTTGAGCCCAGAAGTTCGAGACCAGCCTGGGCAACGTGACAAGACCTCATCTCTACAAAATATACAAAAATTAGCCGCGTATGATGGGGCACCCCTGTGGTCCCAGCTGTTTGGGAGGCTGAGGTGGGAGGATCACTTGAGCCTGGGAGGTTGAGGCTGCAGTGAGTGGTGATTGCATCACTGCATTGCAGTGTGGGTGACAGAGTGAGACCCTGAGAGAGAGAGAGAGAGAGAAATTGTTTCTATAATTTGGGTAACAACAGTCATTTGTCATATATGTTTTTTGCAAATATTTTCTCTGAGTTTGTGGCATATTTTTTCAATTCTCTTGACAGTGTCTCTCAGAGATTTTTAATTTTAATGAAGTCCAGCTTAATAATTCTTCATGGATTGTGCCTTTGATGTGTCTAAGAAAGTCATCAACAAACCTAAGATCATCTAGATTTTCTCCTATGTTAGCTTTTAGGATTTTTATAGTTTTCCATTTTCCATTTAGGCTTGTAATCTGTTTTCAGTTAATTTTTCTGAAATGTGTAAGCTGGGTGTCTAGATTCATTTTTTTGCTTATAGATGTCCATTTGTTGACGAGACTCTTCTTTGTAATGACTTTGCTTCACAGTCAAAGATGAGTTGACTGTATTTATGTGGGTCTATTATCTGGGCCCTTAATTCTATCACATTGACCTAGCTCTGTATTCTGTTGACAGTACCACACTTTCACTTTCGTGAATACTGTAGTTTTATAGTGCCTTTTGAAGTCAGGCAGTATCATTCCTTGAACTTTGTTCTCCTTCAATTGTGTTTGTTATTTTTATTTATTTATTTTTAATTATTATTATTATTTTTTAGCCTTTCCATGTAAACCTTAGAGTCATTTCAATATCCACAAAGTAACTTCCTGGATTTTGATAGAGATTGTATTGAATCTCTAGATCCGGTTGGGAAGAACTGATGTCTTGACCATATTGAATCTTCCTTTCCATGAACATGGATTATGTCTTCATTAATTTAGTTCTTTGATTTTCTTCATCAAGGTCTTCTAGTTTTCCTTACAGATTCTTGTGTATATTGTTAGATTTATACCTAATTATATCTATAGGTGTTTATGTAGATGGTAATATGTTTTTAATTTCACATTTCATTTGTTCATTGCTGGTATACAGGAAAGTGATTGACTTTTTGTATATAAACATGTGTATACTGCAGATCTGCCATAATCACTTATGAGTTCCAGGGGCTGTTTTGTTAATTCTTTCAGTTTTTCTGCATAGACAATCATGTCACCTGTGAACCAAAACAGTTTTATTTCTTTCTTCTCAATCTGTATATTTTTTATTTCCTTTCCCTGTCTTATTGCATTAGCTAGAACTTCTAAGATGATGTTGAAAAACAGTGTTGAGAGGGAACATTCTTTGTTCCTGATTTTAGTGGGAAGGTGTCAACTTTTTCACCAATACATATGATGTTAGCTGTAGGTTTTTTGCAGGTGTTCTTTATCACGTTGAGGAAATTCTCCTCTGTTTGCCTTTTGTTTGTACACTCTTTTCTCCTAAAAACTGATCTTTTGAAGACTGCCTTTTTACATCTTACATCCTCTATCTGTAATCAACTCTGAACTAGCAGGATACTTTTTAAGTATTTTCACACTTAATGTGATTTTATGTCAATCTTTTATCTGCTGCTTGTTTCCTTCTTTTTTCTTCTGCTGCTTGTTTCTTCTTTTTTTCCTGAACTGCCCTTGATCTTCATGAAGATTTGTGGCTGGAGCATAAGGATGTACTAGGATTTAATTTTCTACTTAGGTTCTGTGCCTTTTAGTTATTCTGAGAGCTTGAGCTTTATGTAGCTGCATTTTTTTGTCAGTCTTTGTGTCCTGTGAATTCACTAATATCTTATCACTTTTATTTTGTAGATTCAGCAGGATTTTCTAGTTAGACAGTCATACCATCTACATTCTTTTTGTTATTTATGTTTTTATTTCTTTTTCTTGCCCTGTTGCATTGACTATAGTGAAACTTGTGGTTTTCAATTTCAAATTCACAAATTTTTAATTTTTAAAATTACTGATTGATTTATTATTTTTTTTGAGACAGGGTCTCACTCTGTCACCCAGGCTGGAGTGCAGTGGTGCGATCTCGGCTCACTGTAACTTCCACCTTGGGGGTTCAAGTGATTCTTGTGCCTCAGCCTCCCAAGTAGCTGGATTTAGAGGTGTGTGCCACCACGCTGGCTCATTGTTTTATATTTTTAGTAGAGACGGGGTTTTACCATGTTGCCAGGCTGGTCTTGAAGTCCTGATCTCAAATGATCCACCTGCCTCGGCATCCTAAAGTACTGGGATTACAGACGTGAGCCACTGTGCCCAGCCTATTTTTTATTTTTTTAGATGGAGTCTTGCTCTGTCACCCAGGCTGGAGTGCAGTGGCACGACCTCAGCTCACTGCAGCCTCCATCTCCCAGGTTCAAGCGATTCTCCTGCCTCTGCTTCCCAAGTAGCTGGGATTTCAGGCACATGCCACTATGCCCAGCTAATTTTCGTATTTTTAGTAGAGACGGGGGTTGACTGTGTTGGTCAGTCTGGTCTTGAACTCCTGACCTCAAGTGATTCGCCTGCCTTGGCCTCCCAAAGTGCTGGGTGTGAGCCACTGTGCCCGGCTCAAATTCACAAATTTGAATTCACACTAGAAGTGTGAATGGATGTTCTAGCTTTGTCCTTCAGGACAATGGGAAAAGGTTCCATCTTTAAACATTAAGTATGATGTTTCATTATATGACCTTTATCATATTGGGGAAGTTATCTGAGTTTTTAATCATGAATAGATGTTGAATATTGTCAAATGCTTGAAATGCACCTATTGTAATCTTCATTCTGTCCCATTGGTCTATACATATGTCTTTATGCTAGTTCCACAGTTTTGGTTATGATAGCTTTGTAGTAAGTTTTGAAACCAGCTTTTCAAAGCTGATTGAAGTCCAGTTTCATTCTTGTGTATCAGGATTATTTTGTCTGTTCTGAGTCCCTTGAGATTGCTAATGAATTTTATGGTTGATTTTGCTACTTATGCAAAAAACATCGTTGAGATTTTTGTAGGGATTGCATTAAATCTGTAGATAGTTTTGGGTGGTACGAGCATCTTAATATTAAGTCTTGCAATCCATGAACACGAATTGTCTTTTCTTTGTGTCTGATTTTTTCTGCAATAGTTTATACTTTTCAGTTAGTCATATTTTCTAGAAATTTAAAGAGAAGAAATTAATGTGTATGCAGACCCAAGTTTTCTTTTCTTTTTGTCTGAAGAACTTTAACATTTCTTCTAGTGAAGGGTTGAGAACTAGATCAGAGTCCTGGAAGCCAAGTGAATGAAGTATATCAAGAAGATGGAAGTGCTCAACCTTGCTGAAAGGTGAAGAAATAGGAGGAATGAGAGTTGACCCTTAGATTTAGTAACTTGTAATGTGAAGTCTTTTCTGATGAAAACAAATGATTATTAGTCAAGGAATTCGCAAAGGAAATTCTCTTCAGTCATCCACTTATTATGAAATACACATCCTTTTGGATCTCATGGATTTCTAAATTTGACCAAGAGGTAATTGTCAAAGTAGGCATGAAGGTTCATTGCAGTGTTGTGTTTAATAGTAAAAAATGTAATGTTTGTTACTACTTGTATTGAGTAAGGAAATTATGGGATGAAGTGAACTGTAGCCCTTAAAAATGAAAATGTAGAACTACAATAATGTGGAAAGATGTTCATGACACATGGAAAAACCAGTTACCGAAGAGCATGTTTTTAACAGTTTTCACTTACATATATGCAGTTTTCAGTCTGTGTACCAAAATGGTCCAGTGGTTATCCTTAGGTGGCAGTATTTTGGTTGATTTTTCCTTTTTAAAAAAACTTCATTTGTATATTTTCTTTTGTGATGTGCCTGTGCAAGTCCTTTGCTCATTTTAAAATTTAGTATGTGTGTGATTGTGATTTTTCCTTGATTTGAAGTGAGTTAAAAAAAATTCTATGTGTATTGCCACTCTTTTCTTGCTCTGTGGGTTGCCTTTTTTCTTTTACATCTAATTCCTTTGAAAGAATTAAGGTGTATTGTATATTTTGTATGTCGCAAAACTCATCCACATATGTAGTCCAGCGATGCATCATCACCATAAATCAATTTTAAAACATTTTCAATCTCTGAATGTTTTTAATGAACAGAAATTATTTTAATATACTCTGATTTATTACATTGTTCTTTGTGGTTAGCAGTTGTATATTGTTTAAAAAAGTTTTGCCTATTCCCAGGTCATGAAGATGTCCTATGGCTTCTTCTAAAAGCTTTACTGCTTTGTCTTTTACACAGATCTTCAGGCTATCTAGAATGGATTTTTTGGGTGTTTCTTTGTATGCATGTGAGAGGGTAGGGCCCAAAATATGTTAGGAATATCTAGTTGATAGAGTCTTTTATTTAAAAGACCATTCTTTTACCACTGCACTGAAATGTGCCACCTTGGTATTTAATCAGGTGAACTTATATGTGTGGATTTGTGTTTGAATGCTGTTTTGTTCCATTAATCAATTTGTCCACCTTTATGTCTGTATAACACTGTTTTAGTTACAGTAGCTGTATAATAGATCTTGATGTCTCATAGTATAAATTTTCTAGCTTCATTTTTCCAGATTGACTTGGTTCTTCTTGGCCCTTGATATTTCCATATAAATTTTAAAATCAGCTCTATTTTAGGGCGGGGAGATGGGGGACACAGTGGGGGAGGACAAGCCTGCTGAGATTTTGATTGGTATTGTTTTGAATTAATCGTCTCTTAATCTTTAAGGTAAGCTTTTGGCAGGTTTAGTTTTATTTTCTCAGTTTTCATTAAAATATTACGATCTGTCAAGTGGTAGCTACTATTATATTTCATTGCTTTATAGTTTCTTAGGTAGGTTTTATGTTTGAATCTTGGATGAATCTGCTAAGTTACACATACAGAAAATGATTTGTGATATGATATTGTATTTCTCTGGCTTTGGCTGATATTATTGATAGATGCTTTCATGTTTCTTTTTAAATGATTTATAGTAGAAGCAAGAATAAAAGTATTTTTCCAGTTTTATTATTTTTTCCCCCCTTCTGAGCAGTGTTGTGTTGTAGGTGCTTTGCATAGGTTATTTTTATTCCTGCAACATAGGCAGTATTATCCCTATTTTATAAAAAGAGGGACCTGAACCCAAGAGAGTGGTCCAGTAACTTACCCCGAGTCACAGTTTGTAATTGGTAGGGCCTGGGATTTGTGTTGGGGATGGCTGGCTTAAGGGCCTCTTTACACTTCAGCTGACTGACTTCCTCAGTGGTGCCATTCTTCATGACTAAGTATCTTTTGGCTGTTTTTCTGTTACTGCTTCTAAAGCACTTTCTTTTCTGGCTTCTTTAGTGAATGTAAAAAGCTTTGGTTTTAAAGCCATCTTCAAAGTGTGAAGCACAAGGAGCTTGTATGAGCACGCTCTGCCCTTGTCTGCTTTCTCTGGGAGACTCTAGCAGACTCGTATGTATCCTTCTTTTAGATCTTTTTAAGCACTCAGATAATAAATAAATTTTCTTCTTTTATATAGTTAGCTGAATACTTTGGGGGAGGTAAGGATGACTGCCCCTCTGAAAGTAGACTTTGTTTCTTACCACTTTTTGTGAGGACCAGAATGGCACTGCATGTTTTTCTTCGCTTCTATTTTGAATTCTTGCTTGTTGTAGACAGTTTTGGAAAATGTGGGAAAGGAGTAAGTAGAAACCAAATTACCGCTTTTTCACTATGTTAAGTAATAGGAAGATTTTGGTAACTGTAGCTAATGCTTATCAGTAAATATTTATTATACTTCTGTACTTAGGTAGCATACTGGGAATTATTCTAAGTGCTAAGGATACAGACTGAATAAAAACAACCAAATATCTCTGCCCTGTGGAGGTTAAATTTGACTAAAGGAGCCTCTGTTAGTCTGTTCTGACACTGCTATAAAGAAATACGTGAGACTGGGTAATTTCTAAGGAAAAGACGTTTAGACGTTTAACTGGCTCATGGTTCTGCAGGCTATATAGGAAGCATGGCGGCGTCTGCTTGGTTTCAGTTATGGCAGAAGGCGAAGGGGAAGTGGGCACTTCATGTGGCCAGAGCAGGAGGAAGAGAGAGAGTGGTGAGGTGCTACTTTTAAGCAATCAGATCTCATGAGAACTCACTCACTCATGCCATGACAGCACCAAGGGGGATAGTGTTAAACCATGAGAAACCGCTCCCATGATTCAATCATCTCCCACCAGGCCTCACCTTCAACATTGGGGATTACAGTTTGACAAGAGGTTGGGGTGGGGACACAGATCCAAACTGTGTCAGAGCCCTGCTTGCGTGCCAGGATTATCTCTTAAAATTTTCTCACTCACTCTGCCAGGGAGGCCCTGTTTTCACCTTAGTTTTATGGATGAGGATGTAGGCACAGAGAGGTCAAGTGGAATGCAGCACTGCTGGGCCTTTCAGTAAGAGTTTGTTTCCCCAGACCACAGCATATATATCTGGGGTCTTGGTGTGAATCTTTTACTTACTTTTTAAAGTTTAACTTCAAAAATCACTTTTTCTTGCTCTTAAAAAGATATATGTCTACTTTAAGGAAAATTTAGGTAGGATAAGTAAGCAAAAATCAAATAAAAATTACAGAGATAATATTGTAAGCACATAGTTGCTTTTGTAAATAAATAATAAAATAAATTTTATTTGTAAAGATGAGATTGTACGGATATATTTTGACTTGCTTTTTTCCCACTTGAAATAGTTTAAACCTTTTCCCCTATCATTGTTCTTCTAAAATAGTGTTTCCCTGACTTTGGGCAGTTGAGTACAAGCCTCACAAATTTTGACATGTCTGCATACCATTTGTTATTTTCCGTTCTGACCATGTTGTAAAAATCTGTTTTTTAAGTAAATCAGAAGAGGGAACTGTAATCACTACTTGACTGGAAAATCAGTGGTGCTTACTGGCATAGATTAGTGTAAAAGTAAATACCATTAAAAACCCCAACGTGGGCAACATACTGAGATCTTGTCTCCATAAAAGAAAAACAAAACAATTAGCCAGGCACAGTGCAGGCACCTGTGGTCCCAGCTACTTGGGAGGCTAAGGCTGGAAGATTGCTTAAGCTCAGGAGACCGAGGCTGTAGTGAACCGTGATCGTGCCACTGCACTATAGCCTAAGTGACAAGACTTTGTCTCAAAAAAACAAAACAAAACGACAAACCAAAAACCCATATGACATTTTAGCCAGATATTGTTTTTTTGTTTGTTTTTTACAGAAAATTGAACAGTAAGCCCGCTCTTTTTGTTAAAAACAGGTAATGGCAGATATTAGAGAGATGTGAAAGTATCTTTTGATGAAATTAGAATTGAAAGCAAACTGAAAAGCTAGTAGCTTTTGCAGCATGGGATTTATTATACTCTACTAACCTTTACCAGGGTTTTCCAGGGGTTTTCAAAGTAAGAAATGAAATTTATATTTATACCTAGTGTGTGTGTGGTAATTTTTATGTATATGCATATATGCATGTGATACAGGATTTTTTCAGTGCTGCTTCGCCAGCTGGAGACCTTTGCAGCTGGCAGTGCACCTGCCCGGGCCTCGCTCTGCCCCGGGCTTGCTGTTGGAGGTACCCTGCCCACTTGGCAGGTGGGCTGCTCTTGGCGCCCTGGCGCTGATCCTGTGCTCAGTCTGTGCCGGGGCCAGGTGTGCTGCAACCTGCTTCTGCCTTGGGCACTGGCCTCTAGACAAGGGGGAATGTGGTGGCACTTGAAAATTTTGGAGACACCAGCAACTACGTGACCCCAAAGGAGGTATTACAGCATGTCACAACTCTGGCCCAGGGAGCGGCGAGGTCTGGGGCCCCAGAAGGGTTGTAGCTCTTCTCTCCTTCCTGCAGCACTACCAACCAGCGGGGGTGGGGGATGGGACATATTTCAGCCCATTTGTGTTACAGCTTATTTAATCCTGTCGTCCTGCTCTGGCCTGTGGCTCCTGGGCTGGCCTGGCCCCGTGGCTGCTTCCTGTCATGCGGGGCTGCTGCCTGGCACCGGCAGAGGGCAGAGGGCTATAGTATTACGCGTTTTTCCTACTCATGTTCGGAAGATCCTGAGTTCTTGTCCCGCATCCAAGAAGAATGAGGTTATGCTCACAATCGGAGGGTGAGCAGGGCGGAAAGTTTTATTGAGCGACGAAGCAGTTCTCAGCAGAGAGGGCACTCAAAATGGGCAGTCCACTACCCGAAGTCGGGTAGTCCCCCAGTGTGGCTGAGTTCAGGGTTTTTAATAGTCACAGAATGGGAGAGGTGTGGGCAGTAGGTAGCATTGGAAAAGGCAACGTTTGATTAAAAAGCATTATCCAGAAACAACCAATTGGGAAAGAGCTGGCAAACAGGAATAGAAATTCTCACTCTGGGTCGTGGGCTTCATCCATAACCAGCAGCCTTGTCTTCAGGCTTCAGGCTGTTTTTAGCTTGAAGGTGGGGTTTTGGCCGGGTGCAGTGGCTCGTTCCTGTAATCCCAGCACTTTGGAGGCAGACGAGGGCGGATCACGAGGTCAGGAGTTCAAGACCAGCCTGGCCAACATGGTGAAACTCCATCTCTACTAAAAATACAAAAATTAGTTGGGCATGGTGTGGTGGGCGTCTGTAATCCCAGCTACTCGGGAGGCTGAGGTAGGAATTGCTTGAACCCGGTAGGCAGAGGTTGCAGTGAGCCAAGATCATGCCACAACACTCCAGCTTGGGCGACGGAGCAAGGCTCTGTCTCAAAAAAAAAAAAAGGTAGGGTTTCACCACGGACCCGCCCCGTCTCCCTAGGATTTTGTCTGCCTCCTGCTGCTGTCACGTGTGTATGTGTTATGTCTATATATTCAGGAAAATTGCCGCCATTTTTAATTGTAAGATTGATTATAAGAAACATCTCTATTTCAGAGATGTTAAAATGTGAAAAAAACATGTCTTAGAATTAATGAAGTAGAGGATATTATATGTGCTCTATTCTATTTCAGTTTTTTTAAAAATGCTGGTTATCTCTTAAGTTGATATTTTAAACTATAATGGATTGTAATCTCCAATTGGAAAAACATGGACTTAAAATTTAAAAATAAGAATCTTAATTTCTGCTTTACTTAAAAATCAGTAAAGATGAATTTTAAATGAAATGTACAAAGTAAAATAAAACCTCTAGGTGTGGAAGAATATCTTTATGACGTTAGGAGAAAAAAGATTTCTTGAGTAAGATGACAGAAAGCATAAATAATAAAGGAAGCAATTGACAAATTAAACTTCTTTAAAATTTATTACTTCTGTTTATCAAAAGACACCATTAAGAGAATGAAAAGCCACAGATTGGGAGAAGACCTTTGTAATAATGTATTTGAGAAAGAGTTCATTCTAGAATATACATAGAATTTCTAGAAATCAGTAAGAAAAAGTCTAACTAAAAATTGGTTAAAAGCTTTGTTATCCAGTCTGGGTGTGGTGACTCAGCCTGTAATCCCAGCACTTTGGGAGGCTGAGGTGGGCAGATCATTTGAGGCCAGGAGTTCGGGACCAGCCTGGCTAACATGACAAAACCCCATTTCTACTAAAAATACAAAATTAGCCAGGCATGGTGGTGCATGCCTGTAGTCCCAGCTACTTGGGAGGCTGAGGCATGAGTATTGCTTGACCCATGGAGGCAGAGGTTGCAGTGAGCCGGGATTGTGCTGCTGCATTCCAGCCTGGGCAACAGAGTGAGACTGTCTCTCTCTCACACACACACACGCGCACACACACACGCACATGCACACACACGATTGGTGATGACAAAAAGGAAGAAAAACATTCTTCTACATTCATTCTTTCAGATTTTTTTAGTATCCGTTCTTGTCATGTAATGTCAACAATGAAATACTTGTTAGAAATTTGAGTGGATAGATTAATTAGAAGAGACCTTACTGTGCTATAATAATATAACAGAAATTTCATATAACAGAAATTTCAACCAAACTCCCATTTAATAACAAATTCATACATAGCTGATTTAGAATTTATTAGTGGTTTACATTTTTATCAGTTGGCAGAAAGAAAATAACTGATATATTCCTATATTTTAGCGTTTGTCCAGAGGGAGGAGATTTCCAGTCAAGCTGTTTGGTGATGATTGCGTTAATGTATATGCACATATGGCCTTCTTCCTTCTGAATTGCTATGTTTGTTTGAGAGATAGGAACTGCTATTTTAGACAAACTTTTTCAAAATGAATGCTTCTGGCTTTCTAGTGATTTTAATTCCCAGCAATGTGTTGGCAAGATTTAGGTTTTAGGGGCCCAGGTATAGGTAACAAGAACAATGAAAAGGTATTTGGTTTGCCTTTGCCAGTCATTGTTCTATGTATTTATCTTTGGAATTTACAGTGAGTAGTAATTGGCGGAATATGTTTAGATTTTTCTACTTGGTGTAATCTTAAATATGTAATAATCTCTTCCTGATTTCTAACTATATTTGGGATTTTTTTTCTGTGACCTATATCAGTTTTTACAAAAAGGTCCATGGAAAATTGAGAATAATATGTAATCTCTTACTGGATAGAAAGTTTGAGATATATCTAGTAAATCAAGCCCGTCCCTCCTTCCCTCCCTCCCTCCCTTGTTTGTTTGTTTCTTTCTTTTTGGTCTCCTTCATCTGTCAAAGCTGGAAAGGTATTTAAAAAATAAAATTTCCAACTTTTCTCCTTTATGTACTGTTGCTTGGTGTGGTGACTTACCTGTAATCCCGGTGACTTGGGAAGCTGAGACAGGAGGATCACTTGAGCCTGGGAGTTTGAGATCAGCTTGGGCAACATAGCAAGACCGTGTCTCTAAAAAATTTTAAAAAATTAGTTGGGGGTGTTGTGGTGTGAGCCTGTAGTCCTAGCTACTCAGGAGGCTGAGTTGTGAGGATTGCTTGAGCCCGGGAGTTCGAGATTGTAGTGAGCTATGATCATGCCTCTGTACTTCAGCCTGGGTAACAAAATGGAACCCTGACTCTTAAGACGCACTCTTCTTTTTGAATTTTGCTTTTCAGAGATTTAAAACGTAAATATTGCTCTCCTTGCAATAAAAACCCTTGCTGTCCTTTTAATTTGAATTTTTTTGCTATGTTTTTGCTCATTTCTTTTAGCCTTTTTTGTACGAATTTGTTATTATGCTTACCTTTGTGTGTAGGGGGTCTCCTCAGTTCAGCTTTGTTTTATTAAAACATTCTGGTTGCAGTCTATTAAATTGATTTCATGGGCCAAAACCAGCAGTTGGAAAACACCTAAGATACATTTTTTTCTGTGTGGGAAAGTACATTGATTTCTGAGTAGAACAGGCTTAGGTCTGAATCCTGTGTCTCTCATTTACTAGCTATATGACTCTTAACTGTTAGTTACTTAATGCAGAATTTGCAGCATTTTTAAAGCAGGAAATGGATTCCTCATATAATTCTCAAAGTACGGAATTTTCCAGTTGAAATATATTCTGTGTGTGTTCATGGCCCCTACTGGCAAACATATATCACTGCTAAGAGCCTGTTGTACCTATACACAAACTAAATGAAAATGAAGGCTAGGTCATTGGAACCAGCCTACCACTTCCATTGATTGGTATGCAAGAGAGAAAGGGGAATGTGCAGAAGAGATTCTAGAATTATTGAAATGCTATGAAGAAAGAATGAATTCTAGGTGGTAGCTGAGATTCCATAGCAAATGCGGTATTGCTGTACTAAATTACCCAGTTGATGAAAACATCTTGACAAGTTTTCAAGTCACACTATTGTGTGATTTTTTGTTTGTTTGTTTTGGAATGATGATGCAGTGGGGTACACTTTCTCAGATTTTGTTTGGTTTTATATAGAATTCAGTTTCAGATATGTAATTTACATCTGGGCTACCTAGAATGCATTCGTTTGACAGGGTGAAGACTTTTTGCATTGGGGTTGCCATGTTCGTGAAAATGCACAGATAAAAAGGAAAGTTACTTTTGCTAACCTGTTTATCATATTAAAAAAACACACCATATATATTTTCAGTTATTTTTTATTTTGTTTATTATTATTATTGCTTTTTTATAGAGATGAAGTTTGCTCTGTTGCCTGGGCTGGAGTGCATTGGCATGATCTTAGCTTATTGAAGCCTCAGACTTCTGAGATCCTCTCACCTTAGCCTCCTGAGTAGTTAGGAGGCTTGGCAGTACCTGGAGACATGGGGTGGGGACTGACTTCCCATCTCTCTTCCACTTAATTCCTCATTCCTTTCCATGCTCCACCTTTCATGTTTCCAGCCATTCGTTGTCCTTACCACTCTTAGAACCCAGACATTGTGGCCTTGCAAGACGGCTTTGTAACTACCAAACTCAGGGGATGCTGTACTGAGTCACTGCTCCCCCTTTCTTTATTCCCCTGAGGAAACCTGCTCGCTTTAGTAACCCTTAGGTCCCTTCAAGATAGCAGTAAAAAGATTACATGGAGAGACCTTCATAAATAGTACCTTTGTTTCCTTGTTCTTCATCCCATTCAGGATTACTTATTGCTTTCACCACTCCAGTCCTGTTTTGGACTCTTGGACACACTGAGTTCCTCTCTACCTCATGGTTGATTTTTTAGATAGAGCCCCACCCTCCTGTCCCTCTCCCTCATTGTGGACCTTGGTGCTATGGGGTTTATAAGATTTTACTGAGAAAGCCAAGTTTTCCCCATAGGCAGCCATCCGGAGCCATCCTGTCAAAATCTCTGAAATTAGAAAAGCATAAGAAGATAACACAGGGGAAAAGTAGCATCTTCAAATCGGAGAGTGAAGTAATGTTTTTTGGAATACCCATTATGCATTAAGCATTGTGTAGGGTAGTCTCCATCCCCACAACAACTCTGTGTGTTTGTATTTGTTCCCAGGGTAAAAGATCTTGCTCAAGCTCACACACACACATTGAGTGAGTGACCAAATCAGGAATCCAACTTCTCTTTGACTTCAAAGCCTTTGACTTTCCTACTCTGTCATACTGCATCCCTGCTCAGAGCCAGTTTTGTGACCTGTAGAGCGGCTAGTGTTCAGTGGTGATTCTTATGTCATTACCTACATTGGTATTTTCAAATGGATTGTTTGGAAATACTGTATAAACAGTACAAACATTTTAGGACTTGAAGAACATAAAGGAAAAATAGGGAAAATTTGAGACAGGCTTATTCCCTAAAGACAGCAAACAGGATCTCGTAAACACTGATAACTTAAATAGATCTGTAATAACCTTTTGAATAATACTATGAGACAAATGTTGTTTAAATTTTATACCCCAATATTATAATTTTAGGTTTTGGAAGGAATCTTAGAGAGACTGCTATCCATAAATGAGTTGTCTTTTCAGAGCACAACTAGCCCACTTCCCCTTCTCATTAAGTTTCCATTTAGCCATTAGGTGGGAGCTTCAAAAGGGAAAATCCAATCATGTATAATCTCTAGTTAATGGGCATCTATTGAGCGACTGGGTCACCAGAAAGAATAATTACACAGTACCTCTTTGTGCAGTAAACACAAAAATCAAAAGCTAATGCATTCCCAAGGCAAGCCAGATTGTTACTGGCTAACAGCATCCTCCTCTTCAGGGAGAAGGTTGGGGCACCCACCGTGCTTGCTAGGGGAGATTGCAAAGCCATTCCAGAAAAACAAGGCTATCAGGGGAGGAAGGACGAAGGCAGGGGGGCTTCCAAGGCTTTGCTACTTCTAATTGCGGATTCCCTGGGGTGCATTACTGAATAGCAGATCTTCTAGTAAATGTTTTGTGCAATCATCGGAAACTTCATGGGTCTTTGGAATTTCTTGCCACAAGTGCAAAAACAGTGATGACTGAGGTTGAGCTTCACCCTCACTCCCACAATTTAGCCTTTTTTCTAAGCACACCCAACCTTTGTAAATAATGACTTTATGCTTGCTTTTGTCTAACCACTAACTTGATTGATTTATGAAAGATGAGCACATCTCCCTTGACCCAAAATGGCATGTGTTAGCCACAGAGCCAAATAGTTCTTGGGTTTGTATTGGTACACTCTAGCTTGGGTTTGCAAAATTATTTCTTGTAGTTATTTAGGATTTGCAAAACTTGGTATAATTCAAATAACCTGTTTTTCCCCCCTTAGAACACTTCAGTTATGGAAGATCAAAATGAAGATGAGTCCCCAAAGAAAAATACTCTTTGGCAGGTAGGAATGACGGCGCACAGATTAGACAGCAACTGACTTACTGTAGATAGGATGCTCCCTCAGTTAATGTCCTCAGTGGAATCAAGAGCCAAGCATTTTTGTTTTCTTTTGTGCAGTTTTGCTAGTTTCAGAATCCACCCTAATTTATCTTCCTTCCATAGGGAATTGTCATTACAAATATGCTAAATAATTTTGGAGTTTCCACAAAGATCTGAAGTGGCTGTAGCCTAAAATGTTCTGTCTGTGGCCTCTGCCTAAGCCAAAGATGGATAGTGATGGCATCCTTTGTCACCAGAATTGCACCATGCCACACGCCAGTATATACATGGATGGCCTTTTCTCCTTTTGCTCTCAACCTTTAGTCTTCTCTCCCATTTCCATTGGTTTGCCTTTTCCTTTTAAGCTCATCTCCTTCTCCCTTGGCTCTGTTTTAAGGTTTGCCAGTTTTCTTCCCAATTCCCCAGGTTGTGTGTGTGTGTGTGTGTGTGTGTGTGTGTGTGTGTGTGTGTTGTGTGTGGTTGGGGGTTTGGGGAGCAAGCAGAGTTTCATGATTTGGTGTTTTATCAACCATGCTGGTACACATGGCTTTCCCCTTCATGAAGACAGGATTTAAAAGCAAAACAAATCTAAATCTGAAGAGACTAATATAAAAATGAATTCTCTGGGTTCATTTGATTTGAAACTAAAAAGATAGATTAGTTAGCAGGAACAAAGTGCACCCAACACATTTAAGAGGAAATGAAGCAAAGAAAAACAACACTAGGAAGAGCTTGCTGGGCTGAGCACGTGGTTGGAAATAGCATATTGAAAATGTGCTATAGAATAGTGCACATACCATTATTTTCTTCTTACATTGTGTACAGACTGAGTTTTGTACCCTCCTTCACGTTTATTATTTTGCAGCGGATGCTCTTCGTTTACTATGATTTTTCAATTGGCAGTGGTTCTTCACACTTTAGCATTAGTTTTTCTTTCATCTATCTTCCAGTCAACTAGTTAATAATTATACAAACACTCTAGGGAGGCTAGATGATTAGGAACTTGTCTGTAAATAACACTTTTGCTTATCAAATGAATTAATGGCTGTGAAAGTACTTTGTAAATTATAAAGCAGTACACAAGTGTAAGTTGTTATCATTATATTTAACCTGTTATGAATCATTATTTTGGCAAGTTATTTGGAATAAAATATAGAAATAAAGGGGGAAGGTAAACACACGCAGTTTTCTTTCTTAAGGCACTTTTGAGATTTTGATGTATACCATTTACGCTGTCATGGTATGTTCTCCTTGTCATGAATTACTGTGATCATAATGTTTTGTAAAATCCTGGATCTTGCCTTTTGTTTCTTAATATTATTTCATAAGCATGTTCTGTTGTTATAAAAATATTACCCCCCCCTTTTTTTTTTCCTGATGGAGTCTTGCTCTACACCCCAGGCTGGAGTGCAGTGGCATGATCTCAGCTCACTACACCCTCCGCCTCCCAGGTTCAAGCATTTCTCCTTCCTCAGCCTCCTGAGTAGCTGGGGTTACAGGCATCTGCCACCATGCCTGGCTAATTCTTTTTGTATTTTTAGTAGAGACAGGATTTCACCATGTTGGCCAGGCTCGTCTTGAACTCCTGGCCTTAAAGTGATCCAGCTAACTTGGCCTCCCAAAGTGCTGGGATTACAGACGTGAGCCATGCCTGGCCAAAATCTTACTTTATATGCTGATTTTAGTGGCTTACATTATAGCTCTTAATGGTGATGTGTTAGAATTTGTTTTAAACAGTTGCTTGTAATTGGGCAGTTATTTCTAACTTTTCTTTATTATATTGTGGACATCCTTATGCTTAAAGCAACTTAGATGCCCCTTATTCTTGCCAATATTCATCACAGCAAAGACTTTTCATCTCTGTTTTGAACTCTTTATTTTTTGGATCTGTTGAGACACAAATGTCTTAGCATAAGCAGTTTCAAAATCCTTGTTCAGTGCTTCCCCCTAGTGGTATCTGGTGTCAGTGAGCTTTTCCTCACCCAAGATACAAAGGAAGAAACATTCTTAGACAATGGGGCCGTAAGATAAACTGAGTGGAAGATAGATGCCTTTCCATCTTATACCTCTAAATATGGACATGAGAACTTCAGACATGAAATTTATAAGATTTTTTGTCAAGGAAGACTGAAGACTCCTTTGGATATTTACAAAGGATGTCTTCTCTGGGATGGGTTTAGTCCACTTTAAGTTAGGGGACATACTGATAGGAAAAGCTCTTGGTTCATTCCATGTAAGACTCCTGAGATAAGTTCCTAATGGAATTAATAGGTGTTTGTAATTCAGCTCTTCAGTTCTTAGAATTATCTTTTGTGTTATTTTTTCTGGTATTATGTATGAGGAGGCTATCAGAGGAGTGATCGACAAATGGTTTGACAAATGTTTGACAAAAGTATTGAGGTTATTTTGTTTAGACAGGGAGGTTACTGCGCCTCATAGTAGTTGTGGTTTGAGTCTAGTGATTGAGATTATTTTTAATGTTACTGTCCAGATGCAGTGTATGTAGTTTCAGTTTTAAAACATATACTGATTCTATGTAAGGACTTGTAGGAAGATTGGATGAGAAATGCATTGTTAGTATAAGAGTCTGTGAGTTGTCCATAAACCACCTATGTAAGATGTAGAATTTTTCAGGTACACATGGTTTATTTACCTTGGGTCACTTTCTTGGAAGGTAATCTAAAGAAGGATGGGAAAGTCTAAAAAGTTTTGCCAGATTAGTAGCCCTGGCAAAACCGTATGGAAGAGATTGAAACTGTTGGGTAAAATGAAGCTTTTTGGATTGAATTGCTTTCAGGTTTCAACACAGCACAGCTTGTCTTTGTTATATAGACCTGTGGTCCTCAACATGTGGTCCCTAAAGTGTAGTCTCTGGACCAGTGGCATCAGCATTGCTGGGAAACTTGTTAGAAATACAAATTCTTGGGCTCCACTCCAGACCTCTAGGGTGGGACCCAGCGGTCTGTGTGTTTAACAGCCCCTCTTGTTATTCTGATGCTAGTTCAAGTTTGAGAACCATTAGCATAGATGTGTGTAGCATTAACTTTCAACTTTGAGGAAGTAAAACAAACTGTTAATAATCAGTTGCCACTTTGCCAAGTTGAGCAGTTTCTCTACGATGGTTATCTCCAGCAACAGTTATCTTTGGAGACGATAATTCCTATATATCCTGTGTATAGAGAGATACCCAGTATATATCTTTGGAGCATCATTTTGTAATAAGCGTTCGAAAATGATGATTTAAGGTGCCTTTTAGAAATAGCTATCACTTTGGCATTTCCTGTAGTGACTAATTTGAGGACACAGACCCCGAATACATTTTAAATTCCTGAATGAATTAATGATGGAATGAGTTTGGCTTTAGGGTAAAAGTGTCATTTTAAGATTAAATACACAGGGTGAAAAATATTTCCATGAAATATTAATTAGGTTTCTTTCTTTGTTAAACTAATTATTTTTTTGTTTTTCTAAAATAGATAAGTAATGGAACATCATCTGTGATCGTCTCCAGAAAGAGGCCATCAGAAGGAAACTATCAAAAAGAAAAAGACTTGTGTATTAAATATTTTGACCAGTGGTCTGAATCAGATCAAGTGGAATTTGTGGAACATCTTATTTCACGAATGTGTCATTATCAGCATGGACATATTAACTCTTACCTGAAGCCCATGTTGCAGCGGGACTTTATTACCGCTTTACCAGGTAACTGTACTTGTCTTTTCAAAAGCTGAGCGATCGAAGAATGCCCGGCCCAAGGATCTAGGTGGATATTTATGAAATGATTGAATGAGTACTGTGTGAGGCAGCATTTCTTTGGGACACATACTTTAATATATGGAACTTGAGGAATTATAATTTAGTATATATCTAGGAAATATAGGCAGTATCTTTAACAGTGTTCATTATTGGCTGGGCATGGTGGCTCATGCCTGTAATCCCAGCACTTTGGGAGGCCAAGGCGGGTGGATCACCTGGGGTCAGAAGTTCGAGCCTGGCCAACATGGTGAAACCCCATCTCTACTAAAAGTACAAAAATTAGCCAGGGGTGGGCGGATGCCTGTAATCCCAGCTACTCAGGAGGGTGAGGCAGGAGGATAGCTTGAACCCGGGAGGTGGAGGTTGCAGTGAGCCAAGATTGCGCCGCCGCACTCCAGCCTAGGTGACAAGTGTGAGGCTCTGTCTCAAAAAAAAAAATTGTTCATTATTGGTTCACCCTGTTGCTTCATTCGGTTTGTTGAATGAGTTAATGATATGCTTTTTATTTTGATGTCGTTTAGAGTCTGCACTTTGCCTTTGTAGGTAATTTTAAAAAACATGGTGCTCTTCTCTTCAAACATAGTTTGTATGTTTGGGAAGTGTCCCAAAGTTTAGGACATTCATTTGTATCTGAAGTGGCACTTAAGGAATGGCAAAAATATTTTGGGAAAACTGGTAGCATGTCTTTATTATATTTCTCAAAACCTGTTTCTGCATCCTCTCCCTCACTACTGTCTTCCCATATATGTCTCATACACGCATAGGTGTGTACACACACACACACACACACACACACACACACACACACACACCTGGTTAAATTTACTTTGATTTTTAAAAGTAGACTTTATATTTTTAGAGCAGGTTGAGGTTCAGAGCAAAATTGCAGGGAGAATGCAGAGAATTCCCGTATTCACATACCCATTCCCTCAGCCTGCCCCACTATGGGCATTGCACAGCAGAGCAGCACATTTGTTACAATTCATGAACCTGCGCTGACACATCGTTATTACCCCAAAGTCATAGGTTACGTTAGGGTTTACTTTTGCTGTTATTCATTTTGTGGGTTTGGTCAAATGTATAATGATACACATCTGCCTTAAGAGTATCCTACAGAATGGATACTATCCTACAGAATGGTTTCACTGTGCTCCACCTATTTATTTCCCTTTGATTTTTAAAAAATAATTTAAAATTTGCTGTATTCTGTACCACCTTTTTATTTTTCTCAACGAAGTGGCACCTTGCTATGTGGGCCAGGCTGGCCTGGAGCTCCTAGGCTCAAGTGATCCTCCTGCCTCAGCCTCCTGAGTAGCTGGTACTGCAGGCATGCAGCACTGTGCCGAACTCGTGATCCTCCTGCCTCAGCCTCCTGAGTAGCTGGTACTGTAGGCATGCAGCACTGTGCCGAACTGGTGATCCTCCTGCCTCAGCCTCCTGAGTAGCTGGTACAGCAGGCATGCACCACTGTGCCGAACTTCCCTTTGAATATGATTAATCATGAATTTTTTTCTGTTTCTATATTGTTTTTAAAAAAATTCTCAATTTAAATTTGGCTAGGTAAGATATAGAGATTTCACTCCTGTAGAGAATGCTGGCCAGAATGTTTTCCTCCGATGTGGCCAGTGTAATGTGTGGTTAAAATTGCCACGTCAAATTAAGCCTAGAAGTAGACAGGGATGAGCCAGTACCACTGCCACAACCCTAGCCCTTGTCAGAGCTACAGGATAGCTTCTTAAAGAGTAGCTCCTCCCTTAGCCTATCTGTGATTTACAGAATATCAGGACTCCGTGTTCTAAGTCCTTCCACAGAAAACGGAAACCTGGGGCTGCACGTTGACAAACCAGCTTCTGATTTCTAATCTCTCTCCCGAAACTTGTAAGTTTACCTTCTGCAGTGGGAGTTTTAAGGATATTTGAGAGTTAGCTTAGAAAAATTTGACACTGCTGTTCTTTTTATGCTGAAATGTAGCATGACTTGCTCATTTCTTCCATTAGAATCTCTAGAAAAGCAAAACATGAATCCTTTGTTTCTAGAATCATACTATTTAATTGCTTAAGGGGATCTTAGCCATCACTGAGTCCTGTTTTTCATTGTGTAGATTAGGAAGCCAAAGAGAAATTAATTGGGTGAGATGCCCAGAGTCACACATCTTGATTATAGTGGTGGTGGTGTGAATGATTATAGGGGTTGGTTCAAAAATTAGTACAAAGGCTAAGGAAAATTCCTTAAATTGGCCCCATGTACTGAATGTAAGGATTACAACTCAATTCAATAATTCTCACTTTTAATTATGAGGGAGGGATCCAGGGTGGAGAGGGAGACATGCTTTTGATTGTATGAGAGAGAATTACAGGTGAATGGAAGTAAGATGAGGCATGTACACATGATGCAGCTTCTCTATATGTACAGAACTCAAACTCAGAAATCTATGGAACCAGGCTGCATCTCACACCAAGAAAAGACAGAGTCGTTTTTTAGGTTGGTGATTGTATTTATCCCTCATAAGTGATTTTAAATGATGAACCTGCGCTGACACATCGTTATTACCCCAAAGTCATAGGTTACGTTAGGGTTTACTCTTGCTGTTATTCATTTTGTGGGTTTGGTCAAATGTATAATGATATACATCTGCCTTAAGAGTATCCTACAGAATGGATACTGTCCTACAGAATGGAGGATACTCATTTTTGTCAAGCAATTCAATTTATTGTTTTGTTTTCCACCGTTTTGGTTTTGTTTTCTTCCCTATAATTTGCTTCTGAAGTGTTTTTGAGTGCCAGAGAACTCACCTTATATTTGCAGAGGAGCCACAAGGTGGCACTGTTGAAGTTCTGTTGATTTTCAGAGTATAGTTCAGAGGCAACCCCATCTCTTAGGGAGTATACAGCCTTGGAGAAGAAGCAGAACAGATGAACATGTGTTATGTATATAAATATGGTTAGTATAATTGCATACAATTCAGTTTTCATTACAGTGAATGTTAAGGCATTGTCCATATCTCTGTTAAAGTGGAATTTTGTGGTATTGAATATTACATGAAATGAATGGACCATTGGCTGGGACATGGAAATACTTTAGTTAAAATGCTATTTGTTTTAACAGGACTTGATCTGAACATATATACATATGTCAGTATATATCATACATATGAATCTAATAGCTGAGGACAAGCTGGCCAAGTTGATTGTGTTAGTTAGTATCTAGTAGACCTAGATTAAACATGGCATTAGTTCCTTAACACAGACTCTGCCTTAAGAGCATCACAGGAGAAACAGGTCCATGTCCATGTTCATACTTAGATTTAATAATGTGTGGAGCAACTTACGAATCATTATACTAGTTTGGTGTTTCATTATTACTGTACATCATCTTGAGTTTGAGTTTTTACACTATTGAAATTGACAGTCAACTTACGACTTCATTTGATTGTGAAAACCATTAATTCTATAAAAATTATCTATAATTTTAGCTTTTAAATGCTTGCTGTGAATATCATACCTGTCAGTATAGGGAAAATGGAAAATGTTTGTGGTCTCTGGCTCCTTTTGGCTCAGTGGAAAAAGTGATAATTATGATATGCCTTTCTAAAAATCATAGTAAATGTTTAGTCTGCAATGTCAATTTCTGCATGCTGAGTTTGCGGTTTGTAAAGAACTGTTGTTAATGGGAAAATTCATACCATGTAAAGTAGAGACAGATTGTATTTCAAAAAGGATGATAAGCATTGGTGATCTGTTTGTTGAGGTGTCTAAGCAATTAAGAGTTTGGAAACACTTGGCTTTCTGGCCCTGGTTTATTCAATTGTCTTATCCCCAAGAAAGGATGATGAGCCATATTGTGGACCATAAATGTGACAGAGATTAGATGAAAGGTCCTAGGAGATGTGGAAGAACCAGAGCATAGATAAAGCTTTAGGTTGGGTACACGGCCAGAGCAGCGTGACAGGAGAAAGTATGGGTGCTGGAGTCACACAGGCCCTTGGTTTGAATCCTAGCCCTTACACTCTACAGCTGTGTGGTCCCACTTTTTGGAGCCTCAGTTTCCTCATCTGTGTGGGAATAATAGCAATACTTTATGGGTACTGTGTGAGGATTAATGATGATACGTTATAGTATGCAGGGCATCTATTGGGTATTCTGAGGATGGCAGCTTAGAAAAACGCCCAGAGAGGCAGGAAACACCTGCTTCTCCAGAGGTAGTAAGATTTATTGCTAGGACATTTTAATTATTCCGAATTAATCCACTGATTTCCGAATTGATTCATCCTGACATCACATGACAAAGTGTGTGTCACTTTGTTGATTTGTTTCCTGGGTGTTTTATGGAAAAAGATGTTAGACTTTGTGAGCTGAGCCGCTTTTCACTTCATTTCTGTCTGAAACCTTACGTTGGTGTTTTCCAGGTGGAAGGCGTCCGTTGAGGGACTGTTGCTGTTAGCAATTGCATTGTTTTCTTTTAAAACGTTTAGAACTTCAGATTTTACAACTAGATTTGTGACTTGGGAGGGGGAAGGGATAGCAGGGGTGGGTGGGAAAGGAAGTTTCTTTGCAGCTGCTCTTTGAAATGCATTTCTAAAATAATAAAAGTTTCTGTAATTGTGTGATCTAAGCAGCTGTGTTAAAACTGGTTGTAGTCAAGGGCATTGAATTGACATTTGAGTTTCATTTTGATACAGTGTTATTTACATATTGAGCTTTGAAATTTGTGCCTTTTAATTGTTTTAACTTATTATTGAAGTTTTTCCAGACTTTCATCTGGTTCCTGTAATTAGCAACAGCAGCATGTCTTCAGCACTGTGTGCGAAGTGTTATGGCCTCAATTTTCTGAAGCTGTAATGTGTCCTCTTGTTGCCTTAGGAAAAGGGGGTGGTGGTGGGAGATGGGGGAGTCTCAGCATGATAGAGACAGTAATGAGAGCCAGACATAGGTACTTCAGAAAATGCTTAAATACCTCAAAGCACTTTTTAGCTCAGGCAAATGGACCACCTTATTCAGTAACCTCTTTGTCCTGAACAGGCTTGAAACCAGAAAGTTACATGGTCTGCATGGCTCCTGAGGGTGGCCACTCTAAGGTACCTGAACAGAGATTGTTTGATTCCTGTTCTTCTCAAAACATTTAAGGGGCCATGAGACTTATACCAAAAAAACAGAGGGAGGGGGCTTAGCTTTTTGCTAGAGGGGATGCAAAATGCAGAAAGTAACAAGAAGAATGTTGTGTAGTGGCCTTGTCCATTGATATCCATTGAGATGATTTGGGGGAGAGGAGAACAAAGACTGACATTTCTTGAGTAAACTTCTTATTTACCCATCTCCTTACATATGCTGTCTTACTAACTTTCCCAACAAGACTGGGAGATTCCCTCCATGTAAAATGAGGGTATTTAGAGTAGCTATCTCAGAAGGTTATTGCAAAGATTATATGATGTAATTTATTTCAGACATTTAATATCATTCTGATATTATGGAAGACTGAGATCCTAAAAGGAAAACTGATTTGCTTAAGGTCACACAACTAGCAGTTGACAGAACTGAGATTCAACCTGGTTTATCTGACTTTCAGGCAGTGTGTTTTCCACAAGACTAAAACATGCTGCCTTATAGAGGGAGGAAGTGCATTTAAAGTATTAGACAAAGGAAATAGGTCAAATCTCATAGATATCACTCAGATGTTGCTTAATTGGACTGATAGCATTTGAAAGAGGAAGAAATAAGTATTAGTAAGGGATTTATTTCTGTAAAAACTCATTGATAGCCTAGTTGTGAGCAATTGATGGGGGAATCAAAGAGGACTAAAAGGGATATCATTGCTGTAAACGGATAGTTCCCAATATTTCAGTGTTATCTAGTGGCACTTCTTAAAAATACATATTCCTGGCTGGGCACGGTGGCTCATGCCTGTAATCCAAGCACTTCCGGAGGCCGAGTTGGGCAGATTATGAGGTCAGGAGATCGAGACCATCCTGGCCAACATGGTGAAACCCCGTCTGTACTAAAAATACAAAAATTAGGTGGGTGTGGTGGTGTGCGCCTGTGGTCCCAGCTACTCGGGAGGCTGAGGCAGGAGAATCGCTTGAACCCAGGAGGTGGAGGTTATAGTGAGCTGAGATGGCGCCACTGCACTGCATCCTGGTGACAGAGTGAGAATCCATCTCAAAAAATAAAAAAGAACAGATTCCTGGGCCTTACCATCTAGAGGTTCTGATTTAGTCGGTCAGGAGAAGATTGGGGGAATATTTTTTTGTTGCTGTTGTTTTAAAAATCAGTAACCCTGAGTTGAGTCAGATACAACCACACAGACTCATAGACCCCCCAGATAGGTGGAAGGTTTGGGTGCTGCTTTCCCATCACAGATGATGGGGATGTTGCAGCCTTTGAGGTTTGAAAAGGCAAGTACCTAATGCATTCTTTTTATTTTTTATATTGTTTTTAAAAGACAGAGTCTTGCACTGTCACCCAGGCTAGAGTGCAGTGGCGTGATCTCCACTTACTGCAACCTCCATCTCCTAGGTTCAAGTGATTCTCATACCTCATCCTCCCAAGTAGCTGGGATTACAGGCGTGTACCACTATAGCTAATCTTTGTATATTTAGTAGAGATGGAGTTTTGCCTTGTTGGCCAGACCAGCCTCAAACTCCTGGACTCAAGCGATCTGCCCATCTTGGCCTCCCAAAGTTCTGGGATTACAGGTGTGAGCCACCATGCAGCCCCTAATGCATCCTTGTCTTGCTGTTTGTTTCACCTTTCAGAGAGCAGAGGATTCTAGAGGGGAATTAATTAGAGATGTGTTTATAACCATTTAGGAGGATTTGGGGTTAATGATGTGAAGTAATATAAACCTTTAAAAGTGACCATGTTCTTAGCCTGGGCAACATAGTGAGACCCTGTCTCTACTAAAAAAAAATTTTTTTTTTTTTAAATTTGCCTGGCATGGTAATGTACACTTGTAGTCCCAGCTACTAGGGAGGCTGAGGCAGGAGGATCACTTGATTTTGGAAGGTCAAGGCTGTAATAAGCCATGATCATGTCACTGCACTTCAGCCTGGGTGACAGAGCGAGATGCTGTAATTAGCTGTGTTCTGATATTAAGTGCAGAAACCGGAAAAGGAAGATAGATAAGTACCCCAGCATTCGAAAGATTGAAAGAGCCAAGTCTGTTAGTCCACGGCTAGAGACTGAATGAAAATGTTTAGAGGACTGACAGATTCTACAGTTTGAAATTCTGATTAATTTGTCAATCCTAGTGATGGAGAGGCACAAGTAGAACCCCATGTGATTATCCTTGGATTTCCCTGATTTTAAGTAAACATAGAAGATTGAAGAAAGGCGGCCAGGTGCAGTGGCTCACGCCTGTAATCTCAGCTCTTTGAAGGCCAAGGCAGGAGGATTGCTTGAGCCCAGGAGTTTTGAGACCATCCTGGGCAACATAGTGAGACCTCATCTCTACAAATGATAAAAAAAATTAGCTGGGTGTGGGGGTATGTGACTGTAGTCCTAGTTACTTGGGAGGTTGGCGTGGGAGGATTGCTTGAACCCAGGAGTTTGAGGTGGCAGTGAACCATGATTGTGCCACTGTACTCCAACTTGGGTGGTAGAGTGAGTCCCTGTGAAACCTTTGAGAATGGTACCAAGAGGACCAAACCCCAAATAATGTAAAATTGGCCAAAATGTTGAAGTAAATTGAAGGAGTTGAAAACAAAATAATTAACTATTTGGAGCAAGATTATAAAGAATGAAGGAATAATGTGCTTAGAATAGATAGTGTAGTGATAATAGAAAGAAACAACGTATTTTCACTCCCATTAACCTAATTCCACCCCCCCAACCCAAGAATAATGGCTTTAAAGGAAAGGTTAGCAAAGTTGTATTTGAAAAGATGTGAAGATATTTAGGAATCTCATAGCTCGTATAAACAAATAGGCCTAAATACATTGTATGTCTGGATAGTGGCAAAACCTGTGGTTGTGATTTTTCAAGTTGTAGAACATTGTGAAGTAATTGAAAACCAGTATGCAGAACTATTGGGTACGGTTGTGCCCTGTACAGCTTGTACAGTTGCACGTGGTAGTCTTGCATGATAGCACCAGAGATGACTGATGAACAGAATTCCTGGTTTTAAGAACTGGAGAAGGTGTTTTGGGGGGATTTAGCTATGAAATTAGATGTTGTACTTTAGCAGAATTCTTAGATGAGTTTCAAAGGCTAATCAGCCTCTGAAAAGATTGTGTATGGTTGTATAAACCTAGAAGGATGTATACAGAATGTGAAAAGTTGTTCCCATCTCTGGGAAATGGGGTTTAGAGATGTAAAAAATTTTGCTCATCTACACTTTATAGATTTTCTATAATGAATGTGAACTAGATATGTTTAAAAGGGATACCAAGCAGCTAGTGTCAACATGTAAGTGAAAAATTTCAATACAACTTCATGTAGTAAACCCCAGCACGGGAACATGAAAGCAGCCATACCAAACTCACCTTATTTCCTTTTTGGATAAAGTTACCAGGCTAGTAGGTAGGTCTGAAGAATGAAGTAAATAAATGGTAGTATCATCATAGGCCGGTTTTTCCAAATACCTGAGGACAGAATAGAGAGATATGGGCTGGGCAGTGGCACATATAGATGACTGCAGACCGGATGGCTCAGTGTGGGTGCCCTGGGCATATTGATGAGTGCATCAGTGTTAGCTTGGAGGAAAATATTATAATAATAGCTACTAATAGCTAGTGTCATGGGTGCTGTCCTTGGTTCTGACCCATTTAACGTGTTTGCCAACACGGTTTAACATGTTTGCCTTAGTACTTTAGCCCATCATGCAGGTCTGGTGTGGAATACCCACTCTTCTGGATGTGACAAAAATCAGAATTCTAGAGACTGAAATGGATGGGTCAAAGCTTTGAAGGTGAATTATAGTAAGGATAAATATAAACTGCACAAAGCTGCCCCTGCCTTTCCAACTAACTGTACAAATAGAGCATTAGGGGACATTGTTTTAATAGGTGTTTTGGGGGGAGAGGCCTAGGATTTTATTCTAACGTACTGCCATGTTAGGCGTCTTCTGTGATATGACTGTCAGAGGAAGTCAGTGCAGCCTTTGATCACATTAACTGTAATATAAATGACACGCAGGAAAGGACAGTGGTCCCAGTGTAGTCTTTATTCTTAGATCATAGCTTGGGTCTTTGATCTAATCCAGAGTAAGACAATTTTAGTATATGAAGGACCTGGAAATTATAACCAACGGTATAATAATAGTCATTCTTAGAGTTGAAGAAACTTTAGTTTGTAAAGCATTTTTCGTGCATCATCTCATTTTGATATTTTCAGAATCAAGTAGAGATTATTATCATAATCTTATACGGATGAGGAAACTGAGACTCTGAAAGTTTAATAATTTACCTACATCTGGCCTTTCAACAACCAAGTTTAGTGCTATTATACTACTTCTAATTATTTTGAGAAAAGGAACAGATATTAACCTTGTAGAGTGCTTTATTGTCTATAAAATGTTTTTGTAAAACTGTTGAATTTGATTCTGACAGTGTGAGAAAGGACAGTTGTTACTGGTGGTTAGCATTTTGTATGTTAAGGCACAAAAATTCAAGGCACAGGGATGTTTCAGTGTTTGTTTCATGTCATAGAACTAGTTTAAGTGGTGAACCTGGGACTTGAAATGGGAATTTTCTGATGATATGTTCTGTGTTCTCATCCCTGCACAGAATAAGCTTGGGGATAAGCTTTATTTCTTGCAACTACAGAAGACATGCTTACTGCCACAGGATGGGGGTTTACAGGTGGCAACAGTGGTGGCCATGTTGATCATCTTCCCATTGTGAATGTCAGGCAGAGGCTGGGAGTGGTTTTCTTTGAGAGTATCCTTGTATCGTGTGGGAGGTTGAAGCCAATAACCTCTAAGATTCTAGGATTTGTAGACATGGGGCTATTGCTTTTGAAGACTGTCCCCATCCGTTTAGGAACAGAAAATGGATACTCACAAAAGATGAAAAGATTGACAGAAACACATTTAAGCACAATCGACTTTAATTATTGGATTGCCATTTAACTTTTCGTAAGTTTTTCAAGATGAGTCGGTGTTTTACCTTGTTTGTCTTCTGACCTCCCGGGGATTTACACCGGGTATGGATTAATGGGGATATGATTTGTTATGAGAGACAGTGAATAAGATGGGAATGAACACAAACTTTGAAGCAAGAAATCTGAGTTCCAGTCTTGGAGTGTAAAATCTTGAGTTCTTTACCTCTCTGTACTTCATCTGTAAAATTTGGGGCATCATTGCCCCACAGGAGGGCTGTGAGAGTTATATAAAAGAAAATGAAGTCTTTTATCATAATATTTGACAAATACAGAACTGTCCAAGGTCAGCTTTTACACACAGAGAAGAGTTGCTGTTAATTGTTTATCGTAAAAAATCAGAACCAAAAAGAAGTGTGTATGTTTATGTACTCATGGATTTGAGTATCTGTACAACTTTTGATATTACTAAAATATTTCAGGATTTCTTTATTCCTCTTATCTTTAAGGAAATGATGGCTGGTTCTTTTCTATCTCTCTTCCCATTCCTTCATTCCCTTTTCTGTTTTGTAGAGCAAGGCTTAGATCACATAGCAGAAAACATCCTTTCGTACCTGGACGCCAGGTCCCTGTGTGCAGCAGAGCTGGTGTGTAAAGAATGGCAGCGGGTGATCTCAGAAGGAATGCTTTGGAAGAAGCTGATTGAACGAATGGTACGCACTGATCCCCTATGGAAAGGACTTTCAGAAAGAAGAGGGTGGTAAGTACTTGGGTTGCTTGTTCCCTTGAAAAAATTTCATTGACAGAGTCAACTTGATTAGTCAAAAGTGCAATTTTACTTGCAAATGTGCTGGCCTGTTTTTAAAAAGGGGGGAAAATGAGTGATCAAAAGTTGAAAGAAAAAGTTAAAGCTGTTAAAATTTCTCCCTCTGAAATGTGTATTTCCTTTATGAACTGTATTATATAGTTTGAATGGGATTTGGCTTTTCAAAGCTATGTGTTTATGCTTTTTCCTTCACGTTTTGCTTAGGTGATGATACCATTACCAAAATATAGATACGACAAAAATAAGAGGAAGTCAGGTAGTGCCACTTTCCTGTTTGTTATTACTTCTGGTAGAGGAAGTAATAGTGATAGGATTTTTCAGAGAAAACTCACAACTCTGATGCAGCTTTATAGCTAGCTCTATGCTGTATGGCCCAGTTAGCACAGAGAGAGCTACAGAAAGAGGTGCATATAGATAGGGCTGTATTTTCCTTATGAGTGAGGGTCAGAGCTGTATTTTCCTTACGGGAGGAAGTTTGATGTGTGCTAAGTTAGATGTTTCACAATGTAGCGCTTTTTATTAAACTCTATGGAATAAAAGGCTAGATTGTTATATATTAGTACTCAGAAAACAGAAGATCAGGATTATGTTAGAGAGCTGTGAATTGAGCTAAACTTGTCTCTAACATGTAAATTTGTCAGAAATCCTGCTTTTGAACAGTTAAAGCTCAATGCAAGTTAAAAGACATGAAAGATATATCTTTGTCAGCACCATGTTTAGATAAAATTCACCCTTTTATGTGCAAAAATGTAACATCTGTTTGTTTTTATTTGCCAGGGATCAGTACCTGTTTAAAAACAGACCCACAGATGGCCCTCCAAATTCATTTTATAGGTCATTATACCCAAAGATTATCCAGGATATAGAGGTAACTTTATGATTTATCTGTTTTATGGGCTCTTAGTGTCTTGTTCTCGACTTTTTATGTTCCCTTAGAGTGTTCTTTTGTTCTAAAATCGTAGAACTAATAATTTTTTTTAAAAGTTGGGCTTTTGGAGTAAATGTGTCATGATGTATATAATCTGCAGCTCTTCTTCAGAAAAGATAATGTCTTTTGCAAAGAATATCTAACTTTTCTAAAACATGAAATGCTTCTGCAAGGCTGCCAGTTAATTCAAGCCTTAATCTAAAATCATCCTTTTATTCTAATCTGATAAATTTTCCAAAATCCCTGGCCCCATTTTTTAAAGTAAGCATCGTTTTATATTTTTGAGCCATCTCTAGAGAACTAGAGAAGGCACATTCCAAGTTTTCTCTGTACATTACTCATAGTTTTTCATAAAAATGATGCAGATATCATTCTAAGCAACAGTTAGGTGGATTTATAGGGCAGATTATGCTCCTGGACCGTTTTGGATTTGAGCGTAACTTCACCAGACCAGTAAAACTCTGTAAACTTGATGAGAAACACTGGAGATGTTTGATATCGTTCATGTGTTCTAATTAGTTCAGTTTTACTATTTAGACTTTTTCCTTGAACCAGGAAAGACATGCACAGGCATTTCTCATTAACTCTTTCACATGTGTTCTTGGCAGGTCTTGGTTACTTCACTGTTTCCTCCTTGGCAGAAAAGTTTAGCCTTTGCTAGGCGATGCAATATCACCCATAAAGTTATACTCAGTTTCCCAAATGTGAAGTAATCCTCTCCCCCAGGTGATAGACATAAAAGTTATTGTGCCAAAATTCATTAAGGGAGAAACATGTGCTTTTTCGGACCCCTCCCCCTTTCAGGCAGATGTGAATAATGGAATCATTCCATTAATGGTAAATCTGAATGTGACTGGAATATCATTATTTAAAACACAAACTGTCTTGAATATTCTGCTGTCTGAAACGATTATAAGCAACCCTTTAAGGAGGTTAAATAAAAACTTTCACTAGATAAATCGTAAAGTTTAAGAATTAATTGACCATTGGCAGTTCCAAACTTAGAGTAAGTTGCCCCTGCAGGGCTAGTGGCTGAGACATGGTGTTAACTTTAATCTTAGGTTGATGTGTGTGTGTCGTAGGGGAGATGGGGCTGTCGCTTACCCCTAGGTAGTTGTACTAAGGCATTTCTTATGTACACATCTTATAAACTACATTACATTCTGTTTTTTTGTTTTCCTTTGATGAGGGGCAACTATTTACAAAGTTATCTCCAGACTTCTTTGAATAATTTTATCAAAAAAATTCTTTGGAAAGAAGGAAAGAATGATGTTTAAAAGAATGATGTTTAAAGTTAATTATGAACAGGAACCTTGGAAGAACTCTGATCAGGTTGAAGATGTGGCGACATAGATTATTTTATTGAATCTTGATGACTGCTCTTATAATTGACAATGTGAAATCAGTATTCTGTGACATGACACTATGTGACACCACCTGCCATCATCATTTCTTCAAGCTCAAATGATATTTTAAAGTAGGAGGGGAGGCAGGTGTGAGAGGAAACAGCTCTATGGGAAAACCCTGTGCGACACAACCTCTACATCACGGTGGTCTACCCAGTGGTTCTTAAAGTGTGGTTTGGAAAAACCCACTGGTTGACCACAAAAGTCTTCTCCAGATTTTTGTGGGCTAGACCTCTTAATATAAGCGATGATGTTTATACTTTGATATATGCACTACTAGTAATAATCATAAAAGTAATGTACCACTAATAGCATTTACTTATGCCAGATACTTTGTTAACTACTTTATAATGCATTTTCTCTTTTAACATTTTGGACAAAACCTGAAAGGTAGGCCAAGTACTTATTTAAATTTGAGGGAACCTTAGAAGGTTAAAACGGTTAAACAGTTTAGTCAGGATCACACAGCTAGTGGGTAATTGAGTCTGTGATCAACTGTATACCCTTCTACCTTAATACGAGTTTTTAACAATAGACCACTGCTACCACCTCAAAATAGATTTTTTTATTCCTGTTTTGGGAGTGTGTTTCATTCTGTCCAGAGTAAAACAGAATATAGAGAGTTATATGTAGAGAGTTCTTTCAGTGATCCTGGATCAAATGAGAGACTCTCACGGGCTTGACTCTGTTCATATGGCTGGTACAAAATCCTCACAAGCAGACTATAATAATTACAAATACCCACTTCAAGTCCTTGCATATATCAAACTGTGTTGGGTGATTTACATAGGTTACTGTTTTTTATTCTTACAAGGTGCATGTTATTATCTTTATGATAGGGGGAAACTGAGACTAAAAGAAGTTTTAGGACTTGCTGCATAGTTAACTAGAAGAGATGGGATGGGATTTTAACTGAGGTCTGTCTAGCTCTATCCAGGCTGAGAGTTGTTGTTTGTCATTTTCAGAGTGGAAAATTCAAGAAGTGAGGGAGAAAGAGGCATGTTTTATGCCTGCTGAATTTCAAGGTGGTGTTTGCCTCCTTCTCTAATTGTGCGAATACTCAGTGTCCTTGACTGTTCATTGAAAAAAGGGTATGAGTTAAGATCTGATTAGTGGGCCCTGTTTTAGTCCACTTATGTGAAAGTAGTAGGGTTTTAAGCACATTGCAGAAAGATAAATGACACTTGGAATGTCAAGTGGCTGTTTTATGTCCCCCTCCCTCCCCAGTTGCCTGTACATAGCTTTAGAGTCTCTTGTGTTTTTTCCCATATACTTTGCAGGGTTGCCAGTTCACAACACCTTTTTCTTTTTTTCCTTCTTCCTCCACCTCGACAGCTTGGCTTATGTGCCGGCTCCTGTAATCTGTACATTCCCAGATTTGGCTTTGATGAACAGAAAGGAAATGTTCATCTCTGAATCTGCCCTTCTACATTGACCCACCAAAAATTGGCTTAATTTTAAGGGAAAATAGAGAACCTGGCTTAGTGCAGCCAACTCCTGTTATTCAGGAAATGAGGATGTGAGAAATGGAGTCTGGGGAGAATAAATATGTATTGTAAGCTTTCTGCAAAGGCTCATCTCGCCTGGGTGTTCTTGCCACACATAGAGAGGGTTTAGAGGGCCTCTGAATTGAGAAGGAATTCCTAGAAAACCTGAGGCTCACTCCTAAAAGAAGCAGCCATATTCTCCTTTGCTGTCTGGAGTCTTAGTTGTTGTTGTTATTGTTGTTACCATCAATGGTGGGCTGACTGTAGATGCTTTGCTACAAGTGATTTAATTTAATCCTCAAATTGTCAAAGCTGAGATTTTTACTCCAAAGTCCATGCTGCTTTCACTCTAGCGTGCCCCCAAGTGCCCATTAACAGAGAGTTGGGAGTTGTTATAGCAGCCCTAGAGTTCTGGTATTCTGAACTTGGGTTTTTCTCTTTTGCCATTTGAGTAGTGACAAACTCCTTCAAGTAATCTACCTTCTTCCTCTCTTCATTCATTGCATTGAAGCCTTTGAAGTGCTCTTCTTGGACAGACCACTGGGAAAATGATGGTGTGTTGTATCACACCTTTTAATAAGCCACATTTTATTCAGGGAAAGCAGGGAGCTTTTTTTGTGGTTTGCAAACCTGATATTAACATTGTCCTGACCAGAAAATGTCAAAACTTGCCCACCCACCCAGTTGTGTTTAGGCTTCTAAAAATAATGTTATTCCTCCATACTCAGACATCTGTTTTCACTCTATTGCCAATTTAAATGCCGCTGTATACTCTGTGTATCATGGCTACTTTCCCAGTATTTTGAAAATTTGCGCAGGGTAAGGGGATTTTACAAGTTCTCAAAAACATGAAATATTCCTCTACAGTAGCCATACCACATGATGGCTAAGTGAAATGATAGGTATCCACATAATTAAAGAGGTGCACCTGTGTATGACCTCTATTCCTGCTGCTGGCATTAGGATAATAGTTGGATTCCATTTGAAGGCTGAGCCTCTTCCTGGGAATGGTTAGGGAAGGCTCAGGCTTATTAGCATTAAATATCAGCCTACACTGAGACAACGATTTCTGGCAACTTTGTGAGAATTATGTATTTGTTGTTGCAGCCCACTTTCTTTTTGGTTAACGTTTTCAACAACTGAAGAAGAACGTAACTACCATTTGCTGGCACTATAATGAGAACTTACATACATAATCTCATTTGAACCTTAACAGTGGTTTTGAGGGAGTAGATATTACTCTTCCCATCTTTACAGCAGTGGAAGTCCTTTGCCGAAGTTGCTACTTGACCCAGGTATTTTCTACCACAGTGGGCTACCTGCCAGTTTTAAAGGTCTAGTTTTTCTAAAAAAAGACCTGGCTTATAAGCATTCAGGTAAAAGTCGAGGTCGTCAGACATCATGGGGGTAGTTTTTGAGGCTGGCGTAGTTGACAGGAAGTGCTGCTTTTTTGTGCAGGTGGCCTAGGGAATTGAGAAGAGGAATTACCCAGGGTTGGTGCGCAGCAAAGCAGTCAACTCCCTGCTCTGGCTCCGTGTCTCTTTCACGGCTTTTCAAAACAAGCTACACTTTGGGATTCAAGAAACTGATGATTTCTAAAACAGGCCTAGGTGAGGACTTTGTAAAATGACACATCAGGAATTGGTTGACAAACTATTTCTTTTAAAATGCAGAAACTTATTCGAGAAAAGTAGGCTTTTTGTAAGTGTTGAGAAGCTAAGCCGTTTGCTAACTTCCGTTCAACTTAGAATGAAAATCTGGTATCTAGCAGAGCTTTTGTGAGGTCCTCTTCCATAGCTCTTACTTGAGGGTTGGGGATAGAGAGTATAGCTCAGCCTTTGCTGTTGTTGTCATCCTCTGTCCAGACATCTCAGGGGACTGATGTATCACAGGCTGAGTGTGTACAGAGGACCCTGGCTCCTCTGGGCAGTCTTCTCTGCTGCGTCTTCAGGGTTTTGGGTACAGTTAAAGATTGTAGCCACATCACCCACTTCTAGGAAACATTTTAGAGTAGTGGGAGAGCATGTAGGAAATTCTTTTTGGTATAGGGATTCCCCCCACCCCCTCTTTTAAATTAAAATAATTGTTTCCCCCTCAAACTCTCATGCGGTAGTAAATGTGCTTTTTCTAGTCATTGAAATATAAAGCGAAACAAAGCTACTTACTGCTTCAGTGTCATCTTAAAGCAATTGTATACCTCTTAAACCTAAGAACAGCTTGGTAACACCTGGCATATATGTAAAAACATGTATTCATCTTTGTAATACTTTGGGTTCATATGAACTCATACATTCTGTAGCAACTCTGTGGGCCCCCCGAGGGTATAACGTGAACATTTGTAACCACTGCCAGGAGTCACTGGCCACAAAGTAGACTTGTTACCAGTACATCTGCCTACTAAATCAGCATTTTCCTGGAGTGCTCAGCATGCTGAGATGGCTCAATCATGATCTAAAAATACATTGTTTCTCTCAATGATTCCATGCGTTGAGTTCTGCTTAAGAAATGCCTGTATTCTGGACCTCTTTTTAAATAAAAAAGTTGCTTATCCGGACAGATCCGTTGTCTACTTTGATAGAGGTAGCAGAGGTGGTTGGGTTATGTTTTTTTATTTTTTATTTTTTTTTATTTTGAAGTGTGCTTTTGTATGTCTAATATTTTACCAAGTCGCTAGAGATGATGACCCAGGCTAGGAAGTTCTGACTTGGTGGCAGATGGACAGATGAGTATTTCCCCTCTCCTGGCATCTCCATGGCACGTCCTTGCATCTCCTGGGCATTGGAAATACGCCATGCTGCCCTCACAGATGTGTATGGGAGCTCCTCAAGGGAAGATACCGTATTTCCAGGACTCTTGCTAAGCTCTGGGGCCACAAATTATAGAAATACTCACTTTTTAAGTATACGTGTATCGATATCTCCAACCCTCCATTTCCTTTTCTATAAAATGCAAACAATGATTCCTGCTTCAGAGTTACGATTAAATTAGCTACAAAACATATAAAGTGAGTGGTATAGTGTTAGGAAAGCATAGTGCCTGGCACATAGCTTTCAGTTAATTTTAAGATTTTAGAGTACACAGAAGGATACTACCTTCAAAATAAGAAGAAATACTTTGTTAGATGTCAGTAGAGCCAGTAATTAAGTACTCCTTTCTTCAACAAAGCAGATAATTAGACTTTTAGCTGTAGAGAAATAATTAGCTACTCAGAGAGAAACTATATCCTGAAGTATAACAGGTTATTGAAATCCCTATTTTCCCCTAATTTCAAGGATCAGGAATTCAGACTTTAGTTACTCTTAGTAGAGACATTGTATCTTTTGAGCCTTAAAAATCACTTATATCTACTCCCAGAGGTTAGGTCTTCTGGTGCTCTGGGTATGACCTACTTCTTCACTAAACTTGGCCCAGTGGTCCAGGCTATAGAGCTCATTATCTCCCTTAAGTCCTGCAGCACTTAGAATTTTTATCACTCATTTGGCACTTTTGGAATTGTTACTGATCTTACGTTCTGTGTGCACTGCCTCAAGAGGCAAGCCCATCCTGTTTTGTATTGAATATGTTAGTAGCAAAGTATGGGTTCAGAGTCAGAAAGAACTGAGTGTGATTTCCAGCTGGTCTGGTTACTGATTTTGTGGCTGCAGGCAAATTAAACTCTGTTTTCTTGTTTGTAAAAAGGAAATAATAAGTACTTCCTCCTTCCAAGGTTATTATGGATCATTTAACCAAATAAACTTAGTTTAGTGTCTATCTATTCCAGACGCCATGGGCCTAGATATTGGAATGGTGCCTCCCTGAATTCAGTATGTCTCCTATTGATCTTTTTATCCTCAGTGCCTAGCACGGTACCTGGAATATATTAACATCTCAGCAAATGTTGCATGAATGATAAGAGGAACAAGAATCCAGGGCTAAAGTGTACCATTTTTACTCTACAGAAACATTAGGAAGGTTAAAAATGATAAATAAAATTCTTCCTATGTAGTTGGCTTATAGTAGTTGCTCAGTATCTTTCCTCAGTGATCAAGACAATGCTTTGTTTGGGTATGTAGATTGTCAATATATGCTTAATGATGGTTTTTAATTGGCATTAGGGAGCGACCCAATGAGTTACTATTTATTTGCGTGTTTTGGGTGCAAATGGCATTCTTTAAACATACTGAATTCTGTCGAGGCCAGTTTTTTTCAAGCCCAATCCAAAACTCATTGGAAATCCTATGACAGTTGCCAGATGGGCAGGGAAAGTTTAAGAGAAAACATTGTTGGGTTAATGTCTTACTTGGAAAAGAGCATGATCCTATCCACAGACAGTTATGCAAACCAAGATTGGGGTATTGGTGGTATGCTGTTTCTGGAAGCAACGCCAAAGTCTGAAACCTAATAGAATAAGTTGATTCACAAAAACTCATCTCTTGTCTCCTTTTTCCCCTAGACTATAGAATCTAACTGGCGGTGCGGACGACACAACTTGCAGAGGATTCAGTGCCGCTCTGAAAATAGTAAAGGTGTCTACTGTTTACAGTACGATGATGAAAAAATTATCAGTGGCCTACGAGATAATTCTATTAAGGTGAATGACTGAATTTTATATGTATTATTTTTAGAATCGTGGCTATGTGTTAGACACTAGATGTGACAATCTTTCCATTTACTCCAGATTGGTTTTTATCTCTTCCACTCAATCTTGGCAGCTCTCGGTGTAGTTCTAAAGAACTAGAGCCAGAGCATTTCCCCGTAACTAATACAAGATCCTGGATTGTCTCACTTCTTATCCTTCTCTAAGCACAGTCACGTTCTTTATTCTGTATTAGGTGTAAATAGAAAATATCCCAGCATCACAGGGCTCTTGGTTGCTTTGCCGGCTGGTAAGGGTATTGGTAGTTTATAAACCAAAGCCATTACCTTTTATAGTTTCTGAGAAGGACTCAAATAATAATACCACAGAATGATAGCAACTTATATTGTTTTCATTAACTTTTCAATAGTAGATAAACTATTATTTCTTATGTTTAATCTGATGGCTGATCTAATCTGATTTTATTTTACATTGTAGCTTATGTCCTCATATTTTAGAAAGCATCGAGTTTTTTAAATTTTGTAAAAAAACATAACTTACAAACAGGGAAGTTTGCTCTTTTGTTGTATAATTATGTGAGTTTTGATAAACACACAGAGGTGTGTAACTGTAATATGGAGCAGCTCTCTCATTCCCCCAGTTCCCTTGTCCTGCCCTTTTCTTTTCCTGGACTTTTCTGCCTCTTTCCTGTGCTTACCCATTCACCTGTTGAAGGATGTTTGTGGTGTTTCCAGTTTCTTAAAATTATGAATAAAGCTACCATAATTATATACCTGTAGGTTTTTTGGGGAACCTAAATTTTTAGTTCATTGGGTGAAAACTGAGAAGTGAGGTTGCTGGCTCATATGGTAAGTGTATGTTTCACCTGCTAAGAAACTGCCCAGCTGTTTTCCACAGTGCCTGTACCATTTCACATTCCCATCAACAGTGATGAGAGTTGTGTGTTTTTTTTTTTTTTGAGACAGAGTCTGTCTCTGTCACCTGCCTCCTGGGTTCAAGCAATTCTCCTGCCTTCCTACCTCAGCCTCCTTAGTAGCTGGGACTACAGGCACGTGGCACCATGCCCAGCTAATTTTTTTGTTTTTAGTAGAGATGGTGTTTTGCCATGTTGCCCAGGCTGGTCTTGAGCTCCTGACCTCAAGTAATGCGCCTGCCCCAAAGTGCTGGGATTACAGGTGTGAGCAGCCACTGCACCTGGCCTGAGAGTTGCTTTTGTCCTGTATCCTTGTCAGCCCTTGATTGTCTCAATTTTTTTGATATTAGCCATTCTAGTAGGTATGTGCACATACCTCATTTTGCTTTAAATTCGCATTTCCCCAGTGATGATAGTGAGCATCTTTCTACATGCTTACCTGCCATCTCTATATTCTTTGGTGAAGTTTCTTTTTGGATCTTTTACCCATTTTTAAAATGGGGTTCTTTTATTTTATTATTGAGTTTTTAGAGTTCTTTATGTAGTCTAGATACAAGTCGTTTGTTAGATATGTTTTGCATATATCTTTCCCAATTAGAAAATGAAAATATCTTTTCATTTTCTTTTTATTAAAAAAAATTTTTTTTGAGACAGAGTTTTACCTTTGCCCAGGCTAGAGTGCAATGGTGCAATCTCAGCTCACTGCAACCTCCGCCTCCCGGGTTCGAGTGATTATCCTGCCTCAGCCTCCTGAGTAGCTAGGATTATAGGTATGCGCCACCACGCCTGGCTAATTTTTTGTATTTTTATTAGAGACAGGGTTTTTCCATGTTGGTCAGGCTGGTCTCAAACTCCCGACTGCAGATGATCCACCTGCCTCAGCCTCCCAAAGTGCCGGGATTACAGGCGTAAGCCACCATGCCTGGCTATCTTGTCATTTTCTTAAAGATCTCTTTTAACAGAGCAAAAAATTTTAATTTTTTTTTTTTTTTTTTTTTGAGATGGAGTCTCACTCTGTCACCCAGGCTGGAGTGCAGGGGCATGATCTCGGCTCACTTCAACCTCCACCTCCTGGGTTCAAGCAATACTTGCGCCTTAGCCTCCCAAATAGCTGGGACTACAGGCGTGCGCCACCATGCCCAGCTAATTTTTGTATTTTTAGTAGAGACGGGGTCATGTTGGCCAGGCTGGTCTTGAACTCCTGGCCTCAGGTGATCTGCCCACCCAGACCTCCCAAAATGCTGAGATTACGTGCGTGAGCCACTGTACTTGACAGAAGATTTTAATTTTGATGAAGTCCAACTTACCAGTTTTTTCTTTTATGGATCATGCTTTCGATATTATATCCAAGAAGCCTCTCCCTGAACTCACTGAATCTGTAAATTTACGTCTTTCATTACTTACATTTCAGTAGTCTTCCGCCATTATTTTTTCAAATATTTTTTCTGTACCAATTTCTGCTTTCCTTCTGAGATTCTAATCACATAAATATTAGATCAAAATTAGATATTGTTCCACATTGTTTTCAATCTTTTTTCCTCTCCCTTCTGGGTAATTTCTATTGGCCTATCTTCAAGTTGACTGAATTTTTCATCTCTTCATCTCTATTCTCCTGTTACCCTCTGCCCCATCAAGTGAGTTAATTTCAGCTCTGATATTTTACAGTTTCTATTTCTCTGCTGAGAATTTTCTGTTTTTCATTCGCCTCAAGCACGTTTCTCTTTATCCTGTGGAGTATAGTTAGAGTAACTGCTTAACATCTTTAACCATGTCAGCATCTGGGTAACCTCCAGCTTGACATCTGTTGATTGTCCAGTCCCCTGAGATTTTTCATTTTTCTTGATTTTTGTATGCCAGGTAATTTAAACTAGTATTTTGGGCATTGTGGATATTACGTTGTAAAGACTATGGGTTCTGTTATAATCCTCTGGGGGATGTTTTTGGGTAAGTGTGTTTTTAAGCAGTTAGTCAACTTAGTTGGGTTCAGAACACAAGTTCTGTCTTGGCATCATCAGAGGGGTTGGGGGGATGGTTCTAATCTCTTTTCCACTGTTCAAAGCCTTTGCCGTGCCACTTTGGGTCTGTCATGGGCTTTCACTACTCAGAGGTTAATCTGAGGCTTCAGCAGTGCTTGAAATATCAGCTCAGCTATGCAGCCTTTGCTGTGCTGGTTCAGTCTGTTCTGTGCATATACAGCTCAAGGGTAAGCCCAAGTCATGTGTTGTTTGGGTTCTTTTATTTCTAGTTCTTTCCTCTTGGTTTTCCCTATGTCTCTTCAGCTCATAAGGACACTTTTTTTCCTTTTCTTCTGGCCAGAAAAATTGGGTCACTCTTGGAATTTTTGTTATCCTTTCCATTGTTCTGCAGTGCATCTTCATGACTGGAGCCATGAGCCCTATGAGAAAAGAGAGAAAAGAAACCCCCAGGGATCTCTTTTTCCAGCCCCTCTGCCTAGAAAGAGGGATTTCTTTCAGAACTTTAGCTGCATGTATTGCTATTTCACTATAGCTTCCTGGTCAGGGCCTGCCTTTGAGTGAAAGCCACAATAGAAAGAAAAGAAAAAGCCGGGTGTTGGTGGCTCATACCTGTAATCCCAGCACTTTGGTAGGCTGAGGTGGGTGGATCACTTGAGGCCAGGAGTTCAGGACCAGCCTGGCCAACATGGTGAAACCCCATCTCTACTAGAAATACAGAAAATTAGCCAGACGTGGTGGTGGGCACCTGTAATCCCAGCTACTCGGGAGGCTGAGGCATGAGAATTGCCTGAACCCAGGAGGCAGAGGTTGCAGTGAGCCAGGATCACACCACTGCAATTCAGAGCAAGACTCTGTCTCAATTTGGAAAAAAAAACAAAAACAAAACAAACAAACAAAACCACACACACAAAGAAAAGAGAAAACAACAAACAAAAATAATGGCAAATTCACCCCCATGCGGATTGTTTCTTCACATTTTGACCCCTTGCCACATCTGCCTTCCCCCTGACTTTTCAGAGTTCTCAACTAGTTTTTATCAGGAGTTTTTAGTTCTAATCAACTGGAGAGATAGGTTGCAGTGGGCTTTCTCCATCTTGGCCCTGTTTTCTGTTATTGTTCTACTTTGGGTGAAATAAAGCTTTTCTGCTTTTTTTTTTTTTTTAATTTTTATTTTTTGTTTGTTTTTTAAAAAGTGAAATAGTGGAATTTTAGTAATTCAGCTACGTAGGTCAAACACACTCTGAGTTATAGAACATAAGAAACTGTTCTGTTGGTTTCCTATGTGTATGGCAGTGATTGCCAAAAGATATTCTGTGGATGTGAATCTAGAGGATGTTAGCAGGCATTCTAGGCAGAGAATAATGCCTTCCAAAGAAGTTTAGATAACACTACATGCTGTGTTTCCAGCTTAGAAATTCACAGGATACAGTGGCATATAAAGGCTCTGAGAATGCCTGCAATAGAGACACCCAGTGTTTCCCAAGTTCCAAAACTTATTTGACCACGGAACTCTATTTTTAATTTTTTTTTCTTTTTTTTTGAGACAGAGTCTCTCTGTGTTGCCCAGGCTGGATTGCAGTGGCACGATTTCGGCTCACTGCAACCTCCACCTCCTGGGTTCAAGTGAGCGATTCTCCTCCCTCAGCCTCCTGAGTAGCTGGGACTACAGGTGCCCGCCACCAGGCCTGGCTAATTTTTTGTATTTTTAGTAGAGATGAGGTTTCGCTATGCTGGCCAGGCTGGTGTCAAACTCTTGACCTCAAGTGATCCGCCTGCCTCGGCCTACCAAAGTGCTGAGATTACAGGTGTGAGCCACTGCTCCTGGCCCACAGAACTCTATTTTTACGTATATTTGATAGCCCTAATCTGTGGCTACCAGTATCTCTAGAAAGTGTGACATATGCTACTATTTAATACTGGTAGTTTTTCTTTAAGAAATAGATAAGAATGGTTTATAACAGCCTTGTCAAAGCATAGTCTGGCTGTGGGCTTGGAATTCATTTACACTAGATGTATTTTCAAAAGAATTCTCTTAATTGTGGCACATCCATTTGATTTATAAGACATAGAATAGTAGAGCAGAAGTACGCTTTGAAGAGATTATCTAGACCAGTGGTTGGAAACCTTTTTTTACCTTATTCTGCACCAATCCTTGATCACTAATCACTTTAAAAATAACTCAGGTTCCATTAGGTCAGAAATTAAAATCAAGCTTTGCTATTGTGGAAAGATATTATACTTCAGTGTCTACATCATTTATAAAATCTTGTTCATTTGCAGTAAACTATAGAGTCACTGCAAATTATGATGGTATTGTCGTACATGTCAAGAAATAGGTGCACAGTCTATTTTTAATAGTTCAATCTTTGAAAACATTCTCATCTCCCATGAAATATCAACAATATCGTTAACTTGGAAACACTGGAAAGATTAAAAGAAGGGAGTGGGTTTGGTATGTAAGAAGGTGCTGCTTGTCCTGACAACAAGTAAAAATCCGAACAAACTGAAAAATCAGCCATTCTATTCAGATTCGTAAGAGAAGTGAGGTCACAGGAGAAGCTGCTGCCCCACAAATTGGAGAGACAGGCAAATACAGAGAATCATAACTCACTGGCGCAGAAACATCCACGAGAACCAGTGCCTAGGTAGAGTAACCTGAACTGTAATTGAAAAATTGCTGGAGGTTCAGTGTGGGACAAGTCTGAGAAATATAAACTGAGGAGGAGCCAGTCATCAGGGCTCCCCACCACACTTTTGTGAGTTTTACCTCCAAGAGCTCTACTAGGTTCTGTCAGTGATTATCACAGAAAAAATCCCCTTGTGTTTCCAGCAGTGGGGAGGGAAAATAAACCTTTTTACCTATACTAGGTTATTCTGTACTTCTTGACAAGGTCTACCTTCAGTAGGAACTGCTTAGCCAGAGCCTAAAGTGCTGAGATTTTATAGAACCTGGCTGACCTGGTAAGAAAAAAACAAACACAATGAACTCAAATTAACAAGAAAAAAAACCAAACAGTCCCATCAAAAAGTGGGCTAAGGACACGAATAGACAATTCTCAAAAGAAGATATACAAAATAGTCAACATACGTATGAAAAAATGTTCAACATACGAAAAAATGCTCAACAAACTTGAAAAAATTATCACAGAAATGCAAATCAAAACCACAATGTGATACCACCTCACTCCTCCAAGAATGGCCATAATCAAAAAATCAAAAAACAGTAGATGCTGGTGTGGATGTGGTGAACAGGGAACACTTCTGCACTGCTGGTGGGAATGTAAACTAGTACAGCCGCTATGGAAAACAGTGTGGAGATTTCTTAAAGAATTAAAAGTAGAACTACCATTTGATCCAGCAATCCCACTACTGGGTGTCTACCCAGAGGAAAAGAAGTCATTATTCAAAAAAGACACTTGCACATGCATGTTTACAGCAGCACAATTCACAGTTGCAAAATTATGGAACCAACCCAAATGCCCATCACTCATCGAGTGGATAAAGAAACTGTGATTGATGTATATAAGATGGGATACTATGAAGCCATATAAAGGAATGAATTAACAGCATTCGCGGTAACTTGGATGAGATTGGAGACTGTTATTCTAAGTGAAGTAACTCAGGAATGGAAAACCAAACATCATCTTGTTCTCACTGTTATGTGGGAGCTAAGCTATGAGGACGCAAAGGCCTAAGAATGATGCATTGGACTTGGGGGACTTGGGGGGACAAGTGGGAGGGGGGCGAGGGATAGAAGACGACAAATATGGTGCAGTATATACTGCTTGGGTGATGGGTGCAGCAGAATCTCACAAATCACCACTAAAGAACTTAGGTAACCAAATACTACCTGTACAATAGCTTATGGAAAAATAAAAAATAAATTTAAAAAATCAGTAAAAAAATGAAAGGCTAGAAATTAATACAATGTCCGATCATACCACAAGTGGATATAAACTAGAAATCAGTAACAAAAAGAAGCTGGAAAAATTCCTAAATACTTTAAGATTAAGTAACATAATTCTAAATAACACATGGATCAAAGAAGAAATCTCAAGAGAAATTTTAAAAATATTTTGAGGCTGGGCACAGTGATTCACGTCTGTAATCCCTACACTTTGGGAGGCTGAGGTGGGAGGATTGCTTGAGCCCAGAAGTTTGAGACGAGCCTGGGCAACATAGGGAGACCCTGTCTCTACAAAAAAATTAAAAAACATTAGCTGGGCATTGTGGCATGCATCTGTAGTCCCAGCTACTCAAGAGGCTGAGGTGGGAGGATCACCTGAGCCCGGGAGGTCAAAGGCTGTAATAAGCTGTGATTGTGTCACTGTATTTCAGCCTGAGTGACAGTGTGAGACTTTCTCTGCTCCTTCCCTGTGTGTGTGCACATGTGTGCATGTGTGGGTGGGTATAACTAAATGAAAATGAAAACCCAAGTTATCAAAATCTGTGGGATGCAGTGAAAGCTTAGAATTTTATAGTTTTGAGTACATATATTAGAAAAGAAGACAGACTAAAATCAGTCATCTAAGCTTCCGCCTTAGGAAACTAGAAAAAGAACAGTTTAAATCCATAGTAAGCAGAATAAAAGAGTTAATGAAAATTAGGGCAGAGATCAGTGAAATTGATAATAGGAAGTCAATAGAAAAAATTAAGGAAACCAAAAGATGTGTCTTTGAAAAGATGAGTAAAATTGATAAGCTCCTAGCTATGCTAACATAGGAAAAAAGAGGACTTAAATTCCTAAGATTGAAATGAAAGAGGAGACATCACTATAGGTCTCATGAGCATTAAATAAATAATAAAATAATATATCTACAAATTTGATAATTTATATGAAATGAATTCATTCCCTGAAAGACACAATCTGCCAAAATTGACATAAAAACAAATAGATAATCTGAATAGGCCTTTATCTGTTGAAGAAATTGAGTCGATAATTAATTACTTTCCAAAACAGAAAGCACTAGGCCCAGATGGGTTACTGGTGAATTCTGTCAAACATTTAAGTAAGAAATTACATCAGTTCTCTACAATCTCTTCCAGAAGATAGAAGAAGAGAGGATATTTCGTCACTCATTCTATGAGGCCATCCTTACCTTAGTACTAAACTAGATAAAGACATTCTAAGAAAACCACAGACCAATATCTTCATGTTTAACCTTCAGAACTTAATTAATGTAATCCGTCATATCAATAAGCCAAAGAAGAAAATCACGTCAATATATGCAGAAAAGGCGTTTGACAAAATTGAACACTCTTTAATGATAAAAACCCTTAGTAAACTATGAATAGAGGGGAACTTCCTCAACTTGATAAAGAGTATCTACAAAAAGCCTATAGCTAACATTCATACACAGTGCTGAGAAATATGAAACTTTCCCACTAAGATCAGGAATAAGACAAAGATGTCCCCACTCACCACTACTTTTCAACATTGTATTAGAACTCCTAGATAACACAATAAGTCAAGAGGAAATAAAAGGTATACAAATTGAGAAGGAAGCATTAGAACTGTCTTTGCTTGTAGATGACATGATTGTGGAAAAAAATGAAAGCATCAACAAAAAAAACCTCCTAGAACTAATAAATGATTATAACAGGTTTGCCAGATACAAGATTAATATACGTAAGTCATTTGCTTACCCATATACCAGCAATGAACAAGTGGAATGTGAAATTAAAAACACAGTAACATGGCTGGGCGCAGTAGCTTACGCCTGTAATCCCAGCACTTCAGGGAGGCCGAGGTGGGTGGATCATCTGCGGTCAGGAGTTCGTGACCAGCCTGGCCAACATGGCAAAGCCCCATCTCTTCTAAAAATACAAAAATTAGCCAGGCATGGTGGTGGGCGCCTGTAGTCTTGCTACTCAGGAGGCTGAGGCAGGAGAATCGCTTGAACCTGGGAGGTGGAGGTTTCAGTGAGCCGAGATTGCGCCATTGCACTTCCAGCCTGGGTAACAGAGTGAGACTCCATCTCAAAAAACACAATAACATTTATATTAGCATCCCCCCACCAAAATGGAATACTTAGGTATAAATCTAACAAAATATGTATAAGATCTATGTGAAGAAAACTGTAAGACTGATTAAAGAAATCAAAGAACTAAATAAATGGGGAGAGACATTTCATGCTCATGAGTGGGAAGACTATTGTGAGGATGTCAGTCATTTCTTCCCAAATTGGTCTATAGGTTCAATGCAGTCTCAGTCAAAATCCCAGCAAGTTATTTTGTGGATATCTACCAGCTGACTGTAATGTTTATATGGAGAAGCAAAAACCAGCATGATATTGAAGTAGAATAAAGACAGAGGACTAACACTACCGTACTTCAAGAATTACTGTAAAACTGCAGTAATCACAATAGTGTGGTGCTGGCAACAGAATGGACAACTAGATCCATGGAACAGAATAGAGAGCCCAGAAATATATACCTTCATAAATATAGTCAGCTGATCTTTTGCAAAGGAGCAAAGACAATACAGTGGAGAAAAGATTGTCTCCAACAAATGGGGCAGAAGCAATTAGATACCATATTGCCTCCCTTACCCCTAAACAATCTAAACACAGATCCTATGTACTTCACAAAAATTAACTCAAAATGGATTAAAGACCTAATTGTAAAACACAAAACCATAAAATTCGTAGAGTATAACATAGGAGAAAATCTAGATGATCTTGAGTTTGTTGATGACTTTTTAGATATAATACCAAAGGCATGACCCATGAAATAAAGAATTAATAAGCTGGACTTTGTTAAAATTAAAAATTTCTGTGAGAGACGTTGTCTAGAGAATGAGAAAACAAGCCACAGACTAGAGAAAATATATGCAAAAGACATACAAAGAACTCTTGAATCTCAGCAGTAAGAAAATAAACAATTAGATTAACCTGATTTTTAAAAATAAGACATAGACCTTAACAGACATCTCACCAATATACAGATGGCATATAAGCATGTGAAAAGATGTTCCACATTGTAAGTCATCAGGGAAATGTGAATTATAACAGTGAGACACTACTACACACCTGTTAGCATGGCCAAAATCCAGAACACTGACAACACCCAATGCTGGCAGGAATATGGAGCAATAGGAACAGGAACTTTCATTCATTGCTGGTGGAAACAGAAAATGGTACAGCCACTTCAGAAGGCAGTTTGGCAGTTCTTACAAAACTAAACATACTTCTACCATATGATCCAGCAGTGTTGCTACTTAGTATTTACACAACTGAGTCAAAAACTTACATCTACACAAAAACCTGCACCCAGATGTTTATGGCAGCTTTACTGATGATTGCCCAGACTTGGAAGCAACCAGGGTGTCCTTCATTAGGTGAATGGATAAATAAACTGTAGTATATCTAGACAATGGGATAATCTTCAGCACGAAAAAGGAATGTATATCAAGCCATGAAAAGACAGGGAGGAACCTTCAGTATGTATTACTGTGTGAAAGAAGCCAATGTAAAAAGGCTTCATACTGTATGATTCCAACTCTGTGACATTCTGGAAAAGACAAATCTATGGAGGCAGTAAAAGAAGCGAGAAGAGGAACACTCAGAGCATGAAAACAACTGTTGACAACATTTTACCTCCTTTAATCCTTTTTTCCTTTTCTAAAATACAGTCATTGTGTCACTTTATAGATAATTTTTATTCTGATTTTTAAAAAATGCTTAACTTTGTAATAAAGCATGATCTTTTCTCATTAAACACTTTTCATAGTTTACTTTGAGACTTTTATGAAATGATGGACGTTTCATTTTCCACTTTTTATTTTTGTAAATGTAGGGGTATGCATTTGTAAAAGGTCTTAATAATTAAATGTTGTCATGTTGCTTTCCAGAGAGTGAGCCAGTTCTTTTTTTATTAATTAATTTATTTTTACGAGACATAAAAATAAAATGACAAAGCAGGGTTCTGCTTTGTCACCCAGGCCGGCATACAGTGGTGTGATCATAGCTCACTGAAGCCTTGCCTTCTGGGCTCAAGCAATTCTGTCACTTCAGCCTCCTGAGTAGCTGGGACTACAGGGACACACACCACCACGCCTGGCTAATTAAAAAAAAAAAAAATACGCACACACACATACACACACACATTTATGGAGATTGACTTGCTATGTTGCCCAGGCTGGTCTTGAACTTCTGGGCTCAAGCGATCCTTCTGTCTCTGCCTCCCAAAATGTTGGGATTATAGGCATGAACCACAACACCCAGCCAGTGAGCGAATTCTTTTCACAGATTTTATTTTTAAAAAGTCCCCTTTATGAGGCTGTTGATAAGTGTAATAAGACCAATAGCTAAGGGTTCAAATTAAGCAAAATAGCACATCTATCCTTGTAGTTAATCACTATTGTCTGTATTCCTACTTGTCATTTCTTACCTGTTTGATATTCAGTGTTTCTTACTTACTATAACCCAAGTGTGTTTTATTTTATAATCAGAACATAAAGTGGGACAGTAACATTCATCAAAATATAGTATAATAAATCATCGTTTGTGGCTAATCTTGTCTCAATAGATTTGGGATAAAACCAGCCTGGAATGTTTGAAAGTGTTAACGGGACACACAGGCTCTGTCCTCTGTCTGCAGTATGATGAGCGTGTCATTGTAACCGGCTCTTCAGATTCTACGGTGAGGTGAGTGATCTGGCTTCATTGGTCTTAACTTGTAAGCCTTCCCTGAGAAAGTCTGAGATTGACATCCTCCTCTGGGAGAGGCATACACACACTTACATTTTTACATGCTGTATTTCAAACTTTTATTGTAGATATGTTTGAGCAAATTAGGCAGGAAAGCTAATTTTTGTTAAGGGTGTTCTATTCCTGTTGCTGTTCATTATAGAGATGACAACATGCTTTCCTGTAAGAGCATATACCAAGTATTAGGCTGGCTTTCTTCTTTTGGGAAACTGGTCCAGAGCAGAGAGGAGACACACACTCCCAGGAGTCACTCCCAGACTCTTTCACCACCCCTGCCTGAAGCATCACCACCCCTGCCTGAAGCATCACCACCCCTGCCTGAAGCATCGCCACCCCTGCCTGAAGCATCACCACCCCTGCCTGAAGCACGCCTGGTATCCTCTCCTGGACTCAGTGCTTCCGTACCACTGCTTCTGCCAGAGATCATGTCTCAGCCTCAGAGGCCTGAGTCTTTTCCCCTCTGCCCTGTGTGAACTTGTCCTCTTAGGAGATGAGGGTTACAGAAAAGCCATGATGTGGAAGTGCTGCCCCCAAATCCCTGGACATACAAAGCAGTTGGGAGACCCTGGCTTTGTCCATAAAGCAGCTGAGTAAAGAAGTGGATGTGGTGATTGATGAGGCATCATGACTTACCCAGTTTGCAGTGGATAAATAATAGACTCAGAGGTCTGCCAGAGGTCAACAAGAACTGTAAGCTTGGAACCATTCTCAGTTCTTCAGCCAACAAGGCTCCTTCTTCCTTTTGTCTCAGACTCAGTACAAAATCTGCTTTCTTGAGGAATTGTCTTTTGCCATCAGCATGAGCCTGCAGACACCGTCCCTGAATACCTGACTGCTAAATATACCTAAACTCGAGCAGAGCCAGAATTAGCCACCTTTTCTGAAACCATCTCAGCACTTCTCAACAAATAAAGAAATTGATTTTTAGGGGCACCTTTTAATCATGCCCTTAGGTTCATTAAGAATGGACCCTGTCTTAGTCTATTGGTGTTGCTATAAATGAATACCCGAGGCTGGGTAATTTATAAAAGAAAAGGGGTTTATTTGACTCATGGTTCTGCAGGCTCTGCAAGAAGCATGGTACCAGCATCTGCTTCTGATGAAGGCTTCGAGCTACTTCTCCTCATGGCAGAAGGCAAAGGCGAGCCAGTGTATGCAGATTACATGTGAGAGAGAAGCAAGAGAGAGGGCGGAGCTGCTAGGCTCTTGTCAACAGCCAGTTCTCTCAGAACTAAGAGTGAACTCTCTCCTATGAGAATGGCACCAAGTCATTCGTGAGGGATCCACCGCCATGACCCAGACACCTCCTGTCAGTCCCCACTTCCAACCCTGAGGATCAGTTTCAACATGAGATTTGGTAGAGTCAGACAAACCATATCCAAGCCATTGCAGACCCAGACAGAACTCAGATGCCAGAATCATTTCCTGGCTGTCTCCGTAATTAAGCATCATGCTTTTTCTCTTCTCTCCTAGGGTGTGGGATGTGAACACGGGTGAAGTTCTTAACACATTGATCCACCACAATGAGGCTGTACTGCACTTACGCTTCAGCAATGGACTGATGGTGACCTGTTCCAAGGACCGCTCCATTGCTGTGTGGGACATGGCTTCTGCGACCGATATCACTTTACGCCGTGTCCTGGTTGGCCACCGGGCTGCTGTCAATGTAGTAGACTTTGACGACAAGTACATTGTGTCCGCCTCTGGTGACAGGACCATCAAAGTAAGTATGTCTGCAGTCATAACCCAGCCTCCTCCTGTCCCTTTTAGAACAGAGAGAAAGCAGAGGTGGCTTATACCAACCTGGTACCTGGTAAGATCTTTATTCTCCTCTGTGCTTAGTGTAATGTTTTCAAGGTTCATCCATGTGCTTTGTAGCATCTATCAGCTTTGTCCCATTTTTGTTGTTGTTGTTGTTGTTGTTGTTATTGTTTTAAGTACAGATGGGGTCTTGCTATATTGCCCAGACTAGTCTTGAACTCCTGGGCTCAAGCATTCCTCGGCCTTCCAAAGTGTTGGGATTAGAAGCATGAGCCACCACACCCAGCCAGTACTTTGTTGTTTCCAGTGGCTGAATAACATTTCATTGTTCTTCTGTTTATTAGTTGATAGACATTTTAGTTGTTTCTATTTTTTCGGCTATTACAGATGATGCTGCTATAAATATTAGTGTAGAAGTTTTCATGTTTTTAATTTTCTTAGGATGGTAACCCTCTGTTTAACTTTTTTTTTTTTTTTGAAGACAGATCTCACTCTGTCACCCAGGCTGGAGTGCAGTGACACAGTCATGGTTCACTTCAGCCTTGACCTCCTGGGCTCAAGCCGTCCCTCAGCTCAGGGACCCCTGAGGCTCCCACCTAAGCCTCCCGGCGTAGCTGGGAGTACAGGCACTACCAGGCCCGCCCCCCTGCCCATTTTTTTTTTGTAGAGACCAGGTCTCACTTTGTTGCCCAGGCTTGTGGAACTGCCAAAGTGTTTTCCAAAGGCACTGCACCGTTTTACAGTCCTGCCAGTGGTATGTGGGGGTTTCAGCTTGCGCAAAGAACATCCTTTTCATGACCAGCACTGGAAAGCATTCTTACACCTAGCCCCACAAATCACAAAGTGTGTAGCATCAGGCTTTAGACTGGATAGTTGGGAAGCTAAACAACTAGGATTTATATGTGGCAACTTACTCCCACAGTCACACCAATTGGTATGAGACCAGTGCCTGAAAGTTGAGAGGGTCTGAGCTTTATTACAAAACAGCTGTTTCATAATACCAGCATGGAGGATTTCTCCATATCCTCACCAACACTTGCTGTTATTTGTCTCTTTTCTTTTATCTGCCCTAGTGAGTGTGCAGTGGTATCTCTGGTTTTGCTTTGCATTCCCTTATTACTGATGATGCTGAACAACTTGTTGTATGCTTATTGACCATTTGTGTACTTTCTCTGGAGAAATGTCTATAAATCCTTTGCCCACTTTAAAAATTGATAATTTGTCTTTTTATTGTTGAGTTATAAGTTCTTTATATATTCTGGACACAAGCCCCTTATGAGATACATGATTTGAAAATATTTTCTCCCTTTCTGTAGGTTGCCTTTTCACTTTTTTGATGGTATCCTTTGATGCACAAATGATTTTAATTTTGATGATGTTCAATTTATCAAGACACTGAAACTGTATAGTTTCAGTGCTTACGTGTAGGTCCTTGATCCATTTTGAGTTAGATTTTTGTTTAAGGTATGAGGTAGATGTCCAATGCCATTCTTTTACATGTGGAGATATATTTATCTATCCCATTCAGCTGCAAATGCAGCTGTTAAGATAATTCAGGGCACTCTGGTTGCTGTGTGTCTCCTTATTTGTCTAATAATACATTGAGATGTCTATGAACATCTAAGTCTTTCAGATGATATCACAAAAGAGGGGATTATTTATTCTACATACATACAATTAGAAGTAATGTGTCAAAACAAATGGAGCTGTTCAAGAAAATATACTGGAAAAGAGGATTATATGAAAGATGAAACTTTTTGTTTGTTTTTTGAGACAAAGTCTCGCTTTGTCACCCAAGCTGGAGTACAGTGGCACAAACACGGCTCACTGCAGCCTCAACCTGCTGGGCTCAAGTGATCTTTGCACCTCAGCCCCCTAAATAGCTGGGACCACAGATGTACACTACCACGCCCAGCTAGTTTTATTTTTTGTAGTGATGAGGTTTTACTACGTTGCCCAGGCTGGTCTCAAACTCCTGAGCTCAAGCAATTCTCCCGCCTCAGCCTCCCGAAATGCTAGGATTAGGTGTGAGCCACTGTACCCAGCTGGAAGCTTTTTTATTACATTAGCTTCATTGGGTTTGACATGTCAGCTGGTGTAAAAACATAAAATCTGGCCCAAACTCTTTCCTCCAGGTAAATGAATATCCAAACCATCTAGGAGATGTTCTCTTTGTAAAGATCTCAACGACTGGAGACTTCACTTCCCTCCGTGTTTCATTCCAGTGTTATTACTCAGCAGCCAAAGAAAATGTTATGCTGTCTAGTCTGCCCTCTAGCCTCCCAGCTTTGAGTTAGAGGACACTGTATTTTATAATCACATATTTGGGTCATTCTCAGAAGCTGTCTTTTTAAGAAAGGTATATTGTGGGAGGACTTTTCCACATTCATTCTTTAAAATATTGTTAATTTGTTATACAGGTCTGGAGCACGAGCACCTGTGAATTTGTCCGTACTCTCAATGGGCACAAGCGAGGCATTGCCTGTCTCCAGTACAGGGATCGGCTGGTTGTTAGTGGATCATCAGATAATACCATTAGGTGGGTAGAAGTTGGTGTGCTGACAGAGCAGGCTGATTCTTGCCACGTTGTTGACTCATCTCCTAGTTCTAATGCTCAAAACAACTCAGAGTAAATGGGATGTTTCAGATAAGAAAGCTTTAGGTAACTTTTAGAAATGTATTTGGCTCTGTATACTCAAGTGGGAAAACCGTGTATGCCCTGGGTGGTCTTCCAGTGTTCCCCCAGTACATAAAGTTTTTTTAACCTCAACTCCACCCAGGATCACTTAATATCAGAGCACTTCAGAACAGACTAGGGTGCTGCAGCCCAACTCGCTCTGACTTCCCTCACCTGTAAGCTCCCAGCTCCCTACCTAACACATGGGAGTGTACTTTATTTTTCTCTCCCAAGACTGCATTATGGAATCATCCATTCCTGCCGGGATCGTTTACCTCCATTTTTCCTTCCCAGCCCTCAGCCTCCTTGCTTTCTAATAAATCTAACTAACCTTAGACATTTTGTATCTTGTTAAGAACATGCCTTCAATATCTACTTAATTATCCCGTGCCATTTCCCCACTGTCTTAACACACTCTAGTGGCTTTACATAAGTGACTAAACTTAACTTTGGTTTATAATCAAATTGACTAATGTTTGGTCAAAATAAAGATAGGGTTCAAGATTATTAAAAAAAATACACATACTAGTAGCTTTACATAAGCTTTACTAAACTTTGGTGTTTATAACCAAATTGCCTAATGTTCGTTCAAAATAAAGATTGGGTTTAAGATTATTACAAAGTTTTTTTTTAAAGGCAAGCAAATAACAAAAAAGCTATAACGGCTCTTTAAGTTTGCTTTATCATTTTAGGCTTTAAGATACCATAAAGTTAGTTTAGAGCTTAAATCTTGATTCTCTTATATTCGTCACGCTTTGTGGTATTGCTTAATGTTTCATCAGTAAACAGTTCTTAACCTCCTCACTGGAATTGTTGAGGTTTTACAAGATAGTAATGTGTATTACTCTGCAGCTTATAGAAGAGAACCACTTTGGAGTCATAGAGGCAGTACTGAATGACTTTGATCACAGATTAGAGATGCTGTCATCACGGGTACTAAGATTTGCTAAGGGCAGCTGTAATAAAATGATCTTTGGATGTATCATAGGAATTACTGGTAGAGAGGCTAAGAAAAAGTTATGATAGAATTAATTTGCTCACTTTATTTTGTACATGCTAACTAGCTATGATTTTTTTTTCTGCAAATACGGTAGAAAATCAGTCATAATAGGAAAAAAGATCTCTAACTCCAGAATGGAGTTATATGCAGAGAAAAATATTTGGTGTAGTCAATGGGTTTATATTTCCGCCAGAACACTGCGTGTACCTAATCAGTCTCCCACTCTGACCTTGTACATCAATTCCAGTATTCAGCATATAGTATCAAGGAAGGGGTGTCCACAGGCCTCATCAAGAGAGAGCTGCTGGTCCACCAGTTCTAACCTCAGTGGTCCTCATGGACTCCACTGTGCTAGAATTACCTTGGGCGGAAGCTTTACCCGATGGCTGTATGTGATATCTCCCTTCCCACCTTGTCTCATCTGTGCTTTTTCTCCTTTACTGCCTACAGTCCCTGTCTCCCCAGAAAAGTCTTTCCTACACCATTTGTCTACATGGTTTTTATCAACTCAGACATCAAGAGAATGCCTAAGAACTAAATAGAATTGACGTTTCTTGTTTGTTGATTTTATTTAAATAGTAATACAGACACATGATTAAAAACAGTTTCAAATCATATAAAAGGAAATAGAATAAAAAGTAAGGCTTCCTCCTAGGTTAGTGCTTGGAAACACACAGATGGTATAAATGTATACATATAGCTTTATATGTGTGGTGTGTACTGGAAGTGAGATAGAAATAAAGAGTTCCAAGATAGTGAAAAATTATATCTGTATGGAACAGATATAAAAAACTTACAGATAGTGTGAATCATGTGTGGGAAATTGTTTCACAGAGGTCTGTTTTTCATTCAAGGCTCTGGGATATTGAATGTGGTGCCTGTTTAAGAGTCCTAGAGGGACATGAAGAATTGGTCCGATGCATCCGGTTTGATAACAAGAGGATTGTCAGTGGGGCCTATGATGGGTATGTCTTTCAGATTTTCAGATGTACTGCTATAACTATATCAACAAGAAAAAGAAATGTTGTATATTAAGCAACTCTGTATGTACCAGGTCCTATGGTAGGTTTCTGTGTAGTGGTGGATGGCAGGTATTATTATACCAGTTGTTTAGGTGAGGACACTCAGGCCCAGAAAGAACTAAATCTTGCCCCACATGACAGAGGCAGAGTCACTGTGGTTCCTAAACTTATGCTTTGAGTCATTGTTGTAAACTCCAGCAATAGCTGAGGTTGTGAGTGTACTCACTTCTTTGCTTTACCCCTAAATTAAGCCAGGCGCTCTCTCTCTGTCTCTCTGTCTCTCTGTCTCTCTGTCTCTGTGTGTGTGTATGTGTGTTCTTTTTCTCTCTCTGTGTGTGTGTGTTCATGTGTTCAATAATAAGTTTCTTCTTTTCCCCTTTTGGTAAATTGAACAAACCCTCTTTAAAACACCTCACTATATTTTAAATGGGCAAATGGCAACTGTAAATCTTTCCAGATGACCTTATATATACTTCCCAAATGGGTTGGTTGGTCTGTTTGTACTCCTATTACTAACTTCCAGCATTTGCTTAATTTGGAGAAAGGTATCCTTGGAATTTCACACAGAGCCCTAGCTTCTGTCAGCAGCACCTCCTCAGCCCTAGAGAGTCCCCTGATGAATGAACTTGGTGACACAGGTTATCAGGTCCGGAACTGAATTTAGATAACCTGAAGTTGTTTTCTTATCTCCCTTAAAATAATATTTCTTTAAAATTTCAGCAATTCTGAGAATGTGTTGGTTCTTAATTTTTCTGAAGTCAAGTGTAATTGGTTCAGATGATTTGTAAAAACATAAGCATGTTCCCCATTAGCTTTTATAAATAGGCAGTTCAGATGCACTACTTTTTGTCAAGGAAATGTTTGACAGCATATAAATTGTTCATTTTTCCACTAATCACATCTCATTTCCCTTTCTAGGAAAATTAAAGTTTGGGACTTGCAAGCTGCTCTTGACCCTCGAGCCCCAGCGAGCACCTTGTGTTTGCGCACATTGGTGGTACGTGACCTCTTAAGACAGGAATTGGTTCCCTGTGCTGGAGGATGACCATTTGCAGATAGCCCTGTCTAGGTGTATCACAGGAGCGCTTGTGTATCTCACAAGATGCCTTCAGAGAATTTCACTGTTCATTTTGTTTAGCCAGAATCAGAGAATATTTGATGCTTACATTACTGTGAGCACTTTTCTAAGGGGAGACATAATGCAACTTCAGATATGAAGGCAGGCATCCTGATTTGTAGGTGGACTGGTTTCCTCATAGGGCAAGCAATATTTCCTTCTTGCAGGTTTGAAGATTTCTTAATATGGCTACTTGTGGTTATGTTATGTTTTAATAACAGCACATTTTTATACTATATATAAATTTTTATGCTATATGTAAGTACTGTTGTATTTTTGAAGAGATAGTCATTTGGGAATATCGGTAGATTTAAAAAAATTTTAGTAGCTTTATCTTTTATTTCTATTTCTTCACTTCTTGCATTTACTAGAAGATGCAGAACTCTCTTTCTTCTTGATTTTAATGGGAACCCTTATAATGTTTCACCATGAATTTTGATGCTGGCAGCAGTTTGAGGTAGACCCTGGTCATGTTAAACAAACTGTCCTTCTGATTCTAGGTTTTTCCAGTGGATTTTTAGAGTGCATCAAGAATGGGTATTATGTATTGTTGTTTACTTTTCTAAGGCCCTTTGTGAGATGATCTTTGAAATATTGGTAGAGTCTAAGATACAGAGTTGAATGAAAGAAAAGGCCTAGCAGGGGGTGCCGGGCGCAGTGACTCATGCCTGTAATCCCAGCACTTTGGGAGGCCGAGGCGGGTGGATCTCAAGGTCAGGAGATCAAGACCATCCTGGCTAACACAGTGAAACCCCATCTCTACTAAAAATACAAAAAATTAGCCAGGTGTGGTGGCGGGCGCCTGTAGTCCCAACTACTCGGGAGGCCAAGGCAGGAGAATGACGTGAACCCCGGAGGCGGAGCTTGCAGTGAGCGGAGATCACACCACTGCACTCCAGCCTGGGTGACTGAGCGAGACTCTGACTCAAAAAAAACAAAAAAGGCCTAGCAGGAAGAGAAAGAAAAGCATTTGTTCTTGGGATGAAGGACACAGTTCAATGAGCTCTGTACAGTCGTGTAAGAAGTCTGTTTAAGTGGCTTCATTTTCATCTGCCAAATTTCTCATTGTGAGATATCAGGGACTGTAAAGATGTCATTTTATTCATGAAGTTTTTAATATTTCATAGGAACATTCTGGACGTGTGTTTCGGCTACAGTTTGATGAGTTTCAGATCATCAGCAGCTCCCATGATGACACTATTTTGATTTGGGATTTCTTAAATGTGCCTCCCAGTGCCCAGAATGAGACCCGTTCTCCCTCCAGAACATACACTTACATCTCTAGATAACAGTCTGCACTTTCACCCGTTTCAGGTGAGTACTGTCCCTTCCCCTTCCAATTTTGCTGATTGAATTCACCTTCCCTTTGGGGGAATTTTGTGATTTGGGTTCCTTGGTGATGGGAACTAAGGTCTCTTAGATGTGTCAGCTTTTGCAGAGTTCAAGGATCAGGCTAGATCTCTATAGTCACATCCATACAAGGTTTCAGTTGGAATCCTGCCTATTGTGTGGGTTTTCATTATTGGCAGATGATAAACATGGTTCCTGTTTTTAAAAACTGTGTTCCTAAATGATTTTTAAGGTCATAATCAATTTAACACCAGTAAAATCCCTTGAATTTTATTTTGGGGTACAAGAAACTTCTTTTTCTCTTTCTTTCCTGTCCTTTAGTTCTTTTATTAAAAAAAAAAAATCATCATCTGACAAAACATTCAAAATCCGCCTCTTCCCCACTACCACAATCCACCCACTACCGTCATTCCCTCAAGGGTGGATCAGAGAAGAGCATCTGTTGAGAGACCCCTAAAACCTATTCTGCTTCCACGAAACACAGCAGATATGCTGAGAAGCAGAGTCCTTCACTCTGGCTACAGGAACATTGAAAGTCATTGTAACCATTGATGACAGAATGCTTTGATTATTACTAAGAGTGTTCAGTCTGGAAGATGAGAAGTCTTACTTGGCTGTGTCCTAGGAACTGATGACTTAGGAACAGTATTGACAACTCTGTGTTCTGCTGAGGGCCAGTGAATTCTATACACATTAAACTTTGTAGATTGAATAAATGTTTACACATAATCATACTACTATGGATATATGTCTATAAAGACTGTTGTGATTTTAATGAAATTTGTGTTTATTTAAAATCATTACTTAATTCTCAGTGGCTTTTTATCATTACATATTTTCCTGTTCATTGAATTTCAAAAGTATAAGGAAGTCCATGTGCAGAATTAGGCATTTTTTTTGATGGAGAGATTGAGAACTCTTGGTACTATTCACTAAGTTACCATCTTTTCAGATACTCTTTCATCAGGATTCCAAGATCCAATAAATAGAACTCCACCAGGAAGTTGGTCTTACCTAGAGGTCAAGAAACTATATATATAGCCAGGGGCCAAAATCGACTCACTACCTGTTTTTTGTTTGTTTTGTTTTGTTTTGTTTTTAATTAGTCTCTGCTTATCCATTTTTTTTTTCCTGTCTCCACAGGCTAAGAATAGTTTTTACATTTTTAAATGCTTAAAAAAATTAAAAGAAGAATATTTTTTTCATGACATGCAATAATTAGATGAAATTTAAATTCCATTGTTTATAAATAAAGATTTTTGATACACAGCCATGCTCATTCCTTTATGTGTTGTCTGTGGCTGTTTTTGTGCTTCAGTGGCAGAGCTTAGTAGTTGCAACAGAGACCTTATGGCCTACAACGTCTGAAATATTTACCATATGGCCCTTTCAGAAAAAGGACTTTTTTTTTTTTTTTTGCTGACTTCTGGTCTTGCCCTGCTCCATCTATTAGCAGTAAACCAAGGGTCTACATCAGGAATGGCAAATAATTTGTGTTTTCTTCATGCCCACTGAGTTTGGTCAGTAGTGGCTGGTGGGAGTGTTGCCTTTGGAAGGATTCTGGGACCCCATGAACCCCAAAGGACTGGTTGTGGTTGGTTATGTCTGCCTTGCAGGAGTGACCTGTAAGCCACTTACCTATTTGCTGTTACGGGTCTCGGGTGTGTTCAGACTGTTCCTGATCATAATCTTCTGCCCTGCTGCTTTCTTTCTGGATAGATTCTTCATAAGTCAGTTGAAAAATCCACATGGCAGAATTATTATAATTATTGAATGGAGCCTTAAAATAGGAATTCCAGAGGAAGGAGGCAAGGATCTCTTGAGTGATTGCTCCTCCCCCCGACCTCCCCTCCCAATAAGCCTAAGAAAATGTAGGGAAGGAGGAATGGACCCAAGTAAAAACGGCTTAAAGAGGCATATGGCAAAATTCAAGACATCCGTATCATGGTTTTCTTTTTCTGGTGTATTACGGTAGATGAACTGACAACATCTATATGTTACCTGCAAGTGCTTTCTTCTTTTGGCGTATCTACTTTTTCAAATTTCCTAATAATGATCTTATATTGTCTTGTAACAAGAAAAAAAAAAAATTTTGAGCTACTGAATATATAATACAACATACAGCTCTTACATGTTACCTGAGCAAGATTCCTTTGGTTGAGAGATGAAGCAGTGATCACCAATGCTGTTTCTTACTGGCTGTGGTAGAAAGGAAACTTGTGTTACTTCCTCCAGGCCCTCCTCCTACCCACCTTTTATGGAAACCTCAGAATAGCTGCCTAGTTGTGATCAATTATAAGTCAATGGAAAAATCTTATCTGCTTAAGCTGGTGGTTCCCTGTATCCCAGCACAAGCAGTGAGACCCCAAATGTGCTTGTCTCTCCAATTTTATTACTTTTAACAACCTTGGCAGTCAACTTTATAGATTTTACTGCTCTTTTCTAAATTCTTTTTTTTTTTTTCCTTTTGAGACAATGTCTTGCTCTGTCACCCAGGCTGGAGTGCAATGGTGCAATTTTGGCTCACTGCAACCTCTGCCTCCCAGGCTCAGGTGATCCTCTTGCTTCAGCTTTGTGAGTAGCTGGGGCTACAGGCATGTGTCATCACACTCAGCTAATTTTTGTATTTTTATTGGAGACGAGGTTTCACCATGTTGGCCAGGCTGGTCTCGAACTCCTCGCCTCAAGTGATCTGCCTGCCTCGAACTCCTGAAATGCTGGGAATACAGGAGTGAGCCACCGCGCCCAGCCCCAAATTCTTTTCATTTATTATAACATGAAAAAAATTATAACCATGTGTTATGTGTAATAAGAAACACTACCCTAATGGTGATTTAACCTTGCAGTAAAATATTCACCCGTAAAATATCAGGTGAGAGTCTCTCCATGTCAGCAAATGCAGTAATAGATTTATTTACAGAGTCATTGTTAAAAAAGTAACATGTAAGAGCTGTATGTTGTATTATATATTCAGTAGCTCAAAATTTATTTTTTTTTCTTGTTACAAGACAATATAAGATCATTATTAGGAAATTTGAAAAAGTAGATACGCCAAAAGAAGAAAGTAAACTCCTGCTCATGGTTTACCACTAACTCCTTTTTATAGATCCTTTCAGGCTTTTTAAAGTGATGCTTGATAACTAACTGGACATTTTTAAACATGTTTTTCTTCTTTATTGTGAAATGCTTGTGTTAGTAATGTCAGTATTTGTCCAAATTATTCCAATTGCCAAATTATATTAGATTGTTTGGATATGCTCTCTCGTTACATATTTATCCTCCCCAACCCCCAGTTTTTAGTGATTATAAAAAACAATGCTATGATTATTCTTTTAACCTAATCTTTGTCCAACCCTTTGTCAGCTTTGGATGGGATTCTGGAAATGTGTGGAGAGTCTGGGTTAAAAGGTATCATGTTTGAAGACTTTTTTTTTTTTTAATTATACTTTAAGTTCTAGGGTACATGTGCATATGTAGGTCATTTTGCCTTCCAAAAGATTCAGTCAGTTTATGCTCCCCTCAGCAGCATTTGAGAGTGCTCACTTCTGGTCCCAGGGCATTAATGTTTTTGAAATAATTCAGGTTCCCTTAAATATCCTTAATGGGAAAAAAGTAGCAAATGAAATTGAATCTTGAATTCATTGAGAAGACTTAAGATTCTTGATCTTTATGAAAATTGACAACCTTTTGGGAAAATCACCTTTTAAAAAAAGCATTCAAGCTTTAAAAAGGTCTCTCTCACCTTTTTTTTTTCCCCCACCTAAGGTGACTTTAGACTTTCTAGGCCGGTGGTTTAGTGCATCATTGATTGTGACATAATCTGAGTGAGTTTTTACTTTGCTTTTATTTAGAATAGAAAATGTCAGCCTGCATTATACATACAAATGATAAATATTGTGAATATGAATATTCTCATGAATATTGTTTTACGTATGTGTACATATTTACATACATGATGAATGTAGAAATTGTGATTGAAATGTGTTTCTGACTCAAAGCCATAGTCAAAAAATTATGGAACATTCAGTGACCTTTCCCCCTACACTGTTGTTTTACAAATGATTTACTTATTAAAAAGGAAGTCATTTCGGATTACTAGCAATATTTTAGAAAGGCTAATTTTTGCATATTTTTGTTTCCTAGTGATCGATGAGGGCTCTCGTGAGAATATGAGATGGGTCCCTTGTAGGTTCTGAATGTCATAAAGATTATGCTAAATATAAAATCGAATGTGAAGCATCTTTTGTTCTATGTGTACTTTTTCAGAGCAGTACTCTCAGTACTTAAGTTATAGGGTCAGCTCACTCCTTGAATCCCTTCTCTGTCACTTGTTGACTCTTTGAACTAAACACTTAGCCTTTCTGAGCCTTAGTTCTCTTATTTGTGAAGCGGGTGTTTATAATAGTTTCTTCCTCATGGGATTGTTGTGAGGTTTAAATAAATGTGATACCTGGTATGTAGTACACTCAAAACAACTTACAGCTTCTATTGTGAATGCTAATAAGTTATGCATGTAGCTGTGTGCATGGGGATGGGGTGTAGTGTGTATATCCTCATCTAAACACTCCCTTTGTTTTTGTATTTCTTTCCTCAGGGTTTTCTAGTCTTGAACTACTGGCTACATGGCTACCAATGCCTAAGGGAGTTCGTTCACAGCTGAGTTATGAAGCTGGAATTGGTTCTAGACGCTGGGTAGATGCAAAGCAGCCTAACTCTTCAAGTACCGACATTTCTCACCTCTGATTCTGGCTCTCCTTTGAGAAGGATACCTTAGCTTCCCTGACTTCAAGTAGAACAGAAGCCTGTTTCCTTCCCTCATCAGTGAAAATATCTAATGTTTCAAATGTAAATTGTTCATAGAAAAGGAACATAGAATCTGTTTTACAGAAGTAAATCGACCGTCAAGAGAAGACTTGGCCTCTAATTTATATTGCTTTGCACTTTGGTTTGATATTAAGAAACAGCATTCTTCTTCAGTGAAATTTTGGGTGCCAAACACCTACCCAGAATGTCCAGGGCTTTCATTCTGAAAAGTTAGCATTCTCCTTTTGACCGTCCAAGTCATTATGAATTCTGACTTGTTGTATTAGGAACATGTTGGACAATGGAAAAATTTCTCTGGATTGTTTTAGTAATATTTTTGGGATTATACTTCCTTTCTGTACCAATTTCTTTTAATTTAAAGAACTATAAGTCAGTTATATTATCTCCCAACAGGTAATATAGCTCTTTTCTTTTATTAGCTGTTCTCTGTCCCCCAACCATCTCCTGATATTTGGTAGAGTAACACCTTTATACGTGTGCTTGCCTCCTAATTTAAAATACTGTATTCGCATGTAGATATAATGTACATAACAGTTTAACCTCAAAGTTGCTGGAGTCAGGGCCCCCTGTGCTTGAGACACTAATACAGAGTGTGTTCGCACTTAGCCATGGGCTGGGCTCAAGAACCTGATACCAGGGTTGATGTGGATTACCTAGAACCCTTCCTGCAGTATTCATACAGTGTTTTTATTTTGTTGTTGTCATTGCGTGTGTGTGGTTTGTGTGTGTTTTTAATGAGAATCTTGTTTTAAAATGTAATTTCTAAAGTTTAACACAAAATGTTTTATTTGTTGTGGAGTATGTATTATACAATAGAGAGGTACCTTAAACATTTTTTGTTCTTATTCTTTTTCTCATAAGTACTCCTGAGTACTAGTGGTCACCTCCCATAGTATTCATTTGGCTTCACTGTCAAAAATCATTATTCTGTGCAGTCGTGACCCTGGGAAGGGGAAATAAGAAGGCCCTGTTGACAGGCTGTCTTGGCTCTGGAATTCATGCATCCTGGCCTTGCCAAGGTTCTGGCAGGGCCCGCTGGTGTGTTGGAGCCTGCTGGGCAGGTCAGGTGGGTTCAGAGGCCTATGCTGAGGGGTGGGCATTCCTAAGTGGAGTAAAACCTCAAGCCCATGAATCCCACCCCAGACATCTCTGGTGTCACCTGCTGCTGTGGCCCCAGCAGGTTCTGAAGGCTCCGAGTACTCCCGACTACACAGCACAAATGTGTAAATGGCACTGTTGCCCTGACAGTGCATGGAAAGGACGTTGGCATCCAATTGGCACTCCTTCTCCCTCCCTTATTCAACATTAGGTTTGATTTGCCCTTTGCCATTGTTTCCAAAGATCAAGGAATGTCAATAACATTTTAAAGGACCAATAAACAGCCTCCTATAAATGAAACCTCTTCCCGTGGAAGCACACTCTACTACTAAAGGGAAGGCCCCTGGGCTCTGATTTGTCCTTTGCATTGAGAACGGTGTGGGGATCAATGTGTGTGTATGTGATTTGTTTATCAAGTTGGCTTTGCTTTTTTAGTATTTCTTTAAAAAAAAAAAATCCTTCCCATGTTACTAAATTAATTTATGTTTTTGAGAGGTTGAGTCTCAAAGTGTAAACAATAAACCCCCTTCTTAAGGTGGATATTGTAAGCTTGATGGTGGTGGTGAAAGTGATTTAGCTTTGACCACTTTTCATCTTCCAGCTTCAATATCAAACTGGTTAGGAAAGCCCAGGGGGAAGGGAGGGGCAGGGGAGGAGGCAATTCTGAATGAATGAATGGATTTTTTGTTGCTTTTGCATGTTTAATATAGAAGTTTCCTTTGTTCCTTGGGAGATCATGGCCTTTGAATATGCACACAACCTTTGAATTGTGCCTACTAAATTATAGCAGGGGACTTTGGCACCCAAGGAATTCTGACTTTCTGGGATTATAGTAATTCCCAGCCATCCTCTGGACTTTATTTTGCTAACCATAATTGAGCAAATGTAAATTACTGCTATATTAATGTTTTAAAGCACTGGGATAGTCTAATTCTAACTTGTAATTAATTATGTTTGCCAATTATCTGTTTGAAATAAATTTGTGTCTGAACAGCTATTGAAACTGTTAAATTGTACAGATATTATTCATGACAGCTTTGTACTGTGGAATGTGCTTAATAAAAAACAAAAAAGTTTGACTTTTGTCCAATAAATTGCTAAGTAATGTCAGTAAATCAAGTATGGGTATTATGCAGTGCACCTAATCTGGCTTCATGCAATTGTTACTTCAGCTACTGATTCAAAGCCAATACTCTTAATAAAGTGTTGCAATACTCTGATGTTCTGTTAAGAAATTTTTCAAAGAAACTGTTAAGTGCTGTTAGGAATTCAGTGACATACAGTTAAATTTTATAGATTTTTAGAATCATCTGCTCTGTAAAATGAGGTTGAAGGCAAACCGGTTTTGGCCTGTGAGAATGTTGTAGAAGATGATATAATTCCTTGTCTTGGGCTTTTACCGAAAGCTAGCTTGAATCTCAGGAGTTAGCTGAGGTCTAGCTAAGAAGTCTTCCCCTGAAAATCTGCTTCCCACACATAATTAATTGCTTCACAAGTTACTGTCAACATGAAAATGGTCTCTGAGACGTCCCAAGTGGCTTTCAGGTGTGAGTGGATCCTCCCCTTCTTGAAGAAGGGCTGTGGAGGTGTGAGAGGAGCAGTTTCGCAGCCCTCTCCACCATAGCATCAGAAACGAATAGTTTTGTGTGTGCAAGTGTGTCACTGGTAGAGTACTGAAGCAGAAAAAAATCCAGTTAGTATCTGTAGGATTCTACTTAGAAGTTCTGCTACTCAGTAGAACTGAGTGGAAGCTGAGTTTGTTAGATAGCTAGGCTAAACTTTCCCCGTTAGTCAACCCAACTGGTAATACGGACTTTTTGCATGAGATTAGAGTATTCCTATGTAATTGTTCGCACCCACTTTTCTTGTAGAAAATGTTTTTCAAATGTGTCATACGCATGTGGTTAAGAGAACCCAATTTACGTATCACAGAAAGAGTAAAAAGTAATTTTTCCTCTCCCCCTTAACCCCCAGTCCCTCAAATGATGGTTAACCAGTTTCTTTCATGTCCTTCAATAGATACCCTCTTTTCTATATACAGCGTGCTTTTCCAGCTGGGGAAGACCCTGGGAGCTTGTCTTGTAGGTGCTAAGATATCGGGGCTCCTGCTGGCTCGTTGCACAGAGCTGAATCCAACACCTTGTAGACACTCACTCAGCCTCTGTGGGATGACTGAGTGTATGGCCATCTCAAGGTGTTTACCAGCCCACAGTTGGGACGACGGACCCCATACACCAAATGCACTAATTCAGTAGTTTAAAAATTATATTGGTTAGGTGTAGCCATGTGAAAGATTTGTAGGGCAGGTCATAAGTAACTTTTTCATAGTGTATGCCAGGTAAACTGGAAAGTAGAATCCTATAAATGAGATTGTATTGTTCATTATTTTCAACTTCGTGTTCATCTGCTCATCCTTTCTCTAGGAATTGTTTGATTTCATTGCTCAGAGTATGTGAGTTATTACTGGGCTGGCCTGGGACAACCTGGAAATTACAAGACCAAGGACTTGAGTGGGGTCAGATTTAGGAACAGCTTAAACCTGATGTTCTGGTGAGATCTCAGTGTGTACAACTTAAGCTCTCTCTACCCTTCACCACCACCTTCAGATCCAGTGGACTTTGCCATTTCTTGCAGGCTGTGTTTGTACTTCCAAATCCTACCAATACAGGGTATTGGGAAGGACTGTTTTTTTAAGCATCTAGCTCTGTTGCCCAGGTTGGAGTGCAGTGGTGCAATCATAGCTTACTGCAGCCTCGAACTCTAGGACTCAAGGGATCCTCCTGCCTCAGCCTCCCAAGTTGCTGAGATTACAGGCTTGAGCCATCACGCCCAGTGGGAGGGATATTCTTACAACACCATCGAGACCATCCTATGGGGGCCACTTGTCCACCGAATGGCAGAGAGGAAAGAGCCTGGGCTTTGGGGCCCAGAGACCTAGCTCAGGATTGGAGCCCTGCCACCTAATTGGCAGCAGGCCTCATGGGCAAGGGCATGTATTATCCTGAACCCGAACTCCTCGGCTGGCAAGTAGAGGCAGTGTTTTAAGATTACTGTGGGGATTAAATGACATCTCTAAAGTGCCTAGCACAGTGCCCTGTAGCTTCAACTTAGACATTTAAACAAAGGGAACAGAATGCACAGAGGGGAGAAAGGGACAGGAGTTAGTGGAATTTGGGTGTTGTGCTGTCAAATAAATGTGCTCAGGCAAACCTGAAGCCAGTCTGGGCCTCTTGAGGGGAAATATAAGAGCTGACCATCTCCTGTGAGGACTGGTTTCAGTGAGGACTTGAGTTTGTAACCAGTGCCTGGGTTATTCAGTGGGTGGAAGAGCGGGAGATGGACCAGTGAATAGGTTTATACTGAGTTATATTTGTTAGTTTTTTAATTACAAATAATTTTAAAGGTAGTCAACCTATCATATCCCCAGCTAGTATTTCTGGGAAGAGAATGGGGTCTAAACATGTCACTATCCTCAGTGAATTGTATTGTCTCCAGAGGGGATGGGAGAATTTCATGCCTTCAGGGTGTGTATAGGTGGTGGGTGATGGCGGGAGAAAAGGTTGGGTCATGCCAACTACAGCAAGAATGAAGATAAGTGAGTGAATAAAAAATAAAGATTCGTGGGTGCCAGGCTGCTGGTGAGGACTTTGTGTACTCTCATCCTCCTAGTAGCCCTACATGGTTTATGTTCTTACCGTTTTACGGTTGAAGATATTGAGGCTCAGATCTGTCTTTGTGAGCAGCTGGGCTTAGCGTTGATTCTGGTCTGTCTTGGGGGCCACAGCTGGCCTCTTGGCACGCTGCCCTACCATCTCCCTTTCTATGCTCCGTGGGCCCCTGGATGCCCGCAGAGTTTCCCTGAAGAGCCAGGCTCAGACTGTGTGGTCCCTTGGCACCCACAGACCCTCTGCCCTTCTCTTCTCCCCTCCACTGATATGTCCCTGGCATATGTTCTTGGTGTGTCTTCAACAATGCACCAAGTGTGATGGAGTGCAAGGGACCGGACAGGTGCAGGGGCCCGACTGTGGCCATCCCTGTGGGCCATGCTGGGGAGTGGGGGCTCTATCCTGGGGGCAGGGGCAGCCACTGGCTGGTTTTAAGCTCAGGAGTGACCAGTTAGAAAGCTAGAGTTAAGATTCAGGAGAGAGATGTTAAGGTCCAGAATAGGGAACACTGAGGAGGTGAGAGAGGGTGTTGGGAGCCACGGGGTTTGGTGTGGAGGGAGCTGGAGGCGCTGGCAACAGCATTCATATTCAATGCGTGTCTCCCGGGTGCCACTAGATGGGGCTATAATGGAAGAAGACACAAAGTCCCTGCTCTCAGGAAGCTTCCATTCTAGAAGAAAGGAACAGTGTGCAGTGATTGCTGTAGTGTCCACAAACATACATTTACAAGATAAATTCAGATTGTGTTGACTGCCGTGAAGAGGATACACTGGGCAGCGTTCAGGTGTGGCCTGGGGAACACTGGATCCAAGATCTCAATAAGCAGGCGCTGGTCATGCACTGAGCTGGGACAGGATGTTCTAGGCTGCAGGCATGGACACACCAAGTCCTTGAGGTGGGGATTTCTGGATTGGGCAATGGGCTGGAGGGGTGTCCAGTCTCCCAGATAAGGGAATTGGGGTTGATCCAGGAGGTGGAAGGGGGATGCATTTGGATGTGGACATTGGAGGGGCCCCAGAGAGGTTCGAGTGGAGCCCCTGGGCTGCCTAGAAGAGAAGGAGACAAGTGGTGGTTTCAGAAGAAAGAGCCCAGAGGAACATCTGCATTTAGGAAAGGGGCACGGGAGGCCAAGCCAGTGACAAAGGTGGGAAGGAGCAGTGGGAGAGGCAGGAGCGTGTTACCCAGCAGTCTTTTCAGGGCCCGTGGATGCTCTCAGAACTTGGAAACTCTCTTTTGCAAACACTTGCCTCCAAGCTGCCTGGGCCTCCTGGGGAACAATGCCTGTCCACTAATCACACCGCAGGACACCTAATCCCGCTTCACACTTCTTCCAAGACAGCACCACACTCTCCTAACGGCCAGGGCTCTGGCAGCAATAACAAACAGGCGCCCGGGAATAGCTTCTCCACTCCGGCCCTTGCCTGGCTTGTCCTTGGGAACACTCCCTGCAGCCCATCTGCACAAACAGACAGGGGCCAGGTCTGTGCCTCAGGAATGAAGAGATAAAAGGGACCATCGGGGCTTTTTCCACCAAAGGCGAAAGCATTTTATAGAACGGGCTGCGAGTTTTTGTTTCAGGAAATTTCATCATGTCTCCAAGAAGAGGAGGGGGAAAAAGAGAGAGAGAAAGAGAGCGAGAGAAAGAGAGGTGGGCAAGGGGGAGAAAAAGAGAGAGAGAGAGAGAGGGAGAGAAGTTAATTGGCCTCAGATTTTCTCACTCCCTTTTCATGTTGGTAACACGAGGCAGCCCAGGTCAGACTCAGGCCAGCGACGTTTGGGCTCTTTAGTGCCCCTCTGTGAATACCTCATTTCTGTAATAGTTTTTCCTTTAAAAACAGCTCTGCCTTCTTTGGCAGATGGTGACATTCCATTAGCATATGGAATATTTTTCAAAACACATCCGAAAGCATGTCTCTTACGGAGGAGACTGGGCAAAGCGAACGAATGTCTGAAAAGTATGTTGGGAGCAACTCAACATTTAACAGAAGGCCCCACTCCCGCCTTCGCCCCGGGCCTCTCCGTAGTCTCTCCTGAGTTGTTACCATAACCAAAGGAGACAGGAGGATGTTCCCCAAAGCTTAGTTTGTTGGCTTTACTGGGACTGTCCCAGTACACAGGGTAGCTAGAGGGAGGCTGAACCCAGGATGAGAAGATGATTCTTGACCTGGACTGGATGTTGGCAAACCCACGTGGATGTGGCATTGGGGCAGTGACGGATATCTTGTGCACTGAGCACCTACTATGTGCCAGACGCTGTGGGTAACATACGTTATTGTCTTTCCTGCTGAAATCCATCCAGCACACAGTGGGCACATGTCAGAGCATGTCACTGCTCTGCCCAGTACTCTCCAGTGACTGCCACTGTGCTTAGAATCAAGTTCAAACTCCTTGTTATGGTCTGCAGCAACCTGAGCCCTCCCACTTCCATGCCATTTTATGTCATGCTTTCCTCTCTCACTCCCACTCCAGCGACATGAGCTTTCTTTCCGTTCTTTTTTCTAGCTCAGGGCCTTTGCATGCACTGCATGCATTTCCCCAGCTATTTGCATGGCTGCTTCCTCATCATTCAGGTCTCAGCCCAAGTGCTGCCCCACCAGAGGAGGCTTCTCTGACCAGACTATCTAAATTATCCCAAGTTACCCCCTATTGCATCCTGCGTTCCACTTACTCTATAGTACTTACCATTACTTTGTCAGCTTGTATTCATTCAAGACACATTTATTGAAGGCCTACTATGTACTGAGTGCTAAGCTAGGCTGTGACAAAACAGACAAATATCCCTGCCCCCAGGAAGCCTACGTGATGACACAGTAAGGTGGATGAGAAACAAATGCCATGCCTCTTGACTTTCCTTACCAGAAATGTGACCTGAAGTACCAGGACCTTGTTTGTCTTGTCCAGAGACCATTTTGGGAAGTGGTAATCACAGAGCTCAAGAAATTGTAGTTAAACGAAGAACTGAGCCCACATGTTATAAATAATTGCATTGAGGCCTAGAGAGGAAGTGGCTTTCAAGATTGCTCCACTAGTAAAACAGCAGAGCCAGGATCTGAACCTTGCTCCTTCTGACACTGAGGCTGGCCATCCATGACGCCTGCCCAGCCCAGGCACCTTGCCGGATGCCTTCCCCACTGCTTCCTTCTCCTCAGCCCAATATCTAGGTCCTCCCCCACTCCCTACATCCCAGCTGGCTTATCCCGGGGCTATTCTCTAGCATCCTGCTCTCAGTGAGGTGACTTGCTGTCTGCAACACGTTGGGTAACATCCTTTGACTCTTTGAGCCCCAGTTTCCTCATCAAAATGAAAATTTGAGCCACAGTAGATCTGCTCAGGAACATACAATTCTATTAGCCTCGCTTCTGACCAACCCATCTGTAAATTGTGTTCAATGAGAGGTGGTAAATAAGAGGTTAAAAGATCATTTTGATTTCTGCAGTCCCAGCTGAATAGCAATGACCCATGTAGTCTCAGCTGCTACCTCCTCTCAGACCAGTATTCCCATCCCTCCACTCCGCTCACTCTGTTGATTCAGGGTTAGAAGTCCCATTCAGCTGGCTTCTGCAAAGAAGGACGTTTATTGGCTTGTGTCACACATACCTCAGGAATGGGCTGGTCACAGGCATGGCTGGATCTAGGAGCTCCAACTGTGTCATCAGCTCTTGGGCCTCACCTTCTTGCCTCTCTGTCTGGCTCTTCTTTCTCACAGTTTCATTCTAAAGCAGGCTCGCTTCCCACATGGTAGCCAGGTGGCTGCCAGCAGCACCAAGAGCACATCCTATCCTTTGAGTATCTCTGGTGGAGCAAAATCTCTTCCCAGCAGCCCCAGAGAGTCATGGGACTTAGTCTCCTTGGCTCGGATAGAATCATGTGCTCACCCTTAAAACCCGTGGAGGTAACCCCTGGTGGTCAGGGTTGGGGTCGACCCCACACAACCCACATGGTCTGAGAATGGAAGGGAGGCAGATCCCCAAAGGATTAGGATTCTGGGGCCCAAACAAAAAGGGGAATGGAGGCTGGGCAGACAGAGCCCAGTGTCCCCTGCTGCTGCCACTAGGCACGCCTTTTCCCATGGGAAATGACTACTTTTGCACGTTCTTCAAGGCCTAGCTCAAATATCATCTCCTCCCTGATCCACAGAGCAGGAGCTGAAAGCCCTCAGCCCCTGAACTCTTTCTGAGCCCTTTTCACTTTCTCTCTGGTATTTTAGCTTTTTTTTTTTTGAGACGGAGTCTCGCTCTGTCGCCCAGGCTGGAGTGCAGTGGCCGGATCTCAGCTCACTGCAAGCTCCGCCTCCTGGGTTTCCGCCATTCTCCTGCCTCAGCCTCCCGAGTAGCTGGGACTACAGGCACCCGCCACCTCGCCCGGCTAGTTTTTTGTTTTTAGTAGAGACGGTGTTTCACCGTGTTAGCCAGGATGGTCTCGATCTCCTGACCTCGTGATCCGCCCGTCTCGGCCTCCCAAAGTGCTGGGATTACAGGATTGAAGTATTTTAGCTTTTAATGTGCATGAGCAGAAAGGGTCCAAACAGTCTGCCTTTGGGATCAGAAAAGGTTGGGTTCAAATCTCATCGACAATCTTCAGGGGTGAGGTGACCAACGACAGGGCACAACTCCTTTCTAATCAGTCCTCCTTCCCGGACCTGCTCGGAGCATTAAATGAGATGAAGTGAGCCCAGCCAGGGTTTTTGGAGGATTTTGGATTTCTTCCACGCCAGGACCCATGTTTGGTCCTCTCTGTGTCTTCAGCCCCAGTCACAGGCACTAATAACAGCAGATGTGTTGAATGAACAAACTCCTGGATTCCAGAACTTTGGGCATGCAGTGGAGTTTCCCCTTCCATGGTGCTCAGATTCTAAAGTGAGCGCTGCAGGTGGAAAACCATAGAGTCCAAGATGCTTGAAAAACCTTTAAAATGTGGCTTCAATACACAGGCATGGCTGGATCTAGGAGCTCCAACTGTGTCATCAGCTCTTCACACAGCATCATCACACAGGATGTGTGGATGGGACCCAGTGCAGTGATTCCTGCACCCATTGAGAGTTTGAGTACCATCAAGCTGGCCAAGGGCAAAAAGAGAAAAGTCTACATGCAAGCACTCAGTCATTCAAATGATTCCGCTTTTAAACTCTTGGGAGGGATAGGGAGGTGAGAAGGAAGAGGGAGACAAAAAAAAGGTAAATTCTAAATTTTAAATTGCCTGCAAGTGTCATTCCATTCTGCTGTTTTTTTTTATTTTTATTTTTTTGAGATGGAGTTTCACTTTTGTTGTCCAGGCTGGAGTGCAGTGGCACGATCTTGGCTCACTGCAACCTCCGCCTCCCAGGTTCAAGCGATTCTCCTGCCTCAGCCTCCCAAGTAGCTGGGATTACAGGTGTGTGCCACCACGCCCAGCTAATTTTGTATTTTTAGTAGAGACCGGGTTTCATCATGTTGGTCAGGCTGGCCTTGAACTCCTGACCTCAAGTGATCCATCCTCCTCGGTCTCGCAAACTGCTGGGATTACAGGCGTGAGCCACTGCGCCCAGCCCCACACTGTTTTACTATGTAGACCTTGTCATAGCTTTACTATGTGTCAGGAAGCTTTGTTGTGGGGAGAACAACTGTGATCATATACATAGATAAACTGAAGAGCCTTTGTAGCAGGACATGGGGGATCAGTGAACACGGTAGGATTTGAACTCAAGTCTTGCTGACAGATGCATGGTCCCTGGAAAGCTGTAGAGGAGTTCTGGGCCTCTGCTGCCTGTGTGACCCACTGGTGGCCTCACCAAACTGGCTCTCACCCTCATGCCCCGAGACACCAGTCACTGACACTTAGGTTCTAAAGCTGCAAGTGAAATTGAAGGGGTATATGACATGGTTCCTTTTATTCAAGAATTTCAATTTTTAGTTTGGATTCAGGGGTACATGTGCAGGTTTGTTACCTGGGCATATTGCATAATGGTGAGGTTTGGGGTGCGACTGATCCCATCACCCAGGTACTGAGCACAGTAACCAATAGGTGGTTTTTCAACACTTACCCCCTCCCTCCCCGTCTAGTAGTCCCCAGTGTCTACTCTCACCATCTTGGTGTCCATGAGTATCCAAAGATGTGGTCCTGCGGCTGCCGCCTCCTCTGTAGCTCTATTGGCTGGAGAGCAGAATTCAGGAAAACCTTTCTGTAAGCCTTGGTGGCATCATTTCATTATCAAGACAAGTACATAACCTTGATTACCTTCCCCATCTCGACCCCCACCTCCCAAACCCGATTCAGCCCTGTCTAGAACCTCCGGATACAGCACGTGGCCTTATTTTTCCAGGAACAAGGTTTATTGTTGGGCTTCTGCAGTGCCCTCCCCGTGATTTCTGGGACAGCCTTGTCAACCCTCTGGGTGTGATCTCAGCCAGAATGTGTCACGATGGCAGACATGGGATGAAAGGAACTGGGAATAAAGGAACTGGAAGTTCAAATGGTCCTAGACTCCACAAGTGCCCTCAGAGGCGAAGGGGCTTCCTGCTGAAGCCCAGGCCCACTCAGCAGCATTTGGACAGGACTGTCATTACTACTGAGGTCCCAGTTTGGGTGACTGTGGGTTCCAAAACGGTACCTTTCCTTGGGCGAAGTCAGGCTGAGCTGGCACTGGCTATTCGAGGAGCAGCCGAACCCCACGTTTCCCGTGCTGACTCACGGAGTAAGAGCCAGGGCCCTGGGTCACCTGCCTGGGGTCTGCCGTGGTTGTGCCACGGTCAGGAATACGGGCAGGCGTTTAGCTATCAGATCCCTCCATAGCCGGAGTTCACAAAAACTTCACTGCATCACCCCAGTGCCAGCTCTTGGTTTCTTGAGCAACTTCTCCTCCGCCACCAATTGCTGATTTACTCAGTCTCTTCCTGTTTAAATCCAAAGGGACAGAGCCTCATCAGCTCCACCACCTGAAACTCCTGGGTGGGGCTTTTTGTTCCAGCCTCCTCATAGGTCACCAAGCAGCCAATCGATGGGCTGCTCTTGAGTTCAGGGGACCCTCTTTTGCCCAATCAGGGGGCATTCCTTGTTGAAGCCCAGCCTAAAGCCATTTCCCTCCCCCTGGGCCGCCTGATGGGGTGGTTTCCCTTAGGAGGGCACTCAGGTGTGCCTGACACCATCACTTACAGATCAGCACCCAGACTCCGCCAGGAGGCTCTGCTCCTCCCCATCCACCCCAGCTCCTTGCTAAGTTTTGACAAGGTCAGTGTAACTGACTGAGATCCAAGGGACAAATGCGGCCGTGTTTCATGGCTCCTGGAAGTGAGAAGGCTCAGCAGGAAGGCATTGGATTCACAGAGCAACATCATCAGCTCTGCAGCCATGTCTCTGACTCCTACCCATTACCGCAGTCTCTACTTATCTCTTTTTATTTTTAATTTTTTATAGAGAAAGGGGTCTCGCTGTGTTGCCCAAGCTGATCTTGAACTCCTGGCCTAAAGCATCCTCCTGCCTTGGCCTCCCAAAACGCTGGGATTACAGGCGCGAGCCACCACCGCCGGCCCATAACTTATCTTTAAATCCCAGTAGGTAGCCCAATGCCTGGTACTTAGTTGGCCCTCAGGATACTTTTTTTTTTTGGAGTAGCCATAAATAAGTGGATGCTCCAGGGAGGTTGGGGTGAGCAATACTGAGAAGTTTAAGGCACGGTTCTCCTGCCAAAGAGATTGGTCTCTTTCCACCGTCACCTGGTTTCCCTGGATCAGCTTTTACATCTCATTAATATCTTACGTAGTTCCCTTGCAGTGTTTCCCAATGTGTGTCCTGTGGGACAACAGTTCAGTGGAATATTAATGAAGTATTAAAGTGCAAAGGGATTCTGAGATCAAGTGAGTTTGGGAAATACCAAGTTAAAGAAAAGGAAACAGGTTTATTTGCTGAGGGACTTATCAGAGCCTTTCATGTGTTCATGCATGTTGTTACCATCCACAAAGGTAATGGAAGCTTTTGTGTTTCCCACACCTTTTTGACCTTGAAATCATCATTTTTCCCCCTATGAGTATCTCACAGGACTAGTGTTCTGAGGAGCAGTATACTGAGAAATGGTACTCTGGACAGAGAGGAAACGCTGTCTTCCCCCTTTATCGGTTATGTGGGATTCGTATAATTTGCTTATTTGTCCGATCCATTATTGCTGGATGTGGGAGGACAGGCGTGTGTTAGACTGTCCATCTTCAGAGAGGTTTCCTGCTCTTCCTGTTGGTCACTGGTTATGGGCTGTGGTTGTTATGGTGATAGCAGGGAGGCTGCAGACCCCAGAGGGGATTAGGCGTATCTGTGTATAAACTTTGGGCAGTGTCTTTCTTTCAGCTGGGCCTGAGTCACGGCATTGCGTACCCTATGAAAACATCATGAGGTATATAAAGTTCCCATACTCCCACTAAGCAGCCTGGCTTTCGTCTTTAAATATGGAGGGGCTGGTAGGAGTAGAACATGGGATGATGTATCACTTCTCCTGGGTTTCTCAACCTCAGCACAACTGACATTTGGATGCGATCATTGTTTGTGGGGTCTGTCCTGTGCCTTGCAGGATATTTGGCGGCATCCCTATCCTCTACCCACTAGATATCAGTAGCACGTGTCATCCCTCCTGCCTCCCCATTGTGACAACCCAAAATGCCTGCAGACATTGCCAAGTGTCCTCTAGGGGACAAAATCCCTCTCCCATTGAGAACCACTGCTTTAAGAGAAGATTATCCAAAGTCTGTGGAAGGCTTTTGGAATACTCTTGGAAGTATTTTATCATACTCTTGGAAGAAGGAAAGTAGTGCTATCATGCTCAAAGCATGGTCTGAGAGCCTGTAAGACATGCCAGCTAATTAAACTCTCCCTCGGGGCGTTTTCTTCACTCATCCTTAAGGCTCATATATCTGTTGAGTTTCTTGGTTGCAAGTTACAGAAAACCCAATCCAAAATGGTCTAAGCCAGAAAATGAATTTTTTGGCTGTAGTAACCGAAGAGTCCAACCTAGTGCTAACTTCAGGCACAGCTGGATCCAGGTGCTTAAACAGTGTTATCAAGAATCAAAAATTTTTCCAAATCTTTGCTCTGATTTCCTCATTATTGATTTGATTCTCAGACAGGCTCTTCCCATGTGGCAGTGAGAAAGCTGCCAGCAGCTCCGGCCTACTCCTCACTAGAACAGATCTGGTGGAAAGGGAAAGCTTCTCTTCCCTCACGGTTTGAATGCAAGTCCTGGATCTGATTCCCATTGGCCCGGGATACTACGCTATTCTCATTAGCTACGCCGGATTCACATGTCTGTCCCCGGAGCCTGGGAAGGAGCCAACACCAACCGAACCATTCAGTGGGGAACAGGAGAGGAATGATTCTTTAGAGGCAAACGGGGCAGTTACTTGAAGAGAGGTCAGTGGATGCTGGTCAGGCAAGCACCCCTATTGCCTCATTAATAAAAATAACTAAACAACAGCCAATAATGGCAGCTCCCACTCGTCGAACATGAACTCTGAATCAGACTCTACCCACACTGCGTGACTCTTAATCACCATCAGCATCCTGAAAGGCAGCTATTGTCAACCTATTTTACAGATGGGTAAGTGGAGTCTCAGGTAGATGAAATGACTTGGCTGAAGTCACAAAGTGGGGCAGTGGCTGAGTCACAGACCAGGGGCGCATCCTTTTACCTCCTCTAGGACATCCTCTGTAATCGACTTTCTTCCTGCTGCAATCCAAAAGGTCTCCCAAGGTCTCCTGTTGCTATTTTGGAAAGAGGTGGGCAGATACTGGAGGGCCACTCTCCAGGCCACTGCCTAACCTTTTCATGTCAATTTGATGTCAGCTTGTGACAATCATCCCTGAAGGGCCATTCTGACACAGCAAGTGAGGGAATGCTTGGCCAGTGTTTTCTGGTTTGGCTCTGTTTTACCTGTTTGATCCGTTTTCCTCACCTCCGTTTTTGCCCATTGCCACTGTTTTATCTTCCATTCCCCCAGGGGGCCTGCAGAGGGTGCATTAGTAATAAAGCTAACATTTCCAGAGACAGAGAGGAATGTCAAGGAATTTCCATGACACAATTTCTTGAAGTTTTCTCAAATATCCTATCAAGTAGACACTACTATTATCCCCATTTTACAGATGGAGCAGCTGAGGTCTGGAAAGGCTAGAGGATGTGCCCAAGGTTGCCCAGCCAGCAGATGGGAGAACTGGTGTTTGAATCCAGGCAGGACCCATTGCTTTTACTACGGCATCAAAACTTTAGAAAACTGCAAACCAGTGGCCTGTGAGTCAAATCTGGCTAACAGATATATTTTGCTTGGCCCACGTAGTATGTCAAAAACCATTTGAACTCATTGCCAATGTTTAAAAATTGAGAACCTGCACATCAAAAAACAAAATTTGTTCTTTTCTGCTTCTCTTGAAAAAAGAAAAGTCAGAGAAGATTGGCACCACCGGGCCTACATTCCTGCCTGGCAGAGGCTGGCTGGAGCTGCAGCTCAGTCCCAGGTGCCTGCTTTGGGTGGGGTGTGTTTCTCCAGCTGGACGCAGTCCCCACCACTCCCTAATGCCTTCCCAATGCTGAGGCCAGTGTCCTTTGCTGTGGCTCACTGTGTGTGCTCTGCTGTGTCCCGTGTGCCCCTCCTGGCTTACCTGCCTGGCTCTGGAGGGCATGTGGGCTTGCTGCTCCTCCCCCACAGTGGTTTGGGGTTGTTGTAATCTCTATCCACAAATTCAGTGGAAAGGTCTCCTGCTGGTGAAGGTCTGACTTAGGCACTAGAAGAGTTGGACAGAGCCCCAAATTTTCCTTTCCTCCAGTACCCCAATCCCACCCCCTCCCAAATTTTGGTTTATTGGTCAGCAAAGACCACTTTCTTGGCGGTGTTTGTCTTGGGTACACGACCGCTTTTTCTTGCTCCCTGCAGAGCCCCCTTAACGTTTTCTTCCTAATCCTCCTCAGGAGAACCATCACTCGGATTATCATGAAACCCGAGCATGCGCACATGAGGCGCGACCCTTTACAACCCACGGACCATCTCGTTTCTGCCCAGTTCTGTTTGTTTAAACTCTTTGCTGGCAGGACCCCAGCACAGGGGCAGAGTTCCATGGCGTTCACAGGCAGATGTTCTGGTCTGTTGCAGGGACCAACGTTAAAAGCTGGGACAGGAGAGCTGGTGGCCGGAATCCAGGCCCTGGGGGTGGAGGCCACTACACGGGCGTGTTCAGGGAGGAGAGGGATTGGGGATGAAAACAACAGCTCACTGTCCTTTTGCAAATGGAGTTTACAGGCCCCATTTCATGCATGAGAACATTGAGGCTTAGAGAGGTGGGGTTATTGTACAAGGTCACAAAGCTAGTTAAAGAAGGGAAAATAAACGAAATATTTTCTAGTTTATGGCATAAGAATGCCAGTTTCAGGCATGTAGATGATGATGGTGGTGGTGGTGGTGATAATGATGATAATGATGATGATAGGAACTGAAAGGCACAGTTAAGGCCTTAAAGGGCTCCTGGATGTGGTCACCGTAACCTGTCAAGGCATGAGCTGGATTCTTCTACAGCATGGCTTCTCCCCTAGAATCACAGAGTGGCCAAGAGTGAGGACATTGACACTGCGCAGACCTGGGCCAGACCCGGCCCTGCTGCTGAGTGGCTGATTGGCCCCCGGTGAGTTCTGTAACGTCCATGAGCCTCAGCGGCCTCATCTGCAAAATGGGAGGAAAGAGTAGATCACAGGAATTTTGTGAGGAATAAATGAAAGAATGCACAGAAAGCGCAGAGCCTGTGTCTGGCACGCAAGACTTGTGGGATAAATGTTAACTTTTCCTGTTTTACTGTGCAGTGGCAACATGAGGTCCTGAACACAGCCAGGGTTCAGTGAATACAGCTAAGCCCAGAGTCCTTATTGGGAGGCAGTGGCCAGAAACCAGGCTCCAACTCCAGTGCCTCAACTTCCTAAGCACATGCAGCTTGAAAGAACATCACACCCCCTCAAAGGGGTAAAGTCGGTGCAGGGGATACTTCCCTTCAGGTTTGTTGGGGGAGGAGAGGCTGCCTGGGAAGTGCTCAGCACATAGTAGGTGCACAACCAAGTTATTGTTCGTGTTGAGAACTTGTCTCATGCCCAGACTGGGCTCACCTCAGAGGGGTCACGGTCACATGCACATTCCTTTTCTTCTGGGAGATCAAGGTGAGCTGGATGAATGGCCGGACGCCTCACATGCAGGCCTGCCGGGAGTGGGAGGTGGATCTGTGGGGTTCTGCGTCATCTGGAGCTCATTTCATGGACAGAAAGGAAACAGAAAGGCAGGCACCCTCTCCTGAGGGCCTACTATGTCCAGATGCTTTGCTTAAATCGAGAGTATTTACTTCTCAGACACAAACTCAGGTGTGCAAAAATGCAGCTTTGTGTCCAGAACGCAGTTAACTCTGGTTTCCCACCCCCTCCATGTGCCTCACCACAGGCTGCTTAATCCAGTTCTCTTCTGACTGGAAGTCAGGGAATTAAGCTCCGATTTGGGTTTATAATTCAGGTTTCCTCCCAGACTCCTCCTCCCTCTCGTGGAGGTGGGATGTGGCGGGTGGGGGACTGTCTTCTGGCTCTGCCCCTTCTCTCCAGCCTGGCTCCCTGGGTCTGATGACTGCTCTACCAAACGGTGGCCTTGACCTCTGTCTGGTGCTGGCCCTGGAGCCCCGTGAGATGTAAGGCTGGATGTAGCGGGAGGTCTGCGGGAGCCCCGCTCAGGAAATGTGGATCCCTTGAGGCCCTCCGCAGGTTTCCACAGGTGCTGACACCCAGCACTGCCATCCTGTGTCCCAGGGTGGGAACACCTGCATCCCCATATTCAAGGAGTGCCATTGCCTCTGCACCCACAACAGGTCTCCTCTTATCCCGGCAACAGCCTGTAGGGTTGGGAGCAGCCACGAGCCATTTGTGCAGGAGTGCTCGGGGAGATGGTTATGTGCTTCGTCATTCAGCCAGGGCTGAATGAGGCCAAAGCTTGCCCTCCCTCTCCTAGGTAGCACTGCCTTGAAACTAGTCCTAGCAAGAAACACAGCTTCTGATCGTGGGAGAACCTATCTGCATCACAGTTCACAAACAGTGCTTCAGACACTCTCCAATTCAGTGGAGGAAACAGAGCCCCAGCGAGGGGAAGAGACTTACCCAAGTCACATAGCTAAGAGGCAAACTCAGGATTCAGACACAACCTCCCAGCGCTCACTCCACTATGCCTTGTTGGCCCAGCCCTAGAAGGCCTCCTGGCTGGAGGCCATTGCCTGAGCCTGGGGTTGACACATACGTCCACTGGATGTCATGATTTCTCTACTGAAGCTAGCTAGACCTTCTTGGCAGTGACATAGGATTTTCCCTCTTCCTGGGGCAAAGCAGTCTCATATGGGACACTCAGGTGCTGGCTCCCCCTCCTTTCCGCTCAAAGACAGAAGGCAAGGCCCGCGTCCTGCTTCCTAGGGCGGGGAAGGTCTGCACACAGGCGGAGCCCCTCTTTCCTAGGGAGCCGGGATCATTGCAGCCTTCTCCACCCCAAGGCCCCCTCCACAGCCTCTGCCCAAATCCCCTTTCCCCGACTCCAAGTTGTATCACCTTAGTTAACACTTCATTCCCCAAGACTCTAAGAAAAAAGTGTTCTCCCTGCGCAGTTTCTCCACCTGGTAAACAGGTAGCCTTGTCTCTCTCTACAGGCATCGAGTCAGGGCAGGGCGCACTGAGCAGCAACGCCCTGCCTGGTGCTGGGCTGCCTGGTGCTGGGCTGCCCGCTGCGTGCTGAGGATCCAGGGGCAAACCAGCCATGCTCCCGGCTGCGCTGGAGGTCCTCACGAGCCTGCAGTTTGAACTTGCTGAGGTGAGGGCTCTGCATTGAGATGACAGAGAACGAAGCAGGGGAGTCACAGGGTCGGCCTCTGAGGCCTGTCAAGGTGCTGAGGCTTCAATGATAGGGCGTGTGGAGCTGGAGCAGGAAGTGAAAGGCAGGAGTGGGCCTCCTTAAAGAAGGGCCCTGGAGCACTGCCATCCATCACCCACACCACCCTCAGCATCACCTGCCTGCTAGGTCCCACCCCATCACCCCAAGGCAGTGGGGAGAGGCCAGGGCTCAGCACAAGACAGCCTGGCCTCTTGTCCTTTGTTATCAGCAAATGACCTTGGGAAAGTCAGTTGACCCCTCTAAGCTTTCGTTTTCTCATATGCAAAGACAGAGCAACACTCAGGCAGTGCAATCATACATATAGAAAGTACTTTGGAACAAGCAAAAAAAAAAAAAAAAAGACTGATTTGATGTTTGTCAACGGAATGTTTTGGTAACATTTATCAAGATACTCTTCATTAAATATTCTAAGAGTGGGCCAGGTGTGGTGGCCTAGGTGGGCAGGTCACCTGAGGTCAGGAGTTCGAGACTACCCTGGCCAACATGGTGAAACCCCGTCTCTTCTGAAAATACAAAAATGAGTCAGGTGTGGTCGTGGGTGCCCGTAGTCCCAGCTATTTGGGAGGCTGAAGCAGGAGAATTGCTTGAACCCAGGAAGCGGAGGTTGCAGTGAGCTGAGATCACACCACTGCACTCCAGCCTGGGCGATAGACCAAGACTCCGTCCCCGCCACCCCACCTCCCAAAAGATATATATATTCTAGGAATGAAGCCCAAATGGCCAATGAAGACTTGCAAGGAATGGGAAAAGATCCAAATTAACCAACCGGGCACATTTGGCAATAACTACTGAGTCCTGATTTTATAGGTGGGAAGGAAAGAGCTTTATTCTTTACCAAATTTTATCTAGGGATGGCTCATGCCTGTAATCCCAGTGCTTTGAGAGGCTGAGGTGGGAGGGATTGCTTGAAGCCAGGAGTTCAAGACCAGCTAAGGTAACATATTGAGATATTGTCTCCGCAAAAAAATTTTTAAAAATAGCCTGGAGTGGTGGTGTGTCTCTGTAGTCTCAGTCACTCAGGAGGTTGAGGCGAGAGGATCACTTAAGCCCAGGAATTTGAGGTTACAGTGAGCTGTGATTGTGCCACTGCACTCTAACCTTGATGACACGGTGGGACCCCGTCTAAAAATAAAACAACAAAACGAAAAACACTTTATCTAGTGCTGGGAAAGTGCAGTGAACAAGACAGGCAGCCAACCAGACAGAAAGTATGTCCAACCTTTCCCCATGCAGTCTCTCCTTCATCTTTCCACGAATCCAGTGAGGAAATGGGCTTGGAGAGGTAAAAATGAATTTCCAAAAACATACAACACCAATAGCAGACAGGTGCTTCGCAAAGAAACAAAAAACACATAGCAAATAAATGTTAGCTATCACTTCATGACCACCATGAAAGGCAGAATTATTTTACCCCAGCGCTTACTTTTTCCCCCTTGTAGTCTCCCTAGGAATGAATTCTCTTACGTTGTACATATACCTGTTGTATTTATTGGGATGCACTCGGCTGTAAGCAAATAGGATTAACCAACTAACAGTGGACTATGCAATCAAGACATCTTTTTTTTTTGAGACGGAGTCTTGCTGTGACACCAGGCTGGAGTGCAGCTTCAATCTCGGCTCACTGCAACCTCTGCCTCCCGGGTTCAAGCGATTCCCCTGCCTCAGCCTCCTGAGTAGCTGGGACCACAGGCCCACATGACCATGCCTGGCTAATATTTTGTTTCACTAGGTTGGCCAGGATGGTCTCAATCTCTTGACCTCATGATCTACCTGCCTCGGCCTCCCAAAGTGCTGGGATTACAGGCATGAGCCATGGCACCCAGACAACATCTTATACTAGATATCTGCAGGCTGGCAGTCAATCCTAGGTTGGTTCAATGATTTGAAGTTGCATCAAACTCTCTCTTTCTCTTTATTCTGCCATCCTCAATGTATTTCCTTGAAGAGTTCAGACATATCCCCTCACAGTCAAGAGGTCTACCACAGCTTGGATCATCACATCTTTGGACACTGGGTTCAAGGCAGAAAGTAGGGGCTCCCCATTTACTAAGAACAGAAGTTTCACAGAGGCCAGGCCTGTCTTTGACCAGAACTGGATCACATGACCGTCTTTAGCTATAAGGAATGGGAAAGGAGCAGTCAATGAAGGGGAATGGGAGTACCTAGCTTTCTTAGGTCAAGCATGCGTCCCCTTGGGCTGGGTGCACCTGCTAAGGCTTAGGGTTCTGTTAGCAAAGAGGAAGTGGGAGGCTGGCTGCTGGGGGCAGGAGGGGACCTAGGCAGCTCCTGGCCCCCATCTCCTCTCCAGATGGTTACATTCCAGAAGTGAGGGAGGAAGTCCAATCCGGCACTTGGGTAACACTGCTGTCATAGTTGCTCCTGATAGGAGGGTGGGTGTGATCAGCTGAGGAGTGGGGGTATGGGGCTGAAGGTAGAGGGAGAGAATTGGAAACCTTGAGTATCAGGGACTGTGTCACGCATTCTCTGTGGCCGCAGGCCCCAGGCGAGGCCAGATGCAGCATGAGGGTTCAACAGGTATTGGTTGCTTGAATGAACGAACGAACGTGGGGACAGGGGCAGGACTCATCTACTCTGTCACCTGGTGTTCTTATCCCCGCAGGGCCCCGATACATTCCTTCTGGAGCCTGGTTCCAGGAAAAATGTTGTCTCTGCCGAGGTTTGAACATGCTTTCTGTTGTTGGAAAATGAAAACTATGCAACCCCATGTGTTTCTCTTTCTGCCTTTGCTGCCAGAAGCCAGAGCCAAATGTGTCGCCCAAGTACTGGGGGCTGTGCTCCCGGGTTTCTGAAGCACCACCTCGGCTTCCTTTGGGGAGCACTGTTCAGATTCACCTGCTTTGCGCCAGAATCTCTGGGCACCCCATGCCTAGCCCAGGGCAGGAGCCAAATCTGAAAGAAACTCAAGGGCTTGACAAACTCATCTGGGAAAGCACAAAGCCGTCCCACCTGAGAAGGACGTCTTATCAAAGTCCACACTCTCCATCCGATCTTAGAGGAGACAAAGTAGGAGAGCAATGGCTTCCGTCAAGGCTGAAACCAAACATTTTGGCTATATCTGAACGACCACTGAATCACCGAGTCCACCGTATTTTTCCACTTTCAAGTTGTTTCTGGGCTGCTGTGGAGACACGCCCTTCCTGGGTTTAATGGCCCTCGTGTCAGGCGGTGGGGAGGAGGCGTGTTTACTTTTTGCAGGGAAAATAGTGGTTAATGGTGGGACGGATGGACCTGATTAGTAATTGGGTGATTTATCCCATGAACGTTCTTTGGGTTTTCCTGGTGGTTTGCACTTGAATTTCGGCTGAATGAAGTAGGAGGAGGGACTAGGAGGAAAATTGTTTTGAGGAGAAAGGGGTGGGGTTGGCTGAGGGTTGAGGGCTGTTTCAGGGACAGGTGGAGGTTTGCGCAGATCAAGGGAGAAGTTTGTTCCATCTGTTGTCCAAGACTCTTCCTCTGTATTCATTCACTCATTCGCTTAATCGCTCACTCACTCATTCGCTTACTCATAGTTATGAAATTCCGAGCACCTTTTCTGTGCTGGGGATACAGCACAGCCCACACCTCCTAAGTACCATGGAGCCAGTGTGATGGATAAGCTCTCCTTCTGCTATGGGGTGAGTCTTGTGTCCCTGGCCAAATTCCCATGTTGAAATCAAATTCCCAAAGTGATGGTATTTGGAGGTGGGGTCTTTGGGAGGTGAGTAGGTCTTGAAGGTGGATCCCTTGTGAACAGGATTAATGCCCTTAAAAAAGAGACTGGGCCGGGTGCGGTGGCTCAACCTGTAATCCCAGCACTTTGGGAGGCTGAGGCGGGCGGATCACGAGGTCAGGAGATCGAGACCATCCTGGCTAACACGGTGAAACCCCGTCTCTACTAAAAATACAAAAAAACTAGCCGGGCGAGGTGGCAGGCGCCTGTAGTCCCAGCTACTCGGGAGGCTGAGGCAGGAGAATGGTGTAAACCCGGGAGGCGGAGCTTGCAGTGAGCCGAGATCTGGCCACCGCACTCCAGCCTGGGCGACAGAGCGAGACTCCGTCTCAAAAAAAAAAAAAAAAAAAAAAAAAACAGACTGAAAAGAGCTCCCTGACTCTCTTTCTGCCACTTGAGGATACAAGGAGAAGTCGGCCTTAACCCAGAAGAGGGCCCTCACCAGAACCTGATCATGCTGGCACCCTGATTTCAGACTTCCAGCCTCCAGAGCTGTGAGAAATACATTTCTATTATTTATAAGCCACCCGGTTTCTGGTATTTTGTTACAGCAGCCTGAGCTGGCAAAGACCCCCTCCTTCAGAGGAGTGTGCAGACTTGATAAGGGAAACAGATGGGCCAACAGATAATTTCCAGCGGAGGTGTGTTCAAACATGAGGTAATAACAGCTAACGCTTACTAGGCATTTTCCACGTACCAGACACGGTTCTAAGTGCTTTTCATGTATTAATCAACAGCCCTGGGGACTAGGTAGTAAGCAGATGGAGGAACAGAGATGTAAGTAACTTACCCAAGGTCACACAGCCAGCAGATCTGCACCAAGACAGTGTGTCCAGCTTTTTATCATCATGATATTCAGGTCTACTTTGTAAATGAGGTGGGTCTGCCTCAAAAGGGAAGGGTTCCCAGAGACAGTAATGTTGGATGTGGGCCTTGAGAAGGAAACAGAGAAGTGTTAGAGGTAGAGGAGGCCACAGCAAGATGCCCAACAGCTGAGAGTGCCTGTCACGTGCCAAGAGTGGCAAGGGGTGGAGGTATCCTGAGAGGGGAAGTGGAGGAGAGGCTAGCAGGGCCAGACCCTGACCCTTTCCTGAAGGAGTGGCTTGGGTAGTCTGATTTTAAATGAAGAAAGAGCTCTCAGCAGGGTGCGGTGGTTCTCGCCTGTAATCTCAGCACTTTGGGAGGCCGAGGCTGGCGGATCACCTGAGGTCAGGAGTTCAAGACTAGCCTGGCCAACATGGCGAAACCCTGTCTTAACAAAAATACAAAAATTAGCCAGGCATAATTGTGGGTGCCTGTAATCTCAGCTATTCAGGAGGTTAAGGCAGGAGAATCACTTGAACCCAGGAGGCGGAGGTTGCAGAGAGCCGAGATGGCGCCACTGCACTCCAGCCTGGGTGACAGAGTGAGACTCCATCTCCAAAACAACAGCAACAACAACAACAAAGAAAACCAAAAAAAAAAAAAAAAAAAAAAAAAAGAAAAAAAAAAGAAAGAGCTCCCAGGCAGCTCAGTGGAGAATGGCTTGAGAGGTGGGGGAAGATTAGAGGCAGGGGAAAGTGGACACCTGCTATTCCAGCCTCCTTAGCACCTGCTCTTCCCCAGGGAACAACCTCCCTTGCTCTGTGGCCTGGTGATTTCACCAACGCTGACTGCACCCTAGCTTGAGGGGTGGCACATGACTCAGGTCTGGCCAATCAGCCTCTTCCATCCCCCTGGCTGCAGGGATTGGCTCAGGAGTGTACATGTGACCAGAGGCCAACCAATGAGACTCTGTTCTGAGATTTTTGTTAGATTTGTTGCAGAAAAGAGATTCTTTCTCCTGAGGTTGCTGAGTTGGTTATGTCCACCTGGAGCTGCAGGGGCCATGCTGTCAGCATGTGAAGACACGTTGCTTGACAACAAAGTTGAATTAGTTTCCTTGGGCAGCCATAGTAAAGTATCACAGACTGGGGGGCTTAAACAACAGAAATTTATTTCCCCACAAGTCTGGAGGCTAAGTCCAAGATCAAGGTGTCAGCAGGGTTGGTTTCTTCTGAGGCCCCTCTTCGGCTTGTAGATGGGTGGCTGTGTTCTTCTGGTGTCTTGACATGGTCTTCCCTCTGTATGTGTCTGTGTCCTAATCTCCTCCTCTTCTTCTCCTTTTTTTTCTTTTTCTTTTTCTTTTTTTTTTTTTTTTTTGAGATGGAGTCTCTTGTTCTGTCACCAGGCTGGAGTGCAGTGATGTGATCTCAGCTCACTACAACCTCCACTTCCCAGTTCAAGCAATTCTCCTGCCTCAGCCTCCCAAGTAGCTGGGACTACGGGCATGCACCACCATGCCCAGCTAATTTTTGTATTTTTAGTAGAGATGGGCTTTCACCATATTGGCCAGGCTGGTCTCAAACTCCTGACCTTGTGATCCACCCGCCTTGGTCGCCCAAAGTGCTGGGATTACAGACGTGAGCCACTGTGCCCGGCCATATGCAACTCATAATGGATTAAGTTTCACCTAATGACTTCACGTAACCTTAATTACTTCTTTAAAGACCCTATCAGAAAATATAGTTAACATCTGAAGTACCAGGGGTTGGGATTTCAACAAACTGGAGGTGGGAGGAGCACAATGCAGTGCATAACAGAGGCCAACACAGAAAAAACACAGAGATGGGGTAAGAGACTGAGGCTTGACTTTGTTTGAACTCCTGGATCCAGCTGTGCCTGAAACTGAAACTAACACTATCCTGGACTCTTGAGTTTCATGATCCAATACATACCTCCTGCCTCTCCTTTTTTTTCCCCTCTTGAACCTAGTTGAATTGGATTTCTGTCACTTACAGTTAAAATTCCTGAGTAATACACGGGAGAACTAGTTAACAAATTATTAAAATAGCCCACCCCTAATTTAATCACCATGTGCAAAGACAGTGCTTGTATTTACACCCAGGTGTGTCTAATTCTAATAGCTAGAGGTAGCAAACATGGTAAATATTGACCAAGCTGGCACTAGCCTCTTCCATTAAGCAGGAATTCCCACCTTAGCTCTGAAGCCATGTAGGACGGGGCCGGATAACCTACCATTACTACCAGTGTTTCTAATGTGTGCAGTAGGCTGGGGTGCTGGCAGGGGAAAATTAAAAATGTAGTTTGGGTTGAAAAAAAAAAAAAGAAAAAGAAAAAAGCTTTCTAGGCCGGGCGCAGTGGCTTAAGCCTGTAATCCCAGCACTTTGGAAGGCTGGGGCAGGTGGATAGCTTGAGTCCAGGAGTTTGAGACCAGCCTGCACAACGTGGTGAAACCCTGTCTCTGCAAAAATACAAAAATTCGCCAGGAGACTCGGTGTGCGTCTGTAATCCCAGCTACTCGGGAGGCTGAGGTGGGAGGATGGCTTCAACCCAGGAGGCAATGGTTGTAGTGAGCCGAGATGGCGCCACTGTACTCAGCCTGGGTGAGAGACCCTGTCTCAAAATCAAACACACAAACAAACAAACAGACAAACAAAAAACAGCTTTCTAGAAGGGAAAAATCATTTTGGGAAGCCTTGAGTAGCGGCTGCGGAGATCGGGCTCCGGACATCACTTCACTGGTTGGCAGGCGCTGTTAGGGGGTGCCCAGAGGGAGGCTCGGGGGAGTGGCGGCTTTCTTCCAGCAGATATAGACTCGGGCAGGAGTCACTGAACAAGCACTCTGATAGGCTGGGCTTCCTGAGACTTCATGCCTGGGCTGAGCACGGCGGGGCTGTGGTCGACGTGGTGCCCATTGGCTTCCCAAAAGGAAGGAGCGGGGAGAACTAGAAATGGGGCTTGAGAAAGGTCCGCATCTCCCTCCTGGTGATCCCGGGAGCCATGTCTGGAGGAGGAGGCCCCTCTAGGTGTGCAGCTGCCTTCCTCAATGCCGCTAAGTTGGATTGGGATCTCTTTCAATGAGAGGGCTTTTGAGGGACTCTCAGCTCCATGCTCTGCTGGCTGCCTCCAGGGATGCTGAGAGGTGGCCCTTCTAGTGGTAAGATGAGGGGCCCATGGCCTTGTGGAGTCAGACACACTGGCATTCACTGAAAGCTCTGTACCTGACCTACCTGGTGACTTGGGGCAAGTGACTTCACCTGACTGAGCCTCTTTCCTTCATCATTGGCAAAATGGAGCCAACCGCACAGCCTTCTCCTGAAGCTTAAGTGAAACAAAGCAGTCATAAAGGGATAGGCTTTGGAGTCCCTGGGTTTGCATCCCAGTTTACTCACTAAGCTGGGTGGCCTTGGGCAAGTCACTCACCCTCTCTGAGCCTCAGTGTCCTACTCCGTAAAATGAACCCATCAACAGTACTTATTTCCTAGGGTAAATGTGAGGATTGACAGATAAAACATGTAAACTTCATGAGAGCAAGGGGTTTTGTTATTGATTTATCCCCTCTGCAGTTCCTGGGACATAAAGACACTAAATAAATGGGATCGGTTTTTGTTGTTACTATGATTCACTGTCACCCATCCCTGGTTGAGGCTGCTCTCTGCGGCATCGTGTAGGCACACTTGTGTGTGAGTTTCTGGTCAGGATGGGGAAGACAAGACCACTATCTCTGGCACACTTAGCAAACTCTGTCTCCAGAGATAGGGTAAGGCTCCTATTGTGCAGGAGGGGGCATAAGGAAGGCTAGGGGTGTCCTCTGTACTGGTTAAGCACCTCACTTGCGTCATTTCACTGCACCTGTACCCACACCCCATGAACCAGATTCATTTATTACCCCATTTGACAATGAGAAGGCTGAGGTTCATCAAGGTATAGCCATCGAGATCATACTGCCAGGGAGAGGCAGAGCCAGGGTTCAAACCTGAATTTGTGCCGATCCAAATCCCTTGTTTTTATTTATTTATTTATTTTTATTTTTATTGTTTTATTTTCCCAGGCTGAAGTGCGGTGGGCAATTACCGCCTACTACAGCCTCCAACTCCTGGGCCCAAGCAATCCTCCCGCTTCAGCCTCCCAAGTAGCTGGGACCACAAGTGTGTGCCATGGTGTAGACCCCTTCTTTTTAAACAGTGTGGTATGCAGGAAACAGTGAAGAGGAGATGGAGGGTCAGAGTCACCGGATAGAGGGCGCGTCCTGGGCTGACTGGGGCGGGGCCTCTAGGAAAGAGCCGCAAGGGCAGGCCCCACCGCCTTCTCTCATATTTGGCAGGTGCTGTGTCTCCTGCTCCGTGCCCCACAGAATTCTTTAGCAAGTGGCTCCATTGGCCCACTCTCAGTCGAGCTGAAAGAGGACTCGAGGGAGCCTTTACTGGGAAAAAATGGAGTGCAAAGCCCACTCCTGTCCCCGCCAGCACCAGCCTTCGGAGGCAAATAAAAAGCAGCGGGCACTGGGACAGCAGCGCCAGAGTTGCACGAAAATCCACCTGACAAATGGCCCCTCTCCCATGAGCCCGTGAACAGCAGACAGGAAGGTGGCCAGGGCCAAGTAGAAAGATTTCTGCAGCATGGCTGAGTTCTCCAAGGTCAAGAACAAGCAGAGCTGCCTCCTGTATTCCTGAGAAGTGGCCTCCTGGGGATGTCGCCAGCCCTTTTTGAGGGATTTGGGTCAAGGGGGTGTTCTGACCCTTGCCACTGTACTGGGACCGGCCTAGGAACTGGGAAAGAGGATACATTTGGGAAAAATGCCCTGAAGAGTGCATAACAATGGAAGGAATCTCACGGATGATTATCAGGTAGCTCTCAGGACCAAGAGGAAAGCTGGAGACGGCCTTTAGTCAGGAAGGGGAAACTGAGGCAGGAGGAAGACCCTGCCCAGTGATGGTCCCTTTCACAGGTCACTACTGGCACCATCACCATGGGACCTATACTCCTACCTTGGGCACTACAGGCTCTGGGTCTTGCTATGCTCCCTGGACTGTTGACCGCCTGGAAGCCTCTGGGAGTCACCTCTTGCTCTGTGGCTTCAGTGCTCTCCTCCCAGAGTAAACTCCCCATGGGCAGGGCTGCTGGATAAAATACACGATGCCCAGTGACATTCTACTATCAGATAACTGAAAAAAATTTTTTAGTAGAAAAAAGGTTATTTATCTGAAATTCAAATTTAACCGGGTAGCCTGTATTTTTATTTGCTAACTCTAGCCGCCCTACTCAGAGGGCTGGGCTCTGCTCTGGTGGTTGGTGGGAAGGAACTCTGCCTCTTCCACTTCTAGGGTAAGAATGTCGATCTTGTTGGATTGGATTGATCACATTGTTTGGACGGAGAATAGAGGAACAAAAGCACATACAACTGTGATTCCTTAAACCTGTCCGTCCCCCCCCCCTTTTTTTTTTTTGCGACAGGGTCTCACTCTGTCATCCAGGCTGGAGTGCAGTGGCATGATCAGGGTTTGCTGCAGCCTTGAAGTCCTGGGCTCAAGTAATCCTCCGCCTCAGCCTCCAGAGTACCTGGGAGTACAGGTGTGTACCACCACACCCAGCTAATTTTTGTAACTTTTTTTTTTTTTTTTTTGTAGAGACACAGTTTCGCCATGTTGGCCAGGCTGGTCTCAAACTCCTGGGCTCAGGCGATCTGCCTTCCTCAGCCTCCCAAACTGCTGGGATTACAGGTGTGAGTCACCATGCTTGTCCCGTTTCCCCATTTGAAAAGTCACCTGCCTGATTGGTTTTCAAAGCTGCCTTCACTCAAAGAGGGCCTGGAGGGTGGGAACGACCCACAGAGTCATTCATTGTCTGTGCCCGCTTTTCACAACACAAAAGATAGGTCCTCCCCATCCCGCCCATCCTCTCCCTGCTGGTGATCTTGTGTGCAGAGAATCCAAGGATCTTCTTACCGATGAATTCTCACCACTCACGAGCAGGTGAAGAAGGAGTGGAGCTGAAATGGAAATAATCTATGGGCTGAACTGTCTAGACAGCATTTGCTCCTCTGGATAGGGAGGAGAGCAGACAGAAGTGGGCTTTGGCCAAACTGAAACTCAAGCCATTACTGCCAGCCTTTCCTGAGCCACCTCACATGAGCCTCGTCTCTGGGCCACAGCCAGAGTTGGCCTGGGCTGTTTCTTACTCCTACTTCAAAGGATTTGTGCTCCTAGCAGAAGAAAAGCTTGAATATTTACAGTGAAAAATTTAGGAAAAGGGGTAAGAAACAGAGGACCGACCTTCCTTCCTTCCTTCCTTCTTCCTTCCTTCCTTCCTTCCTTCCTTCCTTCCTTCCTTCCTTCCTTCCTTCCTTCCTTATTTTTTCTTTCTTTCTTATCCTTTTAGTTTTGGGGCAGTGAAAGAAAATTAATTTTTTAGCTATAAAACTTTGTCTTAAGATCAATTTTGGAAAGAAAAGCATCTACTAATTGAAAACATCACTTTTTGGGCCCTTAAGTCAAGGGAAACAGGTGCAGGTTTGTGGTTTTAGACAGTGTATTTCTTTTGGAAAAAAGTAGGAAAAGTACCCCAGATAAGGTCCCTCCAAAGCTGGATAGACTTTTATTTTTCAGTCCTTTATTACATAGAAGGTGATTGAGATTAGCTGAAAAGTTAAAAGAAAAATCAGCCCTCACCCTTGTAGGTAGCACTCCGATCTCTCTCTTTTTTTTCTTTCCAAGGCTGAAGAGAGGGCAAGTGTTTACTGCAGTTTTGATAAGATTCCCTTTCAACACGGTCTGTTCCTGGATAGAGCCCCACCTTTCATCTGCTTTTATTCTTAATCCTGTGGCAAAGCCTGGGCCTTCCTTTTCTTCTCATACAAGCTCAACGGAGCTGGCATTTTTCCTTTACCATTTCAGTGACGTGTTTTTCAGTGTTTTTTCTGTTCGTGAAGGGGCAGAAATGTCAAAGTCAAAAAAGTCTTGGAAAAAATGAGTAGTATTTCTGGACCTGCTGAGGGTTAGGTGCTTGGATGTTGTATATCTCTGCATTCTCACGGTAAAACCACGTGTGGTTGGGGAGGTTTTCGTTTTTTAACCTCTCTGGGTGGTTGAGAAATTGGAGGCTCAGAGAGAAGTGACACAGCCCAAGGTGACACCACCAAGAGCTGAACTTGAAAGCCAAGCCAAGTCCGTCAACCATCAAGCCTTTGCTCCTATAGTCATACTACCTTGCCTTCTGCCTTTGTAAACATGTGGTGACACATCAAGCCAAGGGCTCTGAAAATACCCAGAAGCCCTTTTCTTCCAAATAGCTCACAATATCTTGTCTTTGGGAACTATTCAATAGGTTTATTTCAGTAAAAGATACACCATTACCATGGTTTTAGGGAGTGATTCTGAATTTTATGTTACTGATTAAGAAAGATGGTTAATGGAGCCTTTTTCCTTAAGAAATTTACATCATATATTAGTTAGTTGTTGCTGTGTAGCAAATCACACCAACACTTAGTGCCTTGGAGTAACAACATGCATTATCTCACAATTTCTGTAGATGTGAAAACTGGACATGATTTAGCTGGGTCCTGTGCTTCAGGGTATCTCATAGGCAGCACACAAGGTGTCATCTGGGCTATCGTCATCAGAAGGCTGGATTGGGGAAGATCTGCTTCCAAGTTTATTTACATGGTTGTTGGCAGGATTCAGTTCCTGGTAGGCTGCCAGCTTTAGCTCCTCATTGCCTGATGGCTGGAGGGTTCCCTCAGTTCCTCTCCATGTGGGCCTCTCCAGCGTGGCTGCTTGCTTCATCAACGTGTACAAGAAGGGAGACAGCGATAGGAACATGTCAGCAAGATGAAATCCACAGTCTTTTTAAAGCTAACCAAGGAAGTGATATTCCATCACTTTTGGTGTATTCTGTTTGTTAGGAACAAGACACTAGATCCAGCCCATCACTCAAGGTACGGGATTACACAGGGCATGAATACTATGGGGTGGGGATCACTGGAAATTACGTCAGCAGCTACCTATCACACATGAGAGAAGTGGAGATGGTAGTCATAATAATAGTCATAATAATAATAATAGTAAGACCGACGAGGATAACCAGCATTTTTTCGGTGTTCTTGATGCATCAGGCACTGGGCTAAATCCCTTCTATGCATTGTCTCATTTAATCTCCTCATCATTCTCATGAACTTCCCTGAGTTACTACAGAAAAGAGATTAAGACCCGACTCTGTTGTTTCCACTCCAAAGTCCATCCCTTTACATGATGCAGATCATTGGTATGAATCCACTGAGCTGCTGAGGCCCCAAGAAAGACCCGATTGAGAGAGGAGTCTGATAAATGAAGCTAAACTCACTGCTCATCAGAAAATTGCAAATGAACACAACCAGAAGCCATTTCTTACCCATCAGATTGGAAAAGAAAATGTAAGTTGGTGAGAGTGTGGAGTATTCTCATGCACTGCAGAGAAGCTATAAATTTGTACTGCCACCTTGTAGGGAAATTTGGCAGGATCTATTAAAATTTTAAAAGGACATAAAAATTAAAAATGTGCATAGCCTGTGACCTAGAAATTATGCTTTTGAGTATCTGCCTTAGAGAAATACTTGCACATGTGCACAAAGAACTGTATACAAGAATTTTCATTGCAGCGCTGTTTCCAAGAGTAAATAATACATAGTAACACTGAAATAGAGTGTAAATGTTCATTAGTTTTAAAAATGGCTAAATAAATTGTGGAAATTGTTCTACCAAAAAGACACATGCACTCGTATGTTCATCACAGCACTATTCACAATAGCAAAGACATGGAATCAACCTAGGTACCTATCAATGGTGAATTGCATAAAGAAAACATAGTATATATGCACATGGAATACTACACAGCCATAAAAAAAGAACAAAATCATGTCCTTTGCAACAACATGGATGCAGCTAGAGGGCATTTTTCCAAGTGAATTATCTCAGAAACAGAAAACCAAATACTGCATGTTCTCACTTGTAAGTGGGAGTTAAACAATGTGACTCATGGACATAAATGTGGCACTGGTAGACACTAGGGACTACTACAGTGGGAGGAAAGGAGGGAAGGATTGAAAAATTAACTATTGGGTGCTATGCTCAGTACCTGGGTGATGGGATCAATTGCACCCCAAACCTCAGCATCACACAATAAACCCAGGAAACAAACCTACACATGTACCCTTTGAATCTAACATAAAAGTTAAAATTATTTATAAAAAATACATTGTGGAGCATTCATACTATGCAGCCAGTAAAGAGAATGAGGTGGATCTATGTATTGGTTCATTTTCACACTGCTGAAAAAGACATACCTGAGACTTAGCAATTTACAAAAGAATGAGGTTTATTGAACTTACAGTTTCATATGTCTGGGGAGGCCTCACAATTATGGTGGAAGGCAAGGAGGAGCACGTCACATCTTACACAGATGGTAGCAGGCAAAGAGAGAGCTTGTGCAAAGAAACTACCGTTGTTAAAACCATGAGATCTCATGAGACCCATTCGCTATCACAAGGACAGCAAGGGAAAGACCCACCCCCATGATTCAATCATCTCTCACCAGGTCTCTCCCACAACATGTGGGAATTATGGGAGCTACAAGATGAGATTTGGGTGGGAACACAGAGCCAAACCGTATCAATCTACAAGTATGGTATGGAAATATCTCTGAAATATGTTACTAAGAAGAGCAAGTTGCAGAGTTATACCCTCAGCATGATACCATTTAGGTAACTCCCAACAATATTACATAACTTTTCTCTCTCTCTCTCTCTCTCTCTCTCTCTGTCTCTCTCTCTGTCTCTCTCTCTGTGTGTGTGTGTGTGTGTGTATGTATGTATGTATTCAAATGCATGAGAAAGGTCTAAACTGATAACAGGAGATGAGGGGAGGGTAAAAGACTAGAGTTGAAGGGTGAAGGAGTCTTCGACTTTGTATGTAATATTTTTGATATTTTTGAAAGAAAAATGTTAATTGCCTTACTTATGTCATCTGAAACTATTTCTTTTAAAAAGCTTCCCTGGAAACCCCATCCAGTAATTTCCCTTAGACTGTATTGGCCAGAACAGGGTAATATGGCCACCCTTGGCAGCAAAGGTGTCTGGGAAGGTGAATATTTTAGCTTTGCTGCCAAGAAAAGTAAGGAAGAAGGTTATGAATGGCTTTTAGGTGGCCAATTAAAAATGTCTACCATAGTTCACCCTTTTAGTTACCCAACATCCCCTTGTCTTTATTTCTATACATATACTTTAGGCACAGTCCGAAGTCCAAAGGTAGTTACTGCATCCATCTTGAAATTCAGGATCTCTGAGTAATAATGTGCAGTCCACTCATCAGGACCAGATGTGGGAGGATACTGCCTGCTTATCACCTTAGCTACAGCTAAAAGATATTGGGGTTGATGTCTTTTCTGGGGACTGCACATTTCTTCTTGGTAGAAGTTTGACCCCCAATGATTATTTTTAGAGTTGAACAGTCACAGCTATCATAGATTGTTTGGAAATATACATTCTTCAAAAATGTAATAGAGATCCAGTCTTTGGTTTCAGAGACTTCCATATGTAAGTAACCACAAAAGATTTCATCTAGACAGAGTATGTAAGCCTAAATAGTTTTTTTTTTTTTTTTTTTTTAACCCATTGTCTCTCTCTGTGCCCTATTCAGCCCTTTAGCCCTTGGTTTATTGGCTGATTCTTTAGGGCAATTTAAAATAACAACCTTGGGTGGAGAAACATCTCCTTTAATTTGATCTTAGTGTGTTGGTGCTCCCTCTTTATTTGGCAGGAAACTCTTAAGGGAAGGTGCTAGACAACAGCTTTGGCACTGATATAATTTCCTGCTAACATTGTGGCTTTATGGTTGTTGTTTGTGCTGTTACTTGAGCTTTTTCAACCCACAAGACTTCAAATTATGGGATTCTCAGTCAATTTAGATTAGAGGTTGTAGTCAGATAGTGCCTCCCTTAGCAAAGCTGTATCTTTTCCACTCGCTTGAAGACTGGCTAGCTCTTGTTGGCAATCATCTCTCTTGTAGGGCTCTGTTAAAATGGTAAGAAGTGGCCAGCATGGATTAATATTTTGGAATTTTCAATAATTTCTTTGTACTCCATATTCCCAACAGAATATGCTTTTTTTTTTTTTTTTTTTTTTTTTTTTTTGAGACGGAGTCTCGCTCTGTCTCCCGGGCTGGAGTTGCAGTGGCCGGATCTCAGCTCACTGCAAGCTCCGCCTCCCGGGTTCACGCCATTCTCCTGCCTCAGCCTCCCGAGTAGCTGGGACTACAGGCGCCGCCACCTCACCCGGCTAGTTTTTTGTATTTTTTAGTAGAGACGGGGTTTCACCATGTTCACCAGGTTGGTCTCGATCTCCGGACCTCGTGATCCACCCGTCTCGGCCTCCCAAAGTGCTGGGATTACAGGCTTGAGCCACCACGCCCGGCCCAGAATATGCTTTTAAGGCAGAGCAGGCAACACTTTGACCAAATGTTTGCAACTGCATAAGGAGGTTCATCAGCTTCTGTCAGTAATAATCAGATCCTTCTTCTGCCATATTTTGGGTTCTGTTACTTTCATTACCCTACTCCTGGTACCAATTTAAAAAATTTATTTTAATCAGAGAAAACTTTTAGTTGCGCATGATAGAAACTGACTCTGACTTAATAAGCAGAAAAAGAGCTTAATGAAAGAATAGCAATAATGTATAATTGTTGCAAAGGCAGAAGAATCAGGCTCAAGGCTAAGTTTCCAGAAATAATGTTCCTAAAAATGCTAGAGAACTGATCTGGTGAGAAAACTGTTGCCATTGCTACTACCAAGCACTAAATTCTATACCTCACGATGCTGCCAGGAACTCCACTTCAGTGCAATGAATACTGCTGCCAGCACTGATGTTATTTCTGTTCTAGTAATTTGACTTTTAAACTACTAGCAATACCCTCACAACCAGATGTTTCTGGTGCTACCTTCTCCAGAAACATGAGTTTTGAGGAGAGCCTCCTTTTCCATGTTCTTACTTTGTATTCAAAGTCTATGTGAATACATCTTATTGGTGGCACCTAGAATACAGACCTGTGGCTAGGTGCAAAGGGGGCTAGAGAAGTAAGTTTTCTGAATTCTGCCTTAGAGAGAAAAGATTCATAAGGCTGAAAATTTGATAAACATATTAAGAATGTTCAGCAAAGAACATGACAAATCTACACATCAGCTTTATTCACAGGCTGTATGTGGTGTCCACAAAAGTTTCAGGCTCTTCTCTTATGGTGACAAGAGGGCTGAGAGGCTCCAAACTCACATCAAGTTCAATCCCAATGGAAAAAAATAAGAGTTTCCCCCTTATCTCCACAAAACTTTTGAGATTCACGTTAATTGGACCAGTGAGGTGAAGCACTCATCCCTGAACTACTTCAAATGGCCCAAAGCATGGTGTGCCTTATGGGCCAGGATTGGGTTATGTGTTCTACCCCTGAAACAGAGATTTTTATCCAGAACTCATGGCCTGAGAAAGGAGGGGAGAATCACAAGCAAGTATTGGGAAATGGGGAATGGATTCTGATAAAGAAACAAATAGAAAAGAATTAATGTCTTTCATTCTACATAGAAAGCAGGTCATTTTGCCCAGGTCTTCTAAAACTTCCTCTGAACAATGTTTTTCAGCACAAGAAATATCATCGGTTAATTGGATTTATTTATTTACATCAGTGTAAATTTCTGGGTTCCTATCTTATTTGACAGGTTACAATCAGTTGCTATCCTCATTTATTTGATAATAAAATAGTCCCAGATTTGGGCAGTGAGAGTCCCTTCACCTTGAATTCTGTATCTTTTTAGATGAGTCCGTATCTTTCTCTAAGCACTTCTTTATGTTTTGGTAAAAGATAAATTTAGACTTTTTCGGGCCAGCCCTGGGATCAGTCCTCATTGAGTCTGGGATTTTATTTTACCATACCTACAAGCTAATAAGAGACTATTAGTATTTCATGGATGTTGGCAGAATACATGAGACTCCTGAGTCCAAGGCAAAAGACTTTATTACTTATGACACAGGAAGTAACATGAGCAATAGCATAATTCATTGGTTTTTCTGCACCCCCGTCTAGGGGAGCAATGTGATATGACCTAGATGGATATCACGTGTGGAGTGTGTTTGCATGGCAACCGAAGAACACTGACCTTGAGGAATCCACCACTTTTTTTTTTTTTTGAAAAAGAGTCTCACTCTGTTACCTAGGCTGGAGTGCAGTAGCACAGTCATGGCTCACTGCAGCCTTGACCTCCAGGGCTCAGGTGATCCTCCCACCTCAGCCTCCTGAGCAGCTGGGACTACAGAGGTGCACAACCACACCCAGCTAATTTTTGTTTTTTTTGTAGAGACAGGGTTTCACCATGTTGTCAAGTCTAGTCTTGAACTCCTGGGCTCAAGTGATCTGCCTGCCTCGGCCTCCCAAAGTGCTGGGATTATAGGCATGAGCCACCATGCCCAGTCCGATCCACCACTTTTTTTTTTTGAGATGGAGTCTCACTTTGTCACCCAGGCTAGAGTGCAGTGGTGTGATATCGGCTCACTGCACCCTCCACCTCCCAGGTTCAAGCAATTCTCCTGCCTCAGCCTCCCAAGTAGCTGGGACTACAGGAGCGTGCTACCACACTTGGCTAATTTTTTGTATTTTTAGTAGAGACAGGGTTTCACTGTGTTAGCCAGGATGGTCTCGATCTCCTGACCTCATGATCCACCCGCCTTGGCCTCCCAAAGTGCTGGAATTACAGGCATGAGCCATCACCCCCGGCCCAGATCCACCACTTTTATAGCAAACAATAAACAAGCCTAATCTTTATTCTGGAAGGAGACATTACTTGTTCTGCAAAGTTGCTGACTGCAAACACAGTCATGATATGGGCCTGGGCAGGAGTAATCAGATCTTCCATTCTTGGCACACCAAGCAAGAATGTGCAGGTGTTCATGGGCCTACAGCAATTTGTCTCTTCAGGAGCCATTTCTCCATTGACCCCTGTTTATTTTAGTGGAGGATGGTATTTAGAAACCAAGGTCTACTTGCTAAGGTGCTCATTCTATTGCGTTGTTGCTTCTAGATGCACTTGGTGGACAGAGCTAGGGAATATACGTACACACACACACACATTCTAATCTCTATGCATCTAATCATCTCTCTCTCTTTTTCTCTATCTTCATGAATTCACACTAATTTCTTCAAGCCAGTATAAGTTCATCCTAGTTTTCTGCCTTTTTGTATTTGTAATACTTCTTGGACAATAAGAAACCCAGAACATATTTACTAATTTGCTTAATGCTCCTGCAAGTAACCAATCTATTATTACTGCCACTGCTACCCATTCTATGGTCATGGGAATTACTTCCTGACCCACTCGTCCTCTGACCTGATGTGCTGGGATGAATGTCTCTTCCTCCTATATGGATGCCCTCCTCCCCTCAGTGTGGCTCCAACACCCTGTGCTGGCCCACTACAGCTGCCACTACTCATGAAGACACTCCCCTCACCCACTCAGGCTCTGAATCTCCATGCCAGGCTGTCACCAACACTGCCTCGCTGCATGAGTCCCCTTCTTACCCTACCTGGTGAGACACCTTGGGCCAGGCTATCCTTGCCACAGCCACCACTCTGTGTAGACATGCTCCTTCCCTCTCTCAGGTTCTAAAACTCCCATCCTCACCTTCTGCAGACTCCTACCTTGCTCAGCCACACATGATGGCTTTTAGACCCAATTAATCAGGAAGGGAAAAAAAGGAGGAGGAACACAAATGATCAATTTTAACAGCTGTAAATCACTGCTTGATGTGGATGTAACCACCTAGTTACACCACCTCCATGTTTGCTTAACCACTTCCCAGCTGTATTAAGTAGGGTTATTTATATTTTTTCCTCTTCTAGTTACCATTCCAGGAATCAAACTATAAACATAAATCTTTGTGCATCTCTCTGTACACCTCCCTGATGATTTTATTAGGACAGATTCCTAGAAGGGGAATGCTTTCTGGGTCAGAGGGTCTGGATGTTTTGAAAGCTCCTGGTCTTTGGGGCATGGCTTCAGTGTTCATCTTACAATTCATGCAACCTTGAGTAAATAAACAAGTGTGACTGTGTCCCAGAGGCTGCTTGGGATTTTCTACAGATGATACTTGTTTCACCGCTGAATGACATCACCTCCCTTTTCACACCAAGATTGATGTGGGAAATTCTGTATAAATACCCTACATCAACAAGCCATTGTGTCACCAGGCCTCTTAAAGATGGGCAGCTCGCTGCAGTGCGTTGGCCCAGCCTGTGCGGGACAGGCGCCCGTGATTTATAAGGTCCAAGCATGAAGTCTTCAGGAAAGTTGGTGAAGTACTTTATAGGTCACCTGTATTTTTCCTACCATAGATGTTTTGACTCACGGGTTTCCTTTATGTCACTCTGTCCATAGTCTAGGTATTATTAAAATGGAATAAAGAAGTTACTGTAGCAGAGGCTGGGTAGCTCAGGGGAGGGAGTTTAAGATTCTAAATAGGAGAAGAAAGAAGTAACAGGAGAGGGGATTAATTAGGACAAATACTGGCAGCCAAGCAACCCAGCATTTGCTGCCTGAGGACCACTGGCCCAGCTTTGTGCTAGGAGCTGTGGGGGAGTTCACTTGTTCATTCATTGAACAAAGACTGACTGGTCACCTACTCTATGCCAGGCACTATCCTAGGTGCTGGGGACCCAAGAGAAAAGAGACATTGTCCCTTAAGGAGCTCAGAGTCTAGAAGAGGAGAAACCACGTCCATTGTGTAATATCTGCTGGAGCTCTTGATCCAGTTTACAGAAGTTTCTGCCAAGGTTCTAAGCAGGATGCTTGAAGTAGAAAAATGTGTCCATTAGGGGGCTGTGGTGGGGGAAGTTCTTTTAAGTGAGAGAAAACAGCTTGAGCAAAGGCATACATTTCCCTGAGTTCACCAGCAAGGATTTAGTGTGTCTGTTCCACATGTCCAACACTGTGCCAGGGACGGCAGAGGGGGTGAATTTCATTCCCCAGATTTTAGCTCAGAAGGTTGTGAGAGGACTGTCTGCAAAAAGTTATTAAATGATTTTCTTCCACTTCCAGGATAAATTCCAAATGTCTTACCTGAGCACCCAAGGCTGACTCAGTCAGCATTTGCTGTGTGACAAATAACCACACAATATCAGTGGCATGCCCACCCAGATGAGCGTTCATTGTTCTTGCTCATGCATGTGTGGTTGGCGAGGATGTGGCTGATCTTGGCTGGGCTCACCTGGGCTGGTCTCTGGGCTGTGTGTTGAGTCCCAGGCCTACCCCATGTGTCTCTCAACCTTTCTAGATCAGTGATGGCCTAAAGGATGTTCTCGTCATGGCAAAAGGCAAGAGTAGAAGGGGTCAGTTCTAACCTTAGAAGCACGTTTCTAGCTTTTTGTTCCCCTCCTCTCTGCTAGTGTCCATAGGTCAAAGCAAGCCACACAGTTGTGCCCAAAGTCAAGGCAAGGAGAGTGCACTCTGAGGGTCATGGCAAGGGTGAGGTTGTATAATAGATCCCCTGCAATCTGGGCCCTGCAGAGCCTACCTGCCTCTGAAGGCAAGCTTCACCTCTTTCTTCTTCTCTTTTGGTACTTCTGCTATAGCCATGTGTGTTCCCTGGACATGCTACATATTGTGCACATGCTATTCCACAGACCTAGGATGCTCCTCCCTGTCTCACACATTTGGTCAACCCTATCACATCATTCCTGACTAAGCAGGGCCTGGCTCAAAAGATCAGGGAGGACATCCTTATTTGTCTTTCTTTTCCTCTCCATAGGTATGGATGGATCATGGGGATTCAGGGCCCCTCTTGGTACTTGATTCTCTCTTTGGGCATTCTCTCTTTCTCTCCTCCCATCTCTCCCTTTCTCTCTATCTCTCTCTTTTGCTCTTGTTCTCAGCCTGCATTGGCTTGATAATTTAAAGATGAACATCTGGCATAGAGACAGCTGGCCTTACTTTGACCCTGAACCCTGACTAGGACGCTCTGCAGTGTAGAAGGCTCTCCTGGGCAGCTGTTTCTAGAGCAGCTCCTCTGGTTTCTCTTCCACCCTTGCTCTTCAGGTTCTCTGTGTGGGGAGGGTAGTGGTGATAGTAAAAGGCAGGATCCAGGCATCCCTGGGTCCTTGTGGTGACACCATCTAATAGTTCCCACTTTACCCGTCTTCAAACTCAGGTACAGAGCAGGTTGTACAGAGTGGCTGTGAATGAATGAAAGGCTAAGAGTGGCTGTGAATGAATGAAAGGGTAAGGGTGGCTGTGAATGAATGAAAGGCTAAGAGTGGCTGTGAATGAATGAAAGGGTAAGAGTGGCTGTGAATGAATGAAAGGTTGAGTGAATTACGGGTGTATTTCCTCCATGCAGCTTTCCGCTCATCTTCAGGACTTTGGGTGAACCTTGAAGTTGAACTTCCAAAGGTAGAAGGAATGAAGCAGCAATGACAAGACCCAGGCCTGCCTATCTTAATCAGCTTTTAAGGTTGCCGTCACCAGCAGCAGCAGAAAGCAACTCTGAGAAGTGGGCACGTTGTTTGCCAAGCAGACTTTGGGGTGGAGACTTAGCTTAAAGCATCCTATTTGTAGAGGTTCTAGAAAGTTATGGAGCTCTGGGGAGCCAGCCTGGGTCCACTCATAGCCCACTTAGTGCCAGTGTTATCTTTAGGGGCCTCCAATTCTCTTTATAAAGAGCTTTTTTATATTTTTTAAATGGATCCTGGATACTGTTAACATGAATGTTGAACAGGTCAAGCAGTTCCAGCCATTATCGATCATAAAAAGAGAGATTCTGCAAATGTAACAGTCAACCCAGTGCCCCAACAGGCAGCATTATTCTTGGTCTAAGTTGTGGGTTGTTCTTGCAATTTAATAAAGAAGAAAACTGAGGTTGGGAGAGGTGAAGTGATCTCTCACGGGTAGAAAGTGACCAAGGCAGGCTAGTTCCAGGTTGGCCTGGGGAGTGCTGACTGTCTTTTGCAGGGGCGTCGTGGTGGTGTAGAAGACCTGGGGGTCAGCTCAGGGCCATGAAGGAAGAAAATTTCAGGTCTGAGGACTGAGGAAACAGCTCGAGAAGGCAGAGGCTGTAAAGGATTTGGCATTTGCATGGGAGGTGGGGTGGGGTCTAAGTCCAGCGTGAAGGCTGCAAAAAATGAGTGGGTATCAGAGACCGGTTTTAAGGGGGGCCGGGGGCAGGTGTGTGAGCCTAAAGTGGAAAAGGGTGGCCAGAGCCTGACCTGTTTGGCCTCCTCTATCCCCAGGCACCTGCTTTTTGTTGCAATTACAATGCTCCCCTTAGGCTGCTCCACAGAAAACAAGTGTTCCTTAGAGCAAAGTTTGGCAATCCATGAGTTCAAGGAGTGGGCAGCCCCTGGCCCCTCCCACTAAAACATTAGTTGTCAAGAAGCCGTGTCTACCCTGGGCTAACCAAAACTGGTCAGATTTACCTGTCTACCTGCACGAGAACAGACAGCAGTGGGCACTGTGGAAGGATCAGAGCTGATACACGATCAGGGAGGACGCAGCATTGGATGGTGTCATGTGCATTTGCTGCTGTAGGCCCAGCAGCTACTCCTTTATCTGGGTATCAGCACCCCAGTTTTCATGTGGGTGCTGTCCCCCATGTAGCCCTTGTGTTTCCAAGGGAAACAGGCCCAAGTCCCAGCTCCAGAAGGTGGCCCTGGTTGGCCTAAGCTTGTGCTTACAGCTCAATGCCCTGGCCTCAGCAATTGGCAGGTGTCCCAGGGAAGCATTTGCTGAGAAGTTCTGAAAAGGAAGCTTTTTCGGCTGTTCTTTCACAGAAGCTATCTTCCCAGAGCTGCCTTCTTTTCCACTGGACTAGGAAGCCCTCATGGCTGCTGGCAGCCATCTTGTGGCCAAGAAGGGCAGGCAGAGGCAGGAGGCAGGGTGGAGAAATGGAAGGCAGGGAGGTTCTTGGAGACTCTGCAGAGCTGCTAACAAAGCTTTGCTGAAGCCTATCCCTCCTCTGCACTTCTCGGTCTCGGGAGTTAATACGTTAACACATTCGTTTGGTGTGACTTGGGAATGCACTGTTCCTGAGTGATTTAGAGAGCTCCTGCCTCCTCTGTGTTCTCTTTGGAAGCATTTTGAGGCCGTCTTGCAGATGCAGTCTCTGAGTTATACCCCTGCACTGGGCTCAGGGGACATGTTGAGGAGGTCATGGATCCCTGCATGCCTGCCAAGGACCAGCCTCTCCCCCAAGCTATTCTTCTCCCCTGCTCTGGTGCGTATATCAGACCAGCCTAGCAACCATGATGACAGCAAAATCTCAGAAACTGGGGTGGGGGACATGCTTTTCAATATTTTTCTTTTCAGTAAAATATTGTCTTGATTTCCTTTCTTGAGATCTCTCTACCCATTTTGGATGAGGTCAGCCATAAGACAGAAGCCTCAGGGGCTGTAAGAATGGACTGCTCAACTGAAATTTGGACAGAATGCTCTCTCCGGCACTTCGCAACGCTGACAAGCTCTGGTTCTGTGAAAGCTGATCCAATGATGGTAAAGGGACTCCAGGAGCGTCTGCTGGGTGCCAGGCACCTCCTAGCCACTCTGTTCTTTGCAGAAGTGGAAACTGAGGCTGTGGATAGCTCAAGGCTACACGGAGGCAGAGTTAGGATTTGAATTTGGCTCCTTTTGACACTAAGACTGTTGCATTCCGTGACTGCACGTGCTGGGCCCTTGCTTTGGGACGTGTTTTTGTTTTTGTTTTCTTTTCTGTAAAGATGGTTACTCTACTTTGGAAAAGGTCAAACGGAGGAACACACTGCAGCCTAGGGAAATTTCTTTTGGAGCTGTTGTCTCACAGGAGTTTTTTCTTTTCATGAACTTAGTTCAGCCAAGGGTGCTTTGAGAGGCCAGTTTTCAGTCTCGCCCCCCATTGAAACCTGGAAGAACGTGAACCAGCGCCAGCAAGCTTGCTGGGTGAACTTGGAAACAGCAGAGATGGGCCAGAGTTGGCCTGTCTCTAGCTCCCTGTGTACTAGTGGAGGGATGTTTGTTGTTTCAGTGGCCACCAAGCAGAACTCAGGGAGAGGGCGTGGAGCCCTCAGAGGCCAGGCAGGCTGAGAGGATGGCATGTGTGCACACCACAAACCAAACATAGCCACAGTTCAGGGGAAAAAACCCCAACCTGACTTCATAAGCTCTCCTGATGGATATACAAAACCTCTTGAGGAAACTCTGGGTTATTATTGAATGTTCACTGTGTTTCCTGGATGGAGTTTGGAAGAGAGTAGACAGATCAACTTTTGTTGGGCAGGAACTTGGAAGACAGGGGATGGGGCTCTATAACCCAACTACACACACATCTTTCAGCATGGAGCGTCTGTTCAATGCGCCCTCATCCAGAGCCTGGTCCTGTGTGAATGTGCTCATGCACCGAGACCTCGGGCAAACCTGAGGGGTGAAGAGCTCATCCAGATTGCACAGGTGAGGCCGTGGGGCCCATGCCGGTGAAGAGACTCACATCAGCTTGTACAATCTGATGATGCTGGAGTCAGGATTTGGATCTCAAACTGATTCTCTCCAAAAGTCATCCCTTAACCACTCAGTTTAATTACCTCATCACATAAAATTACCTCACCTGGAAGAAATGCCCTGTTCAGGTATGTATTCAGATGGTGTGGGCTGGGGCCAGGAGGAGGGCAAGCGCGCAAATGAACTTGCGTATTGAGCTGACTTGTTCATGAGGCTCCTCTGCCAATTGGTCAATTGAACCACCCCCTCCCCCACCCCTGGCCCGCCATGAAACTGACGGAGAGGTGTGGGCATGACATTGGTGAGCGGCATGGTAGCCTGGGCCACCTGTGCATGTAGCTGAACTGTGCATTCTGGACCTGCTGTTGCTCAGTCTGGAACGTGCCACTCCCACCATCTTACGACAGGCTATAGCAGGGCCTGTCCAACCTCGTGACTTGATGGATCATGACGGGCAGTTCTGGCTCATGTTCACTTGATATTTCATGGCCAGGTGCTTCATAATGAAAGGGCAAATAGTAAGCCAGGAGCTGTTTGTTGAAAGGTACGTAGTTCTCCACCACAGATAGCATGGTCTTGTTCTGGAAGCCCAGGGAACTACGCTGTGACTCTTCTACTGGGGCCTTCTGTAAACTCCTCATGGAATCGTCTTTCTCTTAGAGAAAACTCTAATATCAGAGGCCCAGCTGAGTCATATGGCCCAAATGGCAGGGCTGCTTGCTCACAGCCCTGGGCAGGGCCGCCCAGCCCTTTCCTGCTCTGGGTCCCATTCGCACCAGGAGACTTTAGTGTCACTCAGTAAACTGTCTCGGAGAAGTTTCCCCACATGTGGAATGTGCTACCTCCAGACCCCAAAAAGGCACACCAGGCTTTGTGCTTCCTTTTGAGTGGTGGGAGGTGGGAGATGCTTTAATTTGTCCTTTATTTTGGAGGGGATGGCCCCTTACATAGTGAGGCCCACTCTTCCATGCTTAGGACTAAAATTGTCACCAATATAGGGGGTTGTTGATTTGTATATTTTTTTAAGAGACAGAGTCTCACTCTGTTGTCCAGGCTGGAGTGCAGTAGTGCAATCATAGCTCACTGCAGCCTTGAACTCCTGAGTTCAAATGATCCTCCTGCCTCAACTTCCCGAGTAGCTAGAATTATAGGCATGAGCCACCACACCTGGCTGAATTTTTTAAGGTTTATTTTCCAAACCCTAGAGCCCATGTGTCTTATGAAAGCCTCTTGCCTACTTGGCACCTCTTGCTCATTTAGTTTGACCAATACAATGTCATTGAGATAGTGATATTTGCCATGTCTGTTATTGTAACATGCCATGCTTTGCAGAATGTGCAGAGGGGGTCTAGATCCCTTTGGACTATATCATGAAAAAGAATGGGACAGCTCATATAGCCCTAGAGTGAGACTGTCAGTTTACACTGTGGACTGCTCCATGGGAATGGAGACTGCTCTTGGCACTGTTTCTTAACAGGGACAGAAAAGAATCCATTGGCCATAGCTGGAGTTGCATGCCATGCACCTGAACTGTGTTAGTCTGCTCTTGCAAAGATGCCACATCTGGACCAGCCGCTGTAATTGTCGAGCTCCTGCAGTCTACCGTCATCCTTCAGAATCCATCTGGTTTTTGTAGGGAGCAGATGGGTGAGTTAAATGAGGATATTACAGGGACCACCACTGTGGCTCCTTTAGGTCTTTAAGGATGGCACTAATTACTGTCTTTCTCCTTGGGTTGTGATTTTGTTCCGGATTTAATGTCATGGCTGGGGGATGAGGGCAATTTTGAAGGCTTCCACTTTGACTTTCTTCACTAGAATGGCTCCATCTGCCAAGAACAAATGTGGGAGTTCTCCTAACTATAGCAAGCGTTCATTTCACTCACGCATTTGAGAACCAAGGAAATGACCACTGGTTGCGTCCACCATGAGCCAGACCTGGGCCAGGTTTCCTGGGGACTATGTTGATGTGGCAACTCAGATCTGGTGTCCAGTAGTCCTTGAAATGTCTGGGTATTTTCCCTGACATCTCACCTGGCACTAGACTTTGAGGGCATCATGACTGCAAACACTCACTGTGGCGTTCCAGGGCCCTTCCTCATGGGGATTCCTCTACTCCTGCAGTTGGCAGTTTCTAGGTCTAAAATCTGAGCAAGGGATGGTGATATTTAATTGAGGTAACCTCTCTTAGTCTCCTGAATCCATTATCTTTGATTTCTTTAAATTGTATACAGTAAGAAATGCCCTTTCAGGGAAGGTACCTTTGCTTTGCCCCCAGAGGCACTGCATTCTCTTCACCCTTTCTGTAGGGCTCCGTGGGGTGGGCTTCCTGCTTCCACCCCGTCCTACCACTCATCACTATGCCACCACTGACCTTGCCTCTGATGGTTAAGCGCTGCCGCCTGGCCTCTGTTATCCAGTTGCTATCATGGAGCCTGTTCCCGTAACAGCATCTCCTACCAAGAGCACTGGCCGTGAGAACAGCCACCCTGACCTTCAGTTGTGCTGCTGTCCCCCCAGAGCATTATGTACTGCATCAGCAGATGGGGCATCCTCTGGGCTCACCTGCGGAGCAGAGTAAGAGGACACAGTAGGAGAACAGATCTACTCGAGCATGCTCATGTCTCCGAGTCCTCTGATTCCTTCTTCCATCATTTGTGATAACAGTTCTGACATTTCTGTTTGACTCAGTGCCAGCCATTCCCAAAGCCACCAAGGGACATTTTCAGTGTTGTCTCCTGGGGTCCTCGCGAGGGTGTAAGTCCTGTATGGTAAGACAATATGCCCGAGTGGATAAAACTTTCTTTTAATGACCATATTTTGCCTCTTTATCCAGCATATGATCTCTTTTCCTGCTGGTCCACATGGCTAGGTCTCGCAGCTCCTTCAGGGGACAGTGCCTTTCTACCCTTAGCAGGTGCAACTCTTCCCTGACTGGGTTATGTTGTCTTAACCCCAGTTATTGGTCTAGCGGCCAGAACGGCATGGGTGCGTGTTCTCAGGCAGTGCGCTTTTTGGCAAGGCACCTCTGCGTCATCTTCAAGCGAGGGAAGAATTCGAGCCTTTAGCAGGGAGTAATGGGCCACTTCTGCAGGCCAGTGGTTTCAGGGGATTCTGGGGATTCATGATTTTCAACTGTATCAACCCAGATGTCTCCATCTCTACTTGAGGTCATCCTCCTCCCCAGTCAGGGCCCTGACCTTGGCATAGTAGCCTTGCTGGCACTGAGAATTCCACCTTCTCTGGAGTTCTACTCTCCCTATGACGTTCTCAGCCCAATCCACAACTTCTTCTGAACTCTCCTGCAGAAAATGAGAGTCTCTTTGTGTACTGTCAGAAAAAAAAAAAAACAATAACCCTGTGGCTTTCATACTATGCCTTCCATTGGTGATTACTCATCATGCCCAGCCTTTCATTGCCATTCTCCCAGGCATCCACATGTGCAGCAACCGCCATCCTGTTCCATTGTGCTGACAGTTGCCACTTCCCGAAACCTCTCAGAAGCCTAAGGCAGTGGACCCACTAGTGCCTCCCCTGCCTGGCCATCCCCTCCTACATGACTGGTGAAGGTTGTAACCATGACACTGCAACCTTCACGCCAGGGGCTAACTTTCCTCCATTTGCCATGGTGAGGGGGCTCCTGACAGCTGGACAGCAGGTAATCCAACTCTAAAATCCCATTTTAGAGTTCACTTCTGTCCCATCTAGCTTAGGCTGGATTCCCAGGGAAAGAGACTGAGACAGATTTGCAAGCAGCTGGCTTATTGGGGTTCTCAGGAAGAGAGTCTGTGTAGAGAGAAGCAGGACTGAGTCAATGGGAGGTTGAACCGTGATGCAGTTGCAGCAGGGGATCCAGCTGATCCCCCTGGGAACTCTGAAGCTGAGATGCCCTTCAGAGATGTCCTGACTTGAGGCAAGGAGGCTGGGCCTTGGTGTCCCGGCACTAACCAGTCACGTGATGTGGGCTTCTGTAGGGAGGGGAATAACTGCCGATGAGGCAGCTTCCTTTAGCTGAGGGTGATAAAGAAGAATATTATTCTGACACTTGTTAAAATGGTGAGAAAGACTATTCAAGACTGTCGCAATAGGGGAGAGAGATCTGGCCCAACTCTGAATACAGAAAGGATGAGAGGGGATTTATAGGCAAGGAACAGGGTGAGGGATCAGGGAATCAAAAATGATGAAGAGGAGACATCAAGCGTAGGGGGATTCTTAGCAAACTGGACTAATAGGATTCTTGCTAAAGGCAGGCCAAGAACCTTCATATCAAAGGTGGAGATAAGGAACTTGACCAGATATCATGGGTGGTCAGATATTAAGGGATGAGGGGATTCACACTAAACTGACTTAGCAAGATTCTGGCTAAGACTGGACTCCAAAAACTTGCAGGGATGGACCCAGAAGCCCAAAGTTGAAGCCTGGTCAAGAAGACGGCTCAGGGGAGCCTAAATAAAGTTTGGTCAGAGAAAGAGTCTTTGTCAGGGGCCATGCCGAGGATGGGCCTTAGCTGTGAGCCATTGGCCAGTGTAAGGAATGGGTTGTTCCTTGGTCTCACAAGTGGCCTCAGGTCTACCAGCGTCTGATGTTAAGGTTCTCTTTGCCTGTTCACTAGTTGTACGGGTGGTCACTTTCTGCCCTGCACGTTTCCCTAGTAAACACAATCTGGGTAGAGTCAGACAAAGGACTATTAAGCCGAAGGGAGAAAAAATGAGGTTATTGGAATGATTGGAGCCAGACTAGAAACTTGATTACTGAAGCCAACATCCTTTCACACTGCTTGGGCTGTGACGGTGTTGAAGAAATTGAATTATTGGTGTCTGAGCCTCTCCCCTGCCTGGGAAGCAGAGATCAGTGACCACCTGGAACAGGCAGTGCTAGCACTCATGTAATGGGTACCCATTGCTCTCATGTAATGGGTACGTCTGAGAGAGGACTGAGAGTCAGGTAAAGATACAGGTGGCTCTAAAAGGGTCATTAAAGCAAATGTAATTTGATTTTTCCCAGGCACCCCCAGTTTTATGTTACAAATGCACTCAACTTTCACTGACTTACTACAATTCATACAATGTAGGAAATGTAGGACACTGGGCTTTCTGAGGTCTCCCTGGTTATTTCTGGGAATTTCTAGGGGTGTCTCATGTGAACCCAGCCCTTTAGATGATTCTCCAGTTCCCTTAATAGTGCCTGCTGCCCAAAAAACTACCTGAGGGCAGTGCATTGCCAATGTCAATGCCACTGGCGACCTCCATGAGATGGAGATGTTTGGATGAGGATGCTGCACCCTCGCTGCTCCCAGGGTTACAACCCTTCAGGGGGCAATTCAGTCAGTGTTCCTGGGCCCCATCTGCATAGGGGCCAGGATGAGTTCCAGGCAGAGTGTGACAGGGTCTTCTGGGAAAAGCAGCTTTCTTGCTGTCTTGAGATGGCCCCGGGCAGCCAGGCTCTCCTCTGACACCAAACACATTGAGGACAGAGAGTAGCCATACCTGCTGCTGACAGCATCTCACAGACACAGATGAGCAGCCTCAGGAGGAAGGTGACACTGTGGACAGTGGATGGAAGAAAGGCCCTAGGTCCTTCTTGACATTGTTGAGACACTAGATCAAGGACATTTTAAGTGCCCCCCACAAAATTTAATCTTATATGAACGGATAACTTGATTGTCCAAGCCAGTTTGAATTGGGTTTTTTTTTTTTATTTGCTAGCTGAAGACTTTTGACCCTATGCAGCTCTCTTTAACTTCTGTCTTTAGCTCCTCTCTTGAAAAGACCCAGACGCAAAACATAAGACTTAGTTTTTTTTTGCTGCTTGCAAACATCTCCTCTCTCCTCTAACCAAACCTCCCCACAAATCCGCCCACAGTGACCACCCTTGCGCACTCAGCCTCAGCTCTCATAGATGAGGGTTCCACCTGGGGCTCCTTAAATAAGGAGAACCTGAGACAAGTGTAAGACCAGGCTTGAGCAAGTCACTTACTTCTCCATGTCTCTACTTTAAATTGAGCTTAATAAGAGCATCTGACACAGAGGTTTTTTTTTGAGGATTAAATGAGATAATGTAGATAAGATGCTTAAACAGGGCTGATATACATTAAGTGCATAATAAATGTTTCCCACTCTTGGCTGCTCTGATGGGTTAGCTGGTGTGATCTGGGTGTATGGAAAAGCAGAGCAGGGGTCTGTTTCCCACCTTGGGGTTCTCAGCTCCTCCTGAGTGAGCTGGGCTAGGTATCTGGGCTGAGTCTGCCTAAAAGGCCAGAGAAGGAATGGAAAGTGGGTTAGTCCTTGGTGTGGAATTCTCTTGCTTTCTACATTGAATCCAAACAACTTGGTGGTGGTGATGGGGTGGGGCAGTAGGAGAGTAAGTGGCTGTTGTCATGTCTGAGCACACCCCCCATCCTCCTTCCGCGTGAGGAATTAACCTGGATTGGAGCGTTCAGAAGGCATCAGAAGGTGGCTCACCACAGCTTTAAACTTCTTTTCATCTTGCTTGGGCCCTGTCACATCTTTATTGGGTTTATAAACTCTTTTTTCCTCTTTCTTTTAAAAATCTCTGTTTATTTGTAGAGCCACTCATTTTAAAACTTGTGCAATATCTTAAATGTCATTTTTGCCCCAGTCTGCTCATAATGCATGAGCAAGTGCCTCTTACATAACCTTCCATGCAGCTCAGAGGGCCTTTGAAAGTCATGACTCCCAGCAAGCATTTAACATGGACAATCATTACATAACATGGAAAATGTACAACTCCCATCATTAATTGGATCTAGTCTTTTGAAGTCGAGGAGATAGAGGCTACATGTAGACCTTGCTGACAGAACTGGTTAATTCTACTAGTTCAGGCTGGGTCTACTAAAGGCCTCAAGGAGACCTGATGCAATCAAGTTTACTGCCCAGTGTAGTGAAATAACCAGCCAGACTCAGTCTTCAACTGGGTCATGTCTCTCAGACAACAGGCCTTCGTTTATTTTTCTCTTTCCACTGTATTGGCCAGTGGAATTGGATTAATTGGCCTGTTGTTTTGGCATTGAGGACAGTCAAATCATTGGCCAATTCGGTGGGGGAAAAACATCTGTCAAGCTTGTTGTTCCGCTAGCTGATCTGAAGCCCTGTGTAGACACAGCTGTAGTTAAGATCTGTCGAGCAGCATAGGTCCAATGAACATGGTGGTTGGATGCACTAGCTCCCTTTGACATGGCTGCGTTGTGTTTGTGGTCCAACATTCTTCATGCAAGAGGCCTCAACTTGCTTATATATTCTGGAAGACTGATTAATTGGAGGCTTTGCTGAGGTGTGGTAAGAGCTCTAGAATCATAGGGGCATTGGTTTGTATCTTGGTCACTAATTACTGTGTGACCTCTGGAAGTCAATTTCCCTTCTGACCCTCAGTTGCTTCACCTGTAAAATGAGAACAATTCCAATACTACCTGCCTCATGCTATTGCTGCCAGCTTTGTGGACCAATCGTCTTGGTTTGCCCAGGATTGAAGGAGTTCCTGAGGTGTGACTTTTGGTTTTAAAACTGGGACATTACTGGGAAATGAGCTGGTCATCTGGTGAGTATTAAATGAGACAGAGCCTTCAGAGTATTTAAGGCATGTGAGGGACATTTTATAAAGGCTGGGTATATTATTTACCAGCTAGTTTTTGATCAAGCACCCATTGACTAGAGCTAGTAAAAAATGAGATGATCCCTCCTTCAAGATAGTGTGAGTTCCTCATAGCATAGGATGCTACTACTCCTCCATAGCATAGCAGGCTACTCTCCTCTCTCATATATGGCATTTATCACCCAAATTCTTCCTCTGTGTCAGATGAGGTTGACAGGCTTCTGGAGTTTCAGGAACAGTTAATCTAAGAAGGGCCCAGCTTTTCATCACAATTTAGAACTCTCTGACCCCAAATCCAGGAAGCCTGCATTTTGTGTCCTGCTCCGTCACCACCTAGTTATGTGACTGAGATGGTAGCACTTTACTTGGGTGAGACTCAGTTTCCTCAGAGGGAGAGAATGATATCGTTGCCTCACGGGGCTCTCATGAGCCTAGAAAGAAATCATGCATGTAAAAGGGCTTGCTGAACTGCAAGACATCATTCAGATAGGAAATGTTTTAATAAGGGCCTAATCCAGCAGATTTTCTTCACTTCAGGAAAGGATGGCAGACTTCCACTGTCTTTAGACTTAGAGCCCCAAATCCAACAGTCAGCCACTCCGCCACCAGGCTTTTGCTACGTGATATTCAGGCTGGCTCCACCCGCAGGGCAGTCAGGGTCTATAGACAGATACATTCAATGTCATGAATTGAGATAAGAGAGGATCCTGGTCCGGGTGCAATGGCAACTCTGAAGAGAGAGGCATATAGCCCAGCATGGGGGTCATAGAAGGGCCAGGTATGGGTTAAGCGGAAGAGTCAAGGAAAAAAGTCCCAGGCAGAGGGGAGAGCTTGAGCTGCTATGGAGGTGAGGATGCCTGCAGGAACTGTCAGTGTCCCCGGGCAATGCTCATCAAGTGGGAACCTGATGAAGGTAAGATGGGTGGGGACCAGCTCATGAGCGGTCTCATATGCAGTGTTCGTATGGACTCTTTTAGTTAAGAGAGGCAACTAAACTAAGTTGAGTGAAAAGGGGGATTTGTGGGAAGATCCTGGCATAGCTCAGAGAATTGAGGGCAGAAATACAGAAAGCCCAGACTTGACAGTCCCTGGTCCCTTCTCTCACTCTCTCCCATCCTCAGTTACAACCTTTCCTACCAGAGGTGGCCAGCACGGCATGGAACATGGTCATCAGCAGCCTAGAGGCACATCTTCTCCAGTTCATCCTCCAAATTCAAGAATCCTCCCTCCCAGTTCCAGCAGAAAAATCCAGGAAGAGGTTTCTGATTGACTGTGTTAGGGGCACGTGCCCATCTCTGATGAATTGCTGCAGTGGGCAGGATGGGGCGTTAGGATTGGCTCTGTGGGTCACTCTGCTCCCAGGTGGGAGAAAGAGGTATTGGGTAGCGACGGTGATAAACACAGTCGATCCTCACCATTTGCAGATTTCTTTGTGAACTCACTTACTTGCTAAAATTTACCTGTAGTCCCCAGATTACTCACAGTGCTTTTGTGGTCACTCATGGACATGCAGAGAGCAGTGAGAAATTGGAGTTGCCTGGCTGAGTTGCACACATTCCCAGTGGAAGTCAAGCAAGGTGACTCTGAATCCTTGTCTCAGCTCTCACACCACAAGCCAGTGTCCTTTTCAAGGTGTATTCAGTGCTGTGTTTCTTACATTTTGTGATTTTGTTGATGATTTTGCTGTGTATAGCATCAGTGCTGAAGTACTGTCCAGTTTTCCCAAGTAAACGTAAGAATGATGTGATGGGGCTGGGCACGGTGGCTCATGCTTGTAATCCCAGCACTTTTGGGAGGCCAAGGTGGGTGGATCATGAGGTCGGGAGTTCAATGCCAGCCTGACCAATGTGGTGAAACCCCGTCTCTACTAAAAACACAAAAATTAGCTGGGCGTGGTGGTGCATGCCTGTAATCCCAGCTACTCAGGAGGCTGAGGCAGGAAAATTGCTTGAAACCTGGAGGCATAGGTTGCAGTGCCGAGATTGCACCGTTGCACTCCAACCTGAGTGACAAGGGTGAGACTCTGACTTGGAAAAAAAAAAAAAAAAAAAAAAAAAGGGATGTGATGTGCCTTACAGAGGAAATATGTGCATTGGAAAAGTTTCAGTTGGGCATGAGCTATAGTCCTGTTGGCTGTCCTTAGTTCAGTGTTAATGGACCAGCAATATATGTGAAATACGTATTAAAATTAAACAGAAACAGACACATGGCAAAATTATATATTGATCTGTTGATGAAAATATTGTGACCAGAGGCTTGCAGGAACCTAACCCTGCATGTCCCCTAGGAACAATGGTTTGGTGTTCACTAAATCAGCATTTGTGGTGATTTTATACAACATGACTGTGGTGAATAACAAGAATGCACTGAACCATGCAAAAAGAGTTGAGACTTCATCCTGGAAGCAGTAGGGAGCCACTGAAGGGTTTTAAATGAGAAGGAGATGGATATGATTTGTGTTTGAAAAATTCCCTCTGGCTACTGGATGGAGGTTAGAAGGCAGGACCTAGGAATGAATGCAGAAGAGTCAGAAGGCGGTTACAGAATCCTCATGAGAGATAATAACATCCGATCCAGGCAGGGGGGCTGGGGATGAGGAGAAGGGGACGCATTTGAGAGAGGCATTTAATAGGTAAACTTGGTTAGAATGGAAACTCACTAGATGATGGGAGTGGGGAAGGAGGACCCCAAACATCTCCGTGCTTTAAAAATGTCCACATCTGATTATTAAAGGAACATCTCATTGGTCTGTGCCACGTGTTTCCTTCCGTGAGAGGTGGTAGGGACCCTCAGCCTTCGGTGGGGAGCTGAGCAGCCGTAAGAGCTGGTGTTTGGGGACAGGCGCACATTCTCCCAACGCCCTCCCTGTAAACGGCACGCAGGACCAGCTGTGTTTTCTCTGCCTCCTTACATCATCACCAGTCATAAAAACCTGACCAAGGGGAATTGTGCTGACGATCTGGGCTGTGATGTATGAGACAAAGGAGTCCAGGGGCTGGTTTCAGAGTTTGCACAGTTACAATTGCTGCCGGTTGGGAGGGAAGGCAGGCTAGACCTGGCACGTATTGCATTTGACGGTCGTCTACGGTTGCTCTCCAGGTCAATAGTTTCCTGGCTTTCAGCAGACTCTGGTTGTTTAGTTCAACCATGGCCTTTTAATACAGCTGGCATGCTCCGGCAAGGTGCCGCAGCTGGGGTGGAACATCTCCCTGCCTGCCCCCACTCTCCTCCCTGCAAACCTCGAGGTCCCCAGCTCCCTGATCACAGAGGCCCTTCTTTCCTAGGCTTTGGGGTCCTGGTTCAACACCTTCGTCCAGCTTTGCTGTCTGGTTTTGGCCTCTGGGTGACCCATTGGAACACCTTACCTGAGGCTGACTGGAGGATTCTCTGTGTCTGTGTATCTTGGATCTTTCCCTTCACAATAAAGAGCTCTCTGATGGTGCAGAGGAAGCCGGTCCCGCCCCATTCCCACATGGGCTGTTAGTGTGGCCCTATTCTGCCATTGGGAAAAATCCACAGCTTTATTTTTGGGGCAAGTGTCCATTTGCAAAATCCATTGAATTGGACCCTGTCATGTACTTGTTTAGAAGACATAAGTGCAGAAAACCCTTATTATGCATCGTACGTTGATAATAACTCACATTTTAGAGTGTTCGTCACATGCCAGGCACAGTGCTAAGTGCTTTTACTTAATTTATCTTCTTAGGTAACGTTTTTGTTTGTTTGTTTTTTTGAGACAGAGTCTCATTCTGTCGCCCAGGTTGGAGTATAGTAGTGTAATCACTGCTCACTGTAGCCTCTGCCTCCCAGGATCAAGTGATTCTCCTGCCTCAGCCTCTTGAGTAGCTGGGATTACAGGCGCCTGCCACCACGCCTGGCTAATTTTTGTATTTTTAGTACAGACGGGGTCTCACCATGTTGGTCAGGTTGGTCTTGAACTCCTGACCTCTGTTGATCTGCCCGCCTTGGCCTCCCAAAGTGTTGGGATTACAGGCGCGAGCCACCACTCCTGGCCTTTCTTAGGTAGCTTTTACTGTAGGCAAACAGAAGTTAGAGAAGGTGTCTTAAGTCCTGTTTCTTGTGAGTGACCCAGCCAGGATTTGAGTCCAGGCTGGCTGGTTGACCCCAGAGCTTGTACTTGCCACTGCTCCATTAGCAACGCCAGCATCATGGCGGGAGGACACTTTCCATGGCCTGTGCTCTTGCCAGTGTACATTGCTGGCCAGCACTGGATGAATCCAGGATGCATGAAAATCCAGAGCCCAGTGAGGCCCTAGAGTCATCCATCTCCATCACGTAACTGGGGTTGAGGATTCTTCAGTTTTCAGAATTCAGAAACTCAACAGGAATTTACCATCTCCCAACATACACACTTAAGAAGAGATTATTTTTTATTTCTAAAAAATAGTTTCAACTTTTGTTTTCAATTCTGGGGTACATGTGTAGTTTTTTTACATGGGTATATCTTGTGATGCTGAGGTTTGGGATACAACTGATCCTGTCACCCAGGTACTGAGCATGGTACCCAATAGTTTCTCCTTCTTCTCCCCTCCCCTCTCTAGTAGACCCATGTCTATTACTGCATCTTTATGAGTACCTGATGTTTAGCTTCCACTTATAAGTGAGAACATGTGGTATTTGGTTTTCTGTTCCTGTGTTAATTCACTTAAAATAATGGCCTCCAACTGCATCTATATTCTGCAAAGGACATGATTCCCTTCTTTTTCATGACTGTGTAGCATTCTATGGTGTATATGTATCACATTTTCTTTATCCAATCCACCATTGATGGGCACCTACTTTGATTCCATGTCTATACTATTAACACACACTTTTTAATATTTTTAGGGGTATTTTCTTTACACAAATAATACATGTGTATTACAAATAATACATTTGTATTGTAAATGTTTCAAGCATATTCAAAGGAGAATATAGAAGTCCCTCCTCCACTCTCTTTCCCCCATCCCTCTCCAGAGGTGGTCACTATTGAAAATTGGCCATCACTTCTCCCAGTCCGCTTCCTGCGCATTTTCTGACATTCATGTGCGTATATGTACACCCTTTTGCTTCCCGCCTCCCTTTTTAATAAATGGGATCATCCTATCTGTATTACGTTGCAACTTGATTATTTTTCCACTCACTACCTTAGAGGTCTTTCCAGGAGGATCCCTGTTGCTCTTCCTCATTCATTTGAATAGCTACATCGTATGCCGTATTATGGATTACCATGATTTACTTAACCCACTTGACCGGGCAGTTTCCCAGCAACACAGATCATTTGAAAAACTAAATTATCCATGGTTACTGAGCGGTAAGCAAATAAATAATAAAGTCTAAATGGGAGAAGGTTGTCAAGGGCGGAGTGTTAATTGGGTTATAGGAAAAGAGACAAGGGGATAAGGTGTCTCTCCCAGCTATAACCCAGTGTCTCCTGCCTACAGGTGTCTGCTGCATTTAGTGTGCTGGTGTCCTGCTGTCCCCACCCTGCGCCCGTCAACTCTGCCCTCTTCCCTATTTTAGCATTTCCATCCAGGCCCTTCAAGCCCTCTGACCACATAACCACAAAGTCTCGCTCCCCTGCTGTTCCAGGGAGGTTCAGATAAAGGTTGCCTGAGTTCCTGGACCCTCGTGGCACGAGGGACAAGAGCTAGTTAAACCTTGCCAGCTAAAAGGTTCCAGAAAGTCAGTCCGTGGCAACTCACATTCCACACAGGCATCTCACCCAGTCTTACTCAGTAAAACCCAAACACCCATTTTTGTTGAGACTTTGACGAGCCCCTGAAACCACTGAGGGCCCGGCTTGCCTCGGCACACGTCTGAAATATGTCAGGCAGGTGTTTCCAAAGAACTTATGCTACAGGAAAATATATCCTGATGTAATCTGACTAATTTGGCTTTTGCCTTACTTTCAAGAGAACTGGCTATTTGTAATGGAAACAGTGCTCGGGACCCTTCAGACGGGGCTTTGTAATGTGAGCTGGTAAAACCCTGCAGGTGCTACGGGGGCCCCTGTTTTCATTTTACGTCTCACGTTTGTTTATTTAATGTGTTTCTCCAGGAGGAAAAAAAAAGAGACCCGGGAGGGGTTTAACAAGTCATTTTTCATTTCAGGAAAAAAAAAAAGAAAGAAATGGTTTTGTATTAAGAAAATTAGCATCGAGCGGGACCGCAGGAGCCCTGCCGGCGACAGGAAGCACACGTGGCCTGGGAGGATATGTTTCTTGAGACTAATTCCCCAAAGACGCGTGTTCAGGATCCGACATACCTGGGGCCCTTGGCAGAGGCATCAATTAGAGAGTGGGAAGCGGTGTTTTCCTTGCTAATTCTTGGCTACCGAATAAGGGTTACTGAAAGCTCCCTTTTCCCCCCTCGGAGTTAGGCAGTTTTGAAAAATTGTAAAATTATGAATTCGACTTTGTTTCCAATCAAGGGAGGGGGAAATGGTTTCCAGGGTGCAAAGCCTGCGTGCTGGGGGCTGAGTGCTATGTTTCACCCTCCGATGACAGAGCACCCACGGCCGGCTCAGGGGCACTTGCCCTGCCAAGGTGGGGGCGCCCCCAAACAGGAGGTAGGCGGGGTGAGGGTGGGGGGTGAGGGGTTGTGGAGACGCTGCTGCAGCACCTGTGCCAGTGAGGGGATTCCAGTTAGAAAGGACGGGAGGGAAATGAGACTAGCCCTGTCCATCCCCCAAGATTCATTTCATGCAGGTTGAGGGCAGTGGGTAGCTGTCATCAGAGAAAACATGATGTTTTTGTCACCTATGGCTCTCCTGTGCCCTGGAGATTGGGTTCGATGAGATTCAAATCCTGGTTCTCTGCCCTCAGTGGGATGGTTCAGTGCTTGTACCACCCCGGGCTAGGTCCTGGGACAGTGTTTTCACTCGTCCCTCTTTCTCTTGGTCCTTGTGTTTTCAAGAGCTGCCTTGGGACTGGCTCATGTCAGTCTGTGCAGGAAGCTCAGCCCCTTCACCACTTTCCACAGGAAAATCTGCCCCCAAGCACATCATGAGTTTAGGGCCATTACTGATGATTGGTGAGGGCACAGGAAGCTACTGCACCACAAACCATCGTCTTCTGCCACCTTGCAGGTCTATCTGGACCTCCCTGGCCTTCTTCTGCCCTCTCTCCCTGAAAGTTGCTCCTTTTCTTCTAGGGGAGTGTGCCATCCTTGCATATTCAGGTCCCCGTGGAGACTCACTTCCCCCCAACAAATACATTTCCCTTCCTAAGGAGAGTTCTAGTGAATACAATGTCCTACATATACATAGCTGTATCCATTTGTGTCTTGCAGACCATCGAAATCATATAACAGCATCATCCAGACCTACAGAATCAAATGTGATCATAGCCAGTTCACACTGAAAAAGGCCTTGTAGGAGATTCGCCAACCTAACCATTCAGCTTACAGGTTAGGAAACAGATGCCCGGAGAAGGCAAGCGACTTGCCCAAGGTCACCTTGAAGTTGTGGTGGAGTTGCACTAAGACCAAGCCCCCTGAATCCTGCCCCAGCACTCTGCTGCAGGACTCCATCTCCGAATTCTTTCTTTCTTTCTTTTTTCGAGACAGAGTTTTTTGCTGTTGTTGCGTGGGCTGCAGTGCAATGGCACGATCTCGGCTCACTGCAGCCTTCACCTCCAGGTTTCAAGCAATTCTCCTGCCTCAGCCTCCCGTGTAGCTGGAATTACAGGTGCCTGACACCACGCCAAGCTAATTTTTTTATATTGTTAGTAGAGATAGGGTTTCATCATGTTGGCCAGTCTGGTCTCGAACTCCTGGCCTCAGATGATCCGCCTGCCTCTGCCTTCCAAAGTGCTGGGATTACAGACATGAGCCACTGCGCTGGGACCCGAATTCTTTAGACTGTTTTCAGGAAGGGACCTGAGTGTTGTGCAGGCACATCCACCCGATGCTACGTCCTATGGGCTCTGCCAGCTACATTTCTTCCTCTCCTTTTCCACTGCCTTGGTGCGGGGAGGCGGTGGGGAGAGGAGAGAGAGAGAGTGACACAGTTTAATCTGCATTCATTGCAGCTGGCTTGTTGAAAAAAAATTAAGTTAAGATAAAGTGAAAGAGCATCTTTGAAAATGATAACACTCAGTATTTGAGAGGGTTAGTAGGGATACGCCTCTTATACACTGCTGGTGGGAATTGGTACAATTTTACTCCAAAGTAATTTGGCAATATGTATGATGGATTTGAATAATATTCATATACTCTGCTTTGTCAAACTTTTTTTTTTTTTTTGAGATGGAGCTTTGTGACGGTTGCTCAGGCTGGAGTGCGATGGCACAATCTCGGCTCACTGCAACCTCCGTCTCCCAGGTTCAAGTGATTCTTCTACCTCAGCCTCCTGAGTAGCTGGGATTACAGGTGCGCCCCTCCACACCCGGCTAATTTTTTGTATTTAGTAGAGACAGGGTTTCACCATGTTGGTCAGGCTGGTCTCAAACTCCTGACTTCAGGTGATCCACCTGCCTTGGCCTCCCAAAGTGCTGGGATTACAGGCGTGAGCCACTGCGCCTGTGTTTGGCAAACTTTGAAACTGAAGTTTAATATGATGCAGCTACATGCATGAGCTTTCACTGAAGTGCTTGATGAATTTTTATAAACTGAGCTATGCACCCATCATACAGATGAAGATATAGAATATTACCAGCACCCCAAGAGCCTCTCTTGTACTCTCTCCTGATCATTACTTCCAACCAGTACCCAACACCCCAGCTTTTATGACTATAGATGGATGTGACAGATAGATGGGTGACAGAGTGAGCCTAGATAGGTTTGGGTCTGATCAAGTTTGTTAGTCATGTCATTCAAATCCCACATCCTTATTATTTGTGTATTTATTTGTGTTACCAGTTAACTGAGACACACGTGTCAAAACATCCCACTATGGTTATGGAATCAGTTATTTCTCCTTTTAGTTCTTACTAAGGAACTTACTAGTTCTTTCAGTGTTTGAGGCCATATTATTAAGCTTTATTTTTTGTGGAGAGAGGGTCTCACTATGTTGCCCAGGCTGGTCTCAAACTCCTGGGCTTAAGCAATCCTCCCACCTTAGCCCCTAAAGTGTTGGGATTATAGGCAAGAGCGGCTGTGCCTGGCCTATTTTATTGTTTTTAACTAATGTTATTCAGGTATGACTTGCATATAATAAAGAAGAGACTTACGTTGTACAGTTTGATGAATTTCAGTAAATGTATATACTGATGTAACCCGCAACCCAAATCAAGAGCTAGAGTATTTCTATTATACCAAAAAGTTTCCTTGTACACCTCCCCCAAGACATTGACTTAATTTCTATCATAATTTAGCTTTGCCTGGAATCACACCGCAAATCCTTTTTTTTTTTTTTTTTGAGACAGAGTCTCACTCTGTCACCCAAGCTGGAGTGCAATGGTGCTATCTCGGCTCACTGCAGTTTCTGCCTCCTGGGTTCAAGTGAGTCGCCTGCCTACGCCTCCCCAGTAGCTGAGATTGCAGGCATTCGCCACCACACCCAGCTAATTTTTGTATTGTTAGTACAGACGGGGTTTCACCATGTTGGCCAGGCTGGTGTCCAACTCCTGACCTCAGGTGATCTGTCGGCCTCAGCTTCCCAAAGTGTTGGGATTACAGGCATGAGCCACTGTGCCTGGCCTAAGTACTCTTTAGTCTTGCTTATTTCATGCAACACAATACTTTTGAGACTTATTCATGCTGTTGCGTGTGTCAGTAGTTCATTTAAAAAATGTCTGCATACAATATTCTATTGTAGGTATACACCACAATTTATTTATGGACATTTTAGTTGTTTCCAGTTATTATCTTTTATTAATAAACCTATTATGAACATTTTCGTGCATTTTTTTTTTTGGTGGCCACTGGTTTTCCTTTCTTTTGGGTAAATACCTGGAAGTGGAATCACTAGGACATAGTGTAGGTATGTATTTATAATAAACTGCCAAGCTGATTTCCAAAGTGAGTTGTACAATTTTATTTAATTAAAATAATTAATTAATTAATTAATTAATTATTTGAGACAGAGTCTCACTCTGTTGCCAAAGCTGGAGTACAATGGTGCAGTCTTGGCTCACTGCAAGCTCTGCCTCCCAGGTTCAAGTGATTCTCCTGCCTCAACCTCCCGAGTAGCTGAGATTACAGGCATGTGCCACCATGCCCAGCTAATTTTTGTATTTTTAGTAGAGACGGGGTTTCGCCATGTTGGCCAGGCTGGTCTCGAACTCCTGACCTCAAGTCGTCTGCCCACCTCGGCCTCCCAAAGTGAAGTTGCACAATTTTAGAATCCCACCAGCAGTGTATGACATTTTCAGTGCTCTGTCTTCCTTCCCAACATGTGATATTGCCATACCATCTCACTGTGATTTTAATTTGCATGTCCCGGATGAGCAGTGATGTTGAGCACGTTTCTCGTGCTTATTGTCCATTCTTATATCTTCTTCTTAAGTGTCTTTTCAAACTTATGGCACATTAAAAAAAAATTGAGTGGTCTGTTCTTTTCTTATTGATTTGTAGGAATTCCTTGTACATTCTGGCTGTAAGTCTGTTGTCAGATACATGTATTGTGAATAGTTTCTCCCAATCAATAGTGTGCCTTTCATGTTCTTAATGTGTTTGCTAATATTAGCGAACAGTTCTTTAGAAGAAGAGGACCTCCTAAATGCCCAGCAGTGTTATGCAGGACACGGGGAAAATACTTAGGACATACTGCTGGATTCAAAAAGGAGAAAATACAAACTTGTACTTGCAATTATGACTTTAACTCTTGCAAAATATGCATTGAAAACAAAACTGAAGGAAAATACATAAAACATTGCTTTGACTGACCGTGCGCAGTGAGGTCATGGTTCCCTGCTACTTAAAAAAATTACAATAAATACACACAACATAAAATGTACCAGTTTTGCCATTTTATTTATTTATTTATTTATTTATTTATTTATTTATTTATTTATTTTTCAGATGGAGTTTTGCTCTTTTTGCCCAGGCTAGAGTGCAATGGTGTGATCTTGGCTCATTGCTACTTCCGCCTCCCTGGTTCAAGGGATTCTTCTGCGTCAGCCTCCCGAATAGCTGGGATTACATGCACCCACCACCACGTCCAGCTGATTTTTTGTATTTTCAGTAGAGACGGGGTTTCACCATGTTGGCCAGGCTGATCTCAAACTCCTGACCTCTGGTGATCCCCCCGCCTTGGCCTCCCGATGTGCTGGGATTACTGGCATGAGCCACTACGCCATTTTAAAGTAGACAATTCAGTGGCATTATGTACATCTCCACCACTGTGCAGCCATCACCACTATGTAATTACAGAACATTTTCATCACCCCAACCAGAAACCCCGTACCCATTAAGCAGCCTCTCCATTCCCTCCTTCCACCAGCCCCTGGTAATCACCAATATGATTTCTGTTTCTGTTCTCTTGCTATTTGAAAAGTATACACTTTTCTGCTTTATGTTTTTCCTGGAGTTTTGTTAATGAGTATGTACTTTGATATGTGAAATAAAGCAGAAACCAAGAGCCACAAAGAATGAACAAGTAAGTTACATGGCATTGAGTGCTGTGCTGTATGTCAGAGGTGGGCGGCAGCAGAACTCATTTTGTGACGACAGCTAACATGTATTCAGCTCTGACGGTGCCTGCACGATTCATCTAGCGTGTATCTCACAACCACCCTAGCAGGCAGGTTCTGCTATTATGCCCCATACTACACATGGTGCAGAATCTCTTCCCTGATCTCAGGGGGTCCCGTTTTGTCTGACTTCCCCACCACTCTGGGAACTCTCATGTGGGTGGAGACCATGTTGGTTCTTCTCTTCAATATGTTGCTACTGTCCAGGTTGGCCCTGGTTCATCCTTGTATTCATCAAGAGATGCTGAATGGATGTATGCACGTGTGCAAGATCAACTCCCCTCGCCAGAGTTCTTAGCCCACGGCTCATCATCTCCTACTCATCGCTTTGCTGACCCCTCTCTAGAGCATGACTGGCCACATCCAAAACACCACTTGGCTGGTACGCTAGAGCAGAAAGAGCGAGAGGGGTCTCTAGGTGCAGCCTTGAGTCACAGGCAGGCTGGGAGGAAGTGGGAGCTCAGGGACCAGGGACCGTGTCTTGAGCTGTGAGAAAATATCTGAACGGTAGATTCATTAGGTCCCTCCTGGCTTTAATGACCAGGGCGTGAGGAGAGAAGTAATAATGAGCGACATTTATATAGTGTGTTACGGTTTACAAAGCTCTTGCATGCACATTACCTCATTTAATCCGGAAGGAGCACAGGGCGGGGCTGAAGCTCGTGGCCCCGGAGTTTGCCTGTCTGGGTTTGCATCCTGGCTCCACCACTTACTGTGTGACCCTAGACTATTTAGGCATCCTGCATCCCAGTTTCCCTACGTGTATGATGAAGGCACTGATAGTAACTGTCTCATAGACTTGCTGTGATGATTAAAGAAGGTAATGCCCCTAAAGCACTTAGAATAGCACCTGGAGCATAGTAAACACTAAATAAAAGTTGGTGCTTATTACACAATCCTCTCAATAGGCCCGGGAGATGTATAGACATACCCCATTTTACGGGCGAGCAGAATGGGGCTCAGAAGGATACAGTCCACCTGTCTGAGGTCACACAGTGGAGAAGCAGGGGTGAGGGGCAGGGCTAGCACCAGGTCTGTTTGACCCCCAAAGCCTGGTTCTTTCAACTTCTTCATGTCAACTCCACTGACGTGCACTTTGTTTAGGCTCAAAGGCAGGAGAAGCTTTAGCAGGCTCATGCACCAGGGTATTTAAAAAAAGATCACTTGTCTAGATGAACTAAGGTCCCAGTGAGGTAGTACAGCTCAGAAAGCACTTTCTACTCCACCAGCGTATGACGAAAATGTAAATAATTGTTATTATTGATATGTTCATAAAGTATTTTGATTTTTTCCCCTAGCATTTATTTGTCCCCTTTCCGGGACAGCACCCCGATATCCCTAGGAAGGCCACAGTCCCCCCACTCCATCAGTGCTTCTATAGGGCTGACTCTATCCTTGGCTGGAGGGATGGGCAGAGGACACAGATCTGGCCAATCCGAGTGGTGTGTCCCCTCAGCCACAAGGATTAGCTCCGGAATGGGCATGTGACGCAGTCTGAGAGACAAGGCCCACTTGCAGGACTTTGGTCACAGCCATTGGGGAAGAGACATTTCCTTCCTTCTGGCCAGGCTTGGCGGACATGATAGTATATCCTGGTACTTCCGAAGCTACCCTGCCTCACAGTGAGGTTGGCCTGCCTGAGAATGGGGCCAGTCCGGAGGCAAACCGAGTTGAGAGGTGGAGAGACAAAGTCCATGTCCCCAAATTTAACTGAGCCTGGGACTAGATCTACCTGTTTTTTTCTATTATGCTGTCTTGTCCTAAGCATCTGCTAGGTTTCCACACTTGGCTGTATGGTCAACACACCCTCTTAATATCCCAACAGCTGCTCAGAAGAGGTGGGAGTAGCTCTATAGGACACAGGAGGAAACAAAGGCTCTGAGGTAGGAAGTGACTTGGCCCAAGCGCACACGGACTCCAGACCCTTTCTGCAAAGAGCACAGCCCCTCTACTAAGAAGGCAAACTCAGCATCTGGATGAAGCCCTTGCCTTTTGTCGTCCCCTGCCCTCAGGCAGGGATGCATTCTCTCATGGGAATGTCACAACAGAAGGAATTTGGGTGCCCCAGGAAACGTGTATTCTTTGGCTCCATCCCTCATCTCCCTCAATTATCCTCCTGACAGCCAGATTGGAGCCAAACTGGATTTACTGAATTTCACAACTTTGTTGAACCAATTTGTGGATTAAGAAAACAAAAATGAAATCCACATTTTTATTTGACACCATCAAAAATAGGCCACGCAGACAGGAAACGGACGTTCTGGTCTCGGAATAGATTGAGAGGGGCCCGCATCCTCGCTTCTCAGAGGTTTTGCTTTTGTTGTTGGTGGTGTTTCCTGTCACCCTGATTCTCACAGGCCTTTGGGAAGCCTGTCCCCAAATCTTCTCTGAGACCTGGAATCTGGTCCTTATGTTGAGGCTGGGCAGCCACACCTGGGATGTGATTCCTTTCTGCCCTCACCCCATCATTCTCTCTCTCCAGTTTCCCTGCGATTTCCTCTTGGCCATAGCCTGGTATAAGTTCCAGCATTTTTGTATAGCTGTTCTAGCAGATTTTCATTTTAGTGCCAATCCAAGCGCTCTATCCCTTCCTTGAACTCTTAGTTAGGCCAATAAATATTTATGTAGCTCATTGGCAATTAATTAGGTGCCTTTGGCACTACATCCAATGGCTTGTAAATCAACATAGAGATTTCACTTCCCCCATCTTTGCTTCTTGGCTTTCCAGCAGAAAGACAAGCTAAGAGTGGGCAGGGAACGTGATTTCTACTTCTCTGTATATGCATACCCTACATGTAGTAGCATGCAATGAATATTTATGGCCTTATAAATTTAATCGGCATATGATTACTTAACAATAAAGTGAGAACTTTTCCAGAGAGAAAAGACATCATCTTGGCTGGGCTTGATGGAGGGTAGGCTGTGAAGAGCACTCATTACACTGATTTAAAGTGAGGGCTCTCGGGCCAGACAGGTGAGAATCCTGGCTCCCCACTTACTGAGCATGTGATGTTAGCTGTGATGCAGTCTTTCTGTGCCTCAGTTTCTGCCTCATAATCTAGAAAAAGCAATAGCACTTGACCAAACCCTAAAACAGTGATGAGGCACAGGAAGCATCCTCTAAAGGTCAGCTATCACTATTTTATTATTTCTTCCAAATAAGCCTTACGTTCCTAAGAAATACACATGCTGATACACGGGTAGTCTTCACCGCATCCAGTTTTTGTCTAGAATATCAGATTCTTATCTTTAAAACATGAATAACCTGAATGGTTGTGGCTTTTTTTCTCCTCATTGTACACGTTAAAGGAAGAAAAAAGAAGCTGATCAAAACCAATAAAAAAATACAAACAGAAGAAAAATCTGGAATAAACCAATGTAAGCAAAATAGGAGAACCTGAGGGAGTATGAGGAAGGTTGCCCAATATATCCATGAAGTAAAAGAGAGATGGGGGAGATGGCCATCAATTAAAATTAATTAAACATTTTAAATGATCTCTCATGCTGACCTCATGCTCCAGATGCCTGAAACAAAGAAAAGAAATGCAGATAATTGGGTCTTCATGACATTTTTCCAACTGGCCACTTTCCCCGTAACAAGACCAAGCCTGTCTCTTCCATTGTACTCTTGTGGGCTACCTGGGTCAGAACCTGAAATCTTGGCTCAGAAGTCCTGAGGCCCGGCGAGTAGCTGTCTAGACCCAACTCCCTGGCTGGGTGGATTAAACTTACTGCACCCTGAGTCTCTGCGTTTCTTGCCAACTCCAGCCTAGCTGTGTATGCCAAGCCTCCGTTTCTCACCTGGAGAACTGCAGTGCTTGCTAAGTGGTCTTGTTTGTTATCCTCTGAAATCACTTTGTTTTGACTTTTCTACTTGTTTTTTATTTGTTTCCCCCATTAGCCTATAAACTTCTCATTCTCGGCAGCTGGCACATGCATGGCCCAATAAATATTTCCTGATTGAATGGAAGGAGCTGTGAATAGTGGCCTCCTCAAGCAAAGGACATTTTATCTCCCAAAGGGAAATCTACTTTGTCGATATGAAAGTGAGCTTCTTAATAGGTCTATGGGGCAACATTTTGCTAACCCCATTCAAATTATAACAGACTTCAAAGTCATAAAGGGAGTAATATGCTTCCTTTTAAGTGTGTAATTTGTATTTTTTCACACCCAGGAATGGAAAACAGGGAGTGAAATATCCCCCAATTATTATTTTGTGCTTTTGAGGCAGGCTGGCCCAATCACCTATGGGGACTCTGGTGGCCAAGCACCTCCCACCTCATTCTTGGCAATTGTTTTCATCTGCCTCCCTTCACACTGGCCCTAGCTCAGGTCTGGAATCTGCCCAGGGTCTGACCTCTGAGTGTCTGTCTCGTGAAATTCTGCTGCCTTGGTATTGACGCTCAGGACACGGAAGTATACTGTCTGCCACATTCATGACCATCCTGGATGACATGTCAAGGCATCTTAGTGCACCCCTGAGTCCCTTGGAGGGAAATGGCCCCAGGCTACTTCCAGTTTGAGGTAGCTCTGTTCTGGATCACTTGGTCCTCCCCTCTCCCTCCTGCCACTGCTGATTGCATCGTGGTGATCACCCCAAGGTCATCCCAAAGGCAGGTTGGTGTGTAGAGCCTGGCTTGGCACAGGAGGCCCCAGCCAATGAGATGAGTCAGCCATATCCCACCCACTCCTCCTGGGATTTGACTTGGGGAATGTGGACAGAATCACACAGTCAATAGAGGCTGGAAAGTAGGCGGGAGTTCCCCATGAGGTAGGGACAAATCAGAGTTATGATGAATCAGAAGCAGAAGCGCCAAGTTGAAGAAGAGATACAAAGCTTGGAAGCAGGAAGAGATGGAGCAGCCACATGAAGGAAGCCAACACTGGAGAGTGGCAAAGTACAGGTGGCGTGCCAGAGGAAAGCTCCAGGATTCCTGCAGCTGGGCGCTGGAGCCACCCTGAACTCTCAAACACCTCCCTGTTCCAGTCTCTGCAATCCCAGGTCCCCGGATTTGTGGGGAGATTCTGGCTCCTTTGTAGTACCACAATAAACTCTCATTGCCCGAATTATCCCAAGTGACTCCCTGTTCTTTATGGGCTCACAAGCCAACACACCAAAAGTAGCCACCATCAATGGGTTAGGGGCCCACACCAGCATTGGGGGGACAGGGGAGGTGTCCAAATAGCTAGCTCCTCTCAAAGGTTCTAATACCCATAGAGGTGGTTTAACTCCTTAAAGGTCTAAGCTCCGTTTTCTTTTCTTTTTTTTTTTTTTTAAGGCAGAGTCTCACTCTGTCACCGAGGCTGGAGTGCAATGGCGAGATCTTGGCTGAATGCAACCTCTGCCTCTCAGGTTCAAGAGAGTCTCCTGCCTCAGCCTCCCAAGTAGCTGGGATTACAGACGTGTGCTATGATGCCTGGCTATTTTTTGTATTTTTAGTAGAGACGGGGTTTCACCATGTTGGCCAGGCTGGTCTCGAACTCCTGACCTCAAGTCATCTGCCTGCCTCGGCCTCCCAAAGCGCTGGGATTACAGGTGTGAGCCACCGTGCCTGGCCTCATTTTCTTTTTTTAAAAATCTATCCCCCAATTTTGTATACATATATAAAATATCTATTTTATCAATATATTTATAAATGTATCTTATATATAATATAAACATATAAGTATATATAATATATAACTATAATATAAACATACATAACTACTCTATGGCAATATGTAACTATAAATGCAAGCAACTATCAATCAGACCCTTCCCGTAGGACTCTTGCTAAAATAGCTGGAAATGTGAACAAATAGATTCTGGTCCCAACCCCCTGTCAAATATTCAAAGTGGGAAATTGGGACCATAATTTGCAAAGACTTTTTCCATCCCAAAAGGCAATTGATTAAACCCTCCTGGCAAACAAATTGCTGTGCCATCTCCTGCAAGTCAGATGTCCTCTGAGATTAGTGTAATTGAAACCCTCATGACTATCCAAAGATTTGAGGTGGTTCTAATAATTGGTGCATATATAATAGCTCCATCAAAATAGAAAACAAAAAAATCAGAGAAAGGGGAAAATAAACAACACAAAACAATGAGGCTGATAAAATTCCAATAATGAACAACCATAAGTTTCCTGGAGGTAATGGGAAAAAGGAGAGGTCCTAGATAAAAAATGATCATTGTTTAATCAAAATAAATTAATCAAAAGAGAAGGGTTTTCTTTGGGAACTGTTTTTAAAAATTAACTCACTCATAATTTCATCATAGTGATACTGTCATTTTTGCTTATATACATATATTCCAGTCCTTGTCTGCAAACAAAATAGAAATTTGTCTTTTAAAAATATTTGTTTTTAAAAAATATTTGAATAAGCAAAACATGCACATAGTTTGAAAATGAGAAAGTATGAAAAGTATATGCTGAAAAGTTTCCTCCCATCCTTGTCACACATCTGCCCAGTTTCAAATCCCCTCACTCCCCGGCAAGCTTGCATCCTTCCAGAGTTTTTATGCATATTTAATAACATAACTATCATCATCAATATCAACAACAAAATATATATTTTTATCTTCTGCTCCCTTTTTGCACCTTAATGTTTTTTCATTTTTTTTTTTTTTTTTGAGACGGAATCTCACTCTGTTGCCTAGGCTGGAATGCAGCAGCACAATCTCAGCTCACTGCAGCCTCTGCCTCCTGGGTTGAAGCAATTCTCCTGCCTCAGCCTCCCGAGTAACTGGGATTACAGGTGCATGCCACCATGCCGGGCTAATTTTTTGTATTTTTGATAGAGGTGGGGATTCACCATGTTGGCCGGGCTGCTCTCAAACTCCTGACCTCAAGTGATTTGCCTGCCTTGGACTCCCAAAGTGCTGGGATTACAGATGTGAGCCACTGAGCCTGGCCTACACCTTAATTTTTTTCACTTAACTACATATCTTTCAGGCTTTTCCATTTTAGCAGAAGGAAAGTATCAGTCCATTTGGACAATTATAACAACACACCTTAGACTGCATAATTTGTAAATAATAGACATTTATTACTCACAGTTCTGGAGGCTGGGAAGTCCAAGATCAAGGCACCAACAGATTCAGTGTCTGGTGAGCACTTGTTCCTCATAAAAGGGAACTTCTAGCTGTGTCCTCACATGGTGGAAGGGGCAAACAGATTCCTCAAGCCTCTATTATTAATATAATGGCACTAACAAGCCTCTATTATTAATATAATGGCACGAATCTCACTAATGAGGGGAGAATCCTCATGACTTAATCACCTCCTAAAGGCTCCAGCTCTTAACACTGTCACATTGAGTATTAGGTTCCAATGTATGCATTTTGGGGGCCACCCATATTCACACCATAGTAGAAAGCTTCCTCATTCTCTTTGATAGCTATATGATTGCCCATTGTCTGATTGTACCGTAACTTATATAACCAGAGCCCTCCTGGTATTATTTGGGTTGCTTCCATTTTTTCGCTATTGCAAATAAAGCTGGGGTGAATAATCTTAAGCACACGTAATTTCATGTGTAGGCAAATGTAGCTGTGGGATACATTCCTTGACGCAGATTGTTGGGTCGAAGAGAAAACGCATTTGTAAATTTGATGGCTATCACCAAACAGAGATTTTAGGAACGTACACTTCCACCAGCAGAGTCAGAGGGTTGAATGGCGCATAGTATCCACACACTTAGCCAGAGCTAGTATCCTCTTACCACACTCCAAGGAGGAAGGAAAAAACATGTGAGAAAGGAAGAGCTATTTATCCGACACCCACCTGCTATGTGGCAGACACACTCTGTATACACACCCTAGATACATTGTCTTCCTGTAAGGCAAAGTGTGTTTCCCTGATTTTTATATGTGAGGAAACTGAGTCTCAGGTTAAGGAAACTTACACAACGTCTCAAGAAAGTAGAAGAGTCCTGAACCCATGGCTGGCTCTGAAGCCCGTGTTTGTTCCAGGGGGCCATGTCATGGTGCCAGGGAGAATATCTCAGCCGGGCTCTGGTGTTTCGCCAAGGCTGTTTCTGTCAGCATTCATGAATGTGAACAGCGGACTTCATTTCCCAACTACTTTATTTTCTTGCCTGCCTGGAACTTCAAGCATCAGACCTCTGCCCTGCTTAGAGAAATCCCTGGCAACCCCTCCCCACCTTTGTGCTCTCCCCAGGCCCCAGGCCCACCCCTCACATGTGACTTTTATGTGTGGAGCAGTGCTCCTCCAGGTGTGGCTCTCCCAGAAGAGCATCCAGCCACAGTTCCAGGTCCCGCACTAGCTGCTCCAGCTCTCGCACCTCTTCCTCTAACTTCTCCAAGAAGACATGCAAGTTCTCCTTCAGCCAGTTCCTGATGGTCTTTATCGGTTCTTCCGAAGGCTCATCGGTCTGATATTCAAGCCCCTGGAAGGCAGACACGGAAGTGGCTTTCTCAGATAGGACCCTCCTCCCCGCCCCCACTGGTTTCAAAAAGATCCCTGGGCCTTTGCACGTGCTATTCATCGTGCTCATAGTACCCACCTTCTACACTTGGCCAGCTCCTACTTATCTTTCATGACCCATGTTGCCAATGACACCTCCTCTGGAAAGCCTTCCCAGATTGCCTCACCTCAGTACCTTGCTGGATATGTTACCTGGGAAACTACAAGATTCTGGTAGTAGTTACATTCTCTGATCCTTTCTGACACCTCCCAACTGCTTCCTGAAACAGGCACAAACATCACCTCTTAAGAGCAAATGAGCACTAATTGAAATAAACATGGTTAGTCATCCCAGTGTGACGAAGGGTCAGTAGGAGAAGGCAGGTTATGGAGGTCTCCTTAACAAGCAACCATCTTTGGAATACTCCACCAAGCTTCATGTGGATTTGGTTCCTTCTTTCTCAGATTCCAGAATGCTCACCCGATATCCCTGTGCTCAAGTACAGCACCAAGATCAGCAATGCCAACAGCGTCTAGGGTGCAAGAAGAGGAGGAGGAGGAAGAACATGAGGATGAATTCTCTTCAGGTCCGCCTGCTTCCATCACAAAGGCCCAGGCATGGGCATGCTTATAAGACAGTTTTTTGAGCTTAACTTTTGTTCTAGTTATCTAAGTCACACTTGCTTACTACAAAACTCCCAAGCTTTGAAGAAATAGATAACATGGCAACTCACTGATGTTGAATTTTCATTTTTTCTCATTTAAACATCTTTCGTTTTAATTGATCTTGAAATTAAGATCAAACTTCTTTGTGATATAATTTACATATAATAAAACACACACATTTAAAATGTATAGTCTGATGAGTCTGATGAGTTTTGATAAATGTCTATACCTGTAGACCATCACCCCAATCAAGATGTAGAACATTTCCATCATCTTAGAAAGGTTCCTTTTGCAGTCAATTCCATTCTCACTCCTGCCCTGCCTGGAGAGAACCATTCATCTGTTTTCTGTCACTATGAGTAGTTTGGCCTGTTCCATAACCTTGTATAAGTGGAATTATACAAGGTGTGCTTTTGCATTTAGTTTCTTTTGCTTAAGATACCGTTTTTGAAATGCCTCCATTTTTTTGTGCTCAATTTTATTGATGAGTATATTGTGTATTTGATTGATGAGTATTTATTTTATATGAACATAGAATATTGCACAATTAGTCTCTTCACCTGTTGATAGACCTTTGGGTTGTTTCCAGTTTGGGGCTATTATGAATAAAAGTGCTGTGAACACTCATATACGAATCCTTGTATGGACATATGTTCACATTTCTCTTGGGTTAATATTCAAAAATGCAAATGCTGGGTTATATGGCAAATGTATGTTTAAGTTTATAAGAAACCACCACTGACTTTTCTGTACCCACTGAGCAACTATACGTGTCCCCATTTTTGTGGTAAATTGCATTGTGTTTTAAATATTGAGCCAAGTGAGTTTCTTCAGTAAACTCTAGTTGTTCATGATGCATTAGCTAGCCTTTTTGTATATCGTGTGATCTGACAAGCTACTATTTTGTTGAGATTTCTTACATCTACATTCATAAGGGATTGGTTTAAAATTTTTTCTAGGCTGGGCATGGTGGCTCATGCCTGTAATCCTAACACTTTGGGAGGCCGAGGTGATTACTTGAGGTCAGGAGCTTGCAACCAGCCTGGCCAACATGGCAAAACCCTGTCTCTACTAAAAACGCAAAAATTAGCTGGCCATGGTGGCAGGTGCCTGTAATTCCAGCTACTCAAGAGGCCGAGGCAGGAACATTGCTTGAGCCTGGGAGGCAGAGGTTGCAGTGAGCCAAGATTGCGCCACTGCACTCCAGTCTGGGTGACAGAGCAAGACTCTGTCTCAAAGAAAAAAAATTTTTTTTTCTGTACATTTGTAAAGTTTTGGTATCAAGGTTTTGTTACCCCCTTAAAATGAATTGGTAAGAACTCCCTTCTCCTCTATTTTATAAAATAATTTGTGTAAGACTGGTATTATTTTCATCTCCAATGATCGATAAAATTTATTGGTTGAAACTTTTGGGCCTGTAGTTATTAAGACTATTTCTTCTTGAGTCCATTTTGGAAGTTGTGCTGCCCAGGAAGATTTATCCATTTCACCTAAATGTATCGGCATCAAATTGTTCCTAATATTACCTTAATATTCTTTTAATGCCTGTAAGAGTCATGATAATAATCCTCTTCAATTCTTTTTAAACATGTATTTAAAGAAAAGAGGTCAAGAGAGGAAACGAGAGACCTCTTTCATTCTGGATATTGGTAATTAGTGTGTTCTCTCTATGTATGTTTTTTGTTTAGTCTATTTAAAAGTTTTCCAATTTTTAATTTAATTTTACCAATTAAAAATGGTTAATTTCACTGTTTGTCTGCTTTACATTTAATTAATTTCTGATTTTGTCTTTTTTATTTATACTATTGAGTTTAATTCTTCTTTTTCCGCTAATGTGGAAATTTTGACCATGCTTTTAAAGTCTTCTTGTTTTTCAAATATGTGTGTGTGTGTGTTTGTGTGTGTGTGCATATTGACCTACATCCGATTTCCCCCAAACTCACTAGATTGTGGCTGAGTCAGATTTAGTTTGCCTTAAAAAAAGAATAAATTTCTTAGACACCCAAGTATGTGAAGTAACATTTAGACCCAGTACTAAACAAAGAAGATGAAAGATTTGTCTAACTTGTCTCTTCCCCAGATAATTTTCTTTATAATACTAGCAACTACATTATTATTAACTTAAAAAAATAAACATGTTACATAGCAACAACTGGTTGAGTTTCACAGACACAGCAATAAGTGGAAGAAGTTAGACACAAAGGTATACATGGTATGATTCCATTTACATGAAATTCGAGAACATAGAAAACTCAGCTACGATGACAGAAATCAGAATCACTGCTATGGGGGTGGGATGCCAGGTGGGCGGAGCCCCGAAAGAGCTTCCCTCGGTGCGAGAAATGTTCTACAGTTTGATCTGTGTGTACACCCAATGCAAAATCATCACACTGTACATTTAATATTAGGGTCCTTTTTCTTTTCTTAACAATATTCCTTAGGAATCTTTTCATGGAAGACACGCACTAACTGTCACAATCTTTAAAATGGCCGATGAGTTTTCGTGGCCTGGAAGCTCTTCTGTGTGTCTCACCAGTCCTCCATCAACGTATTTTACAGGTTGATTTCTCCCCCAGCATGCTTGCTGCTGGTTTCCATACTGTGCTGCATGGAGGCAAAGGAAGGAACACGGACTAGGATTGAGTCCTTTTGCTTGTGTCGTCTTGGGGCTTGAGCCAAATAATTTCTCTGAGCCTCAGTTTCTTCGTCTGTAAAATGGATTTTGAAATACACTGAAAAGTCTTTCAAAAAAGAAGCAGGCCGGGCACGGCGGCTCACGCCTGTAATCCCAGCACTTTGGGAGGCTGAGGTGGGTGGATCACGAGGTCAGGAGTTCGAGATCAGCCTGGCCAATAGGGTGAAACCCTGGCTCTACTAAAAATACAAAAATTAACTGCGTGTGGTGATGGGCACCTGTAGTCCCAGCTGCTAGGGAAGCTGAGGTAGTAGAATCACTTGAACCTGGGAGGTGGAGGTTGCAGTGAGCCAAGATTGCACCATTGCACTCCAGCCTGGCAACACAGCGAGGCTCCGTCTCAAAAAAAAAAAAAAAAAAAAAAAAAAAAAAAAAAGAAAAGAAAAGAAACAATGGGACTCTGGCAGAATCAAGGTGGGAAATGCTGTGGTAAACAAAGCTAAGCAGACTTCTTTGTTGAAGGACTTCTCAGAGCCTTCCTTACATGAATGAGCAGCGTCAGTCTTCAGGAGGGGATGAGGGTATGTAGCCTTCCTCAAGCCACAGAATTCTATAAAGAATGTTTCTAAAAGGAGCATTCCTGGGGTCTGGTGTCTAGGGAACACTTTTTAGGAAAAGCCACAGCATGATGGGTGCCCATGAAGGCCCCTGTTATATGCTACAAGGTCCAGCAGATAGGAAGCACTTGGTGCATATACAGTAAATTAATGAGTGAACATGTCTTTTGAAAACAGAGACAGCAGAGCTGACTCGTTCATTGCTCTGCTTAAAACCCTTTGACAGCTTCTTCTTATCCTCAGAATAAACCCTTGTTCAGGATTCTTATAGCAGATGAACCTGATTTCAGGGGGTTCTAAAATCAGACAGATGTGTTTTCAAATCTTGTTATGTCCCAGCTGTATGGCCCTTTTGCCTTTCTGGGCCTCAGTTTACCCTCTGTGAATGAGGTTGATAGCATCTAAGAGATGGGGTGTGGATGCACCAGGCTGTGTGCAGCAAGCATTAATGTTTTCCATTTTGACGAAATCCCACGTGAGTGTTGAATTTCAGCCCTGCGAATGAATCCTCCAGGAGCTGTCCAGTTCAGGAGTATAATCCTATTTCAGTTCATTCACTCATTCACCATCTATTAGGCACCAAGCACCATGCTAGGCACTAGGGATTCAGTGGGAAACTCAACAAAAAGCCCAGTCCTTCTGGAACATACTTTCTGCTGGCAGTGCTGAGAACTTAATAAGACAGTGTCAGTGACGGCCCCGCCAAGAAGTGCCTAAGCCCCTAAGCTGTGCTCCACCAGAGTGGGGTCCAGGGACAGTTGGGTCCAAGGTTCCTCCCGGGCTTCGAGGGCCTTATAGTCTGTCTGGAGTGGCAAAAGAAGCCCAGGTGGGAGGAAAGCAGCATGTACCCGGCCTGGCCTCACCTGCTTCTTGTCATCACAGTGGCTGTCCCTTCTCCGTTCAAGCAGCTGGGCTGCCACCCGCTCTGCTGCCACCCGCCTCCTGCTGCCCACTTGCTGGGTTGCCATGGCCTCAGATCTGGCTGCCTGGGTGGACGAAGGTCCCCTCACTCAACAGGCAGAAGGGTACCCTTCCCCTCCCCCACCTGTGGTCACCAGGCATCCTGCAAACATTGAGTTCTGATGTCACAGAAGGTGGGGACAGCAAGGTTCCCACCTTCCCACCACCCTGAGTTTTAGTCCCTTCCCTCACTTTTATTTTTCATATGAGTGTAGAAAACAAAGATCAGGAAGAAATGCATCAAAATATTATGTTTCAGGATGATGATTTTTCTGATTATTTTCTTCTATATTTGCAAGTTTTTAATAAAAATACTAATTCTAAAATATAAAAACAATAGATTGGGTGCAGCGGCTCACACGTGTAATCCCTAGCACTTTGGGAGGCTGAGGCTGGAGGATTGCTTGAGTCCAGAAGTTCGAGACCAGCCTGGGCAACATGGCGAGACCATGTCTCTATTTTTTAAAAATTACAGAAAATAAATAAATAAATAAATAAAAGCTATTTTTAATTGAAAAATGTATGGAGATAGTTGTAATTCACATGCAGTTGTAAGAAACAATACAGAGAGATCCTGTGTACCCTCTACAAGGTTTCCCCCCAATGGTACAGTAATATCCTGTCTCACTGCAGTAGATCACAGCCTGGATGTGGACATTGATACACTCTATCAATTCTACGCAGACTTCCCCAGTGTTACTTGTTCTCATTTGTGTGTGTATGTGTGTGTGTTTAATTCTAAACAATTTTGTGTAGGTTTGTGCACTTAGGACTACAGTCAAGACACAGAAGAATTTCAAAATACAAGGGGCTTTGTGCTGCTTCGTGATGGCTGCTGCCTCCCGACCCCACCCACGCTGTCCCTAACTCCTGGAAACCACTCATCTGCTCTCTCTTTCTAAAATCTGTTTATTCCAAATGCTACATAAGTGGAACGAAACAGTAGTTAACCTTTGCGGATTGACTTAAAAAAAAATAGTGTAACTCCTGGAAATTCACACAATTTGTTGCATGTATCAGTATTGATTCCTTTTGACTGCTGAGTAGTATTTTGTGATATGCGTATGCCATGCTGAAGGACATGTTCCAAACATGCTCAAAAGCCGGCTGCCTCCAGTTTTTGACTCTTGCGAGTAAAGGTGATATGAACATTCTTGTACATGTTTTTGGGTAAATGTAAGTTTCATTTCCCTGGGATAGATGCCTGAAAGTGCAATTGCTGGGCCATAGCATCATGGCATGATAGTTTTATAAGAAATTGTTCTTTTGACTTAGGATTGTCTTGGCAATGCGGGCTCTTTTTTGGTTCCATATGAACTTTAAAGCAGTTTTTTCCAATTCTGTGAAGAAACTCATTGGTAGCTTGATGGGGATGGCATTGAATCTATAAATAACCTTGGGCAGTATGGCCATTTTCACGATGTTGATTCTTCCTATCCATGAGCATAGTATGTTCTTCCATTTGTTTGTGTCCTCTTTTATTTCACTGAGCAGTGGTTTGTAGTTCTCCTTGAAGAGGTCCTTTACATCCCTTGTAAGTTGGATTCCTAGGTATTTTATTCTCTTTGAAGCAATTGTGAATGGAAGTTCATTCATGACTTGGCTTTCTGTCTGTTACTGGTATATAAGAATGCTTGTGATTTTTGCACATTAATTTTGTATCCTGAGACTTTGCTGAAGTTGCTTATCAGCTTAAGGAGATTTTGGGCTGAGACAATGGGGTTTTCTAAATATACAATCATGTCATCTGCAAAGAGGGACAATTTGTATCATATGACCCAGCCATCCCATTACTGGGTATATACCCAAAGGATTATAAATCATGCTGCTATAAAGACACATGCACACGTATGTTTATTGCGGCACTATTCACAATAGCAAAGACTTGGAATCAACCCAAATGTCCATCAGTGACAGACTGGATTAAGAAAATGTGGCACATATACACCATGGAATACTATGCAGCCATAAAAAAGGATGAGTTTGTGTCCTTTGTAGGGACATGGATGCAGCTGGAAGCCATCATTCTTAGCAAACTATCACAAGAACAGAAAACCAAACACCGCATGTTCTCACTCATAGGTGGGAACTGAACAATGAGATCACTTGGACTCGGGAAGGGAAACATCACACACCGGGGCCTATCATGGGGAGGGGGGAGGGGGGAGGGATTGCATTGGGAGTTATACCTGATGTAAATGACGAGTTGATGGGTGCTGACGAGTTGATGGGTGCAGCACACCAACATGGCACAAGTATACATATGTAACAAACCTTCACGTTATGCACATGTACCCTAGAACTTAAAGTATAATAATAATAATAAATAAATAAATTAAAAAAAAAAAGAAATTGTCAAACTGTTTTACAGAATGGCCATGCCATTGTACATTCTCATTAACAGTGTATGAGTGATTTGGTTTCTCCTCATCCCCACCAATGTCTGTTTTCACTATTTTTTAATTTAACTGTTTTGATAGGTGTTTAGTAACATCTCATGGTTTTAATGTGTATTCCCCTGATAGCTAATGATGTTTAATATCTTTTCTTTTTAAAAAATTTTATCAAGCAATTTTTTTTGTTTTGTTTTGTTTTGAGTGGAGACAGTGTCTTGTTATGTTTCCCAGGCTGGTCTTGAACTTCTGGGCTCAAGCAATCCTCCCACCTCGGGCTCCCAAAGTGCTGGGATTACAGATGTGAGCCACCATGCCCTGCCTGAACATCTTTTCATATTAGCTTATTTGCCATCTGCACCTCCTCCTCAGTGGAATATCTATTCCCGTCTTTTGCCCATTTACTAATCGGGTTGGTTTTGCTACAGTTGAGTTTTGAGACAGTTTTTTGCTCATTTTAGATACTGGTCCTTCTTAGGATATATGGTTTACAAACTATTTTCTCCCAGTCTGTAGCTTAGCTTTTCAACTTCATCACATGAACCTTTGCAGAGAAAATGTTTTACGTTTTGATCCAATCTGTCACTTTTTCTTTTATGAATTGTGCTTTTTCGTGGCAAGTCTAAGAACTCTTCACCTAGCCCTAGGTTCCGAAGATTTTCTTTTTTGTTGTTGTTGTATAGCTTTATGCTTCTTATTTCAGCCCATGATCCATTTGGAATCAATTTTTGTATAAAGTGTGAAGTTTAAGGTTCATTTTTTTTGCTTATGGGTGTCCAGTTGCTCGAGGACCACTTGTTCTGTATTCTGTTTCATTGATCTATGTATCTATCCCTGCATCAATACCACACTGTCTTCATTGCTGTAGCTTTACAGTGAGTCTTAATAGCAAGTAAAGTGATTTTTCCTACCTTGTTTTTCTTTGTCAAGATTGTTTCAGCTCTCATAGGGCCTATGCCTTTCCATATAAACTTTAGAACAAGCTTATCTAGTCAACAAACTACTTTGCCAGCTGGGATTGTGATAGGAATTGCATCAAACCTATGAATCACTTGGGGGAGAATTGTCATATTTACTCTGTGGTGTCTTCTATCCCATGAACACAGTATGCTTCTTCATTTATTTAGGTCTTCTGTTTTGTTTGTTTTTTAACCAGCACTTTGTAATTTTGGGGATATAGCTTTTGTACATGTTTTGTTAGGTATATACCTAAATATTTCATATTCTTTGGACTTTCCTTATACTTTAAAAGCTCCCATGTACCAAACAAATTTCATGTGTTAAGAAATCATCAATGTTCCACATTTTGTGAACTAACTTTACCAAAGTTCCACATACAGAGCTTCTGATTGGCACCCAGATAACTAATATATGGAGGCCTGCTGTACGCTAGGCATTTCACTAGATTATTTTACTACAGCTTCTCTGGGCTATAATTCTGTGGGTAGTGGGAAATTAAATCTGTCTTACTAACCATTGCATTTCTGATGCCCCTTTTGCAGCCCGTTACATAGTAAATGTTCAGTAAAAATACCTGTTGAAAGGATGAATAATGAACGATCTCAAACTGCAGGCTCTGAGAGGCCAGGAACTGTGTCTGGTGAATACATTTTTGTATTCATAGTACTTGGCTCAGTAAATATTTGCCGAATGAGTAAAGCAGGTGGTATGATTTTACGTTTTGAAGAAGCCGAGGTCCAGGGAGGCTAGGGAAGATTATTGGAATTAATGGGTGTCATGAACGAAGTACCTACTGTGCGCCTGACCCAGAGTAAGTGCCTTCCACATGTTATCTCATCTAATCCTCCTAACTGCCCTACAAGGCCGGGCCTGTTAGTTTCTGCTGGGAATGTTAATCTCCTTACTCAGTGGCACATACCCTGCCTTAGTACGGGTCTATTTAACTCCAAAGTCTTCTCGTTTACCACAAGGAGTTAATGTAGTTTCAGCTAAAAACAAAGAAAGTGGTCATTCTTGCCTTTTGTGGCTTCATTGTGCATAAGCAGATGTGAGAGTTCCATTAGACTTTTTGAATATCAGACATAACCACCTTCTCTCCTGTCCTTCTGTGTCCACAGTTTGTTCCTTCAGGCAGCTTCATGGTCTTCCTGATTTCAAGAATGAAGCTGCAGACCCTCGCGGTGAGTGTTACAGCTCTTAAAGGTAGTGGACTGAAAGAGTGAGCAGCAGCAAGATTTCTTGTGAAGAGCAAAAGAACAAAGTTTCCACAGCATGGAAGGGGACCCCAGTGGGTTGCTGCTGCTGGCTGAGGTGGCCAGCTTTATTCCCTTATTTGTCCCCGCCCACGTCCTGCTGATTGGTCCTTTTCAGAGTGCTGATTGGTCCATTTTACAGAGTGCTGATTGGTCCATTTTATAGAGTGCTGATTGGGCCATTTACTATCCTTTAGTTAGACACAGAGCGCTGATTGGTGCATTTACAACCTTCTAGCTAGACAGAAAAGTTCTCCAAGTCCCCACTGGATCCAGGAAGTCCAGCTGACTTCACCTCTCACTTCCAACTCCGTGACTATCCCAGGTTGGTGCGTGGGGCATTTCATACAATCTCCACTGCTTTCTGCCTCTTCTTGTGCACATCTTTATTGTTATTACTAAAGTGGCTATGTTGTCTGGGGTAAATGCCCAGGGTTCGTTGTCTCATGCCAGGAAAATTTAGGATACGGACACACAAAATAGGCAAAAAAGGGGAAAGAAAAACAGCTCTAGAGAGAGATTGAGAGGGAACTTCTCAGAGGAAAAGACCAGCCAGTGATGGTTGCACCAGAATTTCACAGTTAGGCTTGTGGAGGTGGTGTCTTATTTACATAGGGCTCACAGTCTGGTTCCATGAGGTATGACATTTGCGTAGCGTGGGGAAGGCTAGCTGCCCCACCCTAATCTTATTATGCAAATGAACTTTCCCCTTAACCAGGGCTGTCTTGTCTGCTCCTCACTATACACGTGGCAGACAAAGAGAAGGGAAGATGGAGGTGCCATCTTGAACATGATTGACACAACTGCGGCCTCTATGTCTGCAGCTCGATTTTACAGGCTGCTCTTTGTCAGAAAGGAAAATAATTAGGGGCTGCTTTTCATTAAAAGGAAAACCTTACCGAGGACTTCCACACCCTCTCTGTCTGACTAATTAATTTCTTCTTAACTCCTGTATTATTACCATGCGCAACTAAGATATTTTGAGAGTTTTCTAAGTACTGCGCACTGTGCAAAGTGCTTTACATGCATTGGTTCACCGTACAAATATTATAGCTCTAGGTGGTAAATCGTACTTTTGTCTCTATTTTACAGATGGGGAGACTAAAGCTTAGAGTGACTAAGTCACTTTCCCAAAGTTACTCAGCTGGTAAGAGGCAGGGTTGAGATTTGGACTGCACCATTCTGGTGACAGCACCCTAGCTCTTCGTGGCCGTGAGATACTGCTCCTTCTCTAGGAAGATTCAAGACCAGAGAAAGAAAGAGTCCAGCCCAAGACAGTCCAAGGAGAGGTACCAAACTCAATTCTCTTGCCTCCCACTTGAGGGCCCTCCAAAGGCCATTTGCATCATCTTGATGGTCTTGCATGCACCCATGCAGTTGCTGGCTCTTGGGCTTTATCTGGTGGACTCATTTGAAATGTCAAATGCAGGTACGTAAGGACTGCTCATTAAGCTAATTATGGCACATCAAAAGTAATGAATTACCGTCACGAAAAGTAATGAATTACAGTAAAAAAAATTTACAGTCACACACAAAAAAGTAATGAATTACAGTCACATTTTTCTAGGAAACACAATAAATTCTTCCAGGAAACTCCTTCGGAAGGCAGAGCTTCCAGGATTTGGTCTCAGGGCGGGGAGGAGAGGGAGGAAGAGCTTCCCCATCCGGCCCTCAGAGAACTGGCCCAGTAGCTGGTGTGGGCAGGGGACTGGCAGAGGGTCAGTACGGCACTGGGTGCTCCACACTTCCTAGTAAAGGAAGAGGGAGAGAATGAGAAAGGAGAGAGAGGCCTTTGAAGGAGGGAATTAGGGAGCAAGTCAATGTTCGAATGAGTTGGCGGGGGGCAGGGAATGAATGGAAATGTGTGAATGAATAAAGATTTCCAGGGGAATAACTAATCAGTCTTGAAAAATTACACTCTGCGAAGGGAGAAATCTGCCCCAAACCTAATAAGTGGAGACCAAGCAGTGCTTTGTGCTTGAGTCGTGTCTCCCAAACACACCTGGGTTCAAATCCTGGTATCATTGTAACATTCACTTGGGAAAGTGACATCATGTCTCTAAGTCTCAGTTATCTGAAAAGTGAGGCCAATAATAATAATGTGTGTCTTACGGGGTTACTGGGAGGGCTAAACGGGAAGAACTCACTGGATAATGCCTGCCTCAAACTGAAAGCTCAGGTAGTTTCTCTCTCTTCCCCCCTTCTCCCTCTCTCTCTCCTTCTTTTCCTCCCTCCCTCCCTCTCTCCTTTCTCTCCTCCCTCCCTCTCTCCCTGCCTTCCTCTCTTCATTCCCACTCCCCCCTCCTTTTCTCCTCCTCCCTTCTTCAAATATTTGATGGGCTGCCCCTGTGCCAATTGAATTTAATTCTCCCAGTAATGTAAGATTGCAAAGAGTTTATGTGAAAAGTCTATCCAGAAAACTGATAGAGATGACATAATTGGCAAGCCTGTACAGGAGTGGGCGGGGACTACGCAAGGAAGAGGACCTGATGGCTTCATAAAGGAGGAGGCGTTTTCGGCTAGCTGGAGGGGAGAAGAAAGGATGTCTGGGGAGACTGAGAATTATGGGAAAAGACCTCACAACCTGGGCCTGAAACCAGAACCCAGTCCTAGCCTGGGTCTTGTGCCTGCCTTTAGTCCACAGAAGAAAGACTTGTATTTATAACAAACATTGCAAACTCAGATGTATGCAGGTACCAAACAGTTAATAAAATGAGAGACGTAGTCTGGGTGTGAAACAGAAGGGCATGGTGGGGACCATGGCAAAATCATAACGCTTGCATCCAGAAAGGCCAGCCAATTGTTGCATGAGAATGTGGGGTTCAGTGTGGTGAGAACTTCTGATTTATTTTCAAGAGACGTAAGAAATTCAGTCTTTTGTGTGAAACCTCCTGACCTGTAAATGTTGGCAACAAATTCAACTTTAGAAAAAAAAATCACAGTGTGAGCCCAATTTCCGCCATTAAGTTGTGAACTCTCTTGCTGTGTGTCTGCTGTGCTCAAACGAGGCTTGTCCCTAATCCTCTAAACAGCCCTGCTCTGTGGAGCTTGTTACCTGCTATGGCGAGCCACAGAAGCCCCTGTGGCTAACTCACATTTGAAAAGGCCAGTCTTGGAGAGGTGAGAGGGACTTCCTGAATTTGATGGGAAGGCTGAAACTCCAGGGAGAAGAACAGCCGTTGGGACCATGGGCAGGGGCATATTACAGGCAGGCACTGAACCAGAATGGAATACTGGGGTAAATGTGTACCCTGAGTGGTGGGATTCCAATGCCATGAAATAATTCTAAATTCTCTTGGTGTCTGTGTTAGTTACCAATGGCTTCTATAATGAATTATTACAAATTGGATGGTTTGAAATGACAGAAATTAATTTTTTGTAGTTCTGGAAACCAGAAGTCCAAAGTCAGTAGCACTGGGCTGAACTCTGAAAGCATCCATATGGCTGTGCTCCCTCGAGGGGAACCCATTCCTCAACTCTTCCAGCATGTGTGGCTGCCAGCATTCCTTAGCTTGTGGCTACAGCACTCCCATCTCTGCCTCCATGGTTACATTGCCTTGTCCTCTTCTCTGTCGCTGTCTCTCTCTCTCTCTCTCTCTCTGTCTCTCTCTCTCTCTGTGTGTGTGTGTGTGTGTGTGTGTGAAATTTTCTTATCTCCCTTTTATAAGGATTCCTAGGATCATGCTGGGGCCCCTTGCATAATCCAGGAAAGTCTCCTTATCTTTTTTTTTTTTTGAGATGGAGTCTCGCTCTGTCACCCAGGCTGGAGTGCAATGGCATGTTCTCGACTCACTGCAACCTCCGCCTTCCAGGTTCAACCAATTCTCCTGCCTCAGCCTCCTGAGCAGCTGGGATTATAGACACTTGCCAACATGCTTGGCAAATTTTTGTATTTTTGTAGAAATGGGGTTTCACCATGTTGGCCAGGCTGGTCTTGAACTCCTGACTTTGGGTGATCTGCCTGCTTCGGCCTCCCAAAGTGCTAGGATTACAGGCAAGAGCCACCATGCCCAACCAAATCTCCTCATCTTAAAACCCTTCATTTGATGACATCTGCAAAGTCCTATTTTGCAATATAAGGTAATATTCACAGGTACAAGGGATTAGGATGTGGGTATCTCTTGAAGGCTTTTCTCAGCCCACTACTGTGTCTTTGGGATGCTCCCTGCAGATTCAAAGCTCTGGGCAAGGACAGCTGCTAGGCTGAGGTAGGGAGGAGGCTGGGGGCTCCTGCTGCTCTTGAAGTGGGAGACAAGGCTGTGTCACCCCCAAGACTCACCTGATGGGTGATTACCTCCAGGGAAGGAGGGACTGGGGCTGCTGAGTGTTGCCGCTGTCCCTTCCTCCCTTCTGCACTGAGATAGAGACCTTGTTCTGAGAGGCTGGGGGATGTCCAAGCTCTCAGCCCCAGGAGGGCAGGTCTATCTCCCTCTCACAGTCCATGGCACTCCAGAACTTAGCACAACACCTGGCACTGAGTAGGTGCTCAGTGTTTGTTCACAGGCTGCTGCCTCCAGGTTCTGTTCTCTCTCACTGTGGCAAGTAGAGGCTGGGAGGCCAGGCCAGCTGAGGGGCAAGTGTACACATGGACACACAGCCTTGGCATAGGCTTGCCTGCTAGGGCCACAGGCCACACCAAAAATACCCTTCTGCACGCCCCATTAACCAGAGGGCTAAAGAACTGTGACCAGTGGACCAAAAAGGAAAAAAAAAAAACGGGATTAATTTATGAGGCGTTCTGCTGCCTGGATGGCTCATTGCATACCCGCTCTGGCGATGCTGCTCTGTAATGTGCTTCTAGACTTACTGTACTTCGACATCCAGGGGCCCTTTTGTAACATGCCAAGTATTCCGCCGTTATTGTTCTAGGCACCTCCTGTTGGTCATTGGGCTAATTTATTTCAGTCGGAATTTCAGGACCAGACACAACTCTTATTACTCACTGCTTCGGAGAGGGAATAAAAGAGCAATTGATATTTGGAAAAATGAAAAATATGTCCAGAATACTTTGGGCTCTGAGGCCAAGAAGAAAAAAAAAAAAAAGGAGGGGAAAGCTAGAGGGAAAAATAAGGCGGGCTCACCCCGTCATGCACTCTGTCGTGGCCTGTCTCGGAGACATGGAGTCTAGAATGTCTGCAGACAAATGAATCAATGGCAGGGCTCTGAGAATTCCTCAGGCACCTGGGCCCTTCCACCCATGACTTCAGCCACCACCTGCAGGAGCAGGACTGGAAAAGGTTGGAGTGCGAAGCGCCCCTCAATTAGTTGAGTGTGTTAAATTGGGTCTCGGGTTGGAGGGTGAGGGAGAAGCCCCAGTGGGGTTGTTGAACTCCTAAGTTTGCTTGCTCCCGAATCCAAGACTCTTATGGAAAGTTAATGTAGGAATAGAATTTTGAGATGTGACGCCCAGACGCTTGCTTTCAGGACCGAGACAATGCTGAGGAGTGAGAAGGCTCTGTGCATGAGCATGGAGATGATAATGATGTGCTCTCCGAGCCCCTGTCAGTGGTCTTCTGGTGGCTTGAAGGCAAGCATCTCCCTTGCCATTCGAGACCCTTGCCTGGTGCATGTGGGTGTGAAATCTGTGACTTCGCTGTTCCTGGAAGTCCTGGTTGAACGCTGGGTTTTTGGCAGACAGAGCGGCTTCTGCAGAGGCAGGAAAGTGGGGGATGGGTTTAGCTCTGCCCTGGCCAACAAAAACCGCCAAGAGTGACGATGTACGTGAAAGTGAAGGGGTGGCTACACGTGCCTCGGGCATGTTGTGTTGTGGTCTGGGGCTTGGGCTGCAGAGCTGGGCATCCTGAGGACAAATCTCACCGCCCCCCTCCACTCGCTGTGAGACCATGGGCTGCACACTGTACCTTGAGAGGTCTCTGTTCTCCCATCTGTAAGGTAGGGATAAAAATACCTGCCTTAGGCCAGGCGCGGTGGCTCACGCCTGTAATCCCAGTACTTTGGGAGGCCAAGGCGGGTGGATCATCTGAGGTCAGGAGTTCAAGACCTGCCTGGCCAACATGGAGAAACCTTGTCTCTACTAAAAATACCAAATTAGCTGGGTGTGGTGGCACATGCCTGTAATCCCAGTTACTTGGGAGACTGAGGCAGGAGAATCACTTGAACCTGGGAGGCGGAGGTTTCGGTGAGCCGAGATCACCCATTGCATTCCAGCCTAGGCAACAAGAGTGAAACTTGATCTCAAAAAACAAAACAAAACAAAGCAAAGCAAAACAAAACAAAACAAAGCAAAACAAAATGCCTGCCTTATAGGGTTGCTGTAAGGGAAAAAAAGATAGCGTGTAAAATTCTGACCCCTGGCGATGATAATATGGATTCCCTTTTCATGCACATTCATTTACTGTTAAGCATTGAATTAAGCACTTTGCATTCATTCCCTTATGGAATCCTTGCAGCAACTGGACGAGATGGAAACTAAAACCATGTCTGCTTTGCAGATAGAAAACTGAGGCTAAGGGAAATTGGGGGCCTTACCCACAACTCCAGAGCCTGAGTCCTTAACATCTACTGCCTCCCCTGGAGATCAGGGTCTTCAGGTGAGGCACTTACGGTAAGTCAAGCCGGAGGAGACAGACTCCGGCAAAGTCCACCACTGCCTCCTCTTCCTGTGGTGATGGGGAGGACCACTGTGTCTTCATAACAAGATCCTTTCACATGGTAGAGTTACCCTCGGAGGGGCAAGGTCCACTCCAGGAGACATGTGACAGCAGGGCGCGAAGGAGGAGGTGGTGGGGGTTGGGGGATGCTCAGTTCTTGGTGCTGGAGTGTGAGGGCACGTCATCCTGGTCTGTTCCAGATGTTTCTTTCTCTCTCCAATTGTGTACATTTGAATTTGAAGAAGGAAGGTGGCCAAGGGCCCATGGGATGGGAAGACCCTGTTAAAGGGGCGGCAGGCACGTGGCGCTCCCAGCAGATCTAGTGAGGGCTCAGTGTCTATTTGTCAAATGAACGTGGTGGTGGGTGAGCATCTGGAGTTGGTAACCAGCGCTTTAAGGTTGAAATGGCTTCAAGACGGGATTAAAACATCCGTGTCTGGGATGTTTCTGGGCTGAGAATCCTGTCTCAGTTCTGACTTCATTCTCTAACCACCAGAGCCCCGGCATCCCTTTCCCCAGGGTCTGAAGACAGCTGGGATCTCCTGAGGAGCCTCCTGGGTCTGCGCTTGGGAGACCTGTGGGTCAAAATTTCAGGCCACGTTAATAGAAACAGAGTGAGCCTGTAGACACGGCCCAAGACAAGGCTTCCACAGGCTTTGAGCCAGTTTCTTTTTGTCTTAAGCTGTTTTGGGTTTCTGGCAATTGGGAATAGAGGGATTCTTGACACAATAGCTGCATGTCAGGTTGTGCTTTTATAAGGAACACCATGAAACTCTTCTGCATCCAAGACGCTTCCTGGGATTTGTGGGCGAGCCTTGCGACCAAGTTCAAAGGAGCCTGTGAAGGAATTGGAGGGTGGGGCGGGAAGGGGTGGGGCAGGGTGTGCCATGGGCCTATGTGAGATAAACCCGCAAGGAACTTCAAATCCACAGGGGCGTGGGACTGCTGGAATCCAGGATTCCCCCGGCCATCCGTGGTGCAAGGCCCATGGGGATCGGGGGAGAGGTCGGACGGTGAGCTGTGCAGCCGAGCAGACCTGGGTTCCCATATTGTTTCTGCTGACTGCCCGTGTGACCCTGTGTGGGCTCCTTCCTGTCTCTCTGCTGGCTCAGTTTCCTCATCTGTAAAATAGGAACAACATTACTGTCTATTTCACAGGACATTATGTCAAGGTGGGACAAGCATGGGATCTCTGAGTGGGGTGGGCCAGGGTGGAGAGTGACAGAGCGACATGCCATCGATCCCTGCTCTCCATGCCAACAGCAATCACAACAACCAGGTGTTAGGACAACAACAGCTACTATCACCAACATCTTGATTGTGCTGGATCTAACAAGCTTGATTTCACCCAATCCTTATGAATGCCCTTTGAATAGATGTCATTTTTCTTCTATTTGTCAGATGAGAAATCAGACACAAAGCCCATAGCTACCGAGCCACGCACTGCCTCCTGCGAAGTGCACCCACAGTAAATGCACAAATGGCATCTAAATTCTACTCACCATTCAAGACCTGGCATGAGCCCCACCTCCTTGGTATAGTCCTCCAACCACAGGCATGTCTCTTTACCCATCTGGACTGCAGACAGATGTTTAACTTTTTAGAATAAATTGTCTTAAAAATTAGGAGCTTTCCCATACAATCTAGATTTCTGGCTTTTCTTGAAGAAGGAGCGATCTGGCCACAATGACCCATGTTCCCGCATGCCAACACTTGCCTAAGCCTGGGCAGCCTAGCTTCCTTTAGATGGGGCCTGGGTGCTCTTGCTGGCTACTGGACACTATGCCTGCCTGGTCTTGAAGGCATCTGGCTTGAGTCTCACCCTCTAGTTGGTTATCTCATCACAATGCCTTGAATCACTGGCAAGTATTTTCTATGCATTTTTCAGTCTGCCCCATGAGGGCACCAGCTGCTCTGTGAGGGGAAAGCCTTCCACATCCTCAGAATCCCTCCTGTCTGGGGCTGTGTGGGCCCCAGGGCACATGACCTGTAATTATCTTTTAATTGGATTAACCAAAAGCAAGCAGCCCCAGACAGGAGGCTCAGAAGGGATTCAGTGACCTTAGAGGAAGGGATTCAGTGACCTCAGAGGAAGGGATTCAGTGACCTCAGAGAGGTCGTGCATCTCCATTGCTCTACCATGGTGGACGTAAGACTGATGTTTATCCAGCCCTGCTGTGCACCAGGCATGGTGGAAGGAATCATGGGGATATCATCTCACTGAGACCCCACCACCTCCCTGAGACTAAGGTCAATGTCCCCATTCTACAGAAGAGGAAAGTTGGACTCAAGAGAACCAAAGAGACCTGCTTAAGGTCAGAGCCGGCTTACTGGTGGGAGAGTCAGGATTCGAACCCAGGTCTGTTGACTCCCACATCTGACTCTTTCCACACACACCCTGGGCCAGCTCTCCACGCCAGGCCCCTCTGTGCCAAAGAGAAGACCTTTGCGATGTTTTGTGTCCTTGAAGGCAAACCAAAAGAATTCCCTACAACTCGCTGCTGGCATTTCAAGTATTGGTTTATGGGTTTCTTGGTGAGAATGCATCCAGGGGCCTATCACCCTTAGTGAAATAGATACTTTTCCAATCAAAGAGTCAAACCAGAACTTGGCTTCTTAGAAAACCACTTGTCTGGAATGCTTGCCAGCGACCAGACGGTCCCACAGTTCAGATTTTTAAAACTGTCTCAAATGTATGGAGAGACCTTTAGGGTGGAGGGTGGGAAAGGCACATACCTTGCTGTGGAAATACGTAGACGTTCAAGTCGTCAGGACTCCTCGGCTGGCCAAGGTCAAGTCAGCCCTTTTGTGGCGTTCTCAGGAGTCTCGCTGCCTTGCTGAACCCAAAACGAGCTTTTATTTTATGAGACTTTTCTTTCATGAAACAAAAACAGTAATTAAAGAGAAAAACCTTCTATAAACAAGTGTCTATAGTTCTTGTTTGCTTAACTTTTTCCAACCTTATGAAAAATTGGAACTGAAATCGCCTTCTGAGAGAAGGTTCGGGAAGTATTTTCTTTCAGGTTCATTCAAAATAGTCACACCTCCTTCTCCACCCCTTCCCGAATGCTGATATTTCCAATGGTCTTCACCATATCCTGAAACTAATAAAGTGGTGTGTTTTCATTATCTCTCACCACAATAATAAATATATGCAAATGACTCTGAATATAGTTTGTGACCTAAACCCTCACCCCACATCTGGATGGAATCTGAGACCCTAAATGGTTCAACCATTTGGACTGAAGAGGTTGGTTAATTCCATCCAAGAGCCAGTCATAGGCTGGTTAGGGACTGGTTAATTCATTCCAAACGGTCAACCGAGGATGGTGAGCAGACATAACCTGTGGTTCAGAAAGGTTTCCCTTAACCCTTCCTGAATTTTGATCTGAGGTTTATACAAACAGAAATTATGTGTGGGGTGGAGTGCAGCCAGGAAGTCTCTGAGAAAACTCCATCTTACACATTTTCTTTGAGACGGCCAGACATAAATCTTTGAGGATATCCGTCTTCCTACCAGAGTGGCTGGATTTTTATGGTTACTACACCCTGGTTAGATTTTAATGGGTAAAATACTTTTTTGACTCCAAGGAAAGGGCTAGTATTCCCTGAGTAGCTAATACAGTCTTTCAAGCAGAAAGGAATGACTATTTTTTAAAAGTCAGAGACTGTACACTATCAAGGGGTGAAAAGGGTGTGTGTGTGTGTGTGTGTATGTGTGTGTGTGTGTATCTGTTTGAGTGGATGAATGAAAGAATGGCACTTTTGGGATGCATTTTCCCTTCTTTTCAGGATAAGCAAGTTAATTTTCTGCCTCTAAAATAATAGATTAAGCTGGGAAATAGGTTGGCTGCCTCTAAGCTGAAGTAAGATAAATACATATTTGTCAGTTCAAACTACTCTTCCCTGTACCCTTAAAAATCATTAATAATAACAAAATGTCAATTTTTTAACCCATGCATTCATTATTGGTCCACAATACTCAATCTCCTTCCCCGCTTTCTCCTTCACTTCCTTCTTTCAAATATTTTTATGAGTACCCACTACGTGCCAGGCACTGCCCTAGGTTCTCTCAAAGTTCCATACAAAGACCACCTGGAGAATTTGTTGACCATACCAAGCCAGGTTTATTTTTTATTGTTTATTTTTTTCTGAGATGGAGTCTCACTCTTTTGCCCAGGCTGGAGTGAAGTGGCGCGATCTCGGCTCACTGCAACTTCTGCTCCCTGGGTTCAAGCGATTCTCCTGCCTCAGCCTCCCGAGTAGCTGGGATTACAGGCACCTGCCACCACCACACCCGGCTAATTTTTTTTTTATATATATTCTTAGTAGAGGTGGGGTTTCACCATGTTGGCCAGGCTGATCTCGAACTCCTGACCTCAGGTGATCCACCTGCCTCGGCCTACAAAGTGCTGGGATTACAGGTGTGAGCCACTGCACCTGGCCTAAGCCAGATTTATTAAATTTGCTGAACACGGAGGAGCACCACTGTGAGAGAGTCTCATAGTATCTTAAAAGGGGATATTAGCAAAGGGCACTTATAGGGGCTTCGGGAATGGAGATTTGAGGGCGCTCTGCTGGGCACTGGGGGCACGGACACAGATGACTCAATTTGACTTCAAGGAGCTCACAGGCTGCAGACTGTAGGCAGAGTGTCGCACTGTAGTGTAAGTGTTATGGCAAATAGCAGGGAACATGGAGGAGGGCCCCAGCCTTAGGTCTACGGAGGGGGCCCCCAAAGAGGGACTCTGAAGGAGTTAAATCTTAATGAAATGCACTAGTAAGAAAGGCATGGGGAGGGTGTTACAGGCCAGCCTGGGGAATAGCTTACGTGATGTCAGGGAGCCCTCATGGGGCATCTGAGGAACTGCAAATAGTTTAGAGTGGCTGCAGGAGGGCAGTGGTGGAATACAAAGCTGCAGAGGGCAAGAGGGGTCTGATCATGCTGGAGCTGGACATCCAGTTAGGCAGCTTGGGTTTTATGCAGGAAGGCTGTGGGGATGGCTTTGGAAGCATATGAAAGCAAGCACAGAGGAGACAGCACCAGGTGCACTGGTTAATTAGGGAGCACCCTTGGGAAGGTGAGGTGGATGGATTTGGAGAGAAGGAAGGAAGACCTCTTGCATCATCATCGTGGTTAAGATGTGGAGGGCAGAAAGCATGGGTGTTCGAGTGGGAGATGATTTGCCAGGCACTGCTGGTGCTAGAGATGCAGCAATGCACAAAGACAGAGGAGGTCCCTGCTCCTCAGAAACTGACTTATTCATGCCAGTCATTGGATCAGAGTATCAGTCATCCATTGAACCTCAGTCATCCATTGAACCAAGAGAAGTTAACTTTTAAGCCAGACGCAGTGGCTCACGCCTGTAATCCCAGCACTTTGGGAGGCCAAGGCAGGCAGATCATGAAGTCAGGAGTTCAAGACCAGCCTGGCCAACATGGTGAAACCCCATCTTTACTAAAAAATATTAAAATTATCTAGGCATGGTGGCACATACCTGTAATCCCACTCAGGAGGCTGAGGCAGGAGAACCCCTTGAACCTGCGTGGTGGAAGTTGCAGTGTGCCGAGATTGTGGCACTGCACTCCATCCTGGGTAACAGAGTGAGACTCTGTCTCAAAAAAATAAATAAATAAATAAAAAAGACAGAAGTTAACTTTTGAGTGCCTACTGTGCAGCAGACACTTTCTTTTTCTTTTCTTTTTAAAACTTTTAAATTGTAAACTAGAATACAGATCAAGAAAAAAATCACACAAAACAAATGCATACCCTCTGAATCATTATTAAATGGACACCCTTGTAACCATCACCCAGTTCAAGAAATAGAACTTTGCCAGCCACCCAGAAGCCCCTCCATGTGCCCTGTCCTGAAATCAAACCTCTCCCTCCTCCCAAAGGGAACCAGTATCCTGACTTTTGTAGTACTGTCTTCCACACTTTTCTTTATGGTTTTATCACCCAAATGTGCAATTCTAGATGCTATAATGTAGTTTTGTTCATTTATTAAAAACATATCTTTTTGAAATATCTTTAATTTATAGGTTCCCCCTATATCTTTTTATTTTTGCTATGATTTATGTGTTCAAGAACCTGGATTGATTGACCTGTTTGTTTTTCCACACTAGGGATTTTGCTCTTTTTTGCATTCTCTTGGTGTACTTGGACATGTTCCCCTGTCCCATATATTTCCTGCTGATTGGCAGCTGGCAGAGGCTTGATCAGATTCAGTGTGTTAGCAGGACTGGAGGTGTTAGTGTGTACTTTTCATCAGGAACTACAGAATCTAATTTTTCCTTTTGTGTGATGTTGGCAGCCGTTGCTGCCCAATACTAGATCTGTTAATTGATTGGGGGTTGTGAAAATGGAGATAACCTAATGCTACCATTTTGTCTTTGTATATTGGCTAGAATATTTTTTTTTAAGAAGTTACTTTCCCTGACTTGCTGTTTGATTTCCTGTTTGAAAGTATATAAAGGGAAAGGCAGGATAAATGTTTGATTCCTTCTTATGATCCACTAAAAGCAACAAATTAGTTTTAAAAATATAATTAAAACCTCATAGATTTAAACATAGTTGATAGTTTCCAATTCACTGCAACTTTCAACCTTACTGAAGCTCCAATTATTCTATATTTGGCAAGTGGAAGCCACTTCACATTGGCTTCTGTTTCCTTTTGATATAACTTAGTAGCCTTTGACAGCTTTGATGCTGTCTGGTGTGCAAGATATTCCATGCTTATCTTGTATATTTCCAGTTCCAGGCTTGGAATCAGCCATTTCTCCAAGGAGCCCTGTTTCTACTGATAGGATGTGGTGTTTAAAGACCACAGTCTGAGTGTTCTGGTTGTTCACTGTGACAGGGCTGCTCATTGTTCCTAGACCTCTTTCCTGATGCAATACGTGTGTACGTGTGTGCATGCAGACACAAAAACCTTGTGAGTTTATACTGATATGTCCAATTCAAATTCAGCACTTCAGAGATACTACTTAGCCTTCTCTATGTTATATTTGCATCTGCTTCCACACTGAGAACCCTGGTTCTTAAAGACACAGCAGTTGGTAAAATCTGAATAATCCATAATTACTCATTTGCTTTGCTCCATTTCATACATACAACCATCACAAAATAACAATATTAAAGCTATCTCCACTGATTAAAATTGCTGAAACAGCTCACTTGCTTTCATATATTAGCTTCACTCTTCTTCATTAAAAAAAAAAAAGAAAAAAACTGTTGTACTAGATCCACATAGATCAAAGAACCATTTTCTACTATCATCTTTCCCTTTTAACTCTCATTTAGTCTTAGTTCTATGCATAGTTGTCCCTTCTGTCATTTTTGTTGTCTGAAGATCATTCTCTAGTAGATTCCACAAAGGGCTCATGGGAATAATATTTCTTGAGTTGATAACAATTTGTACTCTTTATATTTGAAGGTTAGTTTTGCTAGATACAAAATCCTTGGCTCACCTTTTATTTCCTGTGTCTTCTGGTATAAAATGTTGGTGTCAAAAAGTTTGATGACCATCACATTTTCTTTCTCTTATAAGTCACATGTTTTTCCCCCCATATGCCTGAAGGGCTTTCTTTTTTCTTTAATGTTCAGTGATTTTACTAGAATATATCTGGTTTTTGTCAGGCTGGGTCAAAAAAGTGTCAGATACATGGTGTCATCATTCAATACATGGTTTCAATTCTTTTTAGTTGAGGAACTTTTTGAATCATAGATTCTAGTATTTGTTTGTTCTGTTACTTTAGTTTTCTTCCTCTAGGAATTCTTTTATCCATATGTTGGATCTTCTTTGTCTATGTTCAGTGTTTGTAACTTCTCCTCAAATTATTTTTAGTCTCTTTTTTAACATCTTTATTTTAAAATTATTTCTCTTTTTCATATTGTATTTATCTTAAGGCATTATTCGCTGTGTTGTCTGCACTTTGCTTTTTCCAGTTTAGTCTTCATGTATAAAATCACTCTTTTCCTTTATTTCTGATTCTGTCTCAAGTTCTGCCATCTGACTTCTGAGTTTTAAATTTTTGATATATGTGCTTCTATCATTGTCTTAAGATCTTCTATGTATCTCAAAATAGTATGTTAGAACTTTTATTTCTTTTTAAAGGATTTTTCTGGTGTGTTCTTATTAACTGTAGAATTATTATTCAGTTCTTGAATCTCTTTTTTCTTGCACTAACACTGTATAGCATTTTTCCTTAATGTTTTTAATGTTTATAATTTTTATGTTAATTTAATTTTCCTGACCTCCTAGAAAGTTAGTTGTTCTTTTATAACTTCATAGGTTACTCTTCTGTTATTTTCATGTAAAGTGAAAAATCATAGCAGTTTGCTTTTTGAAACTTCTTGGCTGTGTTCTCCTCTTTCACTTTATCTGTATTTTTCATTCCTTTGTTTGTTTCCCTGTCCTATTTAATTTTGATTCTATTCCCAGAAGTTTCTCCTCAGTGTTGGATCCTGTCCTAGAAAGGAGTTCTGGTGGGTCCATTTTGAGAGTGTGTAGGAATGAGGCTGCACCAATCTCTCCCTTGCTTTCTGGTTCTACTCATCGCTTTTGGAAGTCAGCAAAGGCCCTCCTAGGTTCAACTGCTGACGCCAAGTTGGTCTGTCACACTTTCTCATGAATGCCTCTTGTCTATTTTAGGGTCCTCTTGTTCTCGGGGCCATTAGATGCCTTGTTGCTTCCATTACTTTCTCTCTTACAGAAGCCAATAACATGCAGCTCTTATGGTTATTCGTGTTTTGCCCTCGTTGATTGAAGGCAGCCCCCAAGAATGTTAGCCCTACACTTCCGTGCTGCATTTACAGAAGGTTCTAAGAGGCCCCTTTCATGCCAGAAAATTTCTTGGGGCAGGAAAAGAAAGTCGTGCAGTGCACCTAGTAGGTGGGAGGCTGCAAGCCGGCGGTGAGCTTGAGCTTGCACGGAAGTGTCTGCTGTGGCTGTGGCTGAAATAAGAGGGCAGAAGCGATGACGTCACTGCAGGGCCCACACTTGCTCTGCTCTATGAGGACAGTTCAGGCTGGAAAGAGGAGCTGGTGCACTAAGACGCAGTGGAGGCAGACTCTGGGCCTCTGAAGTCTGGGTTTTAATTGCCAGGCTACACAGCGTATGCTCCTTACCCTTCTCAATTTCTCCAATTTGGGCAGAGCAGAAAGAGAGACATAAAAAAATGAAAGGGAGACTGCTGTCCTCAGCTGGAAGATGTGGGAAGAGGAGATGAACTCAGGCTGAATGGACAAGGTGGGAATGAATCTTGGAATCATAAGACCAGCTACTACTTTACGGAGAACCTACCATTTGTTCAACAAACCCTTTCTCCAGTTTGTACAACTCTAGATTAAAAGTATTTCATTCCAATTTTACAGACACCTGTGGCAGAGGGAGTTAAGGAGGCTTGCCCTGGCCACATGGCTACCAGGAATTTCCTCTTAGGCCTCTCTGGCTTCAGGGTTGAGTTGGCCTCTTTGGTACATGGAAGAGCCACAAAGAGGGTTGCGCATGGCTCCAGCCTCACCCCATCCTGCTTGGATATCTGGCTCGAGGGCCATCAGTACTCAAGCTAGGTTGGGCTGGATGGGTTTTCTTGGGTATTCATGTCTTGGGTATTTCATGATCCTTACTGGAATACCTGTGCTCCACACCTAAGGGGAGGCCAGCAGTGACTTCCAAGCCACCAGAGGGGTCCAGACAACATGTGACATTTGTTACATGTGCAAGAGGTGGGGCCGGGGGCTCACACGATTGAGCCCCAAAATAGTGAGGGAGGAATGGAAGGATTTCTTTCTCCTCCTTGCTCGGCTCCCCTGGACCCCAGCAGCTGGTGCAGATTCAGATAAGCATCAGCACTTTGGGAAGCTGATTCCTACTGAATCCAGCCCCTGCACCGTCTGAGGTCCACCCATCCCTAATTTTCATATGAGTTATATTAAAGTGTCTGATGGGAAAGTATGTCTTGGTTTAAAAATAGAATAATACAACAATAAATCAAGAAGAAAAAGCAAACTGAAAAAATGCAGAAAACAGATGAAAAGAAAAGGGAAAAAGTGAACGGTATAAAAATACCCTCCATGCCAGGCACTTCAAATGTGATTTCCTGTGGCCTGCACTTTGAAAAAGCCTCCTGTTATGCCATGTGCCGCCTCTGAAGGCCAACGGGGCAGCCCAGAGAGGCGTGTTGAGACTTGGAGGCCAGGGCGACATCTGACCTGCTTCTGCTCCAGACACATACACCGAGGACACGTCAGATGATTTTCCGCTCGGTGGAACTGAGCCCCGTGGGCCTGCTCCACCCACCCCGTGCCCACCCGGCTCTGACACACTTCCTGTTATGGGCGGCGGGGCACACAGTGGGGCCGCTCGTCGAGGCCAGGGCGCTGGCTTCCCTGTGGGTTGGTGCAGACGACTTCAAAAGCCGTGTCTGGCACGCGGAGAAATGGTTTCAAAGTGAACTTGGGTGGCTCCCAATCCGACCTACTCCAAGTAAGTAGAAAGAAAACATACATTATCTCATGTTAAAGAGCAGGCTTCTTTGAAGGCACTGCCAACTATTTATGAAATCCTAACTTATTGCTAAAAAGAGCCCCCCGACAGTCCTAGCAACCGCTGGCAAGGCCAAAAGGACATAAACATGATGCCGGGGTGCCAAATTCCAAATTGGCCAGGATTGCATGACAAATTTGTAATTCTAATCAACCAGAATCTCAAATGTATGCCCGAAGAATATACTGTCTGCATCAGGGATGCACTTGTCTGATATTAAATTCTGCCAAAGAAAAGCAAAATAAACATCTTTTCCAACAGGCTGATTTGGGAGGGGTGAGAGGTGGTGGTATATGAGTGGAAAAAATAACATTTCAATAACATGAGAGAAAAAAGAACAAATCAAGACATGACTGATGCAGGCTGTGAAATTGTCCAATTTAGATGTTTGATGCTGAGGAGTTTGCTGTGTATCATGGGACGTGGAAGGCTGGTTGGGGTGGAGTGTGGGTGTGGACAGAAAGGAATCCATAGCCCTGGGGGCACCTGACACAGATGGGCTTGAACCTGAGAAGTGTCCCAGGATGGATTGGGCTCATATTTATAAACCACTAAAATGTTTCTGGTTTGCCAGGCAAGAAATTGGCAGCAGGCATCCTCTAAACATGTGTATGTGTGTGTGAACGCTCGCGTGTGTGTGTGTGCGTGTGCGTGTGCGTGCACACGTGTGTCCTGGCTGTCAGCTTGAGGCCAGCTGCACTTGATTAGTAATCTCCAGCATGCCCACAAACATGCATGTGACTGAGGGGATGGGATGCCCTTAAGAAAATGCGATTTATTAACGCTGTACTGTGGATCTTGGGTACTTTGCCATCCTGTGCCTGAGAATGGGATTTTGGGAGGGGTGCCACATGGGGCTGCCTATTGAGTGTGGGCAGAGGGAAGAAATGTGCGTAGAACTCTGCCCCTTTGTCACTGCACTGATTCCACTTCAGGGATGAATAAAGGACCCATGTGGCCAGCGATTGGAAACTCCCAATCCTCCCAATCTCAAGTCCTGGCTTTGCCTTTGAGGAGAGAAAAAGAAGGGACCGGGCACTGGCTGCTGAACTTAAACAATTTTTTTTAACCTCTTGGAATCATGGGCTGGGGGAAACATTCCTTCTGTTACTTTCATAATGTGTCAGGATTATTAATGATTAAAACCAAAATTGAGATATATCAGTTGTAAGTGCTATAGGCATTATCATTATGAGTATTATTTTTATTGAAGGAAATGAAAACTTCCCATTTCAAACTATCCTCTGAATTCGCTCTGCCCTGATAACAGAAATGTCTGACATTTATCATTACCTTGGGTTATACGTTGAAAGTTCATGTCCAAATGGCAATCCTACCAGAGAAGGGGAAACATGTTAAGACATGTCATATGTCCCTGCTGATCTAGTGTGGCTCTAAGGCAGAATTCCTAAACTTTTGGGGGTCATGGAACCCTTTGTGACTCTGATGTGCCCTCACAAAATGCACATCTATATGTTCACATGAAATTTACTTGTAATTCCATGGTATTAATGGATCCATTGACATAGAAATCCAGAGATCTTTTATTAAGATCTTCTTGCTCTAAAAGTTGGAAACAAACTGGATACATTTTGAAGAATGCCAGGAAGGGTCAACGGCAATAGGCACAGCCTTGGAAGGCAGATGAATATGCTCATGCATAGAGCGGTGAAGTGACCATCTCAAGGTTATAAAGCCAAAAAATGCTGGAGCTAGGACCAGGACGAAGGACTACTGGACTTATTGTCCAGTGGAGTCCTGGAAGGCACCAAGGAAGCCTGGGTTCAGTACCTCACTCTGCCACCTCTGTGTGACCTTGGGCAAGTAATTTAACTTCCTTGGGCATGTCCTCTAATCTCCAGCTTCTTTATCTATAGCCATGGCATAATCACATACTCGGGCTACTCATCTATTAATGGAGATACTAATGTTTACCTTAAGAATTCCATATGACTTTGACTATTGGTAATATATGTGAAGCATTTCATAAATGATAGAGTTCCATATAAATTCCTAGCATTTTTGCTATTGATGCTGAAGGACAGGTGCTAGGGTCTAAATATTTAGGTCCCCCCTACATTCATAGGTTGAAATCAAATCCAGTGTATTGCTGTTAAGAGGCAGGGCCTTTGGGAGACGACTAGGTCATAAGGGTGGAGGCCCTGTGAATGGGATTAATGCCCTCCTGAAAGAGACCTGAGGGACCTTGTTTGCCCTTCTGCCACATGAGGATGCAGCAAGAAGGTGCTGTCTATGAAGCAGAGAGCAGGCCCTCACCAGATATCGAATCTGTCAATGCCTTAATTTTGGATTTCCCAGCCTCCAGAACTATGAGCAATGCATTTCTGTTGTTTATGTCATCCACCCTGAGATAATTTGTTATGGAAACTTGAATAGACTAAGGTAACAGGGAATGTAAATATATGGCGACTTTTGTTATGGAAACTTAATAGTGAAAAATTAGGACACTATAGTCTAAACTATTCTAGTTCAAATCTGGACAAAATATAAGGGAAAATTATGGTACAATTTCTGCCATGGGTGCTGTAATGGCTGATCTGAACAGTGAAGGACTGTGAGTATATTAGTTAGGAATCTTTCTATCATGATGAAAATCCACCTTGAAATGGCCTAAGCCAAAAAAGGGAATTTATTGGCTCACTTATTTGATTTCTTTAGTTTATTATTTCACTTTGTCTTTAATCATATGGTCTTGTTTCTTGGCATATCTAGTAATTTTTGATTAAACATTAGACATTGGTGTCAAAACATTGTAGAATCTCTAGATGATATTATCTTCTTCCAGAGAAAAACTCTTTCACTGTTTCCTATGTTAGACAGATAGAGTGGAGGCTGATTACCTTAATCTAATCAAACTGAGATGAGTCAAGGCAGGGTTGCAGTTTTAGTAAGGTTCCATCTAACTCTGTTTGTTTCTAGTCCTCCAGGACTGCCAGTTGAGAGATTGATGTGTTCACTGGAACTTCCTTCCCCTAGTAAGGCCTAAAATTCCAATCCTTGTCTCTCTAGCACTGTGAGATTGCTGAAAACACTATCCTGCTTTTAAAAGGCTTTCTGTTTAGCTTCAGAATTCAAAAGCTCTGTTGGGTTCTCTGTCCCCAAACAGAGTAAACTCTGCCCGGGAAAAGTCTGGATTCTCATTCTCTCTCTCTCTCTCTCTCTCTTTTTTTTTTTTTTTTTTTGCATGCCAAGTCAACAAACGTTTTCCCCAAGGAGAAAGCAGCTTCAGAATGCCAAATCACCTTTTTACGCTTCCTGCTCTGTGAATCTTATCTCCTCTAGTTCTGGTTGTTTCAGAAGATTTCTAATGCCTTTAGACAGGTTAAAAAGGAAAAAAGAGTTTTTGTCTGGATTTTTCAGTTTTTCTCAGAGGGGGTGTAGCAAAAGCCTCTGGAATATATATCTTAAAAGTCTAAGGATAGATCTGAAACTACAGGAACAGCTGAATCCAGATGACCAGTGATATTATTAGGCATTTTTTTTCTCTCTTTCAGCTCCGTTTTACTCTGTATAGGCTTCTTCTCAAACAGCATTTCTCCTGATGTTGTATAGAAGGCCTCTAGAAACTCCAGATTTATACTAGATTAACAATCCTGGTAGAAAGAGAAATCCTCTTTCTCAATAGTCGCAATAATTGGCCTAGTTTGGGTCATGTGTCCACCCTGATTCAATCACTGTGGCAGGAGAATAAAATATGATATTTTTTAAGGCCTTGTCACATACCTACCATGGAGTCTGGGTGTGATCAACTTCAAATGATCCATCTAACTAAGCATGAGGCAAGGTGGCTCTCTGGGGAAAAAAAAAAAGGAGGTGTTATTTTTCCAGAGGGAAGGGGAATGGATGCTGCTCAGTCTATAGATATCCTCCATGGTGAATGTTGTGCAAATGAAGGCAGGACTGAGGTGTGGAAAGCATTCATCTGCCTCTTCACCCCAGCTCCTGTCATCATTCTCAGAGATCCCTGTTTCCATTTAAACAACTCATCCAAAACCTCAAAATTCCTGGGCCTTTGTAACTCTCATAACTTTCATAAAAATTGCCTCCACTCCATTTCAACCTCACTCCCTGCACTTGGTCATTACCTGAAAATGCTCATGTCTCATCCTCTGGCCCCCTACACTTCACGCCTGCTCTGTGCCCCGTGAGACTCCTAGGTCCTTGACTTTTCCATTTATGAGCTACACATCACCCACTTGGCAAGCCCCCAGCCCTGGGATGATGCTACTCTCTACCTTTTTAACTCCTCAACTGGCTTGAAGCTAGAACTCACGCAGCTGTGAAGACTGGTGCCATCAGGAAAACGCTGCAGTTTCTAAAGTAGCTTTGTCTTTTGTCTTGGTTTAGTTTTGTCTTGTTTTTATTTAATCTTCCATGCCCTTCACAGATGCATTCAAACCTTCACCATCTCCTTCACAGCAGCCCATGGAGGCCATTAGGGGAAATCTTTCACAACTTTCCATTTTTTAATCCATACACTTTTTGCATCTGCACTAGAGAGGGCCTCCATAGGTTTTGCTTGCCCTGCATACATGTCCCTTTCTTCTGGTAAAATAGTGTCTCAGTTTTCCTTTGGGAAGAAAACCCTTGCTCCACTCAATGTGTCTGGTTTGAATGGGAGTGATTACATCCTTCGAATTTGGGTGTTCAATAAAAAGAGTCAATCTCCCTGGCCAGGGTGACTGTGTTTTGAATAGATACAGGACCAAAGAGTGTCCAATGAGAAACCACCTCAGAAATGATTCAGAGTGAGAAGTTTACATTCTGCTGGGATGACTAAGCTAGGAGGGTACAGTTTGTGCATTAATCACGAGTATGCTTATACCATGAGGATAGGTCTTACATGAGACTGGAGCCACCACAACTCTAAGAGATGAAAAAAAAAGAAAGAGAGGGAGTCAATGACATCATCTGAATCCCTAGATCTAGCTATTCCTGAAGGTGCTACTTCTGTACTTTTTAGCTAAAGGGGCCAGGAAATTCCCTTTTTCTGCCTAAGTCAGTCTAAACTCGGTTTCTCTTACTACTAACCAAAAACGTCCTGATCAATGTGTGCACATACCCTTATCTTCTTTATTCAGTACCAGGAAACAATACATCCGGGTTCTTGTTCAGATTAACCTCTCCATCAGTGCTGTTTATTTATTCAATAAATATTTCTTGAGAGCCTGCCTCCAGTCAGACATTGCTCCTGACACTGGGGAATACCATAGGAAACTAGATGAGATCTTTCCTTCATGGGGTTTGCTGTCTAGTGGGAAAAAAGGAGAAAATGAAAAAGATTAAAAATATAAAATTTGAGCTGTGATAAGTGCCATGATTAGTGCCAAGATGGAGAATGGCTGGGTGGTAGAGGGAGGAGGAGTGGGAACACTTCAGTTATCTTTTTAAAAATTGATGTGCACTTGTATATATTCTGAAGTCGTTGTGTATAGTGTTCAAGAAATGTTAATTAAGTTAGTTTCGTTGACAGCATTTTAAAAAGTCTGTTGTATCCTAATTGATTTTTGTCCACTTACATCGGTTACTCAGCGATGTGTTAAAATCTTAGCTTGTGGGTAGATTTGTCTATTTCTGCTTTTATTTATTTATTTATTTATTTTTAAAATAAGAAACAAGGTCTTTCTCTGTCACCCAGGCTGGAGTGCAGTTGTGCGATTATGGACCGTTGCAGCCTCAAACTCTTGGGCTCAAGTGATCCTCCTGCCTCAGTCTCCCGAGTAGTTGGGACTATAAGCATGAGCCACCACCCTCGGTTACTGTTCTTTCAAACTTTTCTGTGTGTGTGTTTTGTAGTCTACTTTTGCTATACATATATATCCTGAAACTGTGTTATTAAGTGCACACAAATTTAGAATTGTTTTGTCTTCTTGTTGAATGGATCCTTTCACCATCATGAAATGTTCCTCTGTATCTCTAAGTCCTACTTTCTGGTGGAAATTTGCTTTGGTGGCACATTACTACATTAGTATAGCCACACATTTTTTTAAATGTTAGTGTTTGTATAATGCGTATTTAATAGCTGCAAATATCTGGTCTCACAGTGATGATTGAGACCCAAACTATTCCATGTAGACAAATCATGTCTTAAAACTTTGTTAATTAGCCCTTTCTGATTAGCTGCACTCCAGTTGCCACAGGCTTGCCTTTACTATTCACTCCAAGGATCCAGGTACATTTCATTGTCCGGCAATAAATATTTATTAGTGTATTATGAGACAGATATTTCAGAAATTATCAGAGAATCTTAGAATTAAAAAGAGTTTGGAAAATACAAAAAGATGAACTCCTAAAGAAGATATATAGTCAGAAAGATAAGAATTAGTTCCAGAGGAGGAGAGCCTTGGGAAAGCTTCTTGGAGGATATTTGTTTAGGAATGGGAGCTTGAGGGTTCACTAAGTCAATAGGTGAGGTTAACAGAGATAATAATTTTCATCTAGTAGAAGCTTGAATAAAGAAATAGAAGCAAGGACACAAATAAAAAGTCCATTTTAAGGGAAGGTTGAGACAATCAAGATGAGGCTAGAAAGACAGGTCAGCCCTGTGGTGAAGAGGCAAGAATATAAACTTTAGGAATCTCCATGATGTACAAATTCACTAAGAGTCACCAGAGATACTTGAGCACAAAAGAGCCATTATTAAAGCTGCTGAAGTTTTGTCTTTTTGGTGTGTAATGTTTGGTGTAAGAAGAGCCAGTTAGGAAGGTGAGAGGAGATGAGGGTCAGTATTCTGGGGACAGAAGTTCAATGGAGAGCGTAGAGGATAGCTGTAAATAAGAAAGAAAAGCAACAGATATTAAGCTTTGACTGATACGCCACATTAACTGAGAGATGTGGTGTGTGGGGATGAATAACACATATTTGTGTGTGAATAGGCATATTTCTGAAATATTTTTGTTGTAGTTAAAATATATATAACATAAAATTTTCCATTTTAATGGTTTTCAAGTGTACAGTTCAATGGTATTGATTACATTCATGATGTTGTGCAACCATCACCATGATTTATTTTCAAAAGTTTCCATCACCCCAAACAGAAACTATGTAACCATTATGCAACAGCTTCTCACTCCCTGGGGGTATAGAGTCCACTTCTTACAAGTGGACACAATTGCACTCAACAAAAAAGAGGGAAAGGAAACTTCCCAGAAGCCCCCAGCTGCTCCTCTTCTGATCCCATTGGCCAGGATTGGTCACACGTCTGTGCTCCAGCTGCAAGGGAGGCTGGGAAAGCAGGTGACTGGCATTTTAAGTCTCTTCATAGGGATATGTGCTCTGCCAGAAAAGATGAAGGGAAGGGGAATGTGGTTGGGAAGACGGCCCAGTATGAAGAGCATTGAGGCCTGGCAGGAATAAGTGCTCAGCCTGCTCTGGGCATCAGTTTTACGTTACCCAGAGGGAGAGACGAGAGAGTTTCTTAATCCAGGGAAACTCCCTAAGTAGAGGGTGGTTAGGTGGGTGCCTAACTGCAACGTGTCAAAAACTATGAAAAAAAAAAAGAGTTTACAATCAATTGTAGAATAGAGACATCATACAATTGTACGCAGAGCTCCATGTGAAATATGATATGGAAAGGTGGGCAGTCAATTAAAATAAACTTTGTTACAATAAGAAATTATAAGAACAATGCCTATATGACTTATACAGTTTATTTTTACTAAAAATATTCACATATACATCCAGTCACTAATATTGTGATGCAGGAAAGAGTCTTTTGTGGGGTCTGAGTTTGCAGAATAAAGTTCTGTATCTTTTTTCTTTAAAGTGAAACAAAATACGTATGAATTAATACAAGTGCATAATCCTTCTGGAATTTTGTGGCTCTTGTTGCCAGCTGTTTGGAGTTTTTTCCTCACCCCCATCCAACAGATATGTTTTCTGAGACTTGCCTTTATTGATTATTTCCAAAGTGGTCAACTTAGAAACAGCAATGTTTCTTTAATGCTCATATTTCATTCGTTGGCATAATATTTAATTAAATTATATAGTGACAGTACTGAGTACATCTGCCATAAACAATTTAGACAGCAAATGCTATGGTCTCTTGGTCAGTAAACAACTCACAAGATGAGAGTGGAAGTCTATGGGGATGCTAAAGGTTACCTCTATGAGACATAATGCATTTGTCTGCAAGGAACACAATCTTTAACTGAAACAAGTTTTAAGCTTTGCTTTCAAAAAACTCTCAGTGCACAGAAAAAAAAACGCATTTTAAATTGTCCCTTAGCACATATGCAAGAGTATAAACTGAAGCAAATTTTCACAAGCAGCACTTACCTTTACTTTGTGGGATGCTATCTAACATTTTCTATTTTAGTCTATTCTTTCCTATTTTAATTCTATTAAAAATGCTAGTCATGACCCACTAATGTAGTCTCATGTCTCATTAATGGGATGCAACCCACAGTGTGAAAAACATTGACTTAACCCAATAGGACATTTATTATTTTGTGTAGGAGGATGTCTAGAGACAGAGAAGCCCTTGAGATGCTGCAGTAGCTCGGCAGCATCCTCAAGGTCACAGGTATTTTCCACAGACTTCTTTCTGCGATCTTCTGAGAATCAGGAATGTCTCCGCTCATGGTGTAAAATGGCTTCCACATCTAGCAGTTGTTACAAGTGGACACAATTACACCCAACAAAAAAGAAGGAAAGGAAACTTTTCCCAGAAGCCCCCAGCTGCTCCTCCTCTGGTCTCATTGGCCAGGATTGGTCACGTGTCTGTGCTCCAGCTGCAAGGGAGGCTGGGAAAGCAGGTGACTGGCATTTTCAGGCTCTTTATAGGGATATGTGCTCTGCCAGAAAAGACGAAGGGAAGGGGAATGTGGTTGGGAAGAGGGCCCAGTATGAAGAGCATTGAGGCCTGGCAGGAATGAATGCTCAGCCTGCTCTGGGCATCAGCTTTACTTTACCCAGAGGGAGAGAATAGAGAGAGTTTCTTAATCCCGAGAAACTCCCAAAGTAGAGGGTGGTTATGCTTAATTGCAACGTGTCAAAAGCTATGAAAAAAAAAGATGCACAGCTGTTATTGGTTCATACTGCAGGGCACTTACCTGGGCCAGGAAACTGGGGAGGCCTCTTCAGGGAAGCGACTCTGTTAAGCCAGTATGGGGAGATGGACCATGGTGATGGGGGGTGGGAATGGTGTTCCAGGCAGAGGGAAGAGCTTATGAGAAGGCTAAGAGGAAGGAGGGGTCATGGCTGAGGTGGCATATTTATTCTACTAGTTGTCCATCTCCTCTGGGCCCAGCCCTGTACTAGGCATCAATGGCTAAGAGAGTAATGGGACATCTCCTGCCCTTGGGAATGTCATTATCCATTAGGAAGGGTGATGTATGAACAGTCATAACTAGAAACCAAGGGGAACGTATGCCTTCAAAATGCTTTGATATCTCCTAGTGGAGGGGACTCAGGGGGCTTCCTTGGTGGCACCTAATAGGCAGGATCCGCATGTGTAGAGTTAGCAGGGGTCATGCCTTCCAGTGGGAGGGGCTGGTGTAAGCAAAGGCGTGGAGGCAGGAAGCAGAACCAGCGGTCACTTGGCTGGAGGGCTAGGCGCCTGAGGGGGAACCAGAGCAGGGAAGGTTAGGAGGTGGTTCCAGCCAGCATTGTCCCAGCTCCCTGCATTGAACCCCAGCCATCTGCAGCCCCAACCTTGGCTAACCCTCCTGGCAGTGAGTGTGACACTGGGCCCTAGGAGACAGAAGGAAGGACTCAGGCTTTGTTGTTGTTTAGTATATTTTTTCACCCAAAGCAGAGCGACTCCCAGGGAGAGGCCCTTGCCTGGCCCTTCTTCTTGGCACCAGCAAAGGCGCCTCTCCAGTCTCTTTGGAGAAGGACCAGTCTCTGAATGGTCAGAGGGTCGCTAGGTCCCGTGTCTCCCAGGATCTGCTGGGAGGGCTGCCAAGGTGGCACAGGCCCTGCTAGGGAGACCTCTAGAGGCAGTGAGGCTGGGGGCTGGGACATCCATGTTCCTGCCTTGAGGGGATGCCCAGGTCTGAAAGTCATGGTGATGGCCCAGGTGGAACACTCAGGGCAGGATTGGAGTAGTGATGGGCAAACCTTTGTGGCGGTCCCTGGGAGGTCCCTGGGAGGCCTAGAAGGAGCCACCAGGATGTGAGTTGAACAGTTTCACCTTTATGTGAGGTTTCCCAACCACTGGCATTTGGGGTGGGATAATGCTTTACTGTCAGGGGCTGTCCTGTGCATTGTGGGAAGTTTAGCAGCATTCTTGCCCTCTACACACTAGATGCCAGCAGCATCCTTCTCCAAGTTGTGACAATGAGAAAAACTCTCCAGACGTTGCCAAGTGTCTCCTGGGTTGGTAAAATTGCCTCAGTCTGGGAATTGAGACCTTAAGGTGAATAAAGAGAAATCTCAGAGCTTTCCTGTACAGGAGCATTCTGCTAGGACCACAGGAATAATTGCCCACCATTCTGGGACAATGCAGATGATAATTTAGAGATGGCAAAACTAGAGGCCACTGAGGTCAGCCTCTTGGCTGGAGGTCTGGGCACCAGAAGGGGAGCCAGATGGACTAAGGCAGGGAAGGTTAGGAGGTGGCTCAGGCCAGAGCCTCATGTATGGAGCCTTTGGGGTTGGTCTGGGTCGGGGTGATGGCGAGGAAAGGGAGGGCAGTGATGGGTCTGAGAGGTGTTTCGGTATTGGGTTTGTGGAAGAGGGAGGCGCTGAGGGTGGTTTCTGGTTTCTGGTTCAGGCCACTGTGCAGACTGCTATTTCAAGAGCAAAGATAGGGCACCGGGACAAGGAGTAGCTGGGGTCAAGTGGCTGCGGGGAGGAAAGCCAATACTCTGAACTCAGGCCTCCTTCTCTGGTCACCCCCACCCTCTCCAGCCCTGTCTGATATTTGTCCCTCAGCATCTCTGAGAACCAGCCCTCATGGCTGCTGCCTCCAAGGCAGGGAGAATGAGCAGAATCTTGATGGGCCACTGGCCTGGCTGGAGCAGCCTCACGTCTTTCCAGCAGAAAGCTGGGGCTCTGGCTGTGTTGTTGCTACCGTCTGACATTAGTTCAATTTGGCTTTTTGTGGACCAGAGCCTGGGGGAGGGTTTCTAGTCAGGTTGTTAATGGCTAGGGGAGGAATGGGGAGCTAGAGAAGATGTCACTACCCCTTCCCTGAGCATCACACGAGAGAAGGCCTTGGCCTGAGAAGACTGGACTGGAGGCAGCTGGCCCTTTAAGAAGAACTGTTCTCAGCAGGACTTCCGTGTCTTCTGGGAAAGGGTAGGTTTCATGAGCAAGGGTGACCTTCCATGAAGGCTGGGCTCGTTTGGTGAACTCGTGCTTCTTGGGAGTTGGGCCTTGGACAAAGGGATCTGCATGGTGACCACGAGCCAAGACTCTGGCTGGAGGAGAGTGATGGCTTTACACTTGGGCTTGCTCTCCCCATCCTCCTCTTCCCTCCACTGCTGTCCTTCTACCACTCTTTCCTCTTCCTTCTTCTCAGCAGCGATTGACCCTTTCTGGAACATTTGGTCCCCTTCCAGGCCTTCTGAGGTCTGTCAAGAACAGAGTCTGCCCTTGCAGACAGAGGACATTGAAATGCAAAGGCAAGCTGTCCAAATGGCAATTCAGGAGGTAGAATTCAGCACTAAATATATACTCTGAGGAGCCCAGTGACCATCTCTTCGCTCTGAGCCAAGACAAGCATATGCTTTCTGTACCTTTGCACGAGTTGCTCCGTTTGCCTTAAATGCCCCCTGTAGTCGACTCTTGACATTGTCTTTGGCCACCCAGCAGCCGAATGCCCTTCCTATGATTCTTAGTTAGTGCAGAGTCTATCCCCTGGAATAAGAGCTCAGAATTCCAACTCCTACTTTCTCATCCTGTCTTGCAGCTAGGGTGTGGCATGTCACCCAGACTCTACTAATCAGATGTGCTTGGCATGGCCTTGACATCAGGAGCTGTTGAAGCAGAATAGTAGGGACCTGGAGAACCCCCTCTGGTGATGGAAGCTGTGGTGTCCTGTGCTGGGGGTGAGGTGGCAGTGATGTCCTCTTTGGATCGGTTCTGTGACATGCTTTAGGGCAATGCTCTCAGCTGTGTTGCCTAGAATGTGGTTATCCATCCCGCCCAGCAGTTTTGAGAGCTCCTGCCATCCTTTTAATGAATTATTTTCCTGTTTAAAAGAGCCAAAGTCAGCACCTATACTTGCAACTATGAACTCTGATTAGTATGCTCCTCTCTGTAGAAAATGTTTATGTTCCCTACAGATTCATATGTTGAAATCTTAATACCCAGTGTGATGGTATTTGGAGGTGGAGTCTCTGGGAGATGATTAGGGCATGAGGGCATGGCCCTCATGAATGAGGTTAGTGCCCTATAAAAAAGGCCCCAAGGCTCCAGAGAGCTTCTTTGTCCCTTCTACCATGTGAAGACACAGTAAGAAGATGTCTACTTATGATCCAGGAAGGGAGTCCTCACCAGACACCGAATCTGCCAGCACCTTCACCTTGGAATTCCCAGCCTCTAGAACTATGAGAATTGATTTCTGATGTTTATAAGACACCCATTCTATGATATTCTGTTATAGCAGTCCCAACTGACTAAGGCGCTCCCCCTCTTTCTTCCACTGCTTGGCAAACTCCAACTCATCTTTACACAATCTACTCAGATAGCACCTCTTTCAGGAAGCCCTCTTGGATTCCTCAGGCAGTGAGTAGCTAAAGCATCTGGGCTCCCAGGTGCGTACAAAGTATTACGAGGGCTGTAGGAGGTCAGGAGATAGTTCAGATGCACTCGCTGAAAACATGTAGATAATTTATCAGTCTACGGGGCAGTAGAGAGGGGAGGAGGAATAGGAAGGGAGGTAGTAAAACAAAGTGGTGACAAGCTTGAGCCCTGGAGTTCAAATTCTGGCTCAGACACATGCTGGCTATGTGGTTCTAGGCAATTTACTTAAAATCTCTGTGCCCCAGTTTCCTCCTCTGCAAAATGGGAGCTACTACAGGACCTATTTCATAGGATTGTTGTGAGGATTAAAAATAATACATGGGACATCCTTTAGAAGAGTTCCTGGCACTTGGCAAATACTCAATAAATGTGAGTTGTGATTTTGTCAGGTAGCAGGGTGCAGCATCAAGTCAGGAGATGTAAGTTCCACCCTAGCCTGGCCATCAACTCCCTGGGGGTCTTGTCAAAGCTGTTAGAAATAAAGAGAATCCTATTTCAAAGCAGCTTAAGCAAAGGAAATGGAAGTCTTTCATGGGACCCAAAAGTGGAAAGTAAAAAGATGGAAAGTCACAAAGGCCCGGAACCAGGAAATGGAAGGTCAAGGTCACCAGGCAACTATGTACTCTATCTTGCTCTTCTTTTCTGAAGTCAGTCAGTCTATCTTCTCTGCTGCTTCTTACGTGTCCACACATGGGCTTTCCATGTCTTTCTGTGTACATAGCTCCCAAAGTTACGTGCAGAAACCATCTAATGGTCTCTGAATCCCAATCCTCAGTTCCCAGCAGAGATTCTCAGATGAACTCAGCTTGGATGAGGAGTCCATCCCTGGAGTCCTCAGTCATTCAGCTGAGTCCATCCAATCAGCTGTGGCCAGGAGGTGGGGTCAATGTGGTACAAACCTGAGCTGGGCAGACTGGCCCTCTCTTTGTCTCAGCTCGGACATATATAGAAAGGTTTCATGAACGTATTAGTTGGAATGTTTTCAGCTGCAAGTAACAGAATACTCAACTAAAAGTAGTTTAATTATCAAATACCTTTATTCTCTTAAATAACAAGAAGTCTGGAGCAGGTGTGTTGGGGTTGGTTTATGGCTCAACCTTGTCATCAAGAAGCCAGCATCTTTTCGTTCTTCAGCTCTGCCGTCCATAGCCTGTTGCTTTTTGTTTTTAGACTTGTCACGTCATGGCTGCAAAATAGTTGTGGTAACTCTAGATATCACACCTTCACTGGACAGTATCCAAACCAGGAAGTATAATGCTTTCTTCCTGCATCGATTAATTGAGGAGTCTGTAAGGTTAGAGATTTCATCTTACATTTCCATTGGTCAGTGCTACATATACAAGGGAACCTGAGAAAATATCTGCCATTTCCAACTTCGACTATTGGAGAGAAAATTCACCAGGAAGGAAGAAGGTGTTGGGGAATAGCTGTTGAATAGGCAAGTAACCGTGTCTGTCATAGTGAGAGTCATTCTAGTCTAGTCAACTGCCAAAGTAGGGTCATTCTAGAAAATACCATTCATTGCTTAAAATAAAAGCATTAAAAGTAATGCTCAGTGTTGTTTTTGCTGATAGAAATTTAGAAATCATTGATGTACAAATACATCACATCCAAAAGGCTGTGTTTAAGTCTGTTTCTTTCTAAGCCTCTGCAGTATACTTGTCTGTATAAAGTTGAGTTTCACAAAAGGACCGGTGATGTGCTGGCATTGATTCTGGCTCTACTTGGTGCTTTTCAGCTCTTCAGAAATGTATCCAAAGATGTTTTTACTTTGACTTTCTTCTTTTCATGGTAAGAAGACACTTCTTTAAACAGCTCATGGGCCAACACTAATGACTAACACGATGGCCAAGACTAAAATGGATGCGCATGACTGCTGCACACCATCTGTGGGGAACAGGCGGAGCTGGCCTACTTTCCCTTTAGTGCATGGCTTTATTCTTATCTGTGAATGTTCGTAAGTAGAGAAGTTTCAGTGCAGATGTGAAATTGTTTTTGAAATATTGGTGGCTCTTATAAGTTGTGTTCTTTTTTTTAAAAGAAGCTTTTCTTTGGTTTGATGTTCACTGAGGGTAGAAAGAAAGCCCAAAGAAAAAGAGGCAAGGGTCCTGTAATGCAATGACTTCTTCCCCCAGTGCATGGGTGCAAAGTCACAAAGCCATGGACGGCTTGTTTGGAGGCCCTGAGTTCATTCTAGACCGTAGAAGTCATCAACATGCCTTGTGGCAGAAGGCTCTGGTAAAGAGAGCCCAGGCTTTGAAGCTAACTGTCTTGGGTTTCATGGCCATCTCTTCCACTTCTTTGGCTAAAAGGCCAGCAATGAGCAAGCTCGTCCTCAGTTTCCTCAACTTGAGCAATGTCAAATTCTATTTTTAGGGTCTTGGTGTGGATCGTGGAAGTTTGCTGGGTGACTTCTGATTCTGAAGATTGGAGTCTACCTCCAACATCATGATTATCTCCTCTTCTTCCTCCTCTATCTTCTTTTCCATTATCATCATCATCATAATCATCATGATCATCATCACCATCTGTGAGTGTAATATTGTCCTAGGCACTGCCCCGAGTCCTCTACCTATTTAAATTAATTGAATCCCTGTGGTGAACATGCAAGGTAGGTACTATTACTGACAACTCACAGATTAGGAGGCTGAGGCTCAGAGAGGTGAGAGGATTTGCCCAAGGTCAACCCAGCTGGTAGGTGGCAGAGTAGAGATCAGAACTTCCAGGCTAGGATTTGTTTTATTTAGAAGCCACTCTGTCCCCTTGTTGTTTCCAGTGCTTCCCAAGGAGCCCATGTTCCTCAAATAAACAGACCCTAGAATAAAGCTGTAGCCCCAAGGACCAGGCCTAGGAAAAGCTTTTGTGCAGACTCAGTGGCTACCAGCCTCCTCTCATAATCAGATAACCCTCCTGGAGAAGGAGCTTAGGGGTCTTCGCCCCAAGTGGCCTATGCCTCAAGTGGATTTTACTCCCATAGCGGGACATTTGGGGTTTTTGCCTGCTCATTATCCATCCTCTCTTCTTTTGATGACAGCACCCCAATTTTTCCTTTGGGGAAATCACCTCAACTCCACTCTTAACGTGTTTAGGGAGACTGACTCCTCTCTTTTCTCCCCACTTCCCACCCACATGTTAGTGGTGGTCGCATGATCTAGTTTTGACCAATCAGAGTGTTCTTCTCATCAGACCAAAGTTCAAGTTGTCTAATGTTCTGCAATCCTGGGACTTTTGTGAAACTGTTGGGAAAGACAGCTTCTTTTCTGCTGGTGGGCTCCTGGGTCCACTGAATGCAAAAGGCTTTCTGAGAATCTGAGGCACAGGGGTGACAGAAGATACATGTGAGCACCTGGATTCATCAGTTCCTGAAGCCAGTGCTGTCTCCTGTAATGGGAAGAGTCATGACTGATATGCCTGAAATATACTGATTGCGGCACAAATTGTGCCAGAAAAAAATTGATTGATATATTCATGTTCATAGGAGATTGTCATCCCCACCCTCTCACCACAAGTTCAAACACTTTTTTGGTGTATAACTTTGGTTTGGAGACTGCTTCAGTTTGGCTCTTTTTGACGCAAGTAACTGTTAGTTACCTCTTGGAAAGGGAGACTCAATGAAGGAACTCTCTTGATGGGAACTGGAATTGGGGTTCAGGCAGGAACTGAGGCAGCCCTGGAGCTGGAGGCTCTATGTATCTTTGTGGCAGTTCTGTTTCTCTCTGCTCTTGTGTGCTCTGTTCTAGTTTCATTCACCAGGGCCTCTGCCTTCTCATGAGTTCTGCTCCCTAAAATCTCCATGAGCAGATGGTCCACCATGGCCCTGACTCCAGCATGTGATATCCTTTCCATTTCGGTTCTCACTGGAAACTCCCCAAGGAGGAATAGGATTAGTCCAGCTCATCCCTTCCTGACACATCTCCGGTTGCTGGTTGGTCTGTGGATTCCTAGGTTTGCTGTCCATCTCAGGTCGTGACAGCTGTGCCTGGGGTCCTGGGTGGGTCTGATGCCATGCAGTATCCAATCAGCTGTGCTGTCATGTGGCTCACTTAAGTCTTCCCCTTGAGGAGGAGCTGTGAGGGGGCAGTGCTGTGGTTGACATCTCTTGTGAAAGAAAGGCTCTATTTAAACCATACTTAATTGTCAGTGAGTCATAGTGAGCAACATTTCATGGGGGTGCTCAAATTACTCTCATGGAGCTATGGCTTAAGTGGGAAGATGGACAATGGATGAGAAGACACTCCCATTTACACTAACCATGGTCAGTGATGAAAGATAGGTGGCTGTCCTAGACAGCTGTGGGAAGGCCCATTGCAGAGTGTGCAGTCGGAGAAGACTCATTGGAGGAGACATCATTTGAGCTAAAGTTTGACCAAAGGATCCAGATGGATCATTCTGGTAGGCAGAGAAACAGCATATCTAAAAGCCCCAAGTTGGAAATGAAACTGTTTTGAGGAATTAAAAATGAACTTGTGACTGGAGCATTCAGGATGTGAGAGAGAGAGAGTTTTAAGATGTAGTGAGAGATGGCCGGGTGCAGTGGCTCACACCTGTAATCCCAGCACTTTGGGAGGCCGAGGCAGGCGAATCATCTGAGGTCAAGAGTTCAAGACTAGCCTGGCCAACATGGGGAAAACCCGTCTCTACTAAAAATACAAAAAATTAGCCAGGTGTGGTGGTGGGCGCCTGTAATCCCAGCTAGTTGGGAGGCTGAGGCAGGAGAATTGCTTGAACCCGGGAGGTGAAGGTTGCAGTGAACCGAGATCATGCCACTGCACTCAAACCTGGGCAGCAGAAGGAGACTCTGTGTCCAAAAAAAAAAAAAAAAAAAAAAAAAAGATGTGGTCAGAGATGTAGCAGGACTTGTATCACACATAGGTCCTGGTACGTACGACATTGATGTTTTATTCTGATTGCAACAGGAAGTCGTCAGTAAGGATGATCCAATTTGTACTTTCAAGGTCTGTCGCCTTAGGAAAGTCATGTTATATCTCTGAGCCTTTTTTTCCTCCTCTGTAAAATTTAGATGAGAATTGAGCCAATTTTTGAAAGACCCTGTAAATATTAAATAAGAAAATGGTTAAATAAGATGAACTTGTTTGAAAACAGCTGTGTCTTGGCAGACCTCTGTAAAGATTTCCTTTTTTTTTTCCTTAGAAAAGAAACAGGAAATTGTCATCTATCAGTAAACTCTCTTCTCCTTTGACCAACCTAGGTACATTTTGGACTCATGGTTTCACTTTTCTATTCTCTCAGCTTATACCCAGATTTGGCTATTGTCTGCTCTCTCCTCATTCGTGTGTGTGTGTGTGTGTGTGTGTGTGTGTGTGTGTGTGACAGAGTCTTGCTCTATCACCCAGGCTGGAGTGCGGTGGCACAATCTCAGCTCACTGCAGCCTCCACCTCCTGGGTTCAAGCAATTCTCCTGCCTCAGCCTCCCGGGTAGCTGGGATTACAGGTGCCTGCCACCATACCTGACTAATTTTTGTATTATTAATAGAGACGGGGTTTCACCATGTTGGCCAGGCTGATCTCGAACTCCTGACCTCAAGTGATCTATCTGCCTCGGCCTCCCAAAGCGCTGGGATTACAGGCATGAGCCACCACGCCTGGCCCCTCCTCATTCTTTTGTTGAGGACTTTGCACATAGACTGTTTGGGAATATTGCATCTCATAAATCTTTTGCATTGTTCATCAGTCTGAATCCCGTTTCCATTACTTCAGCCCTTCTCGGGCAGAGTTCCTTACCCTGTTTAGCATTTATGTCACTTTCCTTAAATAGACCTTCTCTTGATTTCATCTGAACTGCTATGCTTTATGGAGATTTTTAGTTGAATGGGGGAGGTTGTGATTTTATCGTTAACCCTGTGGGGAAGACAGATCACACTTGTGAGGGTATGTTGGAGAGAACCTTGGAGCCAGAGAGAACAGGGTCCAAGCTCTTGAGTTCCTCTTTTCTGGCTGTCAGGCCCTTGGCAAGTGACCTCACCAGTCTGACCTCCAGTTCCCTCATCTACAAACATGAGGATATAAATAGTGCTGACCTTGCTGGGTTATTGGGTCTGGCATGGAGTAGGTCTTCAATGATATTAGTTCATGTCTCTGTCTACTGCTCCCTCTACCCCCTGCCTCATGCCTTGTTCTTTGACCTTTGCATTGATGATCTTTAGTCTGATTCTTGGCATGCTCCTTTTCAGAATCCATGAGCCTCTATAAGCATCTATTCATGTTCCATGCATTGCGGTCTTTGGGGTTAGGCTGACTTGGGTTCCAATACCAAGTCTCCTGCTTAGCAGCTGTGTCACTTGAACTCTTGGAGACTCACTTTCCTCATGGGCCAGTGGGAGATATTACGAGTACTGCTATGGCTGGAATGTGTGTCCCCTCCAAAACTCATTTTGAAATTTAATCCCCAATATGGCAGTATTGACAGGTGGGGCCTTTAAGAGGCCACTGGGTCCTGAGGGCTGTGCCCTCATAAATGGATTAATGGGTTATCATGGGAGTGGGACTGTGGCTTTATAGGAGGAGGAGAGACCTAAGCTACCAAGCTCAACCCCCTCGCCATGTGATGCCCTGAGCTGCCTTGGGACTCTGCAGAGAGTCCCCACCTGCAAGAAGGCCCTCACCAGATGTGGCCCCTCTACCTGAGACTTCGCAGCCTCCATAACTGTAAGAAATAAATTCCTGTTCTTTATAGATTATCCAGTTTCAGATATTCTATTATAAGTGACAGAAAATGGACTAAGACAAGTACCAATCTCTGAAGTTATCACAAACATTGACTGAAATAATATTCTGGAAACACTTAGTGCAGAGCCTGGTATATTGTAAGTGGTCAATAAAAGGTATTGCTATCACCATACCTTTGTAGGAACACTAGACTCTAAACCCCTGGAGGCAAGGACCGTGTTTCTCCATCTTTGTACACCCTTATCCTTGCAAAGGTCCTGGAACACCATGGGCCCTCTGCTGGTTTCAGTTCCTTCCATCTCCTATAACAAATATAGAGCTGCTTTGCTGCCAGCTTGGCTGGAACACTGGCATCTCCATAAAATCCCACCTGCTTACACAAATGCTACTTTCTAAGGTCCTAGAGATAGGGTGGGATCACGAAGTGAAATGCCTCAGGACTTGACTGAGTGATCCAACTGCCACTTGCTGTTGGGAGGATGGGGAAGGTGGACGGAAGCCATGACCCCAGCCAGGGCCTCTCTAAAGAGAGGGGCCTCGCTCCAGAGCTGCTTGTCTTATTTATGTGTTCTCATCTCATTATTTTTCTGAGAACCTTTTTAGAATTTCACTGGGAGTCAAAAAACACATTTTGCCAAATTCAGAGGCCTTGTAACCACAGGGCCTCAGCCTAGTGACCAAACCGAGACCAAACAGTAACCTTCTGGCGCTGTTTACAGCTGGCAAAAGACCACTTTGGGTTTCTTAGTAAAAAGAGTTAGAAAATTGTACGAAAAGGCTCAGAAGACTCACAGACATCAAATAGCCCTAACCAAACCGATGTAATTAGTTAAGTATAAATGAATCAGAACCATATGGCTTAAACGCTAAAGGAAAAAGAGTTGGAGGAAAAAATGTCCTCTGGGATTTCATCAAACAAAAATTGCTGGAAAAATTGTTGATGTTCACCAAGCTCAGACCCCAACTGGGTGCCCTCCAATCCTGCCTTAGCATTTCTCTCCTTCCCAGGTATTCTCCAGGAAGCAAGGGTGACGTCTGGGTCCCGCTCTCTTGATGCTGGGCATCACAGGGGTGGAGGAGGTGTGGAGGGGGCACTAAGGCTCAGGGAATCTGGGGAGCCCTGAGAAGGGGTGCCCAAGTCAGCGCTTGGCAGATTGGGAATGCCTTCCCTGTGGAGAAGAAACTGAGCCAGGATTACAAGTAGACGAGGGATTGGGGGGCTGGGGTGGAGTGGGCATTTTGGAGGAGGCAGTGGCGTATGCACGTGCACAGAGGATAGACTAAACCTGGGACAATCATGGAACTGCAAGAAATTTGGAGCAGCTGGTTCTCAACTCATGCCTTCCTTCCCTGGCCACCCAATTAAAGGCACACGGCCCCTTCCATTCACTATCAATCACATCGCCCTGTGGCATTTTCCTAGCAACACTTTTCACAGTGTTTCTTTCACAGAAAGAAATGAGAACATTTCTTTCTTTCTCTCATTGTTATTTACATTCCCTGGCATATAAGCTTCTTAAGAGCACGGCTCTTGTTTGTCTTGTTCCCCCACTGTGCACTGTGTTTCTAGCAGCTAACACAGCATCTGACTTGGAGTGGCTGACTGCCCAATACATACCTGAGGAATGAATGAATGGAGAGTGATGAGTGAACGGCTGGAGAGTAGAAGACATGAGGCATGGGGACAGAAGAAAGACTGGAGAAGTGGGCAGGCGCCAGGCCTGGGAGACTTTGTACCTGGTGCTAAGAGGCCCCTGAAGGTAATGGGAAGCCAAATAAGGGTTTCTAGGAGGCTGTGGTGAGGATGCGATAAGGTAACACTGTGTTCTGTTGTTAGGAATCAGTGAAGGTGGGAAACCTGGAACCCCGGAGAAAATGAGTGACAGCCAAATCCTCTGTTTGTTTGGCATTTCCCCATCATCCCTCAGAGGGTGTGTAAGGTAGTGAGCAGTGTAGAATAGGTACTTAATTAATGCTGCGGAGTTAATAAGGGGTAGATGACTCTCAATTGCTACATGCAAGCCGTTATTTTCTCATTTAGAAAAAGGATCTTGTGGCTCACTGTGGAAAATCATCTTCCAGAAAAAAAGGAGACATGTGTATGTCTGCTCTGTCTAGAATGTTTTCTCTGAACCAGAATCTCTTTCCGTAGGGTGGCTGCCCTTGGCAACTCTTGGGTTATATGAAGCTGGGCGGGAGATTCCTCTGACATTTCAGCAGGGTCACGAGTGGGTGGGATGGGGAAGCTCCGAGCTGCAAAATAGGTAAGTTGCTCAATGTCCCTGGAAAACCTCCGAGGACAGAACTGAGTGTGATTTGGGGGAGTATTTTAGGTTCAGAGACATCTTTATGTTAGGCAAGAAATTCATGCCCCAGGCTCTTGGAGTTGCTCATAACAGTGTGTTATTGCTGGAAGCCCCAGAGGAGCTTGGACTCAGCTCCCTTCGCAGGGGGCTGAGCCTCTCTGAGAAAGCTGTTTACTTCCCCGGACACATCAGTCTCACTTACCCATGTTTATTGCTTTTGCTCCTCCGCTTTACCCCCCAGCCCTCAGGTGCAGGAGAAGCCGGTCCTATTCTCTGTACAGAAGACACTGCAATCACCGTAGCTAGTTCTTCCCAAGTGTTTGCCATGTACCCGCTCTCATTCCAGGCGTGTTCTAGGTGTATCATCTAACTGGGCCTTCAGAGCTCAGAAGCTCAGAGAGCTGAAATCACTTGCTCAAGGTCATACAGTCAGTACCAGTGGAGGCTTGAGCACTGCCCCTCTTAGAGTCCCTCACCTCAGGTGATTTTAACCCTTACACATGGAGCTTGCCAGAAACTCAAGCCCACCCTTTTCCTCCACACCATTAACTCTGCCCTGGTTTTATCAAGAAGCATCTGCCTTCTCTTCTGGATTTAAATAGTAACATTTGTAGTGAGCATCTGTGGGCTTGGAACTATTCAGTGGCCAGCAGCACTTCCATTCCCTATGGAGACCCACCCTCCGTTGTGTGCAGTCATGGCACAGTGGGTGATGAACCTGTCCCCTACACAGAAGCACAAAACCCAGTTCTCCCCCTCTCTTCTCCAGCTGCAACCAAACGGTGTACACATAATCCAGGCTAGGGTAGCCACATGTTCCCTCCAGGACTTGGACCCTTGAGTGAGTGATTTGGGGCCGGGAGGAGTGGCTGGAGGCTCTCCAGGCCAGCGGCAGTGGTGGCGTGCTGGCCACCCATTCTCGTGACCTTGCTAAGGCCCCTGTTGCTTAACTCTCTGGCAAGCCCTTGGTTTCTGGCCATTTTCCAGACTTCATCACTCTTCTCTGCCAACTCTATGAGCCCCTGATAGCCTTCCAATAAATTCCACTTGATTACCACATGGCTTGCAATCAAGAACCCAGCCTAACACACAACCACTTATTAAATACGAAGTAAGAGCCAGACACTTGACATGTGACATCTTGTCAGATCCTCAAGCACCCCGGTGAGGAAAGCGTTATTATCCCTGTTTTCCAAATGAGGACACTGAAGCTCAGGGAGCTGGGTGATGCCCAGCTGCAGAGTGGCAGTGCTGGCATTTGAAGCCAGGCCTTTCTGATTCTGAATTCCATGCTTTCTTACTTGCCTTTTTCATCTGCTCCAGCTTGCGATGCCTTGGAGAGGTGGCGCTGACTAGCCTGGGACTTCCAACATACAACCTACATTGCTGGCCTGAGACTTGTGGCAAAAAAGACTTTTAAAATCTAATTTGCTCACATACATGAACACCTGCCAGGAAGGAATTCGATGCCTTTGGTCTAAACATGGAAAAGCTGAGTTCATTTGCCCCAGAGGGGGCACCTGCAGGGAAAAGGAAAAATGCTTTTAACCCTTTCCTTGAGTCAGAAAATGAGGCCACCAGATTCTCCTTTCATCCTTCAAGTATCAGAAAAGTCTGTGCTGCGAATTCCACAGATGAGATTCATTGCAAGATGTGAGGGCAGAGGAAATCCATGGAAATGGTGAGTTCTTTCATATTTGTGCCTTTCTATTGTCAGTTTGGGGACATTTGAAAGAAGTTTGAGGTGCTTATAAATAACCCATTTATTTTTATGTAGCTTTCTGGGGGAAATTTTGGAATTCCTCAAATCCAAGAATTTTGAGATTTTAGAACCTCCAAGAGGCCTGACCTGTTGACCAGTCTTCATGCCCCAACCACCTCTCCAGTGACTCCTCATAACTATAATTTATTTCTTTTCTATTCTCTTTTTTCGAGACAGGGTCTCACTCTCTCATCCAGGCTGGAATGCAGTGGTGTGATCATAGCTCACTGCGGCCCTGATCTCCTGGGCTCAAGTGATCCTCCCCACTCCACCTCCCAAGTAGCTGGGATTATAGGCATGCCACCACGCCCAGCTAATTTTCTATTTTTTATTTTGTAGAGATGGGTTTTCACCATATTGCCCAGGCTGGCCTCGAACTCCTAGGCTCAAGCAATCCTCCTGCTTTGGCCTCTCAAAGTGCTGGCATTGCAGGTGTGAGCCACCACGTCCAGCTTTGTACTTTCTTAATGATGTGAAAAGACAGCTGAGTAAATCTGTAGCTGAGAGTGCAGGAAAAAGAAACTCTATCACACACTCTTTTGTCAACCGAAATGCAGAAATCCACATTCAAACTGGATGCACGCATTCAGCAACTGGAAGCTGAGTTCATATTTCATTGCCCATCTACCCTGACCACTTTGCAATCACAGGTTTGGAAGGACCCACAGCCATTCTGTGGAAATGGATCTGCTTTCAGGACCGAATCTCAGACTTTTCAAGAGTCATACCTCTTGGGAAAGGTTTCAGTGGCTGCCTTTGCTGTACAGACCTGGAGATGGGTTTGATGATCGGACACCTGAACTATCTGTGTGGCTGAGTTTCGAGAAGACCTGCTAGGGTGAAATGAAAATGGTACCTACTAGGAGCCCTAGTGGCCTTGATGGTGGAGGTGAGCATAGATCCTAGAACTATATCCTCATGTGTCTCACCATGTGGTCAAGCTCTGGGTAGTGTTTGGACTCACATGTATATGTGAAATTCATTATTTTTTATAGGGTGCAAACATTGAGCTGTATCTACCCCACAGTAATAAAGGATGGCTTTAAGGAACAGAAACCCATTTAAAATTGCTCATATAAAAGGGTGACTAACTGAGGATTAAAAAGGGGATCCTCATCAAAAGAAAGCACAGAGAGTAAAGCTCAACCTGTGGGGGCTAGAAAGCAGGCTGACAGCTCGTCTTCCCATTTCTCCTGTTGTGGTGCCGTCTGGCATGTCTGCTCTCTCTGGGAGGCCGCAGGCCAGCCTCCCTGCCTCCTTGTGGTTTATCTTTTTTCTTTTCTTTTTTTTCTTTTTTTTAGATGGAGTTTCACTCTTGTTGCCCAGGCTGGAGTACAATGGTGTGACCTTGGCTCACTGCAACCTCCGCCTCCTGGGTTCAAGTGATTCTCCTGCCTCAGTCTCCCAAGCAGCTGGGATTACAGGCGCCCGCCACCACACCCGGCTAATTTTTTGTATTTTTAGTAGAGATGGAGTTTCACCATGTTGGCCAGGCTGCTCTGGAATTCCTGACCTCAGGTGATCCACCTGCCTCGGCCTCTCAAAGTGCTGGGATTACAGATATGAACTACTGTGTCTGGCCTGTGGTTTCTGTGTCTCCACAAGTTTGCCTTCCACCGAGATTTTGGCACCACCTCCTGCCTCATCTCCATATGACTCTACAAGTTCAGCACCATCCACCAAGGCTGCTGGTCTGGGGCTTTCTGATGCTTTTGGTGGGGACAGTATATCAGTTATCTGTTGCCACACTAATGCTGGGTAACAATCATTAACACCTCAGTGTCATACAACAATAAACATTGATTTTTGCACACTAGTCTAAGGGTTGCTATGTGGTTCAGCTGTGTTGAGCTGAGCCTGGCGGGACTCGCTTATGTATCTTTGGTCAGCTTTGGGTTAGCTGGATGGCTTTGTAAGTCTTGGACAGGTGCTTTCATATGTCTGAACCTCACCTGAGACAAATGGGCTGACTTGGCGCTGCTCTATGTGGCTCATCCTCCAATAGGCTAGCTTGCTTATGTCCTCACACAGAAGCAGAGATGCAAGCGAGTGAGAAGGTGGAAGCACTCAGGTCTTGGGCCTTAGTCTGAGAACTAGAACACCACCCCTTCCGCTGCATTCTCTTGTCCAAAGTAAGTTACAAGGCCAACTCAGATTCAAGGAAGGGGGAAACAGGCTTCACCTCTTGATGAGAGAAGCTGCAAAGTCACATTACAAAGGCCATGGCTACTGGGAGGCATGAGGACTTGGGGTAATAATTACTTGTGTAATTGTTCTGTCACAGACGGGGAATCTGATTGGCTCTCAGCAGGCCTGCGGATTAGTTCCATTTGGTTCAGGTGCCATCTGACGTTTGGAGGTGTGTGTACATGGAGTAGGGGAAGGGTCAGAAGAGATGCAGCAGCCCCAAGAATACAGTATTTAACTTTGGCCCAAGACACCCACTGTGTGTTATGTTCCTCATCAGATTAACTGGTTGAGGAATGGGCTTCAAAGAAAACCGAATTGGGCCAGTCACAGACAACCCTAAGGTGGTTATTTAAGCCACTCTGGTAGGCATTTACTCTTTCCTTCTGAGTTGGGGCCTTAGATGAGGGAAGTTCATAGCTACAGCAGCTGTTTTGCCATCTTGCAAACTCAGGAAGCCAGAGTGGAACATAGAGACAGAGAAAGACCAGACCCCAGGGTCTAAGGTGCTGAGTCAAGTCATGCATGAAACCATCTGAGCCTGGACTATTTAATTACACACATTTTAGCTTAGCCTATTCTAGGTTGTGTTTTCTGTCACTTTCTACCTAATGGGTTTTGACCAGGGTCCTGACCAACTGCCACCTTTTTGGGGACAAGGTCTGGCTCTGTTGCCCAGGCTGGAGTGCAGTTGCACAGTCACAGCTCACTGCAGCCTTGGTCAATATTGCCAGGAAAGTGGCAGACATGTTGATTACACGAGTGTAGACTCAACATTTTGAGGATTAAACCATCACTAGTTCTGGGCCTATCACTGTATATCACTGCAGAAATAAAGCTGATATACTTGGATTTTTGCATTGCATTATATAACTGCTAAAGCCTATTTAAAAATTATCTCCTCATTATTATTAATGTAAATTTCATACAGCTCACATTTCCCTGGACGCTGTGGATATTCCTGATATAGGGTAGAAAACAAACAGAAAACAGAACTTTGCCACTCATCAGGAGCTCCCCATCTCTTGTCCTCATCTATCTCATCTGTGAGGAGAGAGCTGGGCAAAAAGCTAGCCGAGTCACCTTCTAAGTGAGTACACAGCTCCTTCCCATTTCTTCTACCTACAAGAACAATAGCTGCTATTAGGTGGTTACCCTGGGATAAGTACCTTACATGCATTATCTCTTCATTGCATGTGTCAAAATGTGTAACTGGATGCTTTTTGACTTTCAATATTTTTTTTTTTTTCTGGAGACAGGGTCTCACTCTGTCACCCAGGCTGGAATGCAGTAGTGTGATCTTGGCTCACTGCAGCCTTGACCTCCTGGGCTCAAGTGATACTCCTGCCTCAGACACCCAAGTAGCTGGGACTACAGGCATGCACCACCATGCCCTACTAGTGTTTTGTATTTTTTGTAGAGACGTGGTTTCACCATGTTGCCCAGGCTGGTCTCAAACACCTGGGCTCAAGTGATCCACCCCCCCAGCCTCCCAAAGTGCTGGGATTACAGGTGTGAGCAGCAGCGCCTGGCCGACTTTTATGTCTGATATAATTTCAAACTTACTGAAAAGTCACAAGAACAATCCTTGAGTAGATGAGTTCATGTCCTTTGTAGTGACATGGATGAAGCTGGAAACCATCATTCTCAGCAAAGTAACACAAGGACAGAAAACCAAACACTGCGTGTTCTCACTCATAGGTGGGTATTGAACAATGGGAACACTTGGACACAGGGAGCCGGGTGTGGGTCTGGGGGAGGGATAGCATTAGGAGAAATACCTAATGTAAATGACGAGTTGATGGGTGTAGGAAACCAACATGGCACATGTATACCTATGTATCAAACCTGCACATTGTGCACATGTGCCCTAGAACTTAAAGTCTAATAAAATAAATAAATAAATAAATAATAAAAAAGAATCCTTGAATATTCTTTACCATGATTAAGCAATTGTTTACATGTAGCCCCTTTGCTTTGTCATTCATTTATTCATTCATTCATTCTCCTCTCTCTCTTCATATATATATTATGCCCCTTTCTCCTTAAATACTTCAGTGTCTCTTGCTTGTCTAAGGAAAAAAGCATACTCTGATATAACAACAATGCAATGATCAAACTCAGGAAAATTAACATGGGTATAATTCTATCATCTAATCCACAGACTACATTCAAATCTTACCAGTTGACCCAACAATCTAGTTGTTAATAGCCATTTTTTCCCAGTCCAGGAGCCAATTCAGGACCAGGATTGCATTTATGGTCATGTCTTTTAGTCTTCTTTAATATAGAATAGGCCCTCTGTTCTTCCTTGTCTTCCATGATTATAACCTTTTTGAAATACAAGGCTGGTTACTTTGCAGAATGGCTCTAAATTCGAATTTATCTCATGGTTCCTAACAATTATATTCACATTATGCATTTCTTGGCAAGAATACCACCAAAGTGTTGTGTGTTTTTCAAGGCCTCATACTGGGAAGCACATGGGTTCATTTGTCCCAGTGTTGGTGACGTTACTTCTGCTCACTTTAAGTGCTGCCTACCAAGTTTCTTCACTATAACATTCCTTGTGAGAGGAATTTATGTTGTTGCCTGTGTAGTTTTAGTTTGTTCCTTTTTTGTGCTAAGCAGTACTCCATTTTATAAATATACCATACTTTGTTTATTTATTCTCCTGTTGAAGGACATTTGGGTTATTGCCAGTTTAGGGCTATAATGATGAAAGCTGCTATGAGGATTCATGTGTAAATGTTGTGAACATACATATTCATTTTCTTGGATAAATGCCTAGAAGTGGAATTGCTGGATTACAGGGTGGATATATATTTAAGTTTTTTCGTGTTTTTTGTAGTAGCTTTACTGAAGTATAATCCACATATATTTGTTTATAAGAAACAGGCAAATCATGTTCTAAAGTAGTTGTACCATTCTGTATTTCTACCAACAATGTATGAGAATTCCTATTGCTTCACATCCTAGCATACATTTAAGATTGTCAGTATTTTGAAGTGTAGCCATGCTGATGGCCATGTAGAGGTATTAATATCTCCTTGTTTTAATTTGCTTTTCTCTGGTTGACTAATAATATTGAGTAGTTTTTTCTATGTTCAAAGGTCATTTGTTTATCTTTCTTTGTGAAATGTCTTTTCGAGTCTTTTAACAATAAAGTAATTAAAATATTTTTGTTACAGAGTTGTAGAAGTTCTCTATGTATTCTGGATACTAATCTGTTGTCAGATTTGTTTTTGCAAATATTTTCTTAGTCTTCTGCGTGGTGGGAAATAGGGGTCATTTTTTTTAATACCTAGTTGTTGCAGCACTTGTTAAAAATACTTTCTTTTCCCCAGTCTTTAGAACATTTGTTTAAAAACAAAAACACAACAACTTGTTAATTATATACATGTAGTTCTATTTCTGAACTCTCAGTTCTTTTCCACAGAATTGTCTATCTTTTTATTCCTCCCACCCATTCATACGTTGAAATCCTAACCCTCAAGGTGATGCTATTAGGAGGTGGGACCTTTGGGAGGTTATTAGGTCCCTAATAATTGGGACTAGTACCCTTATAAAGGAGCCCCCAGAGAGCTAGTTTGTCCTCTCCACTATGTAAGGACACAGAAAGAAGACACCAGACACTGAACTAAAGCAACCTGAACAAAATCTATTGAGATTATGATTGGGATCACATTGACTCAGTAGATTTGTTCTGGAAGAACTGAAACCTTAATAATCCCAAGTATTCCATTTCATGTGCATGGTATATCTATCCATTATTTAGTTTAAAATATTTCTCTTAGCAATATTTTGGTTTTTAGTGTAAAGGTCTTACACACCTTTTGTTAAATTTATCCCTAAGTATTTACTTTTTTGATACTGTTGGAAATGAGCTTTCTAAATTTCATTTTTCAATGTTTGCTGCTAATATATAGACATACAATTGATTTTTGAATATTGACTTTGTATCCTATGACCTTGCTAAATTCACTCATAGTTCTCAGAGTCATTTTATGTATTTCTTAGGCTCTTCTATATTAATAATCATGCAAACATTTAAACAGAAGTAATTGTACTTGTTTCCTTCTTCTCATCTTTGTGTTCTTTTCTTGCATTATTACACTGGTGAAGATATTCACTGATATGTTGAATATAAGTGTTGAGAGAGACATTTTTGTCCTGTACCTGATCTTAAGAAAAATATTTAATATTTCACCATTTGCTATAATCTTACTTTTATGCTTTCTATAGATAACCTTCATCAAATTGAGAAACTTCTTTTCTTTTCCTAGTTCGCTGAGAGATTTTACAATGGATGGGTGTTTAATTTTGCCAATGCTTTTTATTCATCAGTTACCTTCTTCATTCTGTTAATACAGTTAATTATGTTAATTGACTTTGGAATGTTAAACCAACCTTGCATTCTTGGGATAGACCCCAGTTCGTTATTATGTAATGTACTCTTTTTGTATCACTGAATTCAATTTGCTAATATTTTATACAAAGATTTTTGTGTCTATGTTTAGGAGACAGATTGGTCTGTAATATTCTTTTCTTGTAATATTTTTGTGATATTTCGGTGTTAAGGTTATGTTGAATTCATCAAAGTTTATACAAGATTGAGATTACTTTCTGTTAAATGATTGTTAATATTTACCAGTGAAACTATCTGTGCTTCAAGTTTTCCTTTTGGGAAGGGTTTTGATAATAATTAATTTTCTGTGTATATAGGGATATTTGAATATTCCATTTTATCCTGCAAAGTTATAATGACATTTTTAAAAGGAATTTGATAATTTCATCTCAGCTGTGGAACTTACTGCAATAAAATTTTTCAAAATATTCTTTTACCATTTTGATATATTTAGAGTTTGTACTTATATACTCTCTTTTATTCCTGATATGGGTAATTTGTATTCTCTTTTTTCCATGGTGAGAATTGCTAAGGGTTAATCAACTGATTTAGTCTGTTTAAAAAAACAACTGTTGGTTTTGTTAATTTCTTCATTGTTTGTCTGTTTTCTATCTCACTGAACTCTGTACTTATTTTATCTTCTGTGTGATTTGTATTTAACTTGCCTGCCTTTCCATAGCATTTTAAAGTGGAAACTTAGATAACTGATTTTAAACTTTTCTCCTTTTCCATAAAAGCATTTAAATCTATACATTTCCCTATAAGTGATAATTTAGCTCAATCTAGTAAATTTTGATATATTGTATTTCTGTTATTACTCAGTTCAAAACACAATTTGATTTGGTTTATAACTTCTTCTTTGAATATAATATGTTATAAATGTGTTGCTTAATTTCCAAATATTTGAAGCTTTCTAAATGCTTTACTGTTATTTCTAATTTAATTCTAGTGTCATCATAAAACATACCGTTAGAGTACAATCTTTTGAAATCCTCTGACATGTGTTTTATGGGCCTGCATTTGGTTATTCAACAGTAGTTGGGTGTACTGTTCTATAAATGTCAATTAGGTAAATGTAGTTAATAGTCTTGTTTAGGTCTCCTATATTTTTATGATTTCTGTCTATCAGTTACTAAGAAAAAGGTGTTAAAATGTCCAACATGATTTTTGAATTGGTCTATTCTCCCCCTAGTTCTGTTAGTTTTACTTCATGTATCTGGAAACACTGTTAATAGGCTCATTCACATTTATGATTGTTATGTCTTCCTGATGAATTGACTCTTTTATCATTTCTAAACACCCTTCTGTATTTCTGGTAATTCTCCTCTTCCTGAAGGCTAGGGTGTCTGAAATTAATACAGTAATCCAGTTTTTTTTTTTTTTTTTTTTTTTTTTTTTTTGCTTGTGGTTTGCAGATATATCTTTTTCTATTATTTTTCTTTCAAGCCATCTGTGTGTTTACAGTTAAGAATTCTTTTCTTATAGACTGCATATAGCTAGGTCTTCATATAGTTCACCTTTTAATGGAAGTGGTTTTTTAGTCTATTGAAATTTAATGCAAATATTGATATGGTTGGATTTTGGTCTATTACTTTTTTTACTTGTTCTATGTATTTTTTTGTCTGTTTTTGTTCCTCTATTTTTCTTCTCCTACATTATTTGGGTTAGTCAAATACTTCTTAGTATCTCATTTTAATTTTTCTATTGTATTTTTAGCTATATCTCTTTGTAGTTTGTAGAAATTGCCCTAGGGATAACACTATGCATCCTTAAGTTATCAGAGACTATTGAGTTAATATTGTATAAATTCCCATAAGAAACATTATTCCAAGATTATAGTTTAATTAACCCTATCCTTTGTGCCATTATTATAATGTATATTGCATATACACATGTATAAATCCCACAACATATGAGTTTTTTTTCTTTAAACTGTCATTAAAAAAATTAAGAGCATAAAAAATAATCTTTTACACTTACTCACATATTTATTATTTCTAGTGCTCTCATTCATTCTTGTAGATCTGGGTTTCCACCTGATGTCCTTTCTTTTCATCCTGAAAAAGCTTAGTTTATCATTTCTTGTATTTTAAGCTGACTGGCCAAAAAAAGCCCATACATTTTTATTTACTTGTAAAATATTTATTTTACTTCCTTTTTGAAGGATATGTTTGCTTAACATCCTGGGTTGACCTTTTTTTTTTCTTTCAGTATTACAAAGATGCCCTTCCATTGTCTCCTGGTCTTTATTGCTTTTTGTGAGAAGTTAGTAATCATTTTTATAGTTATTCTTTTGCATAGCGTTATTTTCCCCTGGATACTAAAAAGATTTTCTATTTATCCCAGCAGTTTCACTGTGATGTGGCATTTTGTATTTATCCTGCATGGGTTTTCTGAGCTTTTTGTTTCATTTTCCACAAAATTACTAGGTAAATGTGTTACACAGGTAGATATATTTTTACGGGCTATTGAAGCTCTGTTTATTTTATCTGCTTTTCCCTCTCTTTTCTACAGATTAGATAATGACTGTGATCTATTTTCAAATTCACTGGTTCTTTATATTTTCATCTCTAATCTGCTGTTAAACCCACTCAGTAAATTTTTCATTTATATATTATAGTTCTTAATTCTAGAATTTCTATTTGGTTTTTAAAAATAGTTTCAGTTTCTTGGCTGAGTTTCCTCAACTATTCTATCATTATGACAATGTTTTTCTTTAAATCCTTGAACTTACTTCTAATATATACTTTGAAATGCTCTTCTGCTCATTCAAACATTTGAATTGTCTTGGGGTTGGTTTCTATTGCCTGTTTCCTTCTCTTGATTACAACTCACACTTTTCCGTTTCTTTGTCTATCTACTAATGCTTCATTTTATACTGGAGGGTTTTTTTCTTTTTTGAGATGGAGTCTTGCTCTGTCACCCAGGCTGGAGTACAGTGGCATGATCTTGGCTCACTGCAATCTCCGCCTCCTGAATTCATGCCATTCTCCTGCCTCAGCTTCCCGAGTAGCTGGAACTACAGGTGACCGCCACCTCGCCTGGCTAACGTTTTGTATTTTTAGTAGAGATGGGGTTTCGCTGTGTTAGCCAGGATGGTCTCGATCTCCTGACCTTGTGATCTGCCTGTCTTGGCCTCCCAAAGTGCTGGGATTACAGGCATGAGCCACCACACTTGCCCTATACTGGAGGTTTTGAACAATACCTTGTAGAGCCTCTGGATTCAGTTATCTTCCTTTGAAGAGTGTTATTTTTTTCAGTAAGGCATTACCTTAGTTAAGTTCAAACTCCAAACTCAGTTTTTCTTGTGATGAATAACAGCTTCCTCCAACTTCCCAGCTGATGCTTTTCGCTGAGAACCTTGAAATCTTCCTTACACATGCAAAGTGCACGAGTCAACAATAATTCGAAGTGAGTTTTTAATGTAGATTTTTAGGGTTTCACATTTTATGGCTCCCTCTTTTTCAGCATTTCTTCCTCACTTTCCACCTTTCTGGCAGCTCCAAACTGCATCCTCTGACTCCTAAAGCCAGCTGAGTCTTTTTGCTTGAGTTCTAGCCACTCTGGGATATGTAGACTGGAAAGCATTTTAAGGCAAAAATGTAGTCAACCTCCTTCCAGTTGCTGTCTTTTGGTAAAAAGGTAACAATTGCCTTCCAATTGTTGTTTTGTCCAGACTGTGTATTGTGATTTGCAGGAGGGTTATTATAGTACAAGTTACTCTACTGGAAATGTAACTCCCTGTAATTGTATATCAATATGTTTATTTATTTAATGCCTGTCCTCCTCACTAGAGGAGTCTTCATAAGGGCAAGGACCATTTTACTTTTGTTCAGTTACACTCCCGTTGCCTGCTATTTAGTAGCCACTCAATAAATAGCAGCAAGATGAATGAATGACTTACTTAATTCTCACAACTCTCACATCATTGAGTATTCATGCTCTTTTTCTCTTTCCCTTATTTTCTCTGTAGATTTGCTCCTCCACTGGCTCTTCTTGTAGTCACAAGATGACTGCTACAGTATCAAGGGTCTCATGCAGACATGACAATGTCAAGAGGAAGAGGAGAACCTCATTCGTCCCAGGCTTTTGCTTTTAAGAGCAGAAAAACTTTCCCCAGAATTCCTCCAGCTCACTTCCCATCTTACTTCATTGGCCAGAACTGGCCCTTGTGCCCATATTCTCAGTCAAATACTGATGAAGGAAAGGGGGCCACTATGAGTGGTTTACACTAATTGAATTTGTCGTTAAGTCCCGTGAAAGAGAAGTATACAACAGAATGAAATCTTGACTCAGCTTTCAAGAATAAAGAGGGTGAGATGACTGATGGATGGCAACCAATAGTTGCCAAATGGCTAGCAAAATCAGATGTGGGCTCTGTCCTCATGGAGCATACAGTTGGAAGGGGAAGATTTACCTAATTACACTAACAAACATAACTGTGGTCAGTGTTCTGAAGGAAAGGAAATCCAGTTGTATGATAACATATAACAAAGAAACTGAACTAGGATGGAAGTGGGGGTGGTGAGTGTGGTTGGGGAAGCCAGGGACATAGTCTGTACAATGGCTGGCCTGGATTCAAATTCCACTCCACTTACTTGCTGTGTGATTTTAGATAAGTTGCTTCTCCTCTCTGAGCTCAACTTCATCTATAATAATCTTTCCTAGGGTTGTTAAAGGATTGAATGAGCCACTCTATGTAACCACTTGGCACATAGTAGGCACTTCAGTGGCTCCTTTTCCAGATTAAAGAAGGAGAAAACGTGTATGTTTGGAGTTAGCACAAGACGGGATGATTCCTCATGTTTGTTTTGGAAAACAAGTCTTAAACTCACAGCCATGACAGAGTCTGACATCATCAGACATCAGGCGTGTTAGGAATTGCACTCTTAATTGAAAATGTCCAGAGTTTGTGATTAATTGCAATCCTTTTCAGATCCTTTCCCTAAGAATTTAATTTTTCTCCCCACCCACCCGGAGGTCAGGCTTTTAATGTAACAAGTACAATCAATCTTCCACTGAAGATGGCCTCTCTCTAGTGCAAGCTGGAGCAGGACTCATCTGGATTAGAAGCCTAGACGGTTTGGAGTCACCTGGTGAGGTTTACGTGCACAGCTGGGGCCCAGCCTACCTAATTAGGACCAGAGAGTGGTCGAGAAGGGGACGGGCGCGTATTCCAGGCGCCCTCCTCCAGTGTCTGTTTCTAATAACGGCAGCAAGTAGCAGAGGCGGCAGGGCGAGCGTGGAGCGTGGTGACATCATCCCCCCAGCTGTTTTACACATCTGTAACATGGCTCATTAGGACTCTCTTAACACCTCATCCTTCCCTGCTCCACACAGCTCCAGTTGCGTGAGAAAAGGTGCTCTTGCATGTGAGGGGCCCCGAGACTGGGGCTGACTTCAGGGTCACAGATTCGCTTGGGCACTCTAGCAGTCATCAGAATTCTCACAGAGACACCCCCCCACACACCCGCAGCATGCGCTCCGTGAAAGTGCTAATAGCTTCAATATGAGGCTGGCACTTCTGCATGATGGTTGGGTGTTCAGGGCCAGCTTAGTTTTGGGGGAGTAGCCATCTGTAGCAGCTGCAGAAATGTTTTTGCTTATTTTGAGCATTCTACATTTTTCCTAGCCATGAATAACAACAATCGAATAAATCATCCCACAATGTGTAGGATGGTCGGGTTTTTTGTTTTTTGTTTTTTGTTTTTTCCAACCAGAACAACAAAAAATGGCATATCATGTACTATGGATAATACTCATAAAAAATTCCACCATATTTATAAGCAGTAGTTAACTCACTATATTTAGATATTTGGAACTGTCTTAAATCAGATGAATGAGAAAAGCTTCCTGGATTTCAGTGGAAAGCCTAAAGGACTAAACTAAAAAAAAAAAGGAAAAAAAAGTTTTATTACTATGAAGTATAGTGCATAGTTTGAAATAAAGGATGAGTAATATTTACAAAATTAAAAGAGAAACATTGTCAATAGACAGCCTCATGGAATAAATCAGGGTCCCAGATTTCGAGACCTTGGTTTGAGTTCGAAAATTTGCTATGGAGGAGGGTGCGGGGGCAGAAGCCGTTCATTTGAGCTCTTTAAGTTTCCTCACCTTTGAATGGGGATGATAAAATGCCCCTCACAGGGTTTTTGAGAGGACTAAAAACATGAAGTATGGAAAGTGCTTAGCATTGTTCCTATCACAAAGTTAGTGCTTGAATATATTAGCTATTATCATTAATACTATTGCTATTCTTATTTCTTCTACAACTGTTACTGTTGAAATGCAAAGTCAAAATGGTGCACTTTTATCAACTATTAAGTGCTATCATGTTTCAATTAATACATAATGTTATTGATTAGAAGATGATTGTTGTATTGTCTCTAAGGAAGAAGAAAGGCTGCCTGTTAAACTATGGTACATTGCTTTCTCGTTCTATCAGCTGTGAGAGGCATTCTTATTGGTTAGGATAGAGTAGGTGAAGCTGCAGTAAAAAACAATTACAAAATTCCAGGGCTTAATGCAACTGAAGTTTATTTCTAGTTTGCATTCCATATTAAACTCTAGTTTGCATTCCATATTGGCTCACTGTGGTCACTTAGGAACTGTGAGCTTGCTCGGGCTGCCACGACACAGGACCACAGCCTGGGTGGCTTATGTCAGAAGCATATTGTCACAGTTCTGGAGGCTGGAAGTCTGACCTCAAGGCATCGGCAGCGTTGGTGTCTTCTGAGTCCTTATCTTTTCTTCTCATAAGGACACCAGTCATACTGGATTAGGACCCATTCCAGTGACCTCATTCTAACTTAACCACCTCTTTAAAGACCTGCTCCCCACACACAGTCACCTCCCTAGGTACAGGGGTTAGACCTTCAATACAGGAATTTCGAAGGACATTACTCAGCCCATGACAGGAACTCAGACTAATGGAGGTTCCAGTTCTTCATAAGCTCCCAGGGTCATTTCCAGGGGCAAAGGGACATGACAAACAGCACCAGCTTTCTGTGGCTTCCACTTGGAAAGCACACCGTTGGCAAAGCAAGTCACAGGGCATGTCTCACTTCAAAAGGATACACGACTGTGGAAGTGTAATGCTCTGTTGTGCCCTGAGCAAAGAGAATTGCATAGTTTTTGGACAAATTAGCCCATTTATGCCTAGTGTTCCATTATTGGAATGCTAAGCTTGTGGGAGTTATTTAGATCCTACTGCTCAAGGTCATTGCCAAGTTCTGATTTTTCACACAAAAAAATTTGCAATCTCCAGCATAAATGGGTTAATAGCCATTGCACAGCCCAATTTCAGACATTAATGTGAAAAAAAAATGTATATCGAACCAATAAAATAGGAGATATGAGAGAGCATCGTTACTGTATGGTGAGGGTGACAGTTTAAATGAACAGGGCCTGCTTAGTCAAGGCACCCTCTCTCGGCCTCAGTATTCTCATCTAGAAAATGGAGGAGGCGATTCTCTAATTGTCAATAATTTAATGATCATAAATTTGAATGGTCATTATAAATATAAGAATCAAATTCTGGAGTATGGGCGCAGTGGCTCACGCCTGTAAGCCCAGCACTTTGGGAGGCCGAGGCTGGCGGATCACAATGTCGGGAGTTCGAGACCATCCTGACCAACATGGTGAAACCCCGTCTCTACTAAAAATACAAAAATTAGCCTGGCGTGGTGGTGCATGCCTGTAATCCCAGCCACTCAGCAGGCTGAGGCAGGAGAATTGCTTGAACCCAGGAGGCAGAGGTTGCAGTGAGCTGAGATTGTGCCACTGCACTCCAGCCTGGGCGACAGAGCGAGACTCTGTCTCAAAAAAAAAAAAAGAAGAAGAAGAAGAAGAATCAAATTCTGGAAAGCATCAATCATCTCTGAGGCCTTTGAAAATGATCTAATTTTGTAGATCGAACCCTCTGTTCTTGCAAGTAGGCCCATGAATGCAGAAAGTGCATGCTGTGAGCCATGCTGTACACCCCTCATTGTTCATTTCTCTTCTTCTGGTATCTCTCAAGGTGTGTGGTCAGGTTAAGAGATTGAGACTTAAGCCAGGCAGGTGTTACATTCCTCTCACCATGACAAAACCTGAGACAATGAGAAGAGGATAGATTCTTTTCCTCCTGAGGGTGCTGAGGCAGGATCAGAATCTCTCCCCCGGGGTCTGAAGCAGATCATATAGAAGGTTCAAAGCTGCAAGAACCATTCTGTCACCATAAGAATCCTGAGAATGAAGCCCACCTCGTGCTAATTGTTGAGACCAAGTTTATTTGAGTTTACTCGAGCCCTTGGATCCAGCCGTGCCTGAAAACTTTTCAATAACATGAATAAAAAAATTCTATTTTAGATAAAGCACTTTGAGTTGGGTTTTCTATTACTTGCAGCTGAAAAACTGAAATGGTCCTATGTGATAAGGGAATGAGACAATGATTTTGAGCATTTAATCTAACAAGAACCACAATACTCTGTCCGAATACCAAAACAGGGGATTAGGTGTTGCCTTCTGACAGTATATAAAAGAACTCATTTCTATCAGTTTCCTGTAATACCCATCAGAATTTCTGTCTCAGAATTTAATTTTATGAGTTGAGTTTTAATGTCCCACATGGACAGTCATATGGGATTCCAGAATGTATTTCTTATAAAAATATCATTGAAGATATTGCCGCATATATCACTCAGTGGTGCTTTCATAAGTAAATTTCTTTCAGAATTCAATATTAGGAGAAACCTGAGGAAAGGATATGCTCTTTTCCTCTTCAGAAAATATGTGAATAACTAATCTTATATTCCTGAGGCTGGGTGTGGTGGCTTACACCTGTAATCCCAGCACTTTGGGAGGCTGAGGCAGGTGGATGACTTGAGCTCAGAAGTTCAAGACCAGTCTAGGCAACATGAAGAAACCCTGTCTCTACAAAAAAAAAAAAAAAACAAAAACAAAAACAAAAACCAAAATTCGCCAGGTGTGATGGTGCACACCTGTAGTCCCAGCTACTTGGGGGACTGAGGTGGGAGAATTGCTTGAATCCAGGAGGCAGAAGTTGCAGTGAGCTGAGATCACGCCACTGTACTCCAGCCTGGGGAACAGAGAGAGTCTCTGTTTCAAAACACAAAACAAAACAAAACAAAACAAAAAGCAAACACAAATAACTAATCTTGTATTCCTTTTTGCTCTGGCTGCCTGGAAGCTCAGAACCAGATTAAAAGCTCAGTTTCAAGTTATTCACACTACCATGTGATTGGTTCATTTTCCTTTGCTTTGGTTCTTCTGTGTATCACACACATGACATATTTTTGTTTTGTACCACCCCAAATTCCTTAATGGAAGAAGCATATTATAAACAAACAAATAAAATGTGTCCATAATTATTACCATTCGATGTCAGGAGATCGAGACCATCCTGGCTAACACGGTGAAACCCCGTCTCTAAATATAAAAATTAGCCAGGCGTGGTGGTGGGCACCTATAGTCCCATCTACTCAGGAGGCTGAGGCTGGAGAATGGCATGAACCCAGGAGGCGGAGCTTGCAGTGAGCTGAGATCTGGCCACTGCACTCCAGCCTGGGCAACAGAGCAAGACTCTGTCTCAAAAAAAAAAAAAAAAAAAAAGGTGATTATAGGAGAGAAAGAGCTGGTAACTATGTTAACATTTTCTCTAAGTTGAAATCTGAAAAAGTAGGCAGAGACTCTCAAATCCAGCTATTGATATGAATTATAGGAGTTCTGCATTTTCATTCTGGTGACTTACACAGCTCTCTGTTTAACAGTTGGGGTCCCTGAGGAGATGAATACTTTGCTCCGTGGCGCAGGGGGTAAAAAAGTGATACGAATCTGACAGGCTTTGGCTGCTTACTTGCTAGCATGGGACCTTGGATAAGTCACTCAGCTTCTCTTGGTCTCAGTTTTCTTTCGTGTAAAGGAGGAAATGCTCCCTACAGGAAGCTGTCGTGGAGAGTGAAGGAGACTCCAGATGCATGGTACCTAGCACAGCATCTGGCAGATTGGGGCTCCAAAGGCCAGCCATGTCTTCCTTATGCAGGGTGCCACCTGCTTTTCTGTACCAGGGCCCTCTGTCTCTTTACAGAGCCACATGTCGGACGTGACTGCCGCATCATATTGGATTCCCCTCTGGCCTTGTGTTGGTGGATCTTTACCCCTAAGCCTTCATCCAGAGGCAGCCCAAGAAATAGCTCTGCGTATTCTGCATTCCATTCCTATAGGGCTATTGTGGAGACTTGGTCCTCTATGTGATTTAGGGGACCCAGATGAAGCCCTGCATGAATTTTTATTTCAGAAGTAGGTGTTAAGGAAAAGTTTTGCTGGGAGTTATTTCCTCTCTCACAATAAATATTAGGCAATTGACGCTCCCCCGCCCCCACTTCGGCTGCTGGGAAACCGAAAAGAAAAAGCCATGAGGAGATAAATGACTTAAACGGAGCACCCAATCTCTGGAACCATCAAGGGACAAGTAACCTGCACCTTCTGGCGTGGAGACTTTCAGCCGAGTGGAAGGCGGAGGGTCAGCAAAGGGTGGTGTCAGGAGGAAGAGCATGCCGTGGGAGAGCCCAGTAGCCCTCAACATCATTTTCTCAAAGTCTTGATATCTCCCTGGAAGGTAGGATTTTCCTCCTCCAGATTTTGGTGATTGCAGACCATCCTGTAGCCAACCAACCCCCAAGTGTGTGAGCCACCCAGCCAGGATCAGCAGAGCCACCTGGATGGCACACAGCTGACTGCAGATGCGTGAATGAGCCAAGACCAGCAGAACTCAAGAGTAATAATAAATACTTACTGTTTTAAGCCATTGAGTGTAAGGATGGTTTGTTGTAAGAATGATAGCTGATATACTCTCCCAGTGTCTGCAGTTATGGGGTATGTAGTAAGTGCTAAATAAATGCCTGTTTGGTGGAATGAGATAGTCTCCTTAAGAACAATAGCTGATACATTCTCCCAGTATATAGTGAGTGCTACATAAATGCCCGTTTTGTGGAATGAGATAGCCTCAAGGAATGGAATTGAGGATCTCTGTTATTATGTGGCGTTAGGGTATTTCCTAGCTGACTTCAAAGTTTAAGGAGGGAAATAGGTCAGAGAAAAGTGTATACATTTGGCTGTGGCTCAGGAGCCCTGGACAACAGTCCTAAACTGCTGCCTGTCTGTGTACATGGGTAACTTCTACTGTAGGCACCGCAGTTTCCCGACCTACAAAATGAAGGAGAGAGCCAGGCTGGCATGAAAGTCAGCCAGAACCTTGGCCACCATCAAGCACGGAACCTGCCCCACAAGGACGCTGCTACCGCCAGAGCCACCGCTCTGTAGATGTCATAGTACCTTCCTACTGTCCCACACTGCTGGTTGCTCCTACCAACGCAGTCTCTCCATTGTCCCTCTTCTTGGTGTCACCAGTTCCCCCCTGATAATATGGAGAGATGGCTGGTGGTGCCCTGGCTACGTACCCTGTGAGGGATGTGGGGAAAGTGAGGGTCTGGCCTTTCCAGCTTCGGAAGAGGGAGGTGAACCCCCGTCTTTCACTCAGAATCATGAAATTGGAGTGCCCCAAACACAGGAAGGAGGCTCAGATGCTGGGCATCTAAACACAGGAGAAAAACATCCACTGCACCGAATCCTTCATAATATCTTGAGAGTTCGAGAAGATGCTGTCAACGGGATTCTGTGAGGCTTGATGTGGGCTCAGCCAACCAGAGCTCAGCAAACATTGTAACTTTTCAGAAGTTGCATCGACCTTCTTCGGGAACTGAGCAAAGACAGGTTAAGAAAATCCGCTGGGCCTCTTATCCCCCAGTCCCCGTGGCTGCTGGACAGGGCTCCCAGCACATGCTCTGGAAATATGGGGGCTGTGCACCAATCCAGGGTAACACACCAGTTGAACAGAGCAGCAATAAACCAGGCAGACGAGATGACTTCAAAAGCCAGAGCCTCTCAGTTACTGAGAAATCAACTGCAGACATTAGTCAAGCAGAACTGAAGGCAGGTAACATGTAAAAAAGAGTGCCCTTGGTTGTCAAAGCCACAATAGCTGAAAGGCAGGACACCCAGCAGGCCTCAGAAAGCCCCGGCCCAGAGTGCAAATGTAGACCCTCTGCCCTGGCTTCAAACATGAGGAACAGTCCGCTTCTTTCCTGGCATCTTTTTCTCCAGACTCGTCCATTATTCCTTCTCCCTTCACTTCTCAAGAATTCAGGCCGGGCGCGGTGGCTCATGCCTGTAATCCCAGCCCTTTGGGAGGCCAAGGCGGGTGGATTACGAGGTCAGGAGTTCAAGACCAGCCTGGCCAAGAAGGTGAAACCCTGACTCTACTAAAAATACAAAAAATTAGCTAGGCATGGTGGTGGGCGCCTGTAATCCCAGTTACTCAGGAGGCTGAGGCAGAGAATTGCTTGAACCCGGTAGGCAGAGGTTGCAGTAAGCCGAGATCACACCACTGCACTCCAGCCTCCGTCTCAAAAAGAAAGAAAGAAGGAAGGAAAGAAAGAAAGAAAGAGAGAGAGAGAGAGGAAGGAAGGAAGGAAGAAAGGAAGGAAGAGAATCCAGCACTTTACAAGGTGTTGAAGTGATCAGAATCTGTTTCTTCAAGTGTAAAAGGGAGTATTTAGGCCTACCAAGGGGGGCTGTATTGTAAGGTTGAAGAAACCTTGCGGAGAGGGCCACAGGTCTCTTGGGGAATCTGATTAAAACTGTTGATCCTCTTTCTAGGGGAAAATGCACACATGCTCAAACAATTTTGCATCTAATTTCATGAACCTACTGAAGTTCGTCCATAGAAATCCAGAGGACAAGCGCATGAAGAACCTGTAAGCCAAGCCAAGGAAGGCAATACTTTATCCAGAGGGCAGTGAGGATACTACAACAGGTAGGAATGACTTTCAGCTCAGTAAAAAAGAGATGCAGGTAACTCTGGCTTAAGCAGGTAGAGATTTATTTTTCTCTCTTATAAAAGAACCCAAAGTAGGCAGTTGACCGTTAACTGATCTCCTCAATGTTGTTAACATCCCAGACACTTTTTTTTTTTTTTATCTCTCAGCTGCAACCATCCTTAGTACCTGTTTCCATCCTCAACATCTCCTTATGGTCCCTACCTGGTCACTGCTGCTCCAGCCATCACGTTAGCATTCCAGTCAGGAAGAAAGATGAATGGGGATGGAGAAGGGGCCAAAAGACTGCTCAGCTGAGTCAACTTTTTTGTACTATGCTTTTCTGGAAACTCTTCTCCCCACCAGTGGCTCCCATCTCTATGCCTTTGGGCGAAAGTTTCCAACTTGGATCTGAAAGGGCTTGGAAAGGTAATTTCTCAGTTGGGCCCATTGCCAATCCTATCAAAATCAGGTTATTTTCCTCAAGGAGAAGAGGAGAATCCGTAGGCACTGGAATGTCGAAATGTCTCTTCTGAGGAATGAGAAGCAGCTGTGGACTGTGAAGAGCAAGGCAAACAGGAGGTGGGGGAGGGGTGTGGAGGAGCCTGTTTCCCGTGTGGGTGGGGCTGCGGAGAAGGCAATGTGAAGGGCGAACCAAGAGGACTTGGTGATGGACAGGAAGGACGTGAGGGGGGAAAAGAAGGATTTGTCGGGATACATCCATGTTCCAGCATAGGCACCAATTCCGCGCCAGAGCCAGCGAGGGCCAAGAAGTGTTTAGGGGAGTGGGGAGAGGATGACAACTTTAGGTAGAACTGGGTTGGGACAGTGAGACCCAATGGTCACTGGAAAGATGATGGTGCACTCTCAGAAAGTCCCTCTTATTTTTCCTGTGATAATGACTTCAATGCTTTTACGAAAACCAGCTTTATTTAGCAATGACTTACGTACAATAAATGCACATGTTTCAGGCACATTGCAATGAGTTTGACAAATGTGTACACCTTTTGTGTAACCACCACCCCAGTCAAAATATAGAATATTTCTGTCACTACAGACATTTCCTTCCTGAGCCTTTCTACACAATACCTACATCCCCTACTGATCGGATTTTTATCACGGTGCATTAGTTTTACCTGTTTTAGAACTTCAAATCAATGCAGTTACTCAGAAAATATCCTTTTGTGTCTGACTTCTTTTACTCAGCATCGTACTTCTGGGATTCATTGTGTTGCTGTGAATATCAGTAGTTTGTTTATTACTCTGTTGTATGACTATACCACCATTGGTTTATCCCTTCATCTGTCGGTGGCTATTTGGGTTGTCTTCAGTTTTTGCCTTTTATGAAAAGACTTATGAATATTTGTGTGCAAGCCCTTTGAGAATATATATTTTCATTTCTCTCAGTAAATACCTAGAAATGGAATGGCTTGATCATAAAGTATATGTTTAGCTTTAAAAGACGCTGCCAAATTGCTTTCCAAGGTGATTGTACCATTCTTCTTTACTATCAGTGGCACATGAACAATTTATTTGCTCTGTGTCCTTACCAACACTTAGTGTAGTCAGACCTTTAAAAAAATTTTTTAGCCTTTTTCAGTGGGTATGAAGTAGTATTTCACTGTAGTTCAAAATTTGTATTTCCTCGATGACCAACAATGTTGAACATCTTTATATGTGCTTATTAGAGATTCATATATCCTTTCTTGAGAGGCAAAGTCTTTGCCCATTTAAAACAAATTTGATTATTTGTCTTCTTATTACCGAGTTAGAGAAGTTCTTTTAAATTCTGGATGCAAGTCCTTTGTCAGATAATTGTTTTGAGAATAACTTCTCTGAGTCTGTGGTTTACCTTTTAATTTTCTTAATGTTGTCTTTTGAAGAAGAAAAAAATGAAATTTTGATAAACCCCATTTATAATTTTTTTCTTATGGCTCATAGTTTCCCCCCCCCATCTAGGAGATCTTTGCTTATCCCAAATATATAAAATTTTTCTCCTGTGTTTTCTTCAAGAAATTAGAATCTTTTAACCTTTACAAGAGTTATATTTTATGTATGGCGTGAGTTAAATTTTATGCATGCAAAGTTTACTTTTTTCCTTATAGCTCCGTAGTCATTCTGTCACTAATGTAAACACCTGCACACTTTAATACTGTTTTGTGAAATAACAATATACTTAAATACTTTCCATTCTTCTTATTCTTGTTCCCTCTGCTTTAGTGGACACTTGCTTCATCTGCCTATGTAGTAATCCAGCTCTGAGTTCTGACTTGCTCCTGTTGTATTTGCATGTCCTGTGAAAAACCGAGGTGGAGACATTCATCAGACTGTGACAGGGATGGCGCTCTGGAGAAAAGGCTGAGCTTTAGACAGAACTGGGAGGTGCATCAATAATGGCCAGAGTCACATGTGTGTAGATCCTCGGGAAAAGCACAACTGGGTTCTTTCTGGGTTCTGCGTCCTCTCCTTTCTTCCCTTGTCTCTTCTTTCTACCAGCAGTGGCAACTTCCCACTACTATTTTTCTGGGGGCTTCACAATTCCTCGTTGGCTTCCACACCCCTAAAATCAGTCCCTTTATTCAACTCTCTGCTGACACCCCTTTGAACTGTGCCATCTGTTCCTCCTGAGACCCCAAATGATGCACCCACTTGCAGGTATTTTTAAAAGTTCAGTTTATTAAAAAGTCAGATTTCTCCCTCATGTCAAACACTCAAGCACATACCTGCTAGGCACCAAATCAGCCCATAGCTAGCTAAAGCTGGAGACTTCCACTGCAAAACCTGGATGCAAAAACACAGATCTAGGTCTGCTGCAGGATGCAGTTTTCTATTGGTAATTCCTGAACTCCTTCATGAAGGGAAGTCTGGTGGTTTCCATGGGGCACTAGACTGTGAGCCCCTCAAGGGCAGACATGGTTTCTGCATTTGCTTACCCTTGGCTGTCCAGCACCTGGGAGAGCACCTGATGCATAGTAAACAGTAAGCCCTGAGACACTGGAAACTCTGCAGTGGCATCGAGCACCATCAGGAAACCTCCCGGCACCCCCAGCAGCTGAGGATGGCACCTCCAGCATTCCATGGGCAAATACATAAGGACAATGTGGTGAGGGCAGTCAGTAGTTCCAAAACAGTATAAGAGAGGTGATGTCTTTTTGTTTTTACTTTGCCTGCTCTGAACATATAAAGGAATTTATAGTCATTTGCTCAAGGCCACATTGGCTATACATGGATAAGCCTTGGGACTGCCTTGGGGGCTCCAGGAGAGAATGAGAAAAGGTAAAACGGTAGGGTGGGTGGACGGTGAGCTGCAGGATAAAGCAGCATCCATCCCTCTCAGGCTGTAGTGTGGCTACTGTCTACCTTTCCTTCTGCGTGTGAACAGGTGCCCCAGACCTCCTTTAGATACTACCTTGGCCATTTCCTAGATGTGCAGCCTTGGGCTCATGGCCCTGCATAGCCCAGGTGATTCCAGCTCAAGCAGGAGCTAAACAGGATTGGAGAATCCAGTATATTCTCCCTGTCCCTTCCTAAGTCAATGCTCATTGCCTTCCTTCTTCAGGCCTCACAGATTGGTGGCCTTCGGCCAATCTTCGCACGCTCTCTTATTCAGTGTCACGTTCCTAGCCAGAGCCCTTTTAGTTGGGTCACAAGCCAACTCCTGCACCCATTGGTGTGGCCAGCGGTTGTAATGCACCAACTAGATTAGGCCTGGGCCATGCTTTCCTGGGTTGGCATGGAGCCTCATTCAAACCACATGGGCTGGGAGTGGGATAGGGCTGGATCCTCCCATCGCACATACAAGAGGAAAAGGGGAGGGTTGTTTGGGAAGACATGAATGAAACCTCTTAGGAGTTGCTTCAGGCCCTCTGCTATTGATGTTTTAGGGAACAGGGATGGGTGGTATGAAAAACCTGGGTTCCAATCCTGCCTCTACCACTTACTTGCTATGTGGGCTTAGGCAAGTCCACTTATTGCAGCCTCAGCTGTCTCACTTCTAAAGTGGAGAACACACTTCCCCAGTCTGAGTCTGTGTGTGCTAATGAGCAAGCATGTTCACCCTCTTTGACACCCAAGCTGTTGGCAAACACTAAACAGTAGCAATTATTATTATAATTATTATCATTCCCCGGCGTGGGCCTCTGGGAGTCCAAGGATGCCCAAGGACCAGCTGCAGATCATTAGGCTTCATGTGGCTGACATCTGGTCTCAGAGAAGCCAGTGCTGAGGATGTGTCCAAGTCACCCAGACCAGGCCATAGGCTGAGCCCATCAAGCATCTGCATGAGGGGTGGGGCAGGTTTCTGTCCAGCTTGGTGTCTTGTGGCTTGTTGAATGAAAGCCTATTAACAATCTTGTCTCAATGCACATTGGAGGGGTTACAGTGTCTGAGTGATTAGGGGTGAGGAGGAAGCAGAAGACAGCCCAGAGAACTGAAGAGTCGGGGGAATGGTTGCTGGGGTAATTACGAATGCCATCTATCTATCCAGCCCTTTCTGCTGGTCAGGCCTTGTGCTAAATGCTTTACAGCTGTGCAGAGACTGCAAGATGTCTCCCAGTATCCATTCTCCCTTCTTGGGTGTAGGATCAGAACCCTTGATTTTAAACTCAGCACATTGTTGTGCAGAATAAAGGCTGAATATCTTACCCTCTTCCTTCTCCCCAGGTAGAACCATGTTCTGGCTAATGAGATGTGAGGAGAAGAGATACATGCAATTTCAATATCATGCCTTTAAAAGGAAAGAGCATGCCCCTTTCCTTCTATATGCAGGCTGGAACGCAAACATGACAGCAAGCTACCTTGGGGCACATGGACAGAGCAATACCTTAGAGATAGCAGAACAAATAAGAGGGAAGGAATCTAGGATCATGGCACCATGGAGCCACTATAACAGCCCAGAATTGCTTATGCCTGAATTCTCATGTGAGAGATAAATGGATCTCCTCATTGTCTAACATGAGTTCTGTTGCTGTAAAAGAGACACTAACCAATACATATGCATTTTTATAAGAACATGCTTCTATCCTAGGTTGAGATGAGAAAAGCAAGGCTCAGAAAGGTTTAGTAACTTGCTCAAGTGTATTAGTTAGTATAACACTAGCTGCTGTAACAAGTAGACCCAATACCAAAGATATAGGGTCTTAAACACTATGAAGTTTATTTCTTGCTCACTTCACAGTAACAAGTGAGCAAGAAGGTCAGTAGGGTAGCCTTTTCTTTTGCACCATCTGGGACTCAGGATAATGGAGGTGCTTCCATCTTCAACATGGAAATTCCAAAGTTGCCCTGGGGTCATCTCCATTCAGCCAGACAGAAAAGGGAAAGAGCACAGGGAAGGGTAGGGAGGTTTCATGGATCAATCTGAAACTGGCACACTCCCTTCTCACGTGTCATTGGCTAGAACTCAGTCACATGGCCAAATCTAACTGCAAGGGAAGCTGGGAAAGGTAGCCTTGCTGTGTGCCCAGGAAGAAAAGGAGACGATTTTGCTGAAGAGCCAGCCAGTTTCTGCCACACTGGGCTCACTTAGCTAGAAGTTACAGAAGGTGAACTGGTCAACCTGATTCCGAAGCTTGGTGTCATTTGCCTTCCTCTGTTGCCTCCCAGTTTTGAAGCAAAGACTTCAGACTTTGTTTGATGTCTGTAATGGTCTTGGGATGTGTCAATGTGGCCAGGCTACAACCTCCAGTTATTCAATCAATGTGTTATCTAGGTGTTGCTGTGAAGGTATTTTATAGATGTGATTAGTGTCTATATTCGACTTTAAGTAAGGGAGATTATCCTAGATAATCTGGGTAGGCCTGATTCAATTAGTTAAAAGGCATTAAGAAGAAAACAGGTTTCCTTGAAGGAGAAATTCTGCCAGCGGGCGGCAGCTTTGGCTTGTAACAGAGTGTTCTAGGCTGCCCCTCTTGAGGGCTTGCCCTGTGAATTTCTGACTTCCCTGGCCAGCCCCCAAGGGGTGTAAGCCAATTCCTTGCCATAAATCTCTTAATGTGTATCTGCTAGTGATTCTGCTTCACTGCTTGAACAATATCATTTGTCCTCTTCCTATTTTTTTTGTCCCTAAGCTCCCCACCTGTGACAGTCCCTTATATTCCACTTGTGTTTACTAATGTATGCTACACATTTTTACTGAGCACTTATTATATACCAGTCACTGTGCAGCAAACAAATAAAAATGGTCTCTGATCTTGTGGAACAAGTGGAAGAGACAGGCTTCAATCAAAGGATCAGAGAAGCAAATGTGGAGTGGCATCCTGTGATAAGTGCTATGATGGAACAGCTCACAAGCCCATGAGGAGACCTGATATCATCTGAAGGGTCAGAGACAGTTTCCCTGATGAGTGACAAGGGAACTAAGCTTGGAAGGAAGGAGTGCACTCAACTAAGGCATGTGGGCATGGCCTAAGAAGGCAGATGCTCCAGGCAGAACAGCATGAGCGAAGGGCTTGACATGAAGGCAGAATGGCAGGTTCAATGATGGAGATTAAGGTAGCAGGGCAGGGGAGCTCAGAGCAGTAAGAGGTTGAAGGAAATGAGAGGCAGGCTGAGGGTGGGCCAGGCAGGGCCATACAGCCCCTTTGAAGATCTCGATCCTCATCTTAAAGCTCTGGAAAGCCATCGAAGAATTCTCAGCAGATAGGTGATATTATCAGGTTTCCCCTTGAAAGATGATGTGGGCTGCAGGTGGCAAAGAAGACTGGAGAGTCTCACAGTGGAGGCAGGGAGAGCAAGCAGGGTCTCACAGTGTCCCTGGGTCTTTCCTCTTATAAGGGAAGCAGCTGCTATACCGAGCCTAAGGACATGGGCTTTTCCTCTCGAATACCCTTATGCTGTCCTCTCCACCTCCCTTCTATCTGCAAACTACCCATTCAGTTGTCAAAGTCCTACTCCAAGGCCAGTGAGGTAGGAGGCGGGACTCAGCAATGGAGGTGGTCCGCAGACAACAGACCAAACTGATGACCAGCTAGAACAGGGGCAGCTTTCCATAATACATGCCCACCAGTGGGCCATGTCAGTTTACTGTTGCCATGGCAACAATGGGAAGTTACCATCCCTTTCTATAGCAACCACCCCATGAATCGGAAGTTAATGCCCTTTTCCTAGAAATTTCTGCATAAACCACTCTTTAATTTGCATATAATTAAAAGCAGGTATAAATATAACAAACTGCTTCTCAGCTGTGTTTCATTGTGGGTCTGCCCTGGTTAGGAGACCATTAAGATGTTTTTTGTTTGCTTGTTTGTGGGGGGTGTGTGTGTGTGTGTGTATGTGTGTATGTGTTTTTTACTAATAATTATACAGTTAGATCAACTTTTCCTAAAGGGTTTTCTACAGAATTTCAGTGCCAGGGAATTTTAATAGGTGCTGTAGACACACATGATTCCTTGATCAAATAATATATGAAGCGCAGGTTTAAACAAAGTTAAGCAACTTTTCTTCCTGCAAGGAAAGCTGTATGTGCCCCACTGGATTGTGAAGCTCTAATTGGGAGATATATGGTCTACAGCATTTCCAAACTTATTTATTCATGGATCCAAGAGTCATTGGTACAACCAAGGGTCATTGGTACAGCATACTTTTTGAAAAACTGGAATTGAGTTATTTCCTTAGACTTGCATCTTTAACGGCAGCTTTCCCTTGCCTCAAGGGCAACTCAGTGGAAACCCTTGAGTAGCGACCCGGTAAGGACCCTTATTCTTCTCTCTCTATCGTGCCTGCCTTCCGCCCACAGTTCAGGGAGCAGGGCTACATCCCAGGGTCCTGGGAGTCATGGCTGACTCCTCACACTCATCACCCACATCTAATAAATTCCAACCCTTGTGGATTGTATCTCTTGTCTCAAGGCCACCGTCCCTCTGAGTCACTGTCATCTCTTGACTGGATGGTAGCTATGGGCCCTATGAAATCTCTTGGCCTCTAATCTTGTCTGTACCAGTGTACTCCTCACACGGCATCCAGTCTGGCAAAAGTGAGTCCAACCATGCCATTGCCCAGTTAGCCACTAGTTTCTTCTTGCTCTTAGCCCAAAGCCCAACCCCTTGACAAGGTCTGTGGGGCCAGATCCTGCAAACCCTTCTGGTCTCATCTCAGCCCTCTGCCCTCCCTCTGCGACAAGGCCAGCACCTGAGCTCCTCTCAGTTCTCGGAGCACAATGAGCTCTTTCTGCCCTGGGAACTCTACTCACGTAGGTCCCTCTGCTTGAAACCACCTTTCCACCAGCTCTTTGCCAGTCCAACTTGCTTAATGCTTTCAGATTTTGCTCAAAACAAGGCCATTGGGGCCTTAGGTTAAATTAGGCATGCTTCTATTATTTTCCTCCATTACACCAACCATAATTTACACTTATTTCTATTTCCATTTTTAATACATGCTTATTTATTTCACCTCTGTCTCCCCCAGCAGCATGTAAACTTCCAGAGGGAGAGCATGTCTGTTTGCTCTCAGTCTTGTGACCAGTTCCTGCTGCCATGCAGCACACGGGAGTGCTTTGCGTATCTGCTGAAAGAAAAGATGATTTGGGGTGCATGTCATGCTGTGGGTGTGCTGCTGTCTCTTCCTCGCACTTGCAGGAATACTTGTAAAATGCTCATCACAGGCTCCCAGGGTGCCTGAGAGCCTTGGGGGTGACCTGGAGTACGATGTCATCCGAAGCGTTTGCTCTAGCTGGCTGATTCTGGTGTTGCTCACGGGAGAGATACAACTGGGGAAAGAGTATAAATTGGAAAGAGTAAGGCAACACATGTAAAATGTTTTATTTAGATCAGATCCTGTCTTAGTCCACTGGCACTACTATAACAAAGTATCTGAAACTGGGCAATTTATAAATAATAGAAATTTATTTCTCACAATTCTGGAGGCTGGGAAGTCTGAGATCAAGGATCCCGCAGGTTTAGTGTCTGATGAGGACCCGGAGACCATTTCTGAGATGACGCCTTGCTGCTGTGCCCTCTGGAGAGGATGAATGCCATGTCTTCACATGGTGGAAGGGACAGAAGGGAAAAAAGGGCCTAAGCAAGTTCCCTCCAGCCCTCTTTAAGGCACTAACCCACTCAAATCCATTCATGATGGTAGAAGCCTCATGACTTAATCATTTTCCCCAAAGTGCCACCTCTTAACACCACCACAATAGAGGTTAAATTTCAACATGAATTCTGGAGACAACATTCAGACCATAGCAGATCCCTCAGCCCAATGAGATGGAAGCTTTTGTGCAGAAAGATATTCATTTCTGGGCTCTTTATAAAAGCAACTAATTAAGGGCCGGGCACGGTGGCTCAAGCCTGTAATCCCAGCACTTTAGGAGGCTGAGACAGGCAGATCACGAAGTCAGGAGATCGAGATCATCCTGGCTAACAAGGTGAAACCCCATCTCGACTAAAAATACAAAAAATTAGCTGGGTGTGGTGGCAGGCACATGTAGTTGCAGCTACTCAGGAGGCTGAGGCAAGAGAATGATGTGAACCTGGGAGGCGGAACTGGCAGTGAGCAGAGATCATGCCACTGCACTCCAGCCTGGGTGACAGAGCGAGACTCTGTCTAAAAAAAAAAAAAAAAAGAGCAACTAGTTGAGAACACCTAAAAATCTAGCAGTAGGGGAAGGATTAGGGAGAGCACGGAGCTTCCATTCTGTAGACTATTATAATATATGACAGTCACTTAAAATAAAATTTAAGGAGAGTTTAAGACAATCCAGGGAAATGCTTAGAAATAATAAGTTTTTAAAAAACAGGATATAAGTAAATAAATAAATATTCATGTATCACACACAAATACATATACAAAATTTAAAAATACATATAAATATATCTATATATATAAAAATAAGCATAACTTATATAATAATGTATGATGCAAATATAAATAAATATAAAATGTACATTTATAAAATATAGGTAAACATGATTATCAAAAATATATACATAGAAAAAATGCTGGAAAAATACATGAAAACATAAACAGGTGTCTGAGTGGTAAGCACTATTTGTGGTATTTTCCCTGTTCTTATTTTTATACATTTTAGTTTGTATTTATTGTATTTTATCTTAACAAGTGTATATTATTTGAACAAGTTGGGAAACATGGTTTGTGACCATTAAATTTGTATTTGGTGATACAGTGCTGGTACACGACTTAGATGTTGCAAAAAAAAATCAAGTTTATAGCGAAACATGAATTTTTGATGGACATATCCAAAATCTTTCCCTCATTGGCAAAACCATCGCACCTCATTCAACTGGAAAGGAGACTGGCTGCTTTCCAACTTAAAAAATGACTCTACAAAAGAGAAAAGAGAAACTCACCAATTGAAGGCAGGAATATTTTTAATAAAGCATAAAGAGTATGAACAATATATAAATTTGAAATGTATTTCACATTCACAGCCAGGTGCAGTGACATGCACCTGTAGTCTCAGCTCCTCAGGAGTCTGAGGTGGGAGGATCTCTTGAGCCCAGGATATATACATTTGATAATGTATCATTAATATATTCACTTGTTGGAAATAGAGATATGTTTTTAGACCATAGATTTCTTACTTGGGTCTGTACACCAGGAAGTCTGTGGTTGGTTTGTAGAGATTCTGTCAATACAATCTTTTTTTCTTTGAGATAGAGTCTTGCTATGTTGCCCAGGCTGGTCTTGAATTCCTGGGTTCAATGGATCCTCCCCCCTCAGCCTCCTGAGTACCTGGGACTACAGGTGCATGTCACTGCACCTGGCTATGAATATAAAATCTTATCCAATATTTTAAGTTTGCATTTATTTTGCTAAGAGGAGTGTTTATCAGATTTGCAGCAGGGCCTGTCACCCCCGAAAAAGGTTAAGAATCACAACTTCAGACAAATATAACAACACGATAGCTAACATTTATTTATTTTACAAAAATTCATTTGGCACCTGTGTGCCAGGCCCTGGTGGATTAGGGGTGACACCACTGGATCCACTGGTGACCCCAGTGGATCCTCAGAGCAGCCTGCAAGGTGTATGCTGTCCCCTGATGAGAATCCTGGAGCTTAGCAGGATTCAGTAACTTTTTCAAGGGCCCCGAGTGATTCATTCATTGGGCATTCACATTGGGCTGGGCCTGTGCTTGCCATACCCAGCCTCTGGTCACACGACTGAGTGTGTGAAATGTGGATGTATATAGAAAATACACAAGGGATTTTGAAGACTTAGTAGCTTAGAAAATGTCTCAATTTTTAAAATATTGATCATTTGTTGAAATGATTTACTTTAGATCTATTGGGTTAACTAAAATATGTTGTTAAAATTAATTTCATTTGTTTCTTTTTGCTCTTAAAATGTGGCTACTAGAACATTTAGAATTTTGTATGTGGCTTGTACTTGTGGGTCACTTTCTATTTCTATTGGGTAATGCTGTGGTAAAGGCTCTCAGGATCTGGTGGTGAGGAAGACAAATGTGAAGAATGGCAGTTCTTAGCCTGGGCACAACTCTAAAAAATTCCTTAAAAGGCTAAATATAGACAAAAACAGAAAGATGCACTTAAAAGCATAGAGAATGTGAATCTCAGGTGGGCAAGAAATAACCGTTTCCTATTATCTTTTTTGATCAGCTTTAAAATGATCTGAAGGTCCCATTCTGATGGTCTAGCAGGAAACTCAACTTCAGTCATCCCTGGGGCTCCTCTACTCCTGGGTTATGTCAGGGAGAGCCTTTGGTCATCCATCTCCCCCAGTGCACACTGGCTGCCAAGGAGACACTTGTTGCCCGGCCGGCATGTTCTCTTCAAATCCACATGGGGATGGAGTCTTTGCCGAGACTGGAAGCCCCAGTATGTAGGATAGCACCACATAGCCACCTCTGGGGTTCTGCCATCCCCTAGGATGCTACTGCTGTCGGTGGACGGCCTGATTCCTTGCCCTCCCAGCAACCAGAGATACCACTTTCCTTACTCTCTGCCTCTCTTTGCATCCACCCCCAACACACATCTACACCTCCCAGACCCTGATCATCATCTCTTTAGCCAGCAGAGGCTAGAAGTCTGTGATCTGCAGATTGAAGGCTGAATCTAGCCTACTGATAGGTTTTATTTGGCAGACGAAGCGTTCGATTTTTAATTTGACTTTGATGACAACATTTTAAAATCATGAGCTTCCTTTTCTTTTTTGTGTGTTTTTCGGTTGGTTTATTTACTTATTTATTTTAATTGACAAATAAAAGTTGTATATATTTATGGTGTACAGCATGATGTTTCAATGTAGGTTTACACTGTGGAATGGCTAAACCAAGTGAATGAACATACCTATTACCTCACATACTTATCATTTTTTTGTGGTGAGAACACTTGAAATCTATTCTGTTAGCAATTTCCAAAGTCATAAGCTTTCACATAAAAATTAACATTTCCAACTTCTCTTGAAACGTTAGAACCTCCAGCGACCCGGGGCCTCTGTTCCTATGGCAACAAATGGCCAGAGGGAGTAGCTGCATAATAGCCGTATAAAAGGATCCATTTCATTCCTTTTAGTGACTGCATGGTATCTTTTTTATATCCTTTTGTATCCTTTTTGTGTTAGAAATAAACTAAACTTTGGATTATTTTGAGAAGCAGGGCTACAACTAGGGTGAAGCAAGTAGGTGCATTGGCTACAGAATTTAAGGAGGCGCTCATTCTTGCACAACTCTGAGAGTGAGCGCCTCCCCTCCTGAAACTTTGCACCCTGGGTGCCTCACTCACCGCACCTTAGTCTCAGCCCTACTGGGGCTGTTTTCTTCTAACACATCCCTCAGTCTTCTGCCAGCTTCCTCTGTATTTGTGCTGCTGAGGTACATAAAAGAAGAGGCTTTCCCAGGCATCCTTGGTAAATCTGAGGAGAATCTCTGGTGGCCTTGCGTGGGCTTTGAGGTATGAACGGGAAATAAAGGCGTAGACATTGTCAGGGAAGAAATACTCAAGAAATGTGAAGAGAGAGACGGGGGTGGAAATTGGATGTGGTGTGAGGAAACGTTTTGGTTTTATTTTAATTTCAAAGGTGAGAAACTAGAATAGATTGATAGGATGAGGAGGAGGAGTTAATGGGATGGAAGAGGCCACACATCCCGATGGGGTGGGTAGGGAGTGAGATGAGCAACAGCAGGCACTGTCCCGTGTGCTGCCCGCACACCAGGAGCCATGTGGAGGGCTACGTTCCACACCTCCTCCGTGCTTCCCTCTGCCCTGGGAGGAGAGGGTCATGTCATTCTCATCCTGCAGATGAGGCAACCAAACTCAGAAAAGTGAAGCAGTTTGCTGGAGATCACACAGTGAAACCCTTCTTTGAAACGCTGCATTTGAGGGTTGATGAACACTGGCGGCAGAGTGAGTACCCGGCACACGCACAGCTGTGCAATGCTGTCCATGGCAGTGCGCCGAAGGGGCTGGTCACAGTGAGAGGCACCAGGTGACGTTAGGTCAGGGGATGCAGGTGGCATGCCTTCTCAGCTTCTCCCAACTCCCTTTCAAAGGACGCCTTTGGGCGATGGCAGGGGTGGTTTTCTGCTTGTCCAGTCTTGGGTCCTGGCAAGCGGTGGGAAGCTTTGTGTGAATGCCTTTCAGGCCTTTTGTCTCCTGCCCCATTGCCAGTCCTCTTCCCCAGGAACTCCAACACAAATATGTGTACAGTTATAAGAATTGGATTACAGGAATAATCTGTTCCCATAACAACAGGACCATATTGCTGCATAATCATAGAACAAGGATGTGACTTTTAAAATGAACAGTCACATTGTGATTATGTGACAATGTCCGTTCTGGGAATAGGTGTTGTCCTCTGCAATGCCACAAAGCCCAGGAAAGCTTGATCACAGGGAGCCAAGTCATGGTGGCCACAAGCCACTTGGTGAGTTTTGTGGCAGAGCTGGGGCTGAACTCAGGTGTGTCTTTTCTCAAAGCCAAAACAGAAGGGGGGAAGATTCAGCCTTGGACAGGAGGCAGTCCACCTCTCCTCCCGAGGCAGGAGCCTAGAAGGAAAGGGTAGCTGTGCCTACAGGTAGAATTTTGCGGGGCTAGTGTGTGAACAGAAAGGGCAGAAGTTGAAGGTGGCCTTAAATGCTTCTTAAGGAAGCAGGAGGTAGGAACACTTGCTGAGAGCAGAAGAGAACTGATGAGTCTGGGGATTTGAAAGAAGAATTTTGTGTGCGGGAGAACTACGTCAGGCTGGGGTCAGTGACCCAGTAGTGTTATAGGGCACCATCGAGGACCAGGTTGAATTTGGAGACCAGCTAGTTGAAATGAGGCCAGTACATCTGCTATGGGTTTCCCTAGCAGCTCTCTGCAACCTCGGAGCTGGAGCCAGGAGGGTTGATTGTTGGAGTCATCCAGGGCTGGGGTTTTTCTAGGTTGGGTAGTAGAAGAAGAGTGGAACCAAGGAAGTTACATATATTGGCAAAGGACTGGTTCAAGTGAGCTACTTTAGGATTGAAGGCAGTGTACTCTTTCCGTTGTAAGTAACAAAACCCCAAGTTTGTAAGCTTAGGTAGATCTGCTTACACATCCAGCAAGTCCAGGGATGTGATGGTTTCAGGCATGGCTGGATCCAGGGGGTTAAACAGTGTCATCAAGACACTGTCTTTGTCTATGGCCTCTGCTTTCCTGTATTGGCTTCCTTTTCAGACAGTTTGTCCCTTTGCAATGTCCATCTTTGCCCCCTGCAGCTCCAGATCTATAACCAACTAGTTTAGCAACTCCAGCTGAAAGAGTGCTTCATGCTCCAAGAGTTCCAGAAAATGTCACACAAGATTGACTTACTGGATCAATTTAGGTCATGTGCCTATTCCTGAACCAATGAGCCTGTTCAGAGGAATGCAGTTCTCCAACTGGCCATGTCTGGCTTGTGTGCTTACTCCTAGAGTCAGCTCTACTTGAGACCCAGAGGGTGCGGGTGTCCTCTACACGTGAGGAGCAGAGGAAAAGAGGGCACAAGGGGGGAGGTGGAGGGCAAGAGTGGTGGGTGTGACGGAGTGAGTGAGCGGGAAAGGCAGAGGCTGTTTTCTTAGAGTTGGGAGAGGCGAGCATTGAACAAGGATTATCACCAGGGTAGATGTTAGAATGAATGTGTGAGCTGGGCTTAGGGGTATGGATTTGTCAGGGTTCTTGGCTGCAAGAAACAAAAGTTTTCTCCATCCTAAGCAAGAAGGACTCCCGCCAGCAGGACTTCGGGGACTCCCAGAGTTGACAGGAGGCTGGAGAGGTGGGACTGGACTGTGAATGGGACCAAGAGTGTCTCGGGATGGAGGAGGCAGGAATACACAGCAGAAACACACTGGCCTCCCAGTGCCACTGCTCCTGCGGTGAGTCTGACCCCTGCCACCCTCATGTGCTGAAGTCACAAGCTCAAAACGCAAACTCACACATGCAGTCCTCCTCTGGCTGGGCCTAAATCATGGGCCTGTCTTGACTGGCCTCTTGGGCGAGGGAGCGAGTCCACACTCCCACCAGGAAACACATGAGAGAGAGCCGCGGGCAGAAGGAGAGAGCAGGCTGAGAGGCTGGAAAGCCAGACAGGTGACCATGTCTGTGTAGATGGAAGTGAGAAGGGCTTAGGTGCCACAGTTGATCCACCTCTGGGCATGCTTTTCATAACAACTCTGCAGGCTGTCTTTTAGAGCTTGCAGAAAGGGAAACTGAGGCTCTGGTGGGTGAAGCCATGTGCCCGAGGTGGTAGGTGGCAGAGTTGGGATTCCAAACCTAGGCCTGCCGGTGTCCAAAGCTCTGGCTGTCTCCTGCCTTTGCCTGGTGGTCATGAGGCCCATCTGGACCTTGTGAGGTATGGGCTGGTCCCTGACAAAACAGTGATCACTGAGAGATCCTGCAGGTGCCCTGAGGAATGGTGTCCACTGCACCTGGGACTGGTCTATCTCCTGAACCAACCCTAAGGCAGTCTCCACAGCAGTCTTGAAGAAAGCGGGGCAAGTGATGTCCCTGCCCTTCTCTTCAACCATGGTGCTTGGCTGTTTGTTTTCTTGTTTTTTTTTTTTTTTTTTATGTCTCTTAAAAGCAGTAAACATGCCAAGGCACGCTGAGTCCACTCTGGGAGGCGGTTCCGAGTCGCAGGGTTGCGGGCAGGGGACTAATGATCCAGGCGCCAGGGCCAGGCCCAATCCCGGCTCCAAGGCTCCTTATACAAGGCCCCTCCCTCCCCACCCCGGGGCAGGGTCTGGGGGCCAGACAAGCACATACTGGCGGCCAGGACTGCCTCCTGCTCACTGTCACGCATTCTGGGGAGCTGGCCTCTCGCTCTGTGTACTCCTTGAGAAGGGAAAACTTCCTGTTTGTGAAGAAAAAAGTCCTGCAAACAGCAAGACGGCCCTTGGACATCAAAGTGTTCTTACAACACAGCATCCTAATGGCTTAAGTATCAATGAATCAGGAACATATGGATCCCATTTGCCATAAAGTACACACGGGCTTAAAAATCCTGAGGAAAAACGCCAGGCAAAATATGTTTCAGGTTTTATTGAACCAAAAAACTCTAAGAAGATAGATTTTCGACGGTCACCAAACCCAGAATACAGGTCTGGCTGCCCAGCTGATGGCAGAGAAGGCTTGGTTCCCTTAAGCCACGGTAGCTTAAGTCGTTGCCCCTGATAGGAGAGACAAATTAAGTGAGATTTTGATGTAATTGAGATATAAAAGGGTTTTATGGGAGCTTTTCCTTTGTAGGAACATTTTAAGTGTGTCTGAGAAGAGCCTCGTTAATTTTCCAGAGGAACAATAGGTTTGAAATGTAGATGCTGTGATCTGGGAGGACAGCAGCGCTTGGATGACCAGGTTATCTGGGGCAATACCCAGAAAAGGACACTTCAGTAATGCTCCCCAGGGAGGTCTCCTCTTTCCTACTCTGAAAACCTCAGGACAGGAAACGGAAGGAAAGATGGAAGGAAAGAAAGGCAGGAGCAAAAGGAAGAAACGAAGACAAAGAAAGAAGGAAGAAAGGGAAGGAAGGAAGGAAGAGAGAGAAGGAAGAGAAAAAAACGTTTTAACATTTTCCTAGAACTGAAGTGTCCACATCGGGAAACGTGGTGTCACGCGCTAACATGTCTTAGCAACGGGGCTGTTTGTGTGTTCTGCATTCCGTTTTTCTAGTCGTATATTTCTCCCTGGTTTGCAACCTTGCTTTGTGAAAAGTGTCATAGAGAAATGCTTTACCGTTAACGCACTCTGACTAGATCATATTTCAGGTTGCTACTCTCCGAGACATTATCCCAACGAGAATCCGTGTACTGCGGAGTGATCTGTCGGAGCCCGTTAGAGGGACAGATGAGAGGATTGGAATGGGGCCCGGGCTTTGTAATGAAACCTTAGCCCAGACAAGGGCCAAAGAGGGGGCTGTGGTTTGTCGGATGCGGGGAGGAGGGGTCTTGAGGAATTCACGTGGCTTCACTCTGGACGGGTTAGAAGCAGCTCAGTGCTGAAAGATGAACATTCCTGTCTGTTGGCTCCTGGACCGTCCTTCACCCTTTGGTAGGTGAACTAGCTCTGACCACTGATGCCTCATGCATGAGAACACCAGATTGCCACTTGACTTTATTTTTAGTGTTTTGATTGTGTGTGTGTGTGTCTGTGTGTGTGTGTGTTCTTGTCACTTTCGAGTGGAATATGGTATGTTATACATAAAGCCTCACTTTCTCCTATTCTGATCACATGCGATGTGAATGTTGGGGGCCTGGGGGTAGAGGAGGAGGGATCGGGGGGTGCCTATTCAACATTGGTCCACAGGCATCTGAGATTTCCTTTTGAAAATCCCAAGGCCTGGCCCACACTGACATGAAATTATTATGTACTTCTGTTGTACAACAAATTATCATCCTATACTGTTGCAGCAGGCATTTCTACAGCGAATGCAGGTTGTAGTAATTTTGTCATACAGAGTAATATGTCACATAGACCATTCTGGATTTAGACCAATATATACAGTTTCTGGCCTAAGCAGTAACACATGTTTGGAGGAGAGATCGTTTCATTTTACTGGAATGGACAGTAAGTAGAAACACATTCCAGATTTCTCTTTTTTCCTTTTATTTCTCCCTGCCCTGAAATTTGGCAGCCAGAGTCCTCCTTGCACTTGATCTCAGGCTTTCAGCTGCTTACAAACCATGGTGCCCAGAGTGCTACGATGCCCATGCATTTAGCAACTGGTGGCTAATGAAAGAAAAAAAAAAAATCACTGCTCAACAGGTTTCCCAGAAACCCTCCGAGAGCTGTTTTCAACAAATGCAAATGGCACTCAAAATTTGCCCAATAACGTGCTAGCTCAAGTTCAGAAATTTTCTGCAGCTAATTTTATGCTTTCGAAGTCTGGCTTGCGGAAACCTTTCTTTTCTTTTTCCTTTTTGTTTGATGAGTCTGAAAACTGCCCTGTGTGGAACAAAAAATGGGCAGTTGGGGGAGCCATGCCTTTGCTCCAGGCCCTACACATCCCCAACTCAGAGAAACTCAGGTGTCTATGTGCCTAGACTCCCAAGAGGACACTGTTTTACTCTGCCATTTGTCCAGAGAGAGGGGATCAGGCAGGACAGTGAAGTTGCAGCTGGTGGCATTTGCTGCTGCCTTTCCTGGGGTTAGGAAAAGTGGCATTGGTGTTGGAGAAAAAAGGAAGGTAATTCATGTTGATGGGACACCTACTTTGTGCTTTGTACAAATTGGATTTCACTCAAACTCTCACAATAATGCCATTTCCCGGTGAGGAAACAGGTATTCAAACTCCACAGTTCTTCCGTGGGACTGGATGATCCGGCCGTCAGGCCTAGCACCTAGGCCCTCTCCTCTCCAGAGGGCCGTGGCTCAGTGTTCAGCACACCATCCTTGGTCATGCTTTATTTTCCATGTGCTTAGTTAATGCAGGCACTATAGGATTAGAAGGTCCTCAGGTGCAGGGACCCCGGATTTACCGTATGTATCTTATTCCTCACTTTGGGCTTTGTCTTAGTGGAGAGAATCCTTTAGAACAGTTGTTCTCAACTGGGCATGGTTTTGTCCCCGAGGACATCTGGCAATACCTGGAGATGTTTTGATAGTCCCAACTTGGGGAGAGGGTGCTTCTAGCATCTAGGGGGTAGAGGTCAGGCATGCCATTAGCACAGGACAGCCCCCAAAACAAAGAATTCTATAGCCCCAAATGTCACTAGTGACGAGACTGAGAAGTCCTGCTTTAGAAGAAAAGCAGTCAGGTCAAGCCTCGTGTTCACAAAAACGACCTAAGTCACTTGTCTTAAAGACTTTTTAAAAAAGAACAATGAATACCAAATATGCAGTATACTTGTTTAGAAGGTTAAAGCCAAGGCCCACCAAACTTCATCCATGAGTAAAGCAAACTGAGAACCAGCAAGGGATGTAAGTGGCAGAGAGAGACGTAAGCTAGAATAGGGGCTTCTTGAAGGCATGGGTTATGTTATATTAAGTTTGCATCTCCTGTGTACAGCACAGGTCTCAGCATCCAGCAGGTGCTTACTAAACGCATATTGTGTGTCTAATGGAATGAATAGAGCCTCCTGGTAGGTAATGTCACACTAAATTGTATCAGCCACTGAATTGCTCAATGTTCTATACTCTATTCAGCTCTACAACCATATCCCAGACTTGCTGTTGATGGGAACCTCACTCCCTCACAAGGAAGTCCATTCTATTTTTGGACCACTGTAAACGTTGGAAAGGGCAATGGCATCTAATCGTGGTCTGGAGCCCCTTTCCATGGGAAGGGCCTAATAGCTGTTGAATGACCACTGGTCAGGGGAACGGTACAGCCAGGGTTTTATGGTGTTTTAAAGGGTCCAGGTCTGCGTCTTGGTCACCTCTCAACCCCCAGGGCATTTCCTGGGCCTCGCAGATAGGAGCTTGCGCCCCACTTACTCCAAAACAGAGTGTTCCTCACCGGAGGCCACTTCCTGTCTTGGTATCCAAAATGTTCTCCCACCAGGGAAGCCCCTGCCCTGGGCTGGGCCTCTCCTTCCCACTGAATCTCAGAAGGCTTCACGGAAGGCTGAGCGCTGCCACCTCCAGGATTTCTGGAGGTCAGAGCCTCAGCAGAAGAGGCGAGGCGGTAGATTTTGAAACCGGATGGCTCTGGTGGCTAGCCCCAACTCTGTCACCATGTGGCTGTGGGACCATTGGGTTTCAGTTTTCTCATCCCTAAAATGGGGACATGATGCCTTCCTCCCAGGTCACACCCGGGGAACGTGATTATGTAAGAATACCAGCTGCAACTTCTTGAATGCTTGGCCTACCGTTGATTTGCAGATGTTCTTTTGCATCTTTCCATGAATGCGATGTTTTCTTAGCCCTACTTTACTTGCAGAAACTGAGGCCTGGGAAAAAGTGACTTGCTCAAGATCTCACTGTCAGGAAGGGGTAGAGATGAGCCCACACTCAAAACTAACTGGTCTGAGTTTAGATTTCTTTGCCATTCTATGCCAATGCAGTCTATGCCTAATCACTTCATTCCTCTTTCCCCTTTCCAGTACACACTTCAAAATGATCTTGGATTGCTCTTTAATGATTTCCTTAACCTGGTCTCTGTCTCAAAATCTCCTATAAGCTCTGAGAGGCCACGACCCCACCTTTCCTGAGATCAACACTCTCCCTAGCCCCTCCTCCTTCAGGCACAAGGGAGGTGCTCAGATGACATTTGCTTCCTTGGAAAAGGGTAGAAGGGTTGCATCTTGCCCCTCTTTGTCTCTCTTCACGTACACACAGCTGTGCACACAGTCATACAAGCGTGTGTATTGTGCACACATTGTACCCATTCACACACACGTACAGACACACTCACATTCCCCACACAGACACACATGCCCTCACACGTGGATACACACACACTCACAGACTAGACACGCAGTGAACACATACTTGCCACACGCACACACACTCTCACAGGCTGTACACACACTTATACATATTCACCATTTACACATTCACACACAGACACACACATGCCACATGCACTCACACAAGTGCTCACACACTCACACACGCTTATACACTCCCATACACTCTGCCCCGGGGACTGTCTCCTCAGTGAGCAGGGGTCCCAGGTGGGGCCCGACTGCTGGTTCTCAGCCCCTCATAACCCTGCCTGGGGAGTGAGGCCTCACTTGGAGGTGCCATTGTCAACAGGCACGCTTTCTACCAAGATTGTTTTTAAGCATGGACATTCCAAATGCATTTAATTTCCAGCCATGGGTTGAAAGCAAGCCGTTTTGTACACGTCACATATATTTTCGCTCTGGGAAGCCCTGTGTCTGGAGCCGAGGCCACCACATGTGTGTGCCAGGGGGTAGGGCGAGGGGCTGGAGCGGTGGAATGGCTTTTCCATGTGGGTGATTGTGGTCATCAGGAAAGCGTCTCGCAGCAGGCTATGCTTTCTCAGTTTACCAAAGCCCCAGCATCTGTTCTGAGACAGAGCTGCTGAGTTTAGGGCAACCCACGGCTCAGCCCATTCGTGTCAGCAAGCCACCTTCACTGACAAGATCTGAATCTGTAGACAAGAAAGGAAGAGAAGAGAAAAGTAAAGACAAGACAAGACAAGAAACGGCGCAGGGAGAGGGGGGGGAAAGAGATGTTGACACATGTTCTGGAGTGGCCAAGGAATTCTGTTTACTCCTTGTTGATATTTCTGCCTTTTGTTGTGGCAAAGACCTGCCTTTTACTGCATTGTTGAAACATCTTCAAAGTCTGGAAATCTGAGGGGCATTCCAATAAAAACCTTTGTTGGGCTGCAGTGGAGAGAACCCCAAATTCAAATCAGGTCTCAGTACTTGGCAACAGCAGCGAGAACTGGGCAGCAGCAGCAAGAACTGGGCAGCCTGAGCCAGAGAAGAGGGAGGAGGCCAGGAACCCCTGTCTCTGTGACAGGAGAGGGTACAGGGCACTTGAGGTAGAGGTTCTTGCCAACTGAAGGGTCCCCGAAAACACGGCGGGGTCACATGGAACCTGGATCAAACCCTAGCTCCACCACTAATTCAATGTGTTATCTTGGACCTGCCACTCTGAGCCTCAGTTTTCACATCTATAAAATGGGTGTATGTCTGTGCGTGTGTGTGTGTGTGTATGTAAGTAACCATCTATAAAGCTTGTGTATAGCTTAGAGACAAAGTGTGTAAAGTGCTTGGCACATGGGAGTGTTAACAGATTTTAATTCCCCATCTCCTTGCTAACAGAAAAATCTGGCTGTGCCTTAGGGCCCACCTTCTTCACTCCAAGAAGTGAGTGTCCCAACATCTCTAGGAATAGGTATCATCTGGCATCTCCTGTTCCCTCCACCTCCCAAGATGAAGGAAGGCCAGTCTGTGGGTCTGTCCGAGATAGGGGGCCAGTCCTGTGCCCATCTGTCTGGACCAGAAGTTGCCCACAGCAGGCTGATGTGGGCTGACACTGTGAGGCCCACCCAGATGGGAATCAAGAATGGAAGCAACCAGTCCACACGAGCAAGGGATGCCCTAGAAGGGAGGGCATCTCATTTTTGTCAAGTGTATCTCTGCCATCTGTAGGCATTGCTCATCTTTGTCCTAATCAGAGGTAGAGATGGCTCTTATGCGGGCCCCTCTAGTCCATCCAAGCTGAGCAGGGCAGCCTCCATGTCCACAGTAAATCTTGGACATCATTCAGTTTGAGCTGTTCATTATGATGGCCCATGCTTATTAGGCCACTCATCCATCCATCGATCCATCCACCCATCCATCCATCCACCATCCATCCATCCATCCCCCCACGGATCCACCCATCCACCCATCCACCATCCATCCACCATCCATCCATCCATCCATCCACCTACTCATCCACCCCTCCACCATCCATCCACCCACCCATCCACCTACCCATCCATCTATCCATCCACCCACTAATCCATCCATTTATCCATCTGGCCGTGTTCCAGGTTTCATCCATGTGCTGGGCTTCAGAAATACGGCTCAATAGGACCAGCCTGGTGGGAGAGACAGACATGCAAACCCCAAGAGATGGCTCAGTACTGCAGGAACCCAGGAAGGGAACTTGACCCAGTCTGACAGAGGCCAAACAGGGTGACAGTGGGCCTGGCAGTCTTCTCAGAGTAGAAGATCCTTAGACTGACCACTTTTGTCCAAGTTTCAGGATGACATTATTAATTGTCTGGGCCTCAGGACTAAAAATTTCCCTTAAAACTGTGGCCAGGGGCCTGGCTCATGAGACAATGTCTGTATGACTGGGGAGTCACTGTCAATGAGGGCAGGGGTGGGCAGTACAGTGTTTGAGGGAGGAACACAGCATTGACTGTCATCTAAGGAAGCCTTGCCACCTCAGAGCCCCCATTGGGCTAGATGTCCAGGAACTGCCCTCTGTGCTGGGCACTGAAGGGCCAGGGCAGGCAAGGGCAAGTGTCCTCCCTTTCTCAAAAGAGGAAACGATGAATGAATGATGTTCCAGAGGAGAGGTAGGGTGACTGGGGTCACAGAACTCAGATATCGGGCCCTGTGGTCGAGGAAGGCTTCTGAAGGAAATGACCTTCTAGCTGGAACCTGGGGGTGGAGTGGACATTAGTCAGGTGAGCAGCAGCAGAGAGAAGACTCCAGCAGAGGGAACAGCAAATCTGAAAAGATGACAGAAGCCCCACAGCAGGGGGGTGCTGAATAATTTTCATATGGCTGAAGCCGGGGAGTAAAGGAGCTGCAAAGAGAAGCAGGGGCCGGGTTGTTGGGGCTGAGGTCCTTCGGGCAGGGCTTGACACCAGGGCTGGTGCTCACTGGGTTTGCCTGATTTTCTGACCTACTCTATTCTGGATCCTTCTTGTCCATTCTCTGCTCTGCCCCAGGGTGAGTCTGCTAATTGCAAATGTGGCTGCCTTTTCCTTCTGCTTAAATCCTCTCTAGATCTCCATTACTCTCAGGGTAAAATCCAAGCTCCTTACCATGGCTTTTGAGGGTCCAGGGTTGTAAGAGGTAATGGAGTAAGCAGTCAAGACCTTCAGCTTGGCCAGGAGTGGTGGCACACGCCTGTAATCCCAGCACTTTGGGAGGCCAAGGTGGGAGGATTGCCTGAGGCCAGGAGTTCAAGACTGGCCAACGTGGTGAAATCCCGTCTCTACTAAAAAATACAAAAATTAGCTGGGCATGGTGGCACACACTTGTAGTCCCAACTACTCAGGAGGCTGAGGCAGGACAGTTGCTTGAACCCAGAAGGTGGTGGTTGCAGTGGGCCAAGATCACGTCACTGCACACACAAAAAAAGACCTTCAGCTATAGAGCAGGTAGACTTGGGTTCTAGTCTCAGATGCCCTGTTATTAGTTGACCTTGGAGAAAGAAACTGCTTTACCTTTCTGAGCCTCAGTTTCCTCATCTGTAAAATGGGCACAGGAAATGAGATGATGCCTGTGTTCCCCAAGAAGCTTCCAACAAGTGACAAATCTGTGGCCACTGACCACCTCACGAGCCTCATTGTCCATCTCTTACCTACTTGTATATTTCACAGCTAGCACCTGTGGATACTGGAGTGCTTGGTACTATTTCCCGCCTCCCTGCCTTGGCTTATACAGTACCCTCTGCCTAGAACACCCTCTTTGTGATGGATTACCCTGACAGCCTACTCACCCTTCAAGACCCAGCTTGGAGGTCATTTCCTCTGAGGAGCCCTCTCTGATTTTCCTCCCCATTGTTGCCCCATCATCATAAAGAGCACCACTGAACTTTCCAAAGCCTATCTCACCTCCATGCCTGGACACCTGCTAGTTCAGGGGCAGGTCCTCTCGCCTCTTGAACCTCAAGGGCCAGGCATGGAGTCCGACACCTGGCCAGTCTGACAGAGGAGAAAGCCCAGACTCACTCCACACATTTATTCTGACTTGATTCTGTTTGCATCTCTCTTTTCCAGGGTTGGAATGGGGATGGGCCACTCCTGAGCCAGGCATTTGCTTATGGGGTCTCTTCAGTTGTTTGGCTCCAGCCCAGGTCCCCCAGCAGGAGGCTGGTTCACTGCAAGACCAATCTGCTGGCTGCCGGTCATCTCCTTTTAAGATGTATCCACAAAGACAGTATGCGTGCTCCAGCTTCAGGCTTCCTCCTGCTGGAACTTGGGCTGGCCTGTGCCACTCCTGGCCACGGGAAGCCTTGGTGCATTGGCGCTCTTGTTTTGCCCTGCCCGAGTGATGATGGGCAGGCTCCAGCCTTCTGCTACCTCATGCCCAGGAAACACTTCCTGGGTCATTGCCAGGTTCATGCACAGGGCAAGGCCGTTGCCTCTCCCACCAGTGCCCCCATACAGGGGTAATGAGGATGGGGGAGTGCTCACCCCAAGCGGGCTTCTGCCCCAAGGTTTCAGGGGACAGGGGCCAGGTCTCAGGCTTGTGTTTAGGCTGTGGGAGGTCCTGGCTGGAAAAGATCTCAGCCTGGCTGGAAAAGATCTCTAAACTTTCATTTTCGTAAGAATATCCAAAATTCCCCACTGCCTACCATATGCCAAGCTCTGGGCTGAATGCTTTACATTGCTTTAATCTCACTTAACTTTACAACCCTACAAAGTACAGACAGTTACTATCCCCATCCCCATTTTACAGATGAGGAAACTGTGGCTCAGAGAGGTTAAGTAACATGCCCAAGGTAACACGGCCAGCAGCGCTGGAATTTGAACGAGAAAATTATGCTTAATGGGCTTAATGCTCTGTGTTATACATGGAGAAGCTGAGGCCAGAGGGGGAAAAAGTCCAGGTCTTTTCTTGCTTTACTTCATTGTTGAAGAAAATCCACAAAAATCTTTGCCTTTTGTTTGTTTGACTGTGGGGTCACCCAGACCTGGGTTCGATCCCAGCTGAGTGACCTTAACCAGGCAACTACAGTTGTCTGAGTGTCAGTTTCCTCATATGTGAAATGGGACTACCATGCCCTCCCCTGTGCAACTGTGAGGGGTTGTAAGTGAAAAAGGGCTGGACACAGGATCTGGCAGGGATGAGCGAAAAAGGCCTGTAGGGGATCAGTTCCCTTGACTACTATCGCTCCATCAGCTTCTGTAAGGTGTTTATGGCTCCAACAGTAAGAGCCATAAAGTGACAGACACTAAGACCCATTTGATGAACCAAATTTATTATTTTAACATTACGTTTTAAATCTTCATGTTTAATATTGGAGTAAATTTTTGGAGTTTGATCATCCAATTTGATTTATTTTTCAAGTAAAAAAACATGTAAACCATGAAAAAAAAAAAAAAAAAAAAAAAAGACCCAGCAGTGCAGGGCAAAAGATAAAAAAGAACTGGAGGAGAGGAGAGAAGTTACACCACAAGGCCTAGAGAAGATAGTCACTCTCTCCTTCACCTGCTTCTTCTGCAGTGTGATTAAGCAGGGGTCTCTGGAGCCAGAATGCTTAGGCTCCAATCTTCGCACTACCACTTACTATTAAGAGTTCTTGGACTTTGGGAAAACTATTTGGTCTCTGTGTTCCCATCTGCAAAATGGGACAAATAGCAGTGACTATCCCATAGGCTCATGGTTGTGAGCGTTAACTGGGCCAAGGCAAGTAGCACAGGGCCTGGCTTAGAATATGGGTCTTGTTGCTGAGCACCTGCTGTGGGTCAGGGCCTGGGGAATCACGTGCCACCTCTGTGATAATGTATGTCCTTATACACTTCACATTATAGGGGGGAGACAGATAAGGGAGCACCCAGCTGCATGAGGAGTCATGGACACTGCAAAAATTAAACTTGGAGTGTGTAGCTCTGAGCTTCCTAATGGCCAAGCCAGAGAGAAACAGATGATGTGGTTTTCATTGTCTAGAAGTACATGAGACAGACAATTATTTTTCCGGGCCCCCAATTCTTATTGTGCTTATGGAGAGAAAGGGGATGCAGATAGGTTAAGCCACTCAAGCAAGGTCACACAGCTAATAAGCTAGCAAACACTAGCTGCGTCTCGAGGTGCTCCCTTCCCAAGCCTGAGGCCTCTCTGCGGTTTAAGACTCCTGATCACAGGATACCATGTTGCCATGCACGGCTGGTCTACGTGCATCTGCATGAGAGCAACCCTCCATCCCTGCCCCCATAGGTTGGCAAGTGTTCAGTAGCCAGGGATGTTGGACCTGAACTTTCTGGTGAGCAGACACTTTGCAGCCACGTGGAGGGGAAAACAGACAGTCTGTGGGCCATTTCTGCTACATTAGAGAAGAGGCAGTGCGATGAAAAATGGAACTTCCAATAGGTTTGAGCCATAGAAAATTGCTGCTATTTGACCATTTTTGCCTATAAAAATGACAATATCACATGGTTCAACCTAATAATATTTACTTAATATCGTGCTTTAAAATCCTAAAATAGATTCACTTATTCTCTTTGATCTCTTCCTATGAAATAATGTCCAAAAATTCATGGGGTCGACGTGCTAGTTATATTGTTTTCTTGAGTGGATACATACCTACTACCATCTCATAGACAGTCCATCCATGTGCCTCTTGAAGTCATCTATTACAGGCAATGGTTTGAGAGGACACCGAGGAGGGCAGTAGAGTGTGGGCCTAGGGCTGGGCCTCCTGAGTTACAGCTGGGGCCGCTGCCTGCTCGGTGTGCTCATCTCACCTGATGGTTAATTCTATGTATCCACTTGGCTAGGTCATACTGCCCAGATATTTGGGGAAACGTTATTCTGGATGTCTCTGTGGGGGTGTTTTTGAGCAAGATTAACATTTACATGGATGGACTTTAAGTAAAGCAGATGGACCTTCCTATAGTGGGTGGTCCTCATCCACTCGGCTGAAGACCCGAATTGAATAGACAAGCCTGACCTCCCTCAGCAAGAACGGCTTCTGCAGCACACGGCCTTCCGACTAGAACCGCAACATTCACTCCTCCCTGGGTCTCCAGCCTGCCAGGCCCACCCTGAAGATTTTATTTGCCGGGCTCCAAGATTGCATGAGCCAGATCTTTAAAGTAAATCAATCTATCTATCTATCTATCTATCTATCTATCTATCTATCTATCTATCTACCTACCTACCTACCTACCTACCTACCTATCTATCATCTGTATCTATCTGTCTATTTATCTATCATCATCTATCTATATCTATCATCTCTATCTATCATCTATCTACTCTATCATATCTATGTATCTCTATCATCTATATCTACCTGTCCATCTATCTATCATCATCTATCTACATCTATCATCTCTATCATCTATCTACTCATCATATATCTCCATCTATATATCTATCATCTATATCTATCTATCATCTATCTATGTCTATCATCTCTATCATCTATCTACTGTATCTATCTATGTATCTATCATCTACTACTCTATCTATCTATATCTATCATCTATCTCTATCTATTTATCTACTATCTATCTATCTACTGTATATAGTACGTGTGTATCTATATGGACATATAGATATATGTAAACATTCTATTGGTTCTGTTTCTCTGGAGAACCCGAACTAGTTCTACTCTTCTGGACCATGGCGTTGCTATTAACTTGGCTGTGCTGAGGCATAGATGAGATGACATGCCTAGTGAGTGCTGAGTAAATGTTATCTATTGCTGGTACCATTGTTATCAGTGTTACTGATATTAGATGGGGGAGCACTTCTGATCCCTGCCACATGCCCTGACCTCTCTCATACACTCCTTGTTTCCCCAGAAGGTGCCTGTCCTTAGGGGGCATTTCCTCCTAGGGGCCTGGGCTCTGCCTGCCAGCCCCACATCCCCTGTGCACACATCACATGCCCAGGCTCCGGCTGGTTTGAGAGTCTGGGAGGCTGAGAGCCTTCATGGAAATGAACGCTGGATTGGCGCCAGCAGGGCTGCTGTGGGGATTAAAGGAGATGCGGCCTGAGCAGCCTTTGCCACATACTACTTGGACACAAGGCTTGTTTCTCCACTCTTGTGTCATGTGAAATCTGACTCAGGATATTGAGTCTCAACGCTTTAGGGGTGGAGAGTGGGAAGGCTTCCTTTCCCTAAACTTGTACAAGAATTCCGGGAACTTCATCAGACTGAAAATGAGGACCAAGCATCTGATCTTCTTGGGCCATGGTTTATTGGAAGGCAAGGAGTCCTCCGCTTGTGGCATCCACTCCTCAACACCCATCTGGGCCATGAAGTCTTCCCTGGGTTTCTGAGGCCCAAGGGAGGCAAGGCTAGCTTCCCAAGTGACCGGCCTGTGCTGCTGCCCCAGGCACCATGCTCAGAAGGGCCTCACTCTTGTTTCATTCTCTCTGCCACTATCTTGAAATCCAGAACAACTTTTGAACAAAGGACCCACATTTTCATTATGTGCTGGGCCCTGGAAATTATGAGGCCAGTCCTTCTCCAGGAGTCCAACAGTGTGCCGTCATCCTTGGAGAGTCTACCCGCCCAGGGCCCTCATGGGGGTGGGAGGCCTGTTGGTTGTAAGTGAGGCCGTCTCCCTCAACCACACGCTCATTCTTAGAAATCTCACCCCTTTTTCATCCCTTGGAACCAGCCCCTTTTAGACAAGCCAGTTATTTGTGTCTCTGAACCTAAGATTTTGAAAGTACAGCCCCTTACTCTCCCATGGGCCAAGGAAACCTTGGTCCTCCAAGACATAAAGCCTTCCTTTCCTTCTTGAAAAAGAAAAGGGGGAAATCCTGTTACTCTTTCACAGCGAGACCCCTTGAATCCTTCACACAGCTCATCCCTTTATCAGAGAATATCTCCCTTAGCGCTGGATAAATGGTAGGTCCCTTCCCTACCTGGCTCTACAGCCTGACGTTGGGCATTATTGCTTCCATTGCAAAGATGAATAGACTAACATCCAGAGAGATTCAGAGCCTTGCTGATGATCACAGAGCCTCCCATCCTCCTCTTCTCAGAGTTTCTGCAGACCTGGCCAGAGAAGTGAGGAAATGAGAGCATGTGTGGGTAAAGGTACTGTTTATACAATTTTTGCTCCTCTAAACAAAAAGTCTTGGATCAGTTTTTAACTTAGAGAAATTGCAACTATTCCCCATTATGGCAGACATGTTTTAAGAGAATGTTAACTCTCTGTGCTGGGATTACAGGCGTGAACCACTGTGCCCGGCCGACATGTCTTAAGAGTTAACATTCGTGTCTCATTTATTCTTCACGGCAGCTCTATGAAGTATTATGTTAAGGCTTCTTTTTACCAGATGGGAAAACTGTGGTTCGAAGAAGTTGAGAACCACACCCAAGGTCACAGAGAGCTAGAGAATTTGGAACTGGGCAGGTAGTGTCAGCTGCAGCCCAAGGTGGAAGCCTAAACCTACTCTTGGTAGCTGGGAAATTCTGAAATGCTGCCGCGTCCAAGCCACGTCCTGCTCTGCAGTGGGGAAGGTCTACGCGGGAGACGCAGAGGTGCTCAGAGGATGGTTTCAATTTTCAAGCCGTGGTCTGACCACTCATGTTTTTGAAAATTAAAAATTAAATCTTGGCCCTGAACCGAGAGCAAAGATGCAGTATTCTGCTCTTGGAGCCCTGCCTGCTCACCCTCGTGAATTGGGGGTTCTATATTGTGAGGGATATGGCAATTTCAGCTGCCAAAGAATAGATCACACTCCCTGCAGCCCTCGAACCCAAGAGTTATTGCTGTGGGTAGAGAGCTGGGCGGCTTTCCCCCAGGGATGATGAATTGGGAAAGGCCATGACATTTCGGGGTCTTCCAGAAACACTATCCAGGCGCAGGAAGGAGCTGTGTGCTTGACGGAGGGTTGCCAGGGGACAATGAGTTCAGGATTCTGAGGACAAACTGATTCATATGAGAGCTGCGGGAGTGGCCAGGGTGCCCCTGGGAAGTGTGGGTTGCTGAGATAGTCTCCCACAGGAACCTCCGGGTCTTCCTTGCCCTTTCTTCTTCCTCTCCCTGACTGCATCATGGAAAGCCCGACATCTGTTTCTGAATAACCCTCACCTCTGTTCTCCCATCAGCCCGCTCAGGCCTCGTCCTGCCTGGATGGCTGTCACTGCCCCTTTGTGGGACTCCCTGCCTCTGTCTTGCCCGCTCCACACTGGTCAACCCCACCACACTTGGAGGTGCACAACCCTCAGGGGTCCCTACTATATAAGCCTGACACACTGAAGGACTTGACTGTGGCCACACTCTCCAGCTTTGTCTTCTGCTACCTGTCCCCCTGATCCAGTCATGCCAAGCCACAGAGGTTCCCCAAATACGCCATGATCTTTCCCACCTCCAGGCCTTTGCGTCTTCCACTCCTCTGCTGGAGACACTCTGCCTCCTTTGTCGGTCCCCTCCCACCCTGCCCACTTCACCAAGTTGAAGCTCCCTGAGGGCAGGAACCAGCAGACCTGGATTCCATGTCCCAGCTTTCCATGTCTGTCGAATTAAAGTGAAATGAAAATAAATTTGCCTGTGCATCTCAGGACTCCAGTCCAGCTCTCGTGGAGTCTGAAGCCCAGAAACAGAAGATGAAGAGGAGGAAAATTCTCTTATTAGAGCTCCTCTCTGAAATCAGAATCTGATTGATTTTTTGTTGTTCAGCAAGTATTTCTTGAGCACATACTGTGTTCCAGGTTCAGTATGGGGCTCTGGGCTAGATACTGTGTTGTTGGATGCTATTATATAGGTTCAGAGAGACACAGCTTCCTGGAGGGCAGAGGCACAAGTCCATGAGCAATTAGATGTGCGAATGAATAAATGTTGCAAACTGCCTAGAGGCACCAGTCAGAAAAACCAGGAGCAACAAGTGGAAGGTTGGGGGTGCCTTGGATGATGTGGTCAGTGTTTTCTGGGAAAGAGAGGCATTTTTTTTTTTTTTTTGAGATGGAGTCTCACTCTGTCACCCAGACTGGAGCGCAATGGCATAATTTCTGCTCAGTGCAACCTCTGCCTCCCAGGTTCAAGCAATTCTCCTGCCTCAGCCTCCTGAGTAGCTGGGATTACAGGTGCGCACCACCATGCCTGGCTAATGTTTGAATTTTTTACTAGAAATGGGTTTCACCATGTTGTTCAGGCTAGTCTTGAACTCCTGACCTCGTGAGCCACCCGCCTCGGCCTCCCAAAGTGCTATAAGCAGAGGTCTGGAGGCCTTAGGGAAGAGGTGTCCAGGCAGAGGGGAAAACATGGGCAAAGGCAGACTGCAGTGCTGGGGGACAACTGCAAAGGAATGCTTTAACTCCCCCATGGTGCCTGGGCGGCAAGGAGAGAAGGCTCTCCAGACCTCCACTGTGCCTGGGGCGGCAGTCTAGCCTAGCGGTCTGAACTCTGGAGCCCCGCTGCCTGGGTTTGAACATCATTTCAGCATATAACGACTGGTGATCTTGGGTAACGTGACCATCTGTGACCTCCCCTTCCTGAACTACCCATAAAGGGGAAAATAGTACATAGGGTCATCACCAGATTAAATGAGTTAATGAATGCCAAGCACCTGGAATAGTGCCTGGCACTTAGTAACAATGTAGTAGGCTTCAGCTAGCATTGCTATGATTCTTTTTTTTTTTTTTTTGAGATGGAGTCTCACTCTGTTGCCAAGATTGCAGTGCAATGGTACGATCTCAGCTCACTGCAACTTCCGCCTCCTGGGTTCAAATGATTATCCTGTCTCAGCCTCCTGAGTAGCTGGGATTGCAGGCACCCATGACCACGCCTGGCTAATTTTTGTATTTTTAGTAGATACAGGGTTTCACCATGTTGGCCAGGCTGGTCTCAAACTCCTGACCTCAGGTGTTCCGCCCGCCTCGACCTCCCAAACTTCTGGGATTACAGGCGTGAGCCACAGTGCCCGGCCTGTTATGATTCTTATTAACCACTAGGCCTCAGATGTCTGGAAACTGCCCATCAGCTGCCAGCAGAGAGTAATGTGTGTAAAGGCCACCAGCATCGAAGCCCTTTTTAGGGAAACATCTACATCATTTTGACATGTGTCCCAGGTGAATCTGGTTTGGTCTACTCGGCAGCTGGTTCCCCAGGGAAAATTCTCCCTGAGACTTTATTGGGTACAGGGACAGGTAGGTTTGCCTGTTTATCCCTTCCTTCCCTCGAGTGTTCCCACCCAGGGAAGCGTAGGTGCCGTAATGGAAATCTGAGGTTTATATTCTCATTAAACGTGATGAGCAACCCGATTCTATTGGTGTACAACCTCGTTTCATCCAGCTATCAAGCTCCGGGCCTTAACAAAATCAAAACATTAAAAAAAAAATCTGTTTAAAAGCACTTTTACTATTTGTTTTCCAACAGCAGTTTCCCTCCGATTTAAAATCTTATGATTTGAGTGAAATATGACCCATATGTCTCTGATTCATTTGCTAATTAGCTAATTTTCAACTGTAAAAATTGCTTTGAAATGACAAAGTTTCACACAAAATCTCAGCACCATGATTATTTACACTTGGACATCAAACAGCTCTTGTGAAATATTCTGTGAAGTGACTGAGGGGCTTTTTGGATTAAAATTTTGCTTTCTTTTGAATTCATCATGGCCGCTGCTGTTTCTTTTTCTCCTCTTCTTCCTACTTCTTTTCTCCCCCATTTCCTTCCTTTTCTTCTTTTATTTTTAACAAGGATTCAGTAGAGCTTGGGTATTGAAAACCTACTTGACATTTAGACTCGCATGGTGAATGAAATTGCTCGTAAACCCATCCAAACAAGCGCATGGTCCCATTGTACCAAACTCTGGTTTCCTAGAACACTGGGCACATTTACCCAATAGGGCAAACAGGAGAAAGTGGGCTTCAAGGGCTGGCAAGGTGGGAAGGACATTCTGAGCATGTTCAGCTTGGCATGTTCAGGCTGAAATAAAAAAAAAAAAAAAAGATACCCTAAGATTTCAACACTGGGAATCAAGTGGTCTACGGATGTTTTTTGGGAGGGTATTTGAAGAGAAAAAAAAACCTAGGGAAATTGGTTGAATGTTTTCAAGAGAAAATGTGTTTGTTCAAAAGTTAAAAGTTAAGGGATCCAAGGTCGAGGGTAGATTTTTGTCTTCCTATTTATTGTTATCCTAGATTCTTCCCTATCCCCACATCTGATTCTTTGCCAAGTGCCATGGAATTTTCTCTCCCTGAGCCCTCTCCCCGTGTTCTCCATCTCCCCTAAAGCAGCATTTCTCTACATCTTCCAGGACCTAAACCATCAAACTCACCTCTTCCCACTGGTCTCCTGTCCCCACCCTCCACTGTACCCCAGGGGGAGCTGTCTAGAGTGGAGATTAGAGCATGTTCTTCTGATGCTTAAGATTGGTCCGTAGTAATGGTCTGTGTCTCTGAACACTTCCTCTACGTTGATAAGCAATTCCTCTGTGCTTATCATGACTTTGCCTCAGTTTGCCCTCACTTCCATTCTGTGAAGTTGTCCTCCATCCTTCCTGTTTCACAGATGGGGAAGCTGAGAATCAGATAGACTGCATCACTCAGAGAGGCAGGGTCAGGCCAGGGGATCCAGTCCAGAGCCCCCGCCCTGAGCCTGAGGTGCTACCTCCCTAGGGTACCTGCAGGAGCAAATCCAAACGCCTGCGTGGTCCACAGGCCTGAAGACCCTCGCTGGGCCCCTCTCTGCCACACCTCACACTCCTCTCCCACATCCACCCTCGCCTCCAGCTATGCCAAACTATGAGTTCACACGTCCACGCCCGGGCACAGGCTGTTCCCTCTGGTAGGAAACACCCTCTCCTCACAGCCCCAGCTCTGCCCAGCATGCTCTGTTCGTTCTCAGGACTAAGCTCCAGGACTCCTCTTCCGGGAAGGCTCCCTCACCTGTGGAATGCCACCATCTTTGCCCACTTGGCATCCTCCTTCCCCTTCTCATGGTGACGGTGTCCCGATTTGCATGGGGCTGGCTTCCTTCAATTTCAGGACTGAGCAGAGGACCCAGACCTGGCCAATAGTCAATCAATGATTCCACCTTTATGGAGACTACAGTGAGTGATTGAGAGAGTGGCACGTGACCTGAGCAAATTCACCAACACTCAAACCTGGGAATTTGGTTGAAATTAAAAGTAAACAGGACCTCTCCTTTCAGAGGGGTTGCTAACCATGTTGACCTCGGAGGGTGCTTCTGGTGGACAACTTGCCTGTCAGAGAGTGGTGCGTCTTCAAAATAGTCAGTGTGGCTGAAAGCACAGCTGAAGCAGGGGAGAGACTCCTGTTGACATTCTTGAGTTCCTGCATAAAGCCATCCTTGAAGCCAGTTGCCCTGAACTTTTCAGAAATATGAGCCAATCAATCTCTGCCCCACCCCTGACTTTTTCCCTCCTTAAACCAAGTTAAGTTGGAGTCCTGTCACTTGCCATCAGAAGTCATGAAGAACACACCATCCAAGTTCACACTTCCGTCCTCTGTGCCACCTCAGGACCTAGTGTCACTTCTATCACTTCTGGTATTGCCACCTAATTACAATTTGTTCACTCATGTAACTCTGCTGCTGGACCCCAAGCTTCTTGAGAACAAGGACAGTGACTTCTTTTTCTCTGTTGTCTCAGCCAGGCTAAGAAGCAGCAGGTTGGCATTAAAGTCATGGACACTGAAGTCAACCAGACCTGGGTTCAAATCCTGGCTCTGCCTCTTGCTGACCGTGAAGCCTCAGTTAAGTTCCTCACTCTACCTCCTTGAGTCTCAATTTCCTGAATGCTTATTATAAAGGGGCATTATTAAGAATGAATGAGGTCATTTCCACTGCCTTAGCTCAGTGCCTGGCCTCTATTAGGCATTTCATAAGGGGTAACTGTGGTTATTATTACACGTTGGTCCCGTGGAGTCAGTCCTATGAGAATCACAGATCATGGCATGGCAGACCAGGGGTGGGGATGGTTCACACACAAGCATAGCCACAGTTACCCGAAGTGGTAGTAGTGTTGTTCCCAGATACTTGGAGACTCAGGACTGGCAGGAGTTTAGGAGTGTGGGAGGAAGTGGGCAGCTCCTCTCAACCCTGCCCCTGAGGCCATGGCAGTTCTCAGGGAGGGAGTGGGCATGGGTGTGTGAGCAGAGAAGGAAAATCCACCCTCCCAAGGTTTCTCCCCATGACCAGCCCCCATGCCCTCACTCCAGACTCAGAGCTGGGGTTCTTTGCTCTGGAGAGAAGTGTATTGTTAGGAGCTCAGGCGTTGGAGTCAGGCAGTCCTGAGTTATGACCCTGGCTCCCCACCTTCCTAGCTGTGTGTCTCTAGGCAAGATAGCTACCATCCCTGAACCTCTCTTTCCTCATATTCAAAATGAGTTTTTTAGAAGAAAAATGAGATCATGTAATTTAAGCTCTTAAACCAGTGCCAACAAATGGGAACTATTATTTTTAAGGATTAAAATAAAATCCATGAGGGATTTCAACTCCCTGCGGCCCTGGCACTGAGTTGGTCATTTGGAGGCAGCAGGGCCTTGGACTCCAGGATGGACATACTCAGCCCTCCCTCCAGGACACTGTGGTGACTGAGAGTGTGCACGACGTGGTCTCACTGCCTGTCTTGGAATTCTCGCTTACCCTGCAAGTTACACAAATTCCCCGTGCCTCAGTTGCCTCACTTATAAAACAGAGATAAAAACAGCTTCTACCTCATTGGGGAGTTTTGAGGATTAAATGACCTAATGCATGCAATATACTTAGAACTGTGTCTAACACATGGCAAGTGCTTAATAAACATTAGCTATTAGTCATTTCTAGAGTAATTTAGTGACTGTTTGTTGCATTAAGAGACCTCCATCTCAAAAGAAATGGAGGAAAATGTGCTTGTCCTCAGTAAATGTAGAGTCTAAATGGGGGCCACAGTGATTAATAACAATATAACAATAATGATAGTAATGATAGTTACTGAGTTTTAAAGTGGAAGTGATTGACTTACTTTGATTTGGGGAGGAACAAAAGTCAAGGGAAGGTACCACGAGCTCCTGGCGCAATGGACCATGTGGACCCAGCGCTTGAGAGAGCGCCCCCAGTGGGCAGGCGGAGGTGGGCCCTCAGCGTATCGCCTTCCCAGTCAGCCACAGGGGCGGGGCGGGGCGGGGTGGGGCTGAGGATCAGTAGTGATTGGTCTAGGGATGGGCACGTGACCCACTCAGGTCCCTTTGCTCAGGTTTTTCTTACTGGAGATGGCTGGAAGAGCTGTCTTTTCCTCTCTTGTCTCAGGGCTGTGAGACCACACACAGGCTGGACCTGCATGGGCCACGCATCTAGCCTCGTGGGGTGAGCAGACCCGAGGGGATGAAGCAAGGCAACACAGAGCCTAGAGGTGATAAGGAGAAAGGGTGTAGAGAAGAGAGAAATGGGAAGTGGGCTAGGGAGGGTGAGAGGAGGAAGACAGAGAAGGAGACTGGGAGAAAAAGCGGACTCCCAATTCCTGGGTGCTGTGGCCCCTGTTGCCAGCATCACTCCGTTCTGTGGTTCCGTGAACTAATGAATTTGCTGAGCTGCTTGAGGTACCGTGTTTCATAGCCTCTAACATGCCATCGATTGTAAGATGCACTATTATTTAATGTGCCAATTAACTCTCAATGGATTGCAAAGCACAATGTTAAAACGTGGAACTTAGGGCAAAGGGGATGTCCTTGAAGAGATGAATATGATGGTTCAAACTGGGCTTCTGTTTCTCAAAGAAGAAAAATTCCAGTTCATTCATGTGCTCTTCCTCCCCACTCTGGAAACACGCCCTAACACAGAAGGCCTGCAGTGTCTTCATCTCTTACAGAAGAGGTCTTTGGAAGAAAGGGGCAGCACAGCCCATTCACCTGTGGACATATAGGAATAAGGTACAGAAATGCTCCTTCTTTTAAGCAGCAAAGTTGCAAGCTCTGGCCTGGGGCAGATAGTGGAGAGTCTTCCAGGAGCACCTCCTATGCACCAGGGACACTTACTCTTCACATCAATCTTTGAGAGAGCTTCGGCTGCCACTGTTTTACGGCAGAGGGAAGTAAGGCCTGCTTCAATTAACCTGCCTGACCAAGGTCAGGCATCACAGAGCCAAGATTCCAACCCTTCCCAACTGGTGACATCCTTCCTCCTGTGGAACTTGGCTGTCTCCTTGCGTTTGGTCTTAATTATCCCTAAAATTGTCAAACAAGACGCACTGCAGTGAGAAGCAAGAGTAAAAGTGTTACAGCTCAATGCCATCTCTCAGTGACTGAAAATAATGTTCACCTTCTGTTGTTCTTAGAAATTCAGGGGAAAAACAGAGGGCCACATTCCCAGCTTCTGATTTCTCCCTGTGGCCATTCTATTTTCATCTGAACATCTCTAGGTATGAATAGAGGATTCAAGGTGTTGGGGGGCAGGCCTGGGATCCAGGCCTGGACTATCATTGGCTCAAGGTATAACTATGGGCAGGCCACTTCCCTCCCGTGGGCCTCAGTGCCCCCATCTGTAATATGCCAGGAGCCAGGGTGGACTCTCTCACCTTTAAGGCTCTTTCAAGTCCAATATGAACTTTAGTTGGTAACTTCGCTTAAGCATTTTATAGCTTGTAAAGATCTCACTTGGTCCTCTGATGAGGCAGTTCTCAACCTATTTTCTGTCGGTACACACATAACGAGGTTGTCGTACCTGGTATTCTCCACAATTCCACTGGCTAGCTATAGTTTCACAATTTCCATCCCACTCAAAAGAACATATTAGAATGCAAATGAGGAGGGATGACATTGTCATAAGGCTAACCTTGGATATGCTCTAACTTATATAATTTTAACCCAAATCATTTGAAATATCAGTGCTTTGTTGTAAGCCTATAATTACATTGCCAGGCTTTTCCCAACTGTTTCTGACCCACAAGGTTGTCTAGACACTGGATCAAAGCCACGGCTGTAATGAGCTCAAAAGGAGACAGCACAGGCTTCACATCTGTGTAAGGAGCTGTAAGTAAATGGCATTTTAATAGCTGGTGTCCAGATTCCTTCTAGGAAAGGAATTGTGTTTTACTGTGAACTGAATTGAGGTGGAGGAGGGTGGTGGGGAGTGATCCTGAGGGCCTTGGGAGTCAGAGCTTCCAGGAGGAGAGCTGGGTTGCCCCACACAATAGAAAGAGAAGACATGGAGTCCCTAGACATAACCCAGGAGGGAAGAGGTAAAGGGGAGAGGAGCCAGGCAGTGAACGGAAGGCTGTGCTGTGTTGGATATCTTCCTGCTCTGTGATTCTCAAACATTTAGATACTCCCAAGTCCCTGGTGAGGGGGGTGTGTGTGTGTGTGTGTGTGTGTGTGTGTGTGTGTATCCAGTGAATGAGGCCATCGGCCCACATACATATACCCATAGTGCAGGAACCGAGCATGGCTAATGATAGGACCTCAAACCTCTGCAAATGTGCAGAAGTCTTGGAAGTTCTTGTCTGCTCCAGTCCATGGGATTGGGGGTTTCAGGCCGTCCTAGTTAGACCTGAAGTGCTGTCAAAGCCCCATCCAACATCTGGGTTTTCACCCACTTTACAGATGAGGAGCCAAGAGAGTCTGGCAAAATTGGACAAAACTGGCTCATTCCTTCCACTGGGCCCTGATTAGGCACTTGTTCTCTGTGGTTCCTGCTCCCAGTTTCTCCTGTTTTAAATTCTAACTTATTCATCAGCTTAGTAAACCCCCTTGATGACCCTAGCTTCTGCCCTTCCCTAACTCTGATTTACTTAGGTTTTTTATTTTGAAATAATTTCAGATTTCCAAAAGCATTATTAAGATAGTACTAAGAGTTCCCATATAACCTTTACCCAATTTCCCTAATTTTAACATCTTCCGTAACATTTGTCTAAACTAAGAAAACTGATATGACACCATTAACTAAACTACTCATAGACTTTGCCTGAATTTCATCAGCTTTTCCCTAATATCCTGTTTCAGAATGCACTCCGGGGCACCATGTTGGATTTAGTTGTTAAACCTTCTTAGTCTCCTCCAATCTGTGCCAGTTCCTCAGTCGTTCCTTGTTTTTCATGACACTGCATACTATACATGTTGGCTCTCCATTTATGCATTTATCTACTAGTCAAATGGATCCATCAACTCATCCACGAGGTGGCCGGCCATGTGTGAGCCACTGGGAGCTCAGAAATGAATCAGGTGAGATCCCTGACTTCAAGGATGGAAGTCAAAGAGACTACCAAGAAACTAGCATGAAATCAGACTAATAAAAGCTATGACAGAGGAAAAAGCACAGGGCAGAAGAGCTGAGCCCATGAGTACAAATGGAAGGGTTGGAGCCCAGGGCTGAAGCACAGAGCACCCTTTGTCAAACTTTGCACTGAGGCAGAGGAATGATCCTTCCTCAAGGAGCCCCTGCAATGATATAGGGATCTTGATTCATAAGGCATCATTGTGGGGTGAGCAGACAACATCGTCCCACGGCGCAGCAGCATGCTTCTACAGAGCTGCACGCGCTCCATCTGTGACAGGCAGGTATTACAGTTGCATTGTGCCTGCTCCCAAAATGTGTTGAAGACTTAACCCTTCGTACCTGTGAATGTGATCTGATTTGGAAACAGGGTAATAAAATTAAGATGAAGTAATACTGAATTAGGATGGGCCCTGATTCAATGACAGGTGTACTTACAAGATGAGAGAAATTTGGACCCAGGCACGCAGGGAAAATGCCATGTGACCATAGGGGCAGACATTGAAGTGATGCATCAACAAGCCAAGGAGCGCCAAGGATTGAGGGTAACCACCAGAAGCTGGAAGGAGTAAGAGGGGATCCTTCCCTAAAGTCTTCAGAGAGAGCATGGCCCTGCCAATCCTTTGACTTCAGACTCCCAGCTTCCAGAACTGTGAGAGAATAGATTTTTGTTGTTCCAGGTCACTGTGTTTACAGTAATTAGCTATGATAGCACTAAGAAACTTACAGTAGTTTAGTTTCTTACAGAAACTGTAGTTTATACAGTAGCTTCTAGAATGGCTCCCAGTGGCCCCCACATCTTGATATCCGTGCCCTTGTATAATCCCCTCCCACTGAGCGCTGCTGAGGAAGAGAATATGGTGAAAGTGATGAATGTCACTTTCAAGATTAGGCTATCAAAGACAGTGACTTCTGGAGCTCTCATTCTCTTTGCCTCTTTCTCCTCTCTCTCTCTCTCTTTCTCTCTGAGGCCTTCTCTCTCTCTCTCTCTCTCTCTCTCTCTGAGGCCTTCTCTCTCTCTCTCTCTCTTTCTCTCTGAGGCCTTCTCTCTCTCTCTCTCTCTCTCTGTCTTCTTCCTGGCTTGCTCTGATGAAGCAAATTGCCACACTGTGAACTGCCCTATGGAGAGGCCCAAGTGATAAAGAACTGCGGTGGCTGCAGTCACTAGCTAGTGATTTGCTGAGACCCTCCATCCAGTGCCCATGAGGAACTGAATCCCGCCAACAACCACACCAGTGAGCTTGGAAGCCGACTCTTGCCCAGCCAATCTTTGAGATGGCCGAAGCCTTGGCCAACACCTTAATTACCACCTTGTAGAGACAGTGAGCCGAGAATCCTGCTAGGCAATACCCAGATTCTTGACCTGCAGTAAGTGTGAGATAATATATGTTGTTCTAAGCCATTCCATTTTTGGGTAATTCACTATGCAACAATAGATAACCAATATAGCATATAACTGAAACAGATGGAATTAATGACAGCTGATTGTAGCCAGGTAGAAACATAGGTCCATTGTTTACAAGTCTGTAGATTTTTCAAGGAAGGCTGGCTGGAATCTAATTTTAAAGCAAAATTTCCAATTAGAGCAATATTTCTCAATCAAGGGAGATTTTGCCCCACAAGGGACATTTGGCAATATCTAGATACTTTTTTATTGTCATGTCTGGAGGGCGCGCCTGGCTTCTAGGGGATAGAGGCCAGAGATGCTGCTAAACATCCCGTATGAGAAAAACATGTGGCCCAAAATGTCAATATAATGTACAAGACAGCCCCCTCCTCCCAGTATCTGGCTCAAAATGTCAATAATGTGACTTTGAGAAATCCTGAATAGAAAAATAGTGCTTGAACTAAACAAACAAGTCTGTTGATTACATTTGGTGGGAGTTTCCAGGTTGCAATCCCTAGTATAATGCTTTTTTATCTTATTTCATGGTGTGACTGGTTTCTGATGCAATCAGACTTCGTAGGGAAGGAAATGGTTTTATTCTTTGTCACTATTTCCTTTTAAACCTGCTCTGTTCCATCTCCCTCCCCTGCCTCTAGGTGACATCTTGGGTTTCCCAATCTCTTTCAGGCATTGGAACATATCATTATCAGCTATTAAAAACTCAGCCGCATCTAATATTAAAACTGAATTTCTCGTCCAATTGAAAAGTTCTTTTCTCTCCTCAGTCTAGCCTCACCTGAGAATTCTTCAGATCAGCCCTTAAGAAGAGAGATATATCAATCCGAGTTCAATGAGGAAAACAGAAACCATGCCAGGTATTTCCAACAAAGGGGGCTGAATACAGGAAATTGATTAAATGGGTGTTAGAAGATGGAGCAGCAAAAAGGGGGAAGGCACAGCAACACGGAGATCAATAACTGCAGGAAGCAGCTGCCATCCCTAGGGCAATGGAGTAGGGAGAGAGAAGGTGTTGCTATTAAATTCTACAAAATTAAATTCTACAATTTTGGAAGAATTGTTGTCATCTTCAGAGCTGGGGCCACTGGGGAGGAGCTGGCGCTCAGAAGCTGGGGGCTTGGAAGAGATGCAACCACCTGCAGAGACACTGCCAGAAGAAGTAAAGAGAGAGAGATAGAAGGAGAACAAACAATGGTTTGTTCACTCCCCTGGCCCCTCCTCCTACCTTCTGATCTCATACTAGGGCTACTTATTGACAGAATCTAAAAGAAAGTCAACTCGGAAAGCATCTTTTAATGCTAAGAATTTTAACTTATAGACTCCCAGACCCCATTTTGCAGGGCAAACACTAGAAGGTAGGTATGGAGCCAAGAGACAATGGTAGATAGCACACGAGCATGGTTGTTCTTTCATGACCCCATGGCCCTTGACCCTCCATACCTCCTCCACTCCCTATGTTTGTTCCAGCTCCTTCAGCACTGGGTTGCAAGGGGAGAAGCAGTAAAGAGCCCCACAGGCCAAATGCCCTGTAATGTCTGAAGTCCACTAAGTACATGTTCCAGTGTACTTTGGTGTTGGGCAATAGATCATTGGTTCTCCATACTCTGGTCAGCCATTGTGCAAATGCTGGATCTCTCTTTTACAGCTTCTTCAGGGACCTCCTGATGGGGACCTTGAAACTCTCACTTTTTTCTCTTAAGAGACAATCCCTGGCTGGCAACATACAACGTCCCCCAGCTCCTATGCTTTTGTGATATGCACCCCACAGAGACCTCTTGGGGGTCCTCTTGCCCTGGAAGGCCTTTCTTTTAGGCGAGGTCCTTTCCAGAAGACTCTAGCCCAGCTAGTCTCATGGCGCTCACATAACCCATGGGAAAAGTCAACATTTCTTTGCCCCACGAAACTCTGGAAGGGCAAATTACTCCCACAGTAGCACCCACTCTTTGATTAGTCCTCACAGGCAAACTAACCAGGCTTCTGCTTTTAGACATCTCCAGGTGCGACTCAGGAACCATGTCTAGGTAACTCCAGGAAAATCAGTCAAATTTCCTTAAAGATTCTTCTATCAACTTAACCGCAATAGCACCACTGAATAAACCTATAGCAGAACCCCTGAATAAAAGCACATAGTACAGGCATAATTATTTCATATAACAAACTCCAAGGATGGTTCAGAGGCTTAGTAAGTTTGGATTGGTGTCTCTATGGGTCTCTTTGGCCTTACCCTCATGGTGACAAGATGGTTGCAGCATCTCCAGCAATCATATCTTCCTCCGCAAAGTCCAAAGTGAAAAGGAAAGGGGGTTGTGGGAGGAAAGGCCACTTTCCATCTCCCTCTGTTTTTTATCCCTCCCAAAAGGCCCTAGCAAATCTTCCCTAACATCTTGGTGGCCAGAAGTAGATCACACGTCCAGTCCTAGACCAATCACTGACAAGGGGGAATGGAAAGACCAAGACTAGCTTAGAACAATCACGAGTCAACCTTTGAGAATGAAATTGGGATACGTTTTCTAAGGAAGAAGGGGAAATGGCTATTGGGTAGAGAACCAGCAGTATCAGCCACAGATATTTCATTGCTTTGGAAGTTTTGCACTATGTAAATACTGCCCTAAATATTCCTTTGCATGGCCAAAGCAGTTATCTGCATCTCAGTGCCCCTGTGAGCTGAAGCCTCCCCACCTCCTAAGTCAGTCATCACAGCCCTCTGTTTTGGCAGATCACCTGGAGTGTGTGAGTTGCTGGCCAGGGTTCAAATTTTCTGGCTGTGTGCCCAGGGACAGACTATTATCAGCTGATACAGACAACCTGATTACTTCCATATTTCCCCTTTCCTACTTTTGTTTTGGTTTATCCTTTGAAAATTTCTTGAGCTCTTTTCTAGTCTAGTCAAAGCATTCTCGTCAATCCCAATCTCAGAGTGTGCAAAACCCAACATTAACAATTTAGAACGAAACCTGAAATCAACTAACAGAATCTATTTTTCTATTCGTCACTTATCTGGAAATCTTGCAGTGTGCAGTTTTGATTAGTGACTGGATTAAGAAATCCCACTGCCACCCACCAAGGGCTTCACCAGGAACCACATTTAATGAACCCCAATGATTAGATTCCCAACAGGGGAATTTGTTGGTCAAATTGCAGAATAATTATTGGGCACTGTTACTTAGAATAGGTATTGTTAGCTGTTGTAATAGACAATCTCCAAACCAGTGGCTTCACCCAACAGAAATTTGTATCTTAATCACATCGTCTAATCAGGGTTTCTTGGCCAAGCAGACTTCCAAGTAGGGATTCAGTGACCCAGGCTCCTTCCATCTTGTTGTGCCTCCCTCTTCCATAGTCCTAAATCCTCTCTAATCAACCAATAGATGGAGAAGAGGATATGGAATTATGCATGGGAGGCCTTGCAGGGTGACCCCTGGAAGTGCACCCATCACTTGTCCCCACAATCCAGTGGCCAGAGTACTCATTCACATGGCCATACCAACACAAGAGAGGCCAGGAAGGCTGACCCAGCTATGCACCCAGGAGGAAAGCCCTCTCTGTCAAAACAAGTGCCAGGTGTTTTATATACATTATCTTGTACGATGGGCATTAAAATTCCCATTTTAAGATGAGAAAGCCGAGGCTCAGAGCGGTGAAACGTCCTGCCCAAGGTGACACAGCTCATATGTGTCAGAGGGAGAATATCTCCTACCATTTTCTGCAATTGACTTCATACTTTTACCTTTCACATTTAGATGTTTAGTCCCCTTGGAGTCCACCTTTGTACATACTTTAACGTAGGGATCTAGTTTTAGTTTTCTCCAGTTTTCCCCAAACCATATACTAGACAACTTTTTTTCACAACACTTGATGTTATGACTTTTTTTTCCCAAAAGGGTCAAACCAATTTACCTTTTTACTACTAGTGTATCCATATGCCTGTTTCACTTTGCCTTCTTTAACAGCTGACTTTATTATTTAAAAAGTCAGTGCTATTCGATGGTAGAAAATTGGTAACTTACTTCTTTCGTTGCTAATGAGATTGCTTTCTCTCATTTTCTCCCCAAAATATATTCTCCCTTTGTGAATTATCTACTTGAATTCCTTATTCATTTATCTAGTAGGGTCTGAATAACTTTCTCATGGCTTCACATACATATATACATACAGATAGTAAAAGCTTTTTCTATAATAAAGATACGATGCCTTTGCCTGTCATTTTTGCTGTATGCATTTTCCTGTCTTTTCTATGTACAGATGTGCTGAATTTTCCTGCTGCCAATTCTGTCCATCTCTTTCTTTGTGATCTTTTCTGATGCTTCTAGATTTAACCAGACCTTCCCAGAGGTCTGATAAATATTCATGTCTTTTCCCCTCTGTGGTTTGATTTTTTAAAACATTCAATTCTTTAGTGCACCTGGAATGCATTTCAGTGCACAGTATGGCATGGAAGGGTCTAACTGCAGGTTTATAAGTTGCAAGAAGTCATTTACACCCCCTTCTCCCCCATCTTGAGCTGCTTTTCTCTCCAGACCCAAAAGAAGCAAAGATATTATAAGTGACAAAAAGTATAAGGCTGTGATCATTTTTCCCCCATTGAAGAGATTATTATTGTTGTTGTGCAGAATAGAACATTTACCATGTAGTAGAGTTCTCTTTGCTTTGCACAAATTGTGTCACTGAGATTAGCCATCAGACATCCTCATGGGATAGAAATCATTATCCCTATTTTACAGAGGAGGAAAACTAAGGCTTAAGTGACTTGCTCAAGGTCACACACTGGGGTGATTGTTATTTTTTTTTCTTTGCGCACCTCACTTTCTTTGCTTATTCATGACCTTGCCTTCTAGCTATTAACTTAAAACGTGCTTGTTTTCTTGAAATTAAGACAGAATGACATTAGATGAATTCACTTTTTTTAAAGCAAACTTGAAATGTTCAAGAGCCCCCAAAGTAGAAAAAGATACTGAAGAGGGTCCAGAAACTCCCAAAATAGGTTGACACCATCCCATTGTGATCTTTTCTGATGCTTCTAGATTTAACCACATCTCGTCAGCAGCCCTATAACTATTCTAGTCTTTTCCCGTTGTCACCTCGGTAATTACCATTGTCACTTTGGTCAACAAGAAGTTTACAGGAACTGACTTTTAGGGGAATTGGCTCCAGGCTGCAGAGTCAAGAGCTCATGTGAACTTAAATACATGGGTGATTGCTAGCGATTTGGGTCAGAAGGGGGATTCTCATTTATTTGCCTTCCTGTTTTAGGAAGATTTTCATTTTTGTGAACTTGGAAGATGACTCGGTGAAGGGAGAAGGAAAAGACTGAGCAGAAAGCAGGTGGGAAAATGTAAGAAAACACTGACTCCCCACTGAGAGATCTGCTGCCATGGTACGGTGCCTCTTTGCGCCTCAGTGTTCTGTAAAATGGCACTACTGACTAACCCTTGCTTTGCAGAACCAGCCATGGTGAAGATAACCTAAAACCAAACCCAGGCACGCCAGGCACCTGACCCTGTTAAGAGCCATCTCTGCATTCTCTCAGGCACTTCCCACATTGGTCCTATGAGGAAAGCCCACCACGAGGATTTGGTGACGTTTCGAGATTGGCCAAGGTGCATATTTAGAAGCAGACTAGAAAAAGCTCCTAAATTAGGAAGGAAAGAGGATGCTAGAGAGGGAAGAGGGAAGACGATCTATTTTGTACCCGAAGGCCCTTGTTGGTGTTCTATTCCCCTTCTATAGGTGAGAGAAGAATGAAGGCTGAGGGAAGTGCAGCAGTGAGCTCAGGTTTGCAGAGGATTCAGTTCCTGGTCTCTGGGCTACAAAGACTCAGAGGGAGGGGTCTCAAGAGATAAAGGTGGGGGTACATGTAACATGATGACTTGGTCAGGAATGAAGCACCATCAGGTTGTAAACCAGGACCCAGGTATCTTGACTCTTAGTAAGGTCACTTGGAGATGTTATGGTTTTCCAAGCCAGAAGAGTGACCAACTCTATGAAAGTTTGGCTGTAGGAAGTGACCACACAGCTCAGATCATAGCGCCATGTCAGGGAAATAAACTTGCCTTCTAGCCCAGCAAGATCCTGGTTACAGGGCCTTGGCTCAATTAAATAGAATAAGCAATAGGTATTTTAGCTTGACAAAGTGGTCAAAAACAGGTTGCAGGAACAAACTGGGCCAAGCCATTCCTCCATAAACTACAAAAGAATCCTAATTTCACAGTTTCTTAACTTTAAACTAATTTAAGTATATTAAACCCTTCAGCATCTATCATCATGGTAGCTGGGCGGCAGGGCTGGGGGTGGGTACAAGTACAAAGACCAGAGTGAGGATAGAGCAATGTGAGAGAAAAGCCTGGATTCTGGGATAGCTCTGCTGCCAAGAATACCTCCGTGCCTGGAACACTTGGAAATGCAAGAGAGTATTTTATGATTTGTCTGTTTGTTTGCCAATTTCAAAGAAATCTTGATGTAGAAAGTTTGAAAAACACATAGAAATATAAAGAAGTAGGAAAAAATCACCCATAATCCTATCATCCAGTAATAACCACTTTACACTGTGGTATTTTTCTCTCTAGAGTTTCTCTCTGGGCTTTTGTTTTTTAAATAAATGTGGTACTTGGCTTGAGACCCATCCACTTCCCAAACTGGATGAGATGAGGCCTGTAACATCCTGCAAATATATATATTTCAGATTATAAAATGTAATATGCTCATTAGAGAAAATCTAAAAATTTCAACAAGGATGAAGAAAATTAGATTAAAATTCCACCAGGCAGAGAATTAACATTGTGGTGAATTTCCTTCCCATCTTCTTTCTTTACATTTCTTTGATTATCATATACATGTTTACCTAATTTTGCATTCTACTTTTTTTCCTTAACATTATATCATGAGCATTTCCTCCTGTTATTGCACATTCTTTCAAGGCTACATAATATTCCTGGGTATGGACATTGCATACCTTATTTAATTCTTTCTTTATAATGAATGTTCGATTTTCTGAGTATTGTTTTTTTTACAAATCTTTGCCCACAGCTGTTTTATTTCTCTAGGATTGACTCCTTCAAGATGAATTACTGGGTGAAAGTGGATGAATCTTTTAGCGAATATGAATCTTTTAACACATACTGCCACATCGTCCTTTTGAAGGGTTGTAACTGCAGCAGTGCAGGGGAGTACCTACTCCCTTATACCCTTGATTTAACCTTGAGAGCTCTGTCTGTTTTACTTTGCAAAACGCTATTGCTAATTGAATGGGTGATTGTATCATTCCTGAGCTAGGACCCAAAATGGCTACTGCCTTCACTGGCCATGGCTTTGTGACATTAAGTCAACCAGTTAACTCTTGACTCCGTTTCCCCATTCTTAGCACGACGTGTTCTTTAAATTCAGAAGATGATTTCAGCTTAAAGTTGGAAATACTGGTTCACATTCCAGCTACAGCTTTTTAAGATTGTATTTCTTAATCTGCAAAATGGGAGTAATACCTAGATTACAGAATAATGATGATTTAAAAACAAAACAAAACATCACAACAAAAAAATATGTAAATTGCTTAACACCATGCCTGGCACAGAGCAGATGCCCAATGAATATTACAATTATCTTCTTTCCTCTCTTCTTTATCTTCAACATAGAAACCATTTGAAAAGGCAGGAAAAGTAGCATTAATCTATCAGATTTCTAGTTGAAGAGACCAAAGCTCAGAGAAGCTAAGCAACTTGCCTAAAGTCCTGGTAGCTGGTAAAAGACAGCATGAGGTCCACTCCCAAGATCTGAAAGAGGGGACAGCTGCAGGGCTAAATACGGCCTAGGCGTCTGTTTTATTTGGCCCACATAACCAAAAATAAGTAAGAAAATAGGATAAAATTAAATAAAGACAACCTTTAAAAAGAGGAGCTTTTACATCCATATTTGATTTCTGGTTTCTCTTGAGAAATCATTCAATCTGGTGATGGGGCTGGTGAAGTCCACTGGTGCCTGTCCCCTTTGCAGAGGCCGCGCATTTCCAGTTCTCCAGGTCTACCGTGGGTGTCCGTGGATTTGAGATACTGCCTGGCTCCTGGGCGCACTGGAGTTTGCGACCCCTGCTCTGACCCAGTGTGATATTTCCATGTAGGGCTTCTGGCCACCTCCCAGGGTACCCGCTCCCGCTAACCTCAGACAGCGCAGGCCTGGACGCCCGCCCTGAGGCCGGAGAATTGCCCACCAAGCCAGGTCCTGCGGAGGCCGGTTGTAGTCAAAGAATGTGAACGTACATTGTTCTCCGCCCAGCCGCATTCATGCGGGGTGAGCTCACCCTGGCCCGCTGCCTCCTTCCCCCAATCTCTCCAATTAAAAACATATTACCTTCCCGCTCCGCCCGGAGCAGCCCTGGGCCGCAGCTTTATTTTATAAACACATTTAGACAAGTTCAAAAAGGAATGATTCATGCTGGACCTGAGCACTCCTAAAGGCGAGGGCTGCTGAGCATTTTCACAGGGCACGCATCCTGAGCCGGACCAGGCCCGGCCCTCGGGGGCTATCATCTCTCCCGCTCGAAGGCCGGGATTACCTGGCCGCAGCTGGAAGGACTTACCCACAAGGCCACCTTTCGGCACCCCCAGCGCAGCCTCAGTCAGGGGCTGCGCCAGGACCAGACCTAGCCCCCGGGGGCTCCCGGAGGGGAAGGGCGCAGGCCCTGCCCCTCCCCCGCGGGGAAGCTCCTCTGATCCCCACTCCTGTCCCCCAACCCCAGTGACCCCTCCTCCTCTCTCCTGAGCGGCTCAGCTCAGAGGCTTCCAGGTTCACCCTACCACCCTGTGGGTGAATTCCCTCCTTCAGCCCACTCCATACAGCACTCCTGGAGGGTGCACCCTGGAGGGTCTTTTATGCCCTTTCCACAGAGCCAGGCTTAGTGTCTGGCACAAGGAAGGGCATGCGGCAGGTGTCAGAATCATAGTAATAAGAATGAGGAACTGGTTGAACAGACAGCATTGAGAGGGTGCCAGGTACGTACTTAGTAATTTACATATATTCTTTCATTTAATCATCACAAGAACCCTATAAAGTAGGTGCTGTTTGTGACAAGGCCGTTTCACAGATGAGGAAATTAAAGAGTGGCAGGATTTGGTTTCAACTGAACTCTACCCACAGGGTCTGCCCTAGCTGTCAGAAGTGGAAGAGCCCATTGGCCATTTGGTCTTGTCCCTTGATTTGACAGGTCTACAAACGGAGGCCTGGACAGGGAAGGATGTCCCTGAGACTGTAAAGGATGGAGCAGCCTCAGCAGGAGCCCCAGCTCCCTGCCTCTGTGGTGCACTGCATCGTGCCAGTCCCTGGCATCATGCCTGACACATAGTAGGAATTCAGTGGATATTTCTGAAGGAGTGAATTTTTCATGGCACTCCTCCTCAGACCTCAGTTACTGTGACTGTATCTCACGCATATCTGAATCCCCAGTGTCCAGCATCAGACCTAGCACAAAGTAGGTTCTCTGACGATATCTGTTGAAGGAATGAATCAGCTTCTGATTGTGCCATTAGCCACTGCACTTTAATCCTTCATTATTATTTTATGGTTACTGGGTTATTAATTTTCTCTCCTCAACTGAAGGGTAAACATGGGATCTTCTCCCTCCTTTGTAGGCAGGCTATGCTTAGCACGCGGAGGTGTTAATTCCATGGGTGATTACTCACTGGTTCTTGCCCTCATTACTCTCTATTGAGCATCTACTGTGTGCCAGGCACTGTGCCAGGTTCTGGCCAAGTGTGCCTGATACAAAGGCAAGTCCAACCATGACCCACCCCTAGGAATGACGGTATCATCCCTCATCAGCGTCTCTGCCCCTGTTCATTGTGACCATGGTGGATAGGACTGTGGGGGCCTCATCTAACTTCAGAGGAATCTGGGATGAGGAAGTTGTCCAAAGTCCTTGGTCTTCTCTGCCCGTTCTTCACCAGTCTTCGTAACCCCAGTCAGTCCAGTGGTGCCAATCACCAGGAGCAGGAAGTTGCCAACTGTATTCTGCTCGTTGATCCAGTCACTCAACGAACCTTTATTATGTGTCCACTGTGTGCCAGGTCCTGTAGTAGTAAGAAATAGACTGCCCTTGGCTGGGCGCGGTGGCTCATGCCTGTAATCCCAACACTTTGGGAGGCTGAGGTGAACGGATTGCTTGAGCTCAGGAGTTCAAGACCAGCCTAGGCAACATGGTGAAACCCCGTCTCTACCAAAAATGCAAAAATTAGCCAGGCATGGTGGCGCATGCATGTAGTACCAGCTACTTCGGGGAGCTGAGGCAGGAGGATCACCTGAGCCTCGGGAGGTGATCGTGCCACTGTACTCCAGCCTGAGGGACAGAGACCCTATCTCAAAAAAAAAAAAAAAAAAAAAAAAGGAAGGAAGAAAAAAGAAAGACAGAAATAGCCTGCACTCAGGATCAACCTCGCAGGAAGTGTCTGTATTTGTTGGAAGGCTCTGGGGCCAAGTGACAAAAAGTAGGCTCAGGCAAAGGGGGAACCGATGAGCACCTATCATCAAACACAGGGATGGCCTCAAGCCCTGCAAAGAGTCTTTCTCTATATCTCATATCTTTGCCTCTTCTTCTTAGGGTTGGCCTCTTTACCCTTGTCACAATAAGATCATGGCCACTGTCAATATTAGGGTTCAGGATTCCCAACCTCACACCCTCATCAGTCTAAATAGAAAATCCCCAGGGAGGCTGAAAACAGAAGAGAAGGTGCTGCTCTGACAACATAACAGAGTGGGTGACAATAAGCCTGTTTCTAGATCATCCTTTTCGTGTCCTTGGCCTGTTTCATCTTGATTCCTATGTCTAAGAGCCTGATTCGTAGATGATTTGATGGTGAGGTGAATGAGTTACATTATTTTGGTTGTAAGCAGATTTTCTAAAAACAACTGTTTTTGGGAAGGATATTCAAGAGCTTTCATAGAATTCAAAGACGCACAGAACAATGAGTCACAGAAAAGAAGGACCCCAGTGGCCATGGGTCTTCCATACTTAGAGTTCACAGAACCTTTTCCTCATAGCGTCGCCCTTTATGGGCTTCACCTCCAACAACGACCAGCCTCTGTAGCTCTAGCAACTACCAGTTCAGTTTCACATGTCAGATTCCTGGGGAGCAATTGGAATTGGCCTGGTGTGGGTCACTTGCTCATTCCGTGCCAAAGAGCAGGTTCAAGAGGTCGGGTCACATTGTACTAACATGACAACTCTTATCGGAACCCTGGGTGGAGGATTGAAGCCCAGGTGATGGTTTCCAGAAGATGATGATGAGCAACCAAGCCACAGAGCAGAGAGCACTGGTTAGCAGGGGACACCCTGATTTTTGGTAAAAGCTCTTCCATTGGGAAAATCCAGGTTCCCTGTCTTTCAGGGAAACCACTTGGTTTAGAGGAATCAACAGGGGTTTGGGAGTCGGAATTGGATATAAATCTTTGTTACACCACTTCCTAGGTGTGTGACCTTGAAGATACCACTCCCCCTCTCTGAGCCTCAGTTTCCTCGGGTATAGAATGGAAGTAATAATGCCTCCTTTGTGAAGGGTGATGTGGGAATTGAATATATCCAACATATTAGGTGCCTGGAGCCTGGTAAATGCTGAATAAGCAAGTTGACTTGTTTTCCCTCTCGAGAATTTTATGTTTGTGACAATGAATATGCTTGACATCCGAAACAATAAGATATAAGACTCAAATTCAAAATGTTTCCAGAAGCCTGACAGTGACATAAATGAATTAAGAGGGCCCAGTGTAAGGAAAGGCCAAGCAAGGGAACTAACACTGAGCTCAATGTCTTGAAGCAGTAGGGAAAGAGGCACAGCAGAGAGCATGCACATTATACAGGCTGTAGCCATGACCCTTCCAGCCAAGTGCTGCCATGCAGGAAGGTGCGGCCTGTGTTGTCAGATCTTTGAGGTTTTAAGGAAAAGTCAGAAATCAGATTTTCATGGGAAATTTTCTAACTTTTAAATATTGGCAAGGAATTCAAAATTTTAAAACTTAGTAACATCAAGAGAATGGAAAAATGAACTATAGACTAGGAGGAGGAAATCTTTGCAAAAGATATATCTGATAAAGATATCAGATTATTAATCCAGACTATACAGAGAACTCATACAACTCAACAATAAGAAAATGAACAACCAATTAAAAAATGGGGAAAGATCCGAACAGATACCTCACCAGAGAAAATATACAGATGGCAAATAAGCATACGAAAAGATGTTCCACATCATATGTCATTAGGGAGCTGCAAGTTAAACAACAATGAGATACCACTAAATGCCTACGCGAATGGCTAAAATCCAAAACACTGACAACAACAAATGTTGGCGAGGATGTGCAGCAGCAGGAAGTCTCATTCATGGCTGGTGGAAATGCAAAATGGTACAGCCCCTTTGGAAGACAGTTTGTCAGCTTCTTACAAACCAAACATACTCTTACCATACGATCCAACAATTGCACTCCTTGGTATTTACTCAAAGCAGATCCAAACTAACGTCCCCACAAAAGCCTGCATGTTTACCGCAGCTTTGTTCAAAACTGCCAAAACGTAGAAGCAACCAGATGCCTTTCAATAGGTGAGTGGATACATAAACTGTGGTACATCCAGACAATGAAATATTATTCAGTGCTTAAAAAAAAAAAAGAGCTATCAAGCCATGAAAATATAGGGAGGAACCTTAAATGCATATTACTAAGTGAAAGAAGCCAATTTGAAAAGGCTACATACTGTATGATTCCAACGGAGTGACATTCAGGAAAAGGCAAAACTATGGAGACAGTAAAAAGATTACTGGCTGCCAGGGATTGAAGGGAGGGAAGGAGGGATGAATACGTGGAGCACAAAGGAGCTTTAGGGAAGTGAAATGCCTCCACATGATAGTGTAATGGGGAATACATGTCACTGTACTTCTGTCCAGACCCATACAATGTACAATGCCAAGAGTGAGCCCTAATGCAAACTATGGTCTCTGGGTGATACTGAAGTGTCAGGGTAGATTCATCAGCTGTAACTAACGTACCCTCTAGTGGGGACATTGATAATGGGGGAGGCTATGCGTGTGTTGGGGCCGTGGAATAAGGAAAATCTCTGTACCTTCCTCTCCATTTTGCTGTGAACCTAAAGCTGCTCCAAAAAATCAAATCTGTTAATTAAAAAAAAAAAAAAGGTAGGCTGGGTGTGGTAGCTCACACTTGTAATCCCAGCACCTTGGGATGCCAAGGTGGGTGGATCACCTGAAGTCAGGAGTTCGAGACCAGCCTAACCAATAGGGTGAAACCCCGTCTTTACTAAAACTACAAGAATTAGCCAGGCATGGTGGCATGCACCTGTAGTCCCAGCTACCTGGGAGGCTGAGACAGGAGAATCGCTTGAACCCGGAAGGCAGAGGTTGCAGTGAGCCAAGATCCTGTCACTGCACTCTAGCCTGGAGTACAAAGAGAGACTCCGTTTCAAATAAAAAAGAAAAGAAAACAAAGTGTAACAACCTACCTATGGGCTGGACCTGATCTGAGGACCCTTGGGCTGCCAGTGTGTGATTCCTGAGAAACAGCCCACCTTCTCAAAGCCAAGCGCCACCTGGTTTCAGAACTTCATCTTTCCAGCCAGGTACACATATTAGGTGAAAGTGTCTTCACATTTCTAGATTGTAGTCACCATCAGAGATGCCTGCACCTGCCCATCAGATGTTCTGATTAGCACAAAATAATAAAAGTGGCCATATGGAGGTAAAGCAGTTCTAGGCCCCAGCCCAGGCAACCTACCTGGAGTTAAGCGACAGTCCTCAGCTGCTGGAATAAAGACCAGCTAAAGACCTCATCACTGCCTTCTTAAGCTGAGTATCTAGCCTGGAATGTCTGTGATAATTAAGGAAAAAAAGAGAATCCTGAGAGGTGACACAAGGGGCCGGCAGGGAAGATCCTCCTTAATCCCAATTATGGAGGCCGGGGATCTGGTCCTGCTGCTTGGAGCCCAGTGGAGGGAGTGGTGTTGGTGGCCCATGGTGTAGGGATGAATGCTGCTTAGGGAACCACCATGAAGCTGACTGGAAGGCTTTGAGGCTCCTGAGCAAAGACCAACACACCTGTCCCCCACTGAGTGACTTCTCCCTGGGTCTCAAAATCACACCAAAGCACTGCTTCAGTCAGGTGACCAACGTCAATATCAGCGTCACCAATCACACTGACAGCATGGACTCTTAATAAGACGTGATGAAAATGGTACTTTACCTCTGTGATCTTTTTCTCAAAAACCCCAGTCTAATTACCAGAAAAATATCAGGCAAATACCAATAGAGGGGCATCCTACCAAGTACCTGACCAGAACTTATCAAACTGTCAAGGGCATCAGAAGTAAAGAAAGTCCGGGAAACTGTCAACAGCCAAGAGGAACCTGAGGAGACATGACGGTGAAATGTTGATGATGAAATGCGATATGATGACCTGCATCGGGTCCTGGAACAGAAAAAGAACATTAGGTAAAAACTAAGGAAGTCTGAGTAAACTATGAGCTTTGGTTAATAATATAAACTATGAGCTTTAGTTAATCATATTATGTCAACATTGGTTCACTAATTGTAACAAATGAACTGCACTAATGTGAAATGTTAAAAGGGGAGGCTGTGCAGGTGTTGGCGGGAGAAGAGGTGATAGACAAGAACTCTCAGTACTATCTGCACAATTTTTCCGTAAATCTAAAACTATTCTAAAAAGTAAACATTGTTAATTGAAGTCTATTCGTTTAACAAATCATGCACACAATGAAGACTTTGAAGTCAGATAACCAGATAACCTGGATTTGTATGTTGGCTTCAATACAACTTTTGGGCTGGGCAACCTTGGGTAAATTATTTTAACCTCTTTAGGCCTCTGTTTCATCATTTGCAGTATAGGGCTAAGAATAGTTTTAAATTTTTTTTTAACTCACAGGGTTGTTTGGAGAATGAAAGAATGTATTGCCTGTGAAGCGCTTGGCTCAGCGCCTGCCACATATATAGCACTCGTTAAGTGATAAGTATTATTATAGGCATATATTCACATACACATGTACTGGGGTTATTACTGATGCAGGGTTTATTTTTATTGTTCTATTTTATTATTTTTTAAAGGCAAAAACTGTCATTTTTAGAAGTGTCATCCAGTTCTGTTCCTGGCATAAAAGGTCTTTTGTGTTTAAGCCAAAAGCACTTGAATTGTTTCTCTAATTATGTGGGCATCAGACAAGCAGACATTCACTTTTTGGGTTTGAATTTAGGTTTTGGTAGGGGGTAGGTATTTGTCTTCAGAGCTGAGGGCTTCGGCCTTTTAGTGGACTCCATTTCCCCTGCTACTCCTTCCTACTTCCATGGGGCTTGAGGGTCACTGGGAGGAAGGTGAGGCTATCTGATACAGGCCCAGGGGACTTCTGGAAGGAATGGGACTGAGACCCCAACACTCATCTTTGACGTTCAAAGCTGTGAGAAGGCCTCTGATGAGGGACGGCACTTGACCAAAATTTCCCTCAGCCCGTCCAGCCGGAAAGGAGGGCTGGCTCAGGAACCCAAGCTCAACACCGTGGGTAGGTGGGGCGGCCAGTGTGTGGATGCTGAACACAGCCCTGTGGGTCCACCCCCTGGCATCGCCTCCTTTGGCACAGAGGCCCACTGAGCACACCACTAGAACCATGTGTCCCATAGTGTCCCATTCTACACTGAAAAATGCTGATCGAGGGGCCTGAGCTGCCGAAGCCGCCAGCACAGCAGACAAAACCCCACACATCGCCTGTTTCTCTGCCGAGCCCCACATGGGGTGAGGGAAACCTTGCATCTGAGCCGTAAGCTCTCTGTTTTGTCCAGAAATGTCATGTGGCTGCAGCCAAGGACACCGTCAGACTTCCCAGTTTCCTCTTCCAGAAGGTAGTAACCAGGCCTGTGTCCTGGTCCAAGCAGGCCCTGGACAACTTGGTCATCACAGAAGGGCCACGGGGGAGAAATGACTTTTTTACAGTAAGCAGGAGATACCATAATTTGACTCTTAGCAGAAATGTGACCTCATTTGGCGCCTTGAGCTGGAGAACTGTGCACTGGTTACCTACAGAAGTGTCCATACACACAGACACTTGTAAACACACTTACGCATGTGCACTGTGCACACACATGTACGTGCAGACATATGCTGCCGCACTGCTCATTGTCTTGGCAAGAAAAGTTCTTTTTTGCACTCAGCTTTTCTTCCCAAGTCTTGGATTCTTGGAAAGGGACTGCAGCTGGGGATGGGGGATGGGGAAGGAACAGGGGAGCGGCAGGCCATGTGGAGAGAAGCTAATTTGTTTCTGCAGTCGACAGATGGGGTGAGGACAAATTACACAGTGGGTACTAAAACTCCTTTTTAAATTCAACAATATTTGCAAACTGATCTGAGCCCCCCAGAAGCAATAAGAGCAAGTGTACAATCTGAGAACGAATTCCAATGTCTCTTAAGGGTGGGGCTATTTAAAAACCTTTACAGGATGCCTGGCCTGTAGTGTGTATATCCCCACGTAAATATTAGCCACAGCCTCATAGGGCCACTAAGAAAAAAAATGATAGATACATCTTGGATGTACAGACAGTTTCCTGCTACAAATAGATGTGAGACCCTTTGGATATTCTAAAATGACTAAATTTAAGGTATAAGAGAAAACAGCTCTTTTCTTTTGGTCATTTTTTGGTCATTGTAAAACAATACATGTTAGCTATGGAAAACTTAGAAAAGTATGAATAGTAAAATTTCCTCCACCCAGAGAGATTGGGTGTTGTCTTAAATAAATATTTATAAATATGATTGACATTTGAGTATATATACACCCAATCTAGGTAGAGCTATAGCTGTAACTATAGCTGTATGCCTTGCAAATATTGGTACATGAAACGGAGGTACTGAGCATTTTCTCATGGTGACTTGAAATAATGTTAATGTCCATCTCTGCAAGCATAAGCACACAGATCTTTTTAAGGCATGAGAGTACTTAGGAAAGAGAACAGAATTGGCTGCCCCACCCCCAAACTCCTCCAACCCTCCTGATCCCCACCCCCCTCCCTACTCTCCCCACCCCCACTGCCTAGAAGAGTGGGCTGCTGCAGGAACTTGGATATTCAGTATCCTCGGAACATTTGTGCACATCTGGAGGAATGGTTACGAAGATTAATGTCATGCTCAGTGTCAGAACTCCCCCTGACATTTCCTCAGTTTATCCAAACAATTTAGGGGAGCTCTCTGGGGATTAGGAACCACACTCAGCAGTGCAAGGCCGACACTTAACCTCTTGAATTCTCATCTCCCTGGAGACACGCGTGCAAGTTTTATTCTTTAATTGCTAAAACAATGAGCTCGTGTACAAAACCAATACAGCAAGAGCTTGAGATAGTTTCAGGCAAGAATGCGAAAAAGGAAAATCTGGACCCACTGGGTTTATGGAAATTGTATTACTATCTTTAAGCCAGGTTTGAAAGCCAATAGAAATGGAAACTAAATGATAAATAAATTCATGTTTTTGAAACCATTATGTGCATTAAACAGGATCTTGAAGCAAATGAAGTACTTTAAGTGTGATTCAGAGAATATTTTGTTATCTTTTTTTCCTACTATGGGAAGAGATTTAGCTTCATTTTAAACCAGTTAAAGGCTGTTTAAAAATTATTTCTCTTTATGAATAATGTATGTCATGTAACTAATATGTCTTCTGTATTGCTTTGGCTGCCAGGGGGCTCAGGAACTCATCGATTCAACTTAAATTACTGCATAGGTCTTGCATATCTATGTTGTAATATTCCCTCTGGTTTTGATTCTTTTGATATTTTTCCCCCTGATCCTGGTTTTTATCTAGTTAGAGTTTTGTTTTATTGCATGTATTTTTTTGTAAGCCACCTCAAATCTTTTGTTAGATAGATTTGTAGATCAAAACAACTTGGATTTGTGGTTTAGTTTAAGAAGAAATGAACATTTTGGTTTGGTTTTGGAGTTCAGCAAATTAGTGTGATTAGCTCTGATTTGAGGTTTACAGTTCTATTACGTTAAAGTCCTTGGTATTTAATACATCAAAGGGCCTGAGAGCTTGCACTTAACCTCCTGTGTGTTAACACTACACAGTGCATTGCATGTCTGTTTCCAATGATCACTGGGTAAGAAGCTCTTGGAGATTCTGTCCTAGAATCTTGCTCACCCTTTAGGCATGGTGGGATGGATATATGAGACCCAATTTTCAAGCACAAAGTCATTGAAGAGTTGAGGAACGAAAGTGACCATACTTGCTCCAACATTTCCCTGTATTTTTGATTTTGAAGAGATGAAAGCCCAGATCTTCTGTATGCAAGAGGATACATGTCCTACTTTGCTCAATATTCTACTTCCTATTATAGCAATTCCAGAATCATCCACCAAGGTCACACTGAGAGGTTCTTATATCCTGCACCTGTCCACCTTTCCAGGAGTCAGGAACCTTCCCACCAGGGAAAGGAGAAGCTCTGGCTTGAGAGACAGCGGATAGCATAGTCTCCCCAGGGAGGAGGAAAGATCATAAACAAGGCTTGGGCTTGAATTCCAGAGCTTTGATTCTCCACATCGGCTCTGATGGATCCCCCAGGGAAGCCCTTGGATTCCATCAAAGACCACTAATTTATGTTAACACCTAGACAGAGGATGCTTGTTGGGGTGGAATCTGGCACACTGGGTTCTGGTTGCCTCAAGGACACTCGCTCTTAGTCAGACCTCATGCCAACTCCTTAACATCTCTGTGTCTTTATTTCTCCAAGACCCAACAGAAGGGTAAGGAAGCTGACAGAAGGGAATCCATTCATCTCGACCTCTGCTGTTTTTCAGAGACCATGTTTTCCACTTACCAGCCTCATCTTTTATTAGCTGCATGGCCTTGAGCAAATGCCTTCACCTCCCTGAGCCTTTGTTTCCTCATCTGAAAGTGGAAATGATCTATTGATCATGACGCTAACAAAGCTTAAGGCTCAGGGCCCCTCCCTTTGTGCAGGTTTCCTCCAAAGCCCAGGAAGAGGGCTGACAATGTGTTCACTTGGTCGTATGTTTTGACAAAATTTGTAAAAGCAAGATATTTTAGTCCCAATTGGTCAAGACTACTGTCCCTTTCCATGTGATTTCCTCTCTCATACTTTGCCATAATCATTTTTGGAATCAGGCTAAGGTGAAGATGAGTTGGGTTACCTCTGATCTGAGTTTAGTTAAATATATTTGTATAGTTGTCTTTCCCTTTTTTTTTTTTTGACAGAATCTCGCTCTATCACCAGGCTGGAGTGCAGTGGCGCTATCTTGGTTCACCGCAACCTCCACCTCCTGGGTTCAAGTGATCCTCCTGCCTCAGCCTCCCAAGTAGCTGGGACTACAAGAGCATGCCACCACGTCCAGCTAATTTTTGTATTTTTAGTAGAGACGTTGTTGGCCAGGCTGGCCTCAAACTTCTGACCTCAGGTGATCTGGCTGCCTCAGCCTCCCAAAGTGCTGGGATTACAGGCATGAGCCACCATGCCTGGACTGTGTAGTTGCCTTTCTAGGGTAGGAATGGCTTCCAGGAATACTTCCACTTCTGCTCAAATACTCCTGTTTCCCCTTCAATAATCCCACTGTCCAAGACAGGGTATACCTAGAAGCCGTCTCACAATATGAGAGTTTTCTAGAGTGCCTCACACCAGAAACATGTGGGTAGTGGAAGAGGAACAAAATTTGAAATATATGGAGTCAAAGCCTAGTCTGTGAAAAAAAGCCAAAAACAAACAAACAAACAAAAACTTCCAATCATCAGACATGTAAAACTGTAAGCAGGCAATTTGGTTTCTGTAGATATATAATTAAAATAGAAGTTTTTTTTTTCTCAGAAACATGCCCGGTAATTCAGCCTATGAAATTATAAAATCACCATTCTTTTTTTCTTCTTTGAATAGGAACCATGTAAAATAATCATTTATTAAGTTTTTGTTTGTAGAGCACAAATCAATAACAGAACTACAAACAGCTAGTATATTTTTGTGTGAATTTGCATGTTTTTGCATCTCAACTCTCAATTTTAAAAAATACTCAACCATGCTAAAGGAAAGACTGAATTATCTTTCTATTCTTTCCATAGGAAAGAATATCACATCTTTGTCACATGAAAAGATGATCAAAGAGTATGTGGCCAAAAATAGTGGAAGTATTATAGAGGAATGCTAGGCAATATTTTAATTTAAAATATTATGTAAATTTTATAGCTTTCATGATGTTTGCGGTATCTATCAGCTTTTTAAAATATGAAATATGTGTGATTTCTTTTTGTATACTAAAATATTCACTTTTGTACCCGATTTTTATTTGTGATTTCATAAGCCTCAGGGTATATAACCTGGCTACTCTTCTGAAAATGGGCATAATTACACCCACTTTGCAGACAGATGGGAAATGTTCTTGTGAGATGTGTGTAAAGGCTTCCCTGACCCAGGACTGGGCTGCTTAGTGGATAGCAGTTATTATTGTGATTGTCATCACAGGAGATACTGCAAGAAGTTTCTGTCTGCTAGGAGCTTGGGGAGACCCTTCAGTACTCACAGTGTATTAACTAAAAGGAATGCTTTCATTCATTTTAAGAGCAGCAGCACCTGTTTCTGGGGAATATGAAACCTCAGTGCCCCGCTGCACTAGATAGCTATAGTTTCGCACCTAACTCTATCTATCCTCCTCACTCTTTTGAGAAATGTTCCTTTCTCCATACCAGCCTTGTGGCTATGACTCAGTCATCTGTGTTCCCTGGGACTCTTTCTACTTGGCTATAGTGATTGACCCAAAGTGACCAGATCACTGCTCTGTCTTGAAATTTTTGACCTTGACACTAGAGGGATCAGGTCTTTGTCCTTCTATGGTAGAGGATCTTAGAAGTGTGCTTTTGGTAACTGCTGATGACCATGTTCCCAGTCACAACTGTCTGAGAAGGTAAAGTCAGAAATCAGAGGAAAAGAGGCGTTCCAAATGAGGAGAGAGAGTCCTGGGGTGCTCAGCTCCCTGGTTCTTATGGCTCCTGAGTTCCCAGATATGCTCCTATATTCCCACAGTCATGCTACTTCTCTAATACATGCCTCTATTTTTTCCTAAAATAGTCGAGTTGGCTTTTAGATAAGACTCATGTCAGCCTACACCCTAGGAATAAAGGTGAGCTAGAAATGGGCCAGACATTACAAAGATTAAAACTCGTTCTTGAATCAGCCCAATTCCTGTTTGAGCTGATTCTGTGCACTTCTATTATAATAGCCTGTCAGAAGCTAAAGAAAATCCTTTCTTTGGAGGAAAATAACATCATCTGCAGCTTCTAAAATTTTTTATACAGAAGTTTTCAATTCTCAATAAAAAGTTATTGGCTGGGCGCGGTGGCTCATGTCTGTAATCCCAGAACTTTGGGAGGCTAAGGCAGGTGGACCACTTGAGACCAGGAGTTCAAGACCAGCTTGGACAACATGACAAAACCCCGTCTCTACCAAAAATACAAAAATTAGCTGGGCATGGTGGCACTTGCCTGTAATCCCAGCTACTTGGGAGGCCGAGGCATGAGAATCACTTGAAACTGGGAGGCAGAGGTTGTAGTAAGCTGAGAGTACACCACTGCACTCCAGCTTGGTTGACAGAGTGAGACCCTGTCTTTAAAAAAAAAATTATCAGGCATACCAAGAAAAATATATACATATATATATAATAGAAACAAAACCATAGGTGATCTGAATATTAGAATAATCAGACATAGACTTTAAAAATTGAGATTAATATATTCAAGAAAATAAATGACAAGTTGAACATTTTCACTAGAGAACTCAATCTTTAAAAAAGAATCACGTGAAAATATTAGACATTAAAAATATAATAATTGCAATTAAGAATAGAGGCAATGATTTTAATATCAGATTACATACAGCTGAAGAAAAGTTTAATGACCTGAAAGATGGATTTATAGAAAATATACAAATTGAAGCATAAAGGCTAAAACAATAGAAATGTTTAAAGCCATAAAATACATATGAAAATGGTGAAAAGATCTTTCTTACATGCAATTGGAGTCCAAGAAGGGTAGAAAAAAGAGATCAAGACAGAAATCATTTTTAAGAAGATAATAGCTAAACATTTTTTAAAAACCTGGTAAAAAGTTCAAACTACAGATTAATGGATCACTAGGAACTCCAAGCCGAATAAATACAGAGGAAAAACACACCTCAGCACATCAGAGTAAAATTGCTGAAGGCCAAAGACAAAGAGAATTTTAAAAGTAGTTAGAATGAAAATGACACTTTATCATAAAAGAAGCAAACCAAGACTGGAAACTGAAATGATGTAAACCAAAAGACAATGGAATAACATATTGAGAGTGCTGGGATAAAATTACTGCCAGCATAGTTTACAGCCAGTGAAAATATCCTTTAAAAATGGGGCCTCAAAGACACTTCCAGACAAACAACAACAGAGAATTGGCTATCAAATGACTTGCACCAAAATAAATACTAAAAGGAGCTTCCTCACAAACTTCTTTTAGAAGTGCTAAAAGAAATACTATCCCAGAAAGATGCACAGAAATGCAGGAAGAGTTGACAAGCGATGGACGGGATAGATATGTAGATAACTCTAGATGAAGTTTGACTGCATAAAATCATGACAATATAGTTAATCCTTGAACATGAGTTAGAACTGCACAGGTCCAGTTATGCATGGATTTTTTTCTATAAAAGTTAAACACTGGCTGGGCGTGGTGACTCATGCCTGTAATCCCAGGACTTAGGGAGGCCGAGGCGGGCAGATCACGAGAACAGGAGATCGAGACCATCGTGGCTAACATGGTGAAACCCCGTCTCTACTAAAAATACAAAAAGTTACCCGGGCATGGTGGCCAGTGCCTGTAGTCCCAGCTACTCAGGAGGCTGAGGCAGGATAATGGCGTGAACCCGGGAGGCAGAGCTTGCAGTGAGCCGAGATCACACCACTGCACTCCAGCCTGGGCGACAGAGTGAGACTCCATCTCAAAAAAAAAAAACAAAAACAAAACAAAAAAAAGTCACACCGAGTGTACGTGCCTCTCCTGCCTCTCCTTATGATGATGATTCACTTCTACTTAATAAATAGTAAATATATTTTGTCTTCCTTATGATTTTCTTCATGACGTTTTCCTTTCTTTAGCTTACCTTATTGTAAGAATACAATTTATAATACATACAACAGACAAAGTAAGTGTTAATTGACTGTTTTTGTTATCGGTAAAACTTCCAGTCAACAGTTGGCTATTAATAGTCAAGTTTCGGGGGACTCAAAAGTTAAATGCAGATTTTCAACTCCACAGTGGATTGGCACCCTGAATCGCTGCGTCGTTCTAAGGTCAACTGTGATAATGTCTTGTGGCATTTAAATACACATAGAATAAAAAATATTTGATAGCAATAACATTTAAATTTAAAGAGAGTAAATTAAAATAATAAAATTATAATGTCTTAATTTTACTATTCATAAACGGTAATAGTATTGTCATCTAGTAGGATTCAATAAGACGAGGATGCTCATACTCATTGTTAAGAAAAGTCCTAAAAGAATAGTATGAGAATGTAAACTACCAACATAATAGAGGGTAAAATTTAAGTAACAAATAAATGATTAATTGAAAAGAAGGCAAGAAAGTCAAGAGAGAAGAACATAAAACAGGTGGGCCAGATGGAAAACAGATAATGTGTTTGTACACATACATCTATAATTCAATATATGGGCACTCACATTAAAGGTGAATAAACTAAATATTCCTATTAAAAAGTAATGCTTGCAAAGCTCAGATTAAAAACAAAAGCAAAAACAGGATTACATGCTGCTTGTCAGAGACACATCTTAAATATAACGACCCTATGAGGCTGAATGAGTGAAAGGATGGACAAAAAACGTGCCCTGCAAATGTAGCTAAGCTATGTTATTGGCAAAGGCAACTTTAAAGCAGAAATAAAGAGGGACAGTAATAAAAATGATAAATGATAATAAAAAGCATCACTCTGCTGAAGACACATAATTCTAAACCAGTATGTGTCTCACAAAAAAATTTCAAAAATGAAGCAAAAACTGGCCCGGTGTGGTGGTTCATGCCTGTAATCCCAGCACTTTGGGAGGCAGAGGTAGGCAGATCACCTGAGGTCAGGAGTTCGAGACCAGACTCGCCAACATGGTGAAACCCCATCTCTACTAAAAATACAAAAAAAATTAGCCAGGCATGGTGGTGTGTGCCTGTAATCCCAGCTACTAGGGAGGCTGAGGCAAGAGAATTGCTTGAACCCAGGAGGTGGAGGTTTCAGTGAGCCGAGATCACGCCACCGCATTCCAGCCTGAGTAACAGAGAGGGACTCTGTCTCAAGAAAGAAAAAGAAAAAAAAAAAGAAAAAACTGACAGAACTAAAAGGAGAGAGAGAGAAATCCAAAACTACAGTGGGGCTTTTAACACACATTTCTCAGTGACTGACAGAAAATAGCAGATGGAATCAGTGAAGACAAAGAGGACCTGAATAACACAATTAACAAACTGGGCTGACCTGATAACACAAAACACCGTACTCAACCGTTGCAGAAAATATTGAACTTTCCTGTCTCAGAGTCTCTTGGCTCTGATAGCCTTGGTTGGTTTAATTCTTTTTTCTTTTTCTGTTTGTGTTTCCACAATTGCCTCAAATCTTTTTTGAAATGAGTAAGAGTATCAATAAATAAATTTAAACAGACAGATAAATGGAAAGGCAAGGTGTGAGTTCAGGAGTCTGAGAACTACAGTTTTCTTTCTGGCTTCGACCTGTGTAAACTTGGACTTAAGGTTCATACGGGAAAATAGAAAAAATAATAGAACTTTACAGGGTCCTGGTGAAGCTTCTATAAAATAGTGCAAGTAAAGTGGCCGTCCAGGGCTGCACAGAGCAAGCGTGCCAGCCACCCACGGTAGCTGTTATTATTATTGTTATTACCATTACTTTTGAAGAGAGCAGGTCTTTTAAATGATGAGACTCTGAACTTGCCTTCCATCCAAAATCCTCCAGGCAGGCAATCTGCTGAGCCAGCTTTTTTGCCTGCACATGTCTGAAGAACAGGAAAGAAAAATGGATCAAGCTGGCATTTTCTTCCAGCTCAGCTCAGTAAAAAGCTGTAAAAACAGGCTGCACGTGCCTCTGGGCCAGGCAGGGAGACATCAAGGACAATATCCCGGGGGCAGCGGGTGGAGGGGTTGGTGCTCACCACAGAACCAATGAGGATGAGGCTTTCCTGCTAACAAGGTCCTTGCAGAATGGCCATAAGTAAGATCATCTGGACTGGGGCAAGAGGTCTGGCTTTCTCTGAATCACACCAGGGAGGGATCAAAGACTGCCCCCATAGATTGGGTCAGCGTGGGATCCTAAATACTTGTAAAAAACATAATACATCCAACTTTCCTTGGAAAACGTCTACTCATTCTTCAAAACCCTAGGTCAATAGGAAGCCTCTGTGAACTCTCTCCTGGTACTCCAGTGCATCGTCTCTCCCTGATGTGTCGCTTCTGCCTCAGCACCTACATTTTTTGTTCTTTTTTTTTTTTTTTTTTTTTTTGGTGGTGGTGGGGATGGAGTCTCACTCTGTCACCCAGGCTGGAGTGCAGTGCTGCAATCTCAGCTCACTGCAACCTCTGTCTCCCAGGTTCAAGCGATTCTCCTGCCCCAGCCTCTCTAGTAGCTTGGATAACCCATCCCACCACCATGGCCAAGAAACCTACCACCATGGTCAACTAATTTTTTTATATATATCTTTAGGAGAGATGGGGTTTCCCCCATGTTGGCCAAGCTGGTCTCGAGCTTCTGACCTCAAGTGATCTGCCCATCTCTGCCTCCCAAACTGCTGGGATTACAGGCCTGAGCTACCACCCCTGGTCTCCCAGCACCTCCTTTTATTGTGATCTTTTCACGCTGTTCTAGGATCACTGAATTACATATCTGTCTCCCTCAGCAGGCTGGAGGTTTATTATATCTGAATTTTCAGACCCGGCCCTGGACTGAGCTCAGAGTAGTGAAGGAATCAGAAAGCACACGTATGAGGGATTGAGCAAAAAAATGAAAAAAAAAAAAAAAAAAAAAAGACTTTTATTCAGCAAAGATATTTTTGGTCCATGTAATGTGCCATACACTGCTAGCTAAATGTGAGGTACAAAGCAATGAACAGAAACAGACAAGTCCCTGTCCTCATGAAGCTGATGTTCTAGGGAGGAAACAGGCAATAACCCAGTACACAAACAAACAAACAAACAATAAATAAACAAATAAAATAAACAAAGGTAAGTATTTGTGATAAGTGCCACCTCTGGGGCCCTGGCCTGTTCAGATGATTACCTGTTCTATCTTCAGGTAGAGGGCTGGATTAGTGAGAGGACTCTTTAGTTATTATTTGGGCATTGCATTTGGAGGGTGAGTGAACCTCTTCAATATCCCTGATTTTTCTATACCCTAAAATGTTCAAAATAAACAAAGCACAGTCCTATTAAAGAAGCGGGTAGCTCAGAGTTTAGCAAACCCTAAAACACTTCGGACAGAGATGGCAATTATGTACCTCCACTGCCTACTACCAGCCCTTGGGCAGACATTGCTAATGGATCATAGCACTCTTTCCAGCTGAGCCTAGGTTCCTTCTCCGCCTAGCACTTCAGGCAGCCACAACCAATCAACCCCAACTTGCACGCAAGTTGAAACCTCTCTACACCCCTAGCCTGGGGCATTATTATATCTCCTTTCTGGCTGAGAGAGTGTAGTGCTGTGGCAACAACTTCAGGGGAAACCAAATCCCTGAACCGATCTTGGCAGTGGCACTTAAAAAAAAAAAAAAATCTGAGAAGAAGAATTGCTTTTCAAATATTTGGTTTCCAAACATATTTATTTGCAACTCCAAGTCTACTGACCATATGCATTACATCTGTTCTGGATTGGGATTCAAACAAGGTTTCTGATTTATTAGCTTTAAAAAATACATCTCTAGGTACCTCTGCACAAAGATGCCCATGAAAGAAGTCTCAGACTCACAAAGACACATTTCCCTCTCCCCATAGGAGTCAAGAGTATTTAGGACCCTAAGGTGCATGAACAAATCCCATTGCTTAATTTAAAAGAAGGAGAAAAGGGCCTCTGTTTGACAGCTTCCGGTGCCTTAATTCACATAGTCTCGCTGAGCCTTCACAGCTCTGCAGAGGTTGTGCCTCTCTCCTGGGGCTGCCTAGGCTCAGGCGAGTTTGCCAGGCTCTCCTGGGTGGCCCCTCTCTGCAGTTCCCTGTGGGGAACATGGCCTTTCCCCTTCAGCCCTTGAACTTGCCCCAGTGGGTCCTCTGGGTCCTTGCGCATGGTTGCACACGGCTCCTTTTCTGCCATGGCCTCCTTGCTTAGCCCCCTCTTCTCCTGGGGAGGGCAAGAGGAAGCGAACTGGCTCTTACTGTGTCCCAGCCAGCGGTTATCCATCCGACTCAGGCAAGCATCTGGATCTCTCGCAGTCTCACTTTTCTCATCTATGAAATGGGAATGAGAGTAACCTCCGTCTCTCTGGTTGCCACGATGATATGATGAACTGATTGAGATCAACAGTGCAGCTCATAGGGGCTGCTGGTAAATGATGGGTCTGCAACGGGCCTATGGCTGTGTGAACGGGTTGATTTCATTTTCACAAGAAGCCAATAGACTGGGCTCTCATGCATTGGGGTGCATTTGAATCACCCCAGAACCTTGTCGGAAGACACATTTTCTGATCCCACCCACGGAGTCTGATTCAGACAGTCTGAGACAGACTGAGAATTTGCTTTTTTAATCAGCACTCCAGGAGGTCTGGACTGGAAGTCTCTTGACCACCCCTGAGAAACACTGTACAAATAAAGAGAATCTCACCTCAGCTTTGCAGATAAGGAAGCTGAGGTTCAGAGAGGCATAACAACCTGAGCCAGGCCACGGGAGTAAGGAGCTGAGCTGGGATTTGAACCAGGACTGTCTGATTCCCACTGGGGGATATTTTTGTCTGAGGAAAATCCCTGCCCATGGTGAGCCCTTCCTTCAGCCTGCGTGTCCTTTGGCACATCCTCTATCTCTTCCCATGTCAGCCTCTGCCTAGAGAGAACCTGGCCACTGCAGAGCATGCTGACCAAAGGTGGCGTAAAATCAAGGCACTGTCGCTCGCTAGCTGCATGACTTTGGGCGGCTGTTTAGACTCCCACAGCTGTGGATCTGGGATTCTGTTTGCCCTCCGCTTGCCAGTCCACCCTTCTCCACCTGCCTCAGCGGGCTCCCTTGCCCCCAGCCTCTGCTGGGTCCAGTCAAAGAGGGGCAATAGCAGGAGACTGGCCGGCAGGAGGGAAAACAGGTCAGAGTGCTTTCCTCCCAGCCTCTCTTGACAGGCTGTGACTCATTACGAAGGCTACAGCTTCTGCTGGATGGCCCTCCCTCTCTCCACGCAGCAGGTCTGTGGGTTCTGATGATCACACCTCCTGCTGTCCCTCCAATCCTAGGGTTTGCAACAGCTCCCCACTGTTGCTCTCCTGGGAGGACTTCAGCAGCCCTGTCAATTCCCCTTCACCTGCCACCGTTGTAAAAAGCCCTCCAGTGACCCCCTTCTCAATTCCCCACGCGAGTAGCCATCTGTTCCTGGACCCTGCCTGATGCAGTTTCTATAGCACAAGTAGAATCCTGAGAACTCCATCAGGGTCTGGCAAAGTGTGGCCTGTGGACCAAATCTGGCCCACCACCTGTTTCTGTAAATAAAGTTTTATTGGAATGCAGCCATGTTAATTCATTTATGTTTTGTCTATGACTGCTTTCACATTACAATGGTGGAATTGAGTAGTTGTAACAGAGACCGTATGGACCTCAAGCCTAAACTTTTGACTCTCTGACCCTTCACAGAAAGTTTGCGGAACCCTGAACCCCATCCTAGAATAAGCTAGTCGGTGACAAGCCCCCGGGCACAGTGCCCAGCGCATGGTAAACTGTGGTAAGGTCTGGCTCTTCTTGCCTGGGTACAGTGGCAGCAATGCGTATTCTCTCAGCCAGAGAACTTGGGAGCTGGAAAGGGGTCGGGGAGGGCTACCATCTGCTTTGTCGGGTGCTGGGTCAGAAAAGCCTTTTAAAAAGCAAGGGTTCTTGGTGGCTTGCCACTTCGTGTGCAGGAATCAGCTCTTTCTCATTCTTCCTCTCGGCACCTAGCTCGGGGCTCCCAGCGGAGTCAGCATCTATAAATGTTTGCTGTTAGATGAATGAATTCAATTAACCACCCATCAATTGGGGTGGAACTTTGCAGAGACCCAGCTTTTATGCAAATCGGCCTCCTTCAGGGATGCTGCAGCTGTCGCCAAGTCTTATCGGCTTTTCCACCAACACTGATTTCTGAAATCCACCGTTTTCACTGTATCCCATTGGCCACCTCCAGGCACCGCTTTCCTTGGTGGTCTTCCTACTTTCAGGCTCACCCCTGCAGGCTGCTTCTGCATAGCCTTCAAAATCATGTTTCTAACACATAAATCTGATCATGCCATTCCTGTTCTAAAAACCTGTCCATGGCTCCCCACTGCCTGCAGATGATCTCATCTCTGCATGCCTCAGCACAGCAGGCAATGCCCGTCTCCATCGAACTCTGTTCACAGACCCTAGCTCATCTCTCGCTTCCCCCTCCCCTCTCCTCCACATTATGTTCCAGAACCCTGCAATCTTTCCGGGACCCCAGACATACCTGGATCTTTGTCACCTGCTCCCTGGAGCTCCCATCTGCACCTCTGCTCCATGCCAACTCCTACTCATTACTGGGGCCTTCTGGGGCTTCATCTCTTCTAGGGAACTAAATTGCTTTCCTCCCAGTTGTACTGGGCATTTCTCTGGAGCTCTCCAGTATCTTGTGCTGTTCTCTTTGGAAACTTGGAATGTGTCTACCTGTTGTCCTCCCGTGCTGTACTATAAGCTCTGAGCAACGGGGCTATTCATGGTGGTCATCCCCCTGGCTGCAGGACACAAAGGGCGCTCAACCAATGAGAGGCCCCTTCCTCCCTCAGCCCAGGCCCTTCCCACCGTTTTGTCCTGTTGTATCCTCCTGAATACATATGCCCAAGTCTCCCAATCCTTGAGAAGCTACAGGATTCATCTTTTGGGGTGGAGGGGTACATGTTTGTACCTAGTTTCTGCCTAAATGCTTGAAAAGTCTTGCAAAGTCCAAAACAATGGCTGGAATGAAAGCTACATTATTTAAACATTAAATTGAAACATATTATTTCAAAGAGAAGCAGCCACTCATTTGAATTTCAGAGCTTCTTGGGAAACCCGCCTGCAACCCCAGACAATCCACATGTCCTTTGTGTGGGTCCAGTCCCTCCTATGGGTCTGAACTGGAAATCCAGCTTTGTTCTGAGAATGAGGTGACAACTCACCCCTTAGCAATTTTTGCTTTCCTTTCTCCATGAAAGATCATGTCAACCACAGAAGAAGTATAAAAGGGCATAACTTGGGTGGTTGGTGGGGAAAAGGTGGTATTTAGCCACTTAATGAGGGTCAAGTGACTTCAGCGGCCAGGAAGGAAATGTAAATGAGGGCAGCAAGATGTGGAGCCACAGGGAGGGAGGGGCCTAAGGCAGAGAGGGAGCCTGCGGCTCACTTTCGGGCTTCAGTACTGGGATCTTTCACAAGAAACCAGAAATACGGAATTTTTTATAAGAAATCTGGGTTTTTGATGTCAGCAATGAATTCAAAAACTGAAGCCTGGAGGAGGTCAAACAAACCGCTTCAGGTTGAACTCAGCCTGCTAGGCCTAGGTTTGCAACCTATGGTCTTCTCTTTACCAAACCCTTGATGCTTGATTTGCTTAGGAATCCTCTCACCATCCATTTTCTTACTAGCCCCATCTCACAGATGGGGGAGCCAAGGCTCAGAACCACACGCACAGAGCCACTGGGAAGGGATTAGCTGTGTATGATTCAAACCCAGCTCTGTCTGATTCCAAAACCCTGGTCCCTTCCTGGTGGCTGAGGCTGTGGCAGGGCCTGCCCTGGGGTTTCAGGCCCAGAGAGTGGACTGGTGCTCTGCAAAGCCCTGCTCGTCTCCCTGCCAGCAGCTGGGGTGGAGGACCCCTTTTGTGTGAGCTCAGCATCTGGTTGTCAAATGCAGGCTGGCTGGGCTCCATCGTCTGGCTCCGTGTGAGAAATGGGCGCTTTAAACATGCAGATGCAGCTGGTGGGGCAGGCAGGCCCTGAGAGAGGCTTCAAGGTTGACATATGCCAAGGCAGGTTCAAGATGGGAGGGGACAGAGGGTCTTGCTCTCTCAGTCCCGCCCCGTCTCCCGGCCCTTCTCTCCGCTGTCTTAGTGGGCTGTCTGTCTGTCTGCTTGTCTCTCCTGACTCCTCTTTCCTTCTCTTCCTTTGTCTTCTCCCCTCCCTGTCTTCCAGCTCTCAGCTCTCCCCTCCAGCTTCACTCCCTTTCCTTTCCCTTCTTTCTCTGTCTCTCGTTGCCTCCATCTCTGTCACTATTCCTCCTTTTCAAGCCCTCTCTGTCCTTTCCTTTCCCCCTCACAGTTTTCTCTCCTTTTCCCACCCATTGTTCTTTCTTCTTTGCCCCCTCTCCCTCCATCTCTCAGAATAACATGCAAGAACCTTTCACTCCTGACTTCCTTCCCACATTCTCACACAAAGAACAAATAAAGAGAATGTCACCAACAAGCACCAACCACTGCGTTTCAATAGACCCTTTGCTCTTAGGAGAGGGACAGATGAATTTCTAAAAGAAAAAAATTTTTCTCTCTCTCTCTGACATATTCATGACTTGGCATCCTATAGCAAGTTAAGTATTTTTCCAAACACAGCTAAACTGGTGTGCAGAAAGCTAATGAATTCTGCTAAAAGAAGCTTTCATCTGCAAGTCACTAAAATGTTCTGTTGTTTATTCCCCACCATTTCTTTATTTCTCCATAGTCCTCTCCCCCTACACACACACACGCACACAAATACACACACACACACTCATATGCACCATCCCTCTCACATGCTCACACACATTTCCTTATTGCCATTCCTTTGAAGGGAGAAAAATTCCGGATCCCAAATCTCTGGCAAGGTTCTCCTACAAGATCCTCAGGAAAAGGGCAACCAGTTTTTGCTTACTGCCTTCTGAATTCCAGGGGACCCCTCAGCCTTGGCTCGGGCCCTCCCAGCACCCCTGCCAGGAGAATAGGCAACCAGCCATACAGGTGAAGAGCCTGCAGGTCAGAGAGGTGAAGTGACTTGCCCAAGGCCACAAAGACAGGCTAGAGTTGAAAGTCGAGGTCAAAGCACTCCACATGGCAGTCTGGAAATTCTGCGGGTAATTTCTGAGCGCCAGAAATAAGCTTTTGAAGATCTCCTTTGAGTAAAGCTCATGCATTACTGCACCCAAGAGTATTTCCTCCCCTCCCACAGATAATAGCAACATCAGGAATTTTATCCAAGTTTCATTTGCCTCATACCCAGTGCTTCATCTCACCCTTACCTAACTCTCGGAGATCAGGAGGATGGGGTAGGTTCTACCTCCATTTTGCAGGCAGGTAGACTGAGCCTTGCAAAGGTAAAGTGACTTTTCCAGGGTCCTTGGTTGATTGGCATGAGGGCAGAGGCTAGAACTCATGTTTCCTGTGCCTTATTATGTATGTGGGTATCAACACCTGAGTGGGAGACCATAGACAGGAGAGGTTTTCAGAGTGACACTACGGGTAATTTTAAAAAATTCTAATCTTGTTTTGTCGGTTGCAAACATCATTTATTTGACCTTTGACCTCAGTTTCCACGTCAGTCAAATAGAGATAATAATTGCTGCAGGATTCAATGTCAGAAAAGGAAAGAACTTGGATTTCAAACAATTCTGAATTTTAAAAACAGCAACCATTCCATAGACCCTGTAGGAGACATTGCTAGTGCTCGCGAATGGCTTGCTTGCCTCTCTGTCTGGGTGCGTGAAAGGCTGCACCTCCAGCCTGCTTGGCTGAGCAGGGCCGGGGGACTCGCTTTGACCAATGGGTGTGAGCAGAAGTTACAAATCACTTCAAAAGCATTTAACTGCTGGCTTGAGAACCCCCTCCTTCTCTCTCTTCGTCTTTGGCATTGACTGAGAAGACTTCCTGTTCCAGACGATGATGTAGAAGATGGTGGAATGTCCTTCCGCCGGGACTGTGGAGCTGTTGCATAGAGAGCAGTTGCCCTGTTCTCTGGCCTAGACCCAGAACAGACTCTGCAGAGTGAAAATGCAGCTTTGTGTGCGAGCCACTGAGATTTGGGGTTATCTGTTACTGCAGCATAACCTAACTTATGGCAGTTAATAGTCACTATTATGTGGGCATGTAAGTTAAGGGAGAGTCTCTTAAAATGACTCAAATTAGTTTGCTTCCAGATTACCCGTGGCAATGAGGGACACAGCCTACTTACCTGCTAAAAAACCCCTTGCCCCTCCTTTCCTGGCCTTGTTTTCTGGCCTGGTCTTCTCCTACAAGCCTGGGGCAGTCTTCTGCTGAGTCCTTTCTGATTCCTGCTCACAGAAGGGAGACCACTGGGGAGTTTTCATGTCCTACCCTTGACCTCCTACCCACCCCATGTACTCCTGTACCTGCTCAGGCCTCAGCGCCCCTCACCTGGACCACAAAACTCCTCCCTGGCCCCCTGTTCCAAGTCCTCCCCTTCCTGTCCGTTCTCCACACTGCCCTTTGGTGATTTATCCAAAACACTGTAGAAATTAGGTCATTCACTGCCTAGAACCCTCCATGGCTCCCTTTTACCCTCAGGATAAAGACCAAGTTCCATAACTGAGCTCTTCTGGATCTCATGCCTTCAAAACTTAGTTGAAATGTTCCCTCTTCCTTGACTGTTTGACTCTCACACACAATTTTGTAATTTCGTTGTTTACACATCAATATCCCCCACTAGACTGTAGGCAACTTCAAGGGCAACATGAGGGTTGAGTCCAGAATTTGCCCATAGTAGGCAATGAAGAAATGTTTGTTGAGTAGATCAATAAATAAATGATCTAAATTGAGTTCTGGTTCTTCTGTCAACTGAGTGTATGATTCTGGGCAGTTTATTTCTCCCTCTGAGACTCAGTTTCCTCATCTGTAGATTGGGGTGAATAAGATTTTCCTTGCCTGTTACATTATCTATAGTTTTTAAACTCCAGGCCCTTTTGGAGGGGAGACTATTTGCAATTCCAGGGGATGTGGGATCACAGCATACCATGTCTGAGGATTTTGGGGGAGAGCAACGAGATAATTGATGCAAAAATGCTTTAGAGCCTGCACAAAGTTAAAGGATTATTGTTCAGATTCAGTCCCTGCCTTTGGAGCTCACATTCTAGAAGGGAGATAGAAACACATGGGGTGCATTCTCTTCTCACCCACCCTAGTCCATAGCAGGCATTACAAATCAATCACTGCACTTTAAGCAGGCATCTCCAATTAATCATATCGAACTGAGAGATACAGTCTATTTGCCATTCTGACTACAGAAGGAGAAGCAATCTTCCCAATCCCAGACAACCATGTTAAGTGCCTCATTGACACCGGAGAATCAAAACCTCAGCCTCTGTTTATTGAGCACCAGCTTCAAGCCTGGTCCTTTCCCCACATAATCTCTTCTAGTCTTCATGACGACCCTGCAAGTTGGAGACTATTACTCCTGTTTCACAGGCCAGTCTCTGAGACCAAGACCTGGGGCTGCTGACCCCAGTCCATCCATTTGAACCTGAGTCTGTCTCCAAAGGACATACTCTTGCCACCTTTCCACACTACCTCTGTCAAACAGGAGTGTAGCAGGTAGGCAGGGGCCAAAGATATCAGCGGAGCCATCCACAGGGCTGTAGAGAGAACTAACACACAGCTACTCCTTTTCCGGCAGGAATTTTTCGTTCCTGCTGTATTCAGAGGGTCTGCCAGGACTGGAGTCCGTCTATTGGGAAAGGCAGCACATGCTATTTTGATATTGAACCCGTGCCCACGGGCCCAGTGATGGACAAGCCTTTTACACATCTCAAAAATAAAACTCACAGAGTCATTTTCAGCTTGGCCCAAGCTGTGGGCACAGCCCCAGAGGCCCTGGCTCTGCTAATTCTCTCATCAGCCTAATAGGAGAACAATTATCACAGTCAGGATACAAATTTAGCTCCAGACACTTCTCTGGGAGCTCAGAGGGCTTGTGACTTATGGCTTCATTTTAAAGAGGAGCAGATTGTTGACACAAACTCTGGGTAGTTCTCATTTTTCTCAAGGAACTAAGCTGTACTTGCTGTTAATGGTAGAATCATTAGGTCATGGCTGAGGTCCACAAGAGGATAGGAAACCCAGCAGTTTGGATGTAGGCTGAGCTATCTATAATTAACCTAAGAGCCTGTTTATTTGACTTTCTCAATTACAGACTCATTTAAATAGCATTAAAAATAAAAGATGAGTCCCAGGAGCAGCAGAAGAAACATAAGGATGCTCGTTTGTCCAAGATTTCATGGGACACTATTTGAATGCATAAAAAGCCACTGATAGAGCAGCCACCAGGAAAACTTTCTTTAAAAAACTTTAAATTGAGGCAAAAGAAAAAAAAAAAAAAAAGGAAAAAAAATGCAAACACGAGCATAATTGAGCACCCGCAGGCATGTTTTATAGCAAAGTCAAATGATCAGGGTTTGGATGTCAGCTCTGCCATGGGTTGGATGAAACTTGTGCGAGTCATCTAATCTCTGGAAACCTCAGTCTCCCCCTTGGAGGATCAATGGAAAGAGGTCAGCTGATATTGATTACCATCATAGCTAACACGTCTTGAGCATTTACGTGCCAGGCATTGTTCTACGCCCTTTATTTAGAGTAACTCATTTAGCTCTTACAGTTCCACGATGAAATAAGTGGTATTATCATCTTCCATTTTACAGATGAGGAAGGTGAGGCACAGAATAGTTAAGTGACAAAGCAACGCTCAAGGTACCAGTGCGTGGAGTGTGGAAGCTGGGATTTGAAAGCAGGCAACCTGGCCCCAAAGTCTATGTGTATAACCTCTAGTCTACCCTGCCCTGGGGAGAACCTGCACCACCAGAGGCCCTCAAAACGTGATTAAGTTGAATCTATTGTTTTTTCCTTTGTGTTCCAAGTGTGACTTTCTGATGGTTGTGCACATTTTTCTATCTGATATAAATAGCTTTTTTATTTTTCTCCCTCTGTCCTGCCTCCAAATATCAGTGACTACTGGAGAGAAAATAACTGTGTCTGGTTCATGGTGACAAGGTCAAGGCTCCTTCGGAGAGGGCTTGTTGGTGCTGTCTCCGTCCTGCGCTGAGAAATCACGGCATTTATTTTAAGCTGAAGCATTCTTATATTTAAAGCTTGTCATCAGGCTGAAGTTTGTTTATTGCATTCCATAATTATGATGAATATATTTTAAATAGAAAAAGATTTGAAATGTAGGACAGCTGCAAAAAATATGGTGTCAATCACTGAAAATCAGCCCACATCTGGAGTTAGAACTTGGGTGGGAATGGCTTGTTTTGCATTTTTATGACCAGATGCATCCAGATTAGATGTACCTTATAAACTTCACCCAGACAACTGTCAGGGCCAATCAGCCTTAATTGAATGCGACATTTTCTCCACCAATCGGCCCTGAGCCCAGGCCAAGAATCCCCCCTGTATCACGCACAGGCCCTGTGTGAGCTCTGCTCGCTGTGCACATCGGATCTGTCAAACACAGGCCAAATTAAATACTGGACTTCATTCCACAATGACTTCCAATTAGAGCAGAATGAAGTCTGGAGGGCTTTGAATGCCCCCCTTGGCCCTGTTACTTGGAAACACAATCAGTGGAAAAAGGGGAGCCAAGAGGTCTGCTGCACCCCCATGCTGTGCCCTGTGCATTGTGCACTTAATATGTGCCAACCTCATGCATTGAGCACTTACTGTGTGCCAGTGATCATGACTGGCCCCTTACATACACTCTCCCTCTTAGTCCTTCCGACAGCCCTGCAAGATGGGCATGACGCTCCCACTTGACAGGCCAGGAAACGGAGGTTCAGAGAGATGAATGGAGGGTCTGGCCCAAGTTTGCAGGCCAAGAAAGCTTGAATATTCTCATCAGCTGGCTTCATTTGGCTAATGGTGGTTGTCAAACTCCCATGGGGACATTTGGATGCATGGGAGGGCATTTTGGTTTGTTCCAATGACTGGAAGGGCATTACTGGCTCCAGTGCCAGGGACCCAGGAATGCGAAACCTCTTGCAATAGGGAACAGAGCCAAGGAGTAAAGAATGGTCACCTCATCCCCCCCACCCCCGTCCATATATTATCTCTTGATCTGGCCCCACACAGGCTGGCAATTAGCAAGTATATCATTCAGTTTGCAAATCAGGAGGCTTTGAGAATATTTTCTTATTCCAGATTTCCCTAGACATCGCATGTTGATGCACAACCAACAGCCAAGTGCCAAAGATTGCAATGGAGAAGGGGAAAGAGGACAAGCGGAGAGAAGGAGGAGGATTTCATCTGTTCCGAGGGAATATCCAGTAAATATCACCTCTCAAAATTATTATCAAGGTCATCATTATTACCTCGAAGGTTTGCAAATCAAGGCCGAATTCTGCTACAGATATGTGTGAACAATAAAATCTTCGCAATCTAAGATTTCTACTTCCCAAACCAGAACTAAGGCAGTCTCTTAAAGGAGTAATCAATCATAATAAGAATAAGATTGTCTCATGCTACAGCTCCTATTCCATGAGCTTAACGTATTTCATCTCCAATCCTTACAGGAATCCTGTGATGTAACAACTATTATTCTGGCCTTTTCAGAGATGAAGAAACTGAGGCTCAGAGAGGTCAAGGGACAGCCCAAAGTCACACAGCTAGCAGGAGGCAGAGCCATATTTTGAGTCTGATTCAATGAACTGGACTCATTTTCTGAACCTTGAACTCCAACGAAATCATAGCTAGTTTTGGTGACAAAATGCAAGCCAAAAGTGTTATTTTTTCTTAAAATTGCCTCTTGAACTGGTTTGAATGAAAATCCAAAATGAACATTTACTTAACTATTAAACCAGAGAAGGACTGGAACATCAAAATCTTGGCAAGAGCAAGCATAAATGGAGGTCTCTCCACCAGCACGCCTGGTTTTAACAAGTACCATCATTTGTGTCTAGTTCTGGGTAACAAAGAGATTTCCACAAGTCAGCAGCCTACGATGAAAAGATGTTGCTGATCTGGTTACAACAAACTCTATTAAGTAAAAAAATTCCATCTGACAGACGTTTTCATCAGTCCCTCTCCCTACTGGAGACACTCTCCTCAATAAGAATGTAAGTTTGGGATTTGTCCTTTTGTGAAATGAAAATGAAATTAACCAAGAATTTACAGAAAGCTTTCACTCACCAAGGTTGCAAACTCAGAGGCCTCCAGGGGCCAGCCAGGTGAGTGGAACAAATGGAGTCTGAGCATGCTGTGCAATAGAGAGTGGTGTGGACTGTGGCAAACTGAAGAGCCCAGGCTGGGGCCAGCTGCAACTCAACTCCAGCCATTTATTTCATAGTGACACTAGATTGGCAGGTTTTTTGACTTTTCAAGGGAACATGGGATTTTGGTATAATGTTTCCTGGTAGCGGAAGGTTGATAAGAAGTTTGAAAATAAATGTATGAGACAAACTAAAAATGCCTGTGTCCCAAAGTCGCCTGTGGGCTGCTGATTTATGATCCCTGATACCTCACACCTCCTTGACCCTCACAGCCTCCTTGACCTCATAGCCTCCTTGACCTTGGCTATGAGGGTGGGCACCAAGAGCATCATCATGTAATGGTGGAAGAAATGGGTTCAGAGAGGGCAACTATCATGCCCAGAGTCACACCATGGGACTCTCCTATGGAACACAGAGGCCTGGTATGGGTACCAACGACCTCGCTTCAAATTATCTAAAGCCTTTGACAAATTAAACAAAACCCATGTTGGTATTTGTTCTTCCAAAAGCAGTCCCTCTTCTGACTTCTTTTCTGTGTGTCTTGAGTCTCCCTCTGCCTTTTTCTTATAAGGACACCTGTCATTGGATTGAAGGCCCACCTGGATCACCCAGGATGAATTCATCTCCAGATCTTTAAGTTAATAATATCTGCAAAGACCCTTTTCCCAATTACAGTCACATTAACAGGTTCCAGGGGCTAGGACATGGACATATCTCTGGGGAGACAGCCACCATTCAACCTACTACATATTCCTTCTCCATTTATCTGCTTCTTAAATTTAAATTTGTGTTTAAATTCAGGACTCCCAACCTGCTGTATGATGGTGGCACCCCAATATAAATAGCCTGCTGGGATGGTCCTCACCCAGATGACTAGTTGATGCCCTTCCTGTACTGTTGATTGCCTTAAATGACTAATGGTGTGAAATGATAGTGTCAAGCCAGGCATGGTGGCTCACACCTCTAATTCCAGCACTTTAGGAGACTGAGGCGGGTGGATTACTTGAAGTCAGGAGTTTGAGACCAGCCTAGTCAACAAGGTGAATCCCCATCTCTACAAAAATATGAAAATTAGCCAGGTGTGGTGACACACGCCTGTAATCCTAGCTGCTTGGGAGACTGAGGCACGAGAATTGTTTGAACCCGGGAGGTGGAGGTTGCAGTGAGTGGAGATCACGCCATTGCATACCAGCCTGGATAACAGAGCAAGACTGTCTCAAAAAAAGAAAAGAAAAGAAAAAATAAAAGAAATGATAGTGTCCTATTTGCATTTTTCTAGAAAAACATCCTTCCAGACTCCCAGAAAGAAAAGCCATGACACCGTGGCACTGGGATGATGGGACCAGCGCTTGCCAGCGAGCAGCACAGCCTGTCCAAATTAGACTACTTGGCAGAGGGAAGTGCTTCAGAAAGCTAAGGCTCTCTCGCTCGGGTCTACTGGTGTCAACAGTCACCAGCCCAGAGAACAGTATTTGAACAGCTCAAAAGTATTATCTTCAAAAACTGCACATACACAATACTGGACTGATAAGAAAGTTCCCTCCAGTTTCGTTCTGGAAAAATGCCCAAGTAGCCACCATGTTTGTCACTGATAGGCGATGAAGGGCTTTCCTTTCCCCTTTTTTGCTGCTTGTGCACTCTTACTAATTCAAGGAGCCCAACCAGCAATAGAAAACAGTATGTTACAAGCAACCAGCTTTAAAGAAAGGTTTTATCTTTCGATTAACAGGAGATTTTTCTTTTCTTTTTTGAGACAGAATCTCACTCTGTCACCCAGGCTGGAGTGCAGTGGCGCGATCTCAGCTCACTGCAAGCTCCGCCTCCCAGGTTCACGCCATTCTCCTGCCTCAGCCTCCCGAGTAGCTGGGACTACAGGCGCCCGCCACTGCGCCCGGCTAATTTTTGTAGTTTTAGTAAAGACGGGGTTTCACCGTGTTAGCCAGGATGGTCTCGATCTCCTGACCTCGTGATCCGCCCATCTCGGCCTCCCAAAGTGCTGGGATTACAGGCAAGAGCCACCGCACCCGGCCAACAGGAGATTTTTTAATAGGGGGAGGACACACAGGAAACAGGCATTCTGGGAAACAGCTTTGAGGGATTTGGGCTCTGAAAGGAAAGAAACTGGGGTGGAGGTGGGGGCTGAAGTCTGCTTGCTGGCCTCTGCTAAATTTAGGATGAGAGTGAGGGCAGAGCCAGGTAACTGAGAAGTGAGCATCCTCACTGTCTACAAAGTACTTTCACAACTCTTGTTTAAGCCCAAGACAGATGCCATGGGAGCCGGTTGGAATGGAGGTAAAAGCGCTGGGGACTGAAGTTCCGGCAGTTCTACCCACTGAGCTCTGTGTGACCTTGGGCAAGTGGTTGGCCCTCTCTGAGCCTCAGTGTTCTCAGCTATGAAATAGGGACAATAGCAGTACATATGCTGCACCTTCAATAATTATTTCACTTCTAAACTAGAAAATGGACTGTCACTTTGTGGAAGGGTTTTTTACTTTGTAAAGGAAATTGCTGCAGCACCCATGAACGTGACCTTCCATTTGTAATAATACCTACAGTTTCTCAAGAGATTAGTTATTGCATGGACACACAAGGAGACCTCCCACACCTAGAGAGGGCTTTCCTCTGTATCCAACCCCCATCTGCAAATTCGGGACGTCAATAATAATTGCAAGCTCTCTGAGCTGTGTGAAGACAAACTGAGAGGATAGATGGGGTAGCAGTTAAGACGCCTTTGTTAGTAGAAAGACACAAGTAATGAAAACCTGATCTCAAATTCAAGGGTGGCTTTAAATTTCCTTAAAATTTATGATCTCATGTAAGAGTTTCAGAGGCACAGTGGCTTCATGGTGGGTTCGATCCATAGTTCAATGTTGTCATCAGAGGCATAGGTTTCTCCATCTCTCTGCTCTGTCATCTGCAATGATGGCTTCATTCCCAAAATCCAAACGAGAAGGCACCAGAAGTCCCAGGCCTCACATCCAAGTAGAGCAATGTCCAGCAGAGGACCAAGTGCCTCCTTCAGCAGCTCACTGTTAGAAGGGAGACGGCTATGTCTAGCAGCAGACATGCTCTTGCCTCTGCTTAGGTAGAGTTAAGTTATCTGATGATTCCTGACCTGATTATTGTCAAGGTACAAAGGATAGCCTGGAACTGGAGAGGGGTCAACCTCTTCCGAAGCATATGGCTCTGTGGGAGAGGGAATCACTTATGCGAAAAAGAAGAAAAAGTATCTTTGTTGGGTTCTTCTCGAAGCAGAACTTACACTTGAACTTCCTTATTTGGAAACAACAGCAGGAGAATGAGGAAGTGGAACAGAGGACAGCTTTTGTCAAGCCAGTTGCCACTGTGGGTAACTGCAGCTGAGTCCACTGAGAAACCTGGGAGACAATGTGGAACACACCTTGGAGGTAACCCAATCTAGGGCCAGGAAGCTGAGGTATTTTTCCACAGCACCCTATTTACCCTGAGTTCAGGGCTACTTCCTTCTAGTACATTAACCAGCACTTTAACGTTGCCCTGAGTTCAGACCTAGCAAGTTTCCACAGATAGAAAAAACACCTGAGGCAGAGAATTGCAGGTGTTTGCAGGTGGAAGGGCGATGGGTGGGGCATCGACAGCATCTGAAACAGGGGGATGGTGCCTGGGTTGGCAGCCAGCAGCAAGAACCCTTTTCAGTTAGAGAAAACAGAGTCCATCTTCTTAGCATGACCAAGACAGGCAGCCCTTCTTGACACGAGCCACAAGATGTCCAGGACATATTTGTCACTTGAATAATAGAATTTTTCATGAACTCCTCAAAGGCCCAAGGTCTCATCTCATCACATGCAGACTGACAAATCCTTCCAGATCTTTCCTCTCTGTTCTTAGGTCATCTCTCCTGGGAGTGCCCTTGAAACCACTAGGATTCTAAAGCAAAGAAAATAACACGAATAATAATAATAACAATAATAGCAGAGGCTGCCACTTTGAGCACCTACCAAAGTCCAGGGATTATGATTCCATATATCTTACGTAACCCTCACAGCAACCCTGTGAGGTGGGTCATGTTCTCATCCCCATTCCATAGATGGGAAAATTGAGGAACAGAGAAGGGACTGGCTTAGCTAAAGTCATAAAGGAATGGCAGAGGTGAATCTCAGCACAGACAGCCAGTGGGCTCATAAGAAGTGCTGAGCAGGACCTGGTGCAGTGACCCACATCTGTAATTCCAGCACTTTGGGAGGCTAAGGTGGACAGATCACTTGAGGTCAGGAGTTTGTGACCTGCCTGACCAACATGATGAAACCCCATCTCTACCAAAAATGCAAAAATTAGTCAGCCATGATGGCAGGTGCCTGTAATCCCAGCTACTCGGGAGGCTGAGGCAGGAGAATCACTTGAACCCAGAGGCCGAGGTTGCAGTGAGCCGAGATTGCACCACTGCCCTCCTGCCTGGGTGAGAGAGTCTCCAAAGGCAGCAGAGGGTCCAGTGAGTGCTGGAGCACCACGTGAGCCTCCTTCAAGGCTGCAAAAGCATGTAGTAGGTTCAGTAACATTTGGTTGAATGAAAAAAAGTCTCCATAAATGTTATGGGGTTAGTTCCCCCATTTTAGGAATAAGGAAATGGAAGGGGCTAAAAGTTCAAATCCAAGAACGCTCTGAAGGAGCTTGAAACCAAGATCTCTCTGACCTCGAGCTCTTTTCCACCACACTGTGGGGTCTGTGGTTGTGTCCTGGCTGTTGAGACCAGAACCACAGGGACCAGCTGACTGTCTTGCGGTGGCTGAGAGCTGAAGCCTTGGCTCTGGCCACCACACTGTCCCTGCCCACTGTGGGTCCTAAAGGCCTGTGGGAGGGAGGGTTTGGGTCCTTGCTGCTCAACTGGAACACAGTGTGAGCCACAAATGCAAGCCACATACGTAAGTTTTAATTTTCCAGTAGCTACATTAGAAAAGTAAAGAGAAACTGGTAAAAATAATTTTATTCTATATTTTGCTTAACTTAGTATATATCCGCATATTATAATTTTAGTGTAGAATCGATATAAAACGTGACAAATGAGTTTTCTTTCTTTCTAATTTGTTTAAGGATTTCCAATCCAGTGTGCATTTTATACTTACAGCACCTCTCAATTTGAAGTAGCCACACTTCAAGTGCTCAAGAGCCACTAGGCTGGGCAAGTTTGGATGATTCAGAAAAAATTTTGCCCTTCCCACTCTCCTCTTGTTCACCTCCTACACACATGCCGCGCACGAGAAAATCAAATCAATATATGTACATAGATAATGTTTTGTGTGTGTGTGTGTGTGTGTGTATATATATATATTTCTCAAAATGACAAGGGTATAGAGCTAGAGAACAGGTTGGCGATTGCCCGTGGTTAGGAAGAAGAGGAGAGATGAGCAGGTGTGATCCTACAGGGTATTCCGGGGGAAATCATTATGATGATGGAATAGTTCTGTGCCTTGATTGTGGTGGTGGTTACACAGATCTATCAACATGGGATAAAATGACCTAGAACTGTACACACAGACTCCACTCATGTCAATATCCTGACTTTGACACTGTACTAGAGTTATGTAAGATGCCACCATTGGGAAAAACCAGATGAAGAGTACACAGGAATTGTCTGTATTATCTTTGCAACTTCCTATGAATTTATATTTATTTCCAAAATAAAGGCTTAAAAAACAAAAAGAACAGAAAAGAAAAATGAAACAACCTAAATGTCCATGGTTAAATGAACTATGCTGCCAGTCACTTTACATATACATTTTATTGTGTATACATTTTATTTTATTTTATTTTTTTGAGATGGGATCTCCCTCTGTCGTCCAGGCTGGAGTGCAGTGGCACGATCTCAGCTCGCTGCAACCTCCACCTCCCCGGTTCAAGTGATTCTTGTGCCTCAGCCTCCCAAGTAGCTGGGACTACAGGTGCACACCACCATGTCCAGCTAAATTTTGCATTTTTAGTAGAGCTGGGATTTCACCATGTTGGTGTATATACATTTTATTGTACATTGCCGTACAATAAAATAATTCTGAGCCATTTAGAATGATCAAGAAAACCACATAGGCAGACAAAGAAAATTGGAATACACAACAGCATATCCTGTAAGATTTCCTTTTGTAACTAGGTTTGTGTGTGCACCAGACACACGAAAGTCTGATAGGATAAGACACAATGTTAGCAGTGTTTATCTCTGGGTGACTTTCATCTTTTGAACTGCCCAATTTTTTACGATGCACATGTGTTACTTTAGTAATCAGGAAGAATATGCTATTTCTATGTTGGGGGGAAAAAAAAAAGAGTGTAAGAAAGCAGCCGAAGGGCAGCAGATCATGTGACCATGCCATCATTCTATCCTGAATGCAGCTCCAGGAAGGTGTGCAAAGGCAGGCCAGCAGAGAAGTTCTCCTGGGGGAAGGGACAGTGAAATATGTGCTTTGCTTTCTGGCAGGAACCAAACGAAACGAGATGGAGTGATTCAGACCAAAGACCCCAGCAAGTCGGGAATAAAACAGCACCTGGTATATTACAACCCCAAAACACGTGTGGACTAGGGGTGGGGGTGTGTAAAAAAGAAGAGAAACTGGTTGCTGAATCTGGGTAGGAATTCAGCTATAAGCTCTCGCTGTCTCTCTCTCAAATAGTCTTTGGTACTTTTGCTCTGTCATCATTTCTGTTAAAGAAGCACCTGGTTTTATATTTGCGACCACAAGCTCAGAATGCCGTTCTGCTGGACTTGTCTCCATCTGGGCCCAGGGAGGCCGCAGCTCCTGAGCAAATCACACTGAAGGCTCAGGTGGGGACCTGGATGAGCAGAAATTTCTGTGAGGGCTGGGGTGGCAATTAGGACTTGCATGAATAATCCAGATAACAATCACCGGGGTAATCAATATTCCTTTTATTTTAAAGAATTTACTGTGCCCCAGACACTGTCCGTCACTGCTCTGCATTACTTTCTAAAATCGGTATTGCTCCATTTTACAGATAAAGAAACGAAGGACTAGGGAAGGTAACCAGCCGAAGGTCATGCAGCTAGTCCTGGATGGAGCTAGGGGAGCCCCAGTCCCGTCTGTCCCCAAAGCTATGTTCTTTCCACACGGGGCCCTGGGTGGTCCCCTTCATTTTCCTTGGGGACATGAGGATAAACGGAGGAGGGCAGAGTCTGCACAGAACCCTGTGACTCTCCCCGAGGGTAGACATCTGCTGGTGCCACCCGAATGGCCACTCCTGACGGAGCGGGTCCCTGGATGGCGAGGCTGCGAGGGCTGGGACGGGATCTCCTGCGCACAGGCTCCCCCTTATGGAAATGAGGGAGACGCCGCTGCAACTCCAACCTGCCGCTCCACCCAGGCAGAGGCACTGGGAAGGGCTGCCCACGCCCACCCAGCCCAGCGCCTGGATAACGGCCGGCCCTGGGCTTTGTGCTGGGAGCGCGCTCTGGCCCCTAGAGCAGGCATCTTCTTTGGCGTTCCACTCGAGGACATGTTCTTGAATCCACACGCTGCTGAATGTTGATAAATAAAATAACATAAGCAGACGGAGGCCTGAGAAGAAGTGATGATATTTACAATGGGCTTCTCAGGGAGCCTTTTCCTGTTTAGAAGCCAGAAGGAAAACATCCTTGCTTTAATTCATATATAGCATGTGTAATGTTTTATTTCCTAGGATGGCCGAGAACTGCTTTCTAACCGTAGAGCTTTAGTTGAATCCTGTTCCCTCTGTGAGCCTCAGTGCCCTCATCTGTAAGATGGGTGTGATGACGCTGACCTCCTAGGATGGCTGTGACCTGTGCCCATAAAGGGCTTTAGGTCCTTCTGGGAATCTTACAATCCCAGTGCTCATTCACTTATTCAGTAATTAAGCCACTCCAAAAAAGTGTTTACTGCACCCACTATGTGCCAGGCACAGCAATGAGGAAATCAGACAGGCGCCCCCAGTGTCTTTCAAAACGAGGGTGAGGCCTGGCTGCCAGGAGGCACGCAGAAAAAGGAGGAAGCCCTTGGAGAAGGGAGGACAGAGAAAGGAGGAGCGACCGCGTGGTTTCCCTGACCTGCAGCCCACTGGGTCAGCTGGACCGGGAGCCAGGACACCTGGCTCTGACTTGGTCCCTATTCTTCTGTGACGCTGTCCTCTGCTCCTCCCTCCCTCTCTCTGAGCCTCCTGCAAAACGGAGGAGCAGAAGGGAATGCCTGGTGGAGGTGCTGTAATTTGACCAGCCAAGCCTCCTTTGGGTTAAAAGACAGCCCTGTTTCAGACTGTCCTCCATCCCTGTCCCCCAAGGGCCTCCCCCATAAAGGTGCCCCCATGGGGTCCTCTTGCCTGTTCTCCCTGAGCCCTAGAACACGGTCCCTGCTCTTTAAACGTAGGCAGCGTTGGGAATGAGGACCTGGCTCTGGAATCTGAACCTCAGTTTCCTCATCTATAAAAGGATCTGTAAAAGGGCTCCTTGGTGGTTTGATTCTGAGGATTGAACTATAAGGACTCCAAAGTGCACGAGTGTGAGAGTGCTTCGTAGCCATCCGTGCCCTCCACAGATAGACAGTCCTGTTGATCTTATTATCTCGGGCATCCCTGTGGGAGCGCGTCCTTTGAGATGGGCTCTGAGGGGATGGGAAGTGAGGAGATTCAGCTGTAGGGCTTGCCAAGTAAATACCCCCAGGCTTCCTGAGGGAGGAGATTCCAGAGCAGGCTGCTGGGATGAGAATGAGTTTGCAAATTGAGTGGCAGGACTGTCAGTGTGGGGAAGGGGATATTCCACGTGGAGGAAACTGAGTACACAGAAGTTTGTGTGTTGAAATAGTCTGGAGTTTGGCTTTGATCCTAGTAAGGGAAGATCTTCAAGCTAGTATTCTGTGCGGGAGGGCAGCCAACATGGGGGTTTGGGAAGAGGAGGCTGGTAAGGTAGGCAAGGCACCCTGGGCATGAAGGGCTTTGGATGCCAAGACCCTTGGGACTTTGGATTTTAGACCAAGGGAAGCCATGCTCGTGTAACTTGGGGGGAGCGGAGAGGGGAATCGAAGCAGGAGAGACCAGGGTGGCAAGAATCCAGTGGGGAGAGAGAGTGAGAGTTGGCTGCGGTCAAGGCTGTGGGGATGTGGAAAAGGGAAAGTATTTGAGAGATGTTCCCGAGGTGGCCCCAGTGGGGCTGCATGATGGATTGACTGTGGGGCGTGAGGCAGAGGGAAGATCTTACCACCTAGCTGGAGGGCCCAGACAGACACCCGGCAACAACAGTGAAGTCGATGAGGGGAGGATAATTAAGTGCTTAATTTATTGTTTGGATAGTTGCCTTGTACTATAAACCCCGTTGCTCTAACGAGCTCATGACATCAGTCAGCAAGGAAAGTATGCCTAACGCATTGCCCATCACACTGGGGCCATCTGTGGGCACTGCCCAGATGCCTATCTGGACAGACACTCTGGCTGCCAGGCTTCTGGACTCAGTTTACAATTGGGGGTACCAATAAGTGCCAGGCCAGGGCACTGCTGCAAGATCCCTTCCTTAGAAGCTTCAGAATCCAAAAGGCCAGGGACTCCCAGGGGTATTAGTCCCAAAAAGGAAGGAAGGAGGCACAGAGTTGGGATTTCACTGTAATGCAAGAGCATGGGTCCTGCCCAGGGTCCAGGGGAGCTGGAGTCACGTCTAGCCCCCTTCCTGCTTATGTGACCTTGGGCTGGCCTCCAGCCTTTCTGAGCCATCATTGTCTTATCTGTGAATTCAAGCAAGCACCCAGAAAGTGCTCTGTGAACCTCAGTTATCATGAAAAGATTCCCCCAGTTGAGGCCGCGGACAGCGGCTCATGCCTGTAATTCCAGCACTTTGGGAGGCTGAGGTGGGTAGACCATGAGGTCAAGAGATGGAGACCATCCTGGCCAACATGGTAAAACTTCGTCTCCCTTAAAATACAAAAAATTAGCTGGGTGGTGGCGCACGCCTGTAGTCCCAGCTACTTGGGAGGCTGAAGCAGAAGAATCACTTGAACCTGGGAGGCGCGGAGGTTGCAGTGAGCTGAGATTGTACCACTGCACTCCAGCCTGACAACAAAGTGACACTCTGTCTCAAAAAAAAAAAAGAAAGATTCTCCCAGTTGAAAAAGATGTTGAAAACAACAGATATGTAAGAGCACCCACCTTACTTACCTCTCATGGACCACATCCCCAGCCTGGAGCTCCTGGGGATGCAGAGAATTGATTCTGTCCACCTACACTGGAGGGGAAAAAGCAATTCACCCTTGATTCTATTACTATGTTTATTGAGTCTTTTAAAGAGATTTTAAGTGTGTGACAAAGAGAGAGGGGTTTGTCTTGGAGGAACCCAGAGAGGCTTTTTGAAGAAAGTGCACCCCAAACAGGCCTTGGATAATAGTCTAGACCTTCTCGCCAGAGAAATAGCCCCTTGCACTTGCTCTTCTTATCAAGATTGCTGGAAACATCTTTGCTGGAGTTGCTTAGGAGAATATCTGGCTAGAGGGGTAGGGGCGAGGGTGAAATGGAGCTGCATTTACAGAGAATTTTATATGACATTGAGAAGGATCCATTTTCCATAGCAAGGAAAATCAAAACTGATAGAGATTGTGGAAGGGCCAAAGCTCCCACTAGCCCATCTCCCCCAGGCCACCATTCCTCATAACAGTGACTGCAATTGCAATGGAGAGATTATCTGTTTGATTTTCTGCTTAAAATATGCACCACCACCATTCCTGCAATAGAGGATGCCTGGCATAAGATAAGCACTCAATACATTTTTGTTGAACAAATGAATGAAGAAAGCAGAGGCAGTAGTCAAAGACATTCACATGGAAACAAGATTTTCTTTTCACTTATCAGGTAACCAAAAATTAAAAAGCGATCACTTATACCCGGCTCATACACAGTGAGAAGGAACAGCTCTCTGGACACTTTGTGGGGTGGTAGAGTTACAGATCTTCCCAGGGCACAGTTTGGCCACCAAAAACTTTAAAAATGCTCATGCTCTTTAACACAGCAGCATGACTGCTCAGGAGGGAGTCTCAGGAGTAGAAAGACGTGTCACCATAAGATACTGGAAACAACCTAAATGCTCAACACTAGAGGACTGGTTAAAAAACTGTGATGATCTTTGGAATGTTATGGAGGTGTTTAAAATCACGATAGAGGTGTGTATATATGAAAACATGCTCACAATGTGTTAAGCAGGGGAGAAGCAGTTGCCATTCCACAATGTATACATACACCAAGTGAGCCTGAGGGACCATGACCTTCTCTGAGCATTTTTATTGTCTGTTTTTTTGGGGTTTTTTTTGCCTACCTGTATTTTGACATTAAAAAAAAAAAGGAGAAAGTATTACTGCTCTAAAACAATAAAGCTGTCTCCACATTGGTGTTTTTTTTTAAGAAGAAGAAGAAAGTGAAGGTGGTGGAAGCAGGAACTGTGCCAGAGTTTCTTAGACTTTCCTCTGTCCTGATGGTGCCTCTGCTTCCTGAGGGGCTCTCTGATCATCCAGGGACATCCCCAATTCTCTCCTCCAAGACAGGGAACAACTAGGACAGCCACAGGCCCTCCCTTCCCAGGGACAGTTGTGGTGTCTGTCTCATGACAGCCCTTTGGGGGCACCTCCTTTCAGCTGGGGTCCTCAGGACCACACTGTTGGTAATGACCACAAGCCCCGTCAGAGGCTCATTCTCAGCCACTTCCTCATTCCTGGGTCCTGGGCTTAGCCTCGTGTCCAAAGTTGGCCCGAGCTGGCTCCAGGTCCCTGCTATGCCACCCATCCGTGGCGCTGCCTCACCTCTCAGAGCCGTCTCGCATGTAACTCAGGGTTGCCATATCCAGATTGTGGGGTGTTGCGCTCTCTGCTGCCCGCTTCCTCTCCCACAGCCTTCCTCGCTGGGCTCTCCTCCTGCTCGTGTGTATGCAACATCGGGGCCCAGGTATTTCTTTTCTGCTGCTTACTGAGGGACAGCCAGAGAGACAGGTCCTTCTCTTTTCACCATCCTGGAAGCTTCTCCTGGTGGTTTTTGACACTGGTAGGGGCTGGCAGGAGGGTCCCTATCCAGAGGCCAGAGGTGAGAATGGAACCACACAGAAAGGACACCACAGTCTGGAGGAACAACTTGACGGACATCACTACCCCCCTTTCCCCAGCTCTCCCCTTCTCCATGTTCCAGATAGTGGAGGTGGTGGGGGAGGGGAGAGGGAATATCTGTGGGGGGTGGGGTGGGGGTGTTGTTGGGGGGAAGCAGGTGATGAGGATGGAAGGGAGGCAGCAGAAGTGTTCCAGGTGTCTGCCACGTCTACAGGGTTCCCCTCTGGGTACCTTTGCAGAGGCTCTGCCTTCCAGCAGGGCATTCCATTATTATTCCTAGTGATCAGATGGGAAGATGAAGCTACCAGAAGCTTGTTCAGTTCATTCCTCTGGGGTGCGCTTGGGAGGACCTAGGCTCTGGAGTCAGGCCAGGCAGAAAGCTGCCTCCCCGATTTCCACATAGGATGTTCTTGGGCAAGTCACTTGTCTCTCTTGAGTCTTGGTTTCCCAATCTGTAAAATGGGTTATAAACCCTTTGAGAGGGTCACTGTGAAGTCCAGCAATAAAGTAGTCAGATCACCCAGCCCCGTGCATGATATCATGTATAAACACAATAACTGACTGTAACTTTTTCTTTCAATAATAATAATTGCTCTGACTCTAGAGTCCACAGAGATCTGAAGATCTAAAGAAGAGTATGGAGTGAGCACAGCCCGGGGAAAACAAGATCTTCTTCCTTTGAGATGGAATCCATGTGGGCACAAATATTACAATTCAAAGGAAATCATGCTTTCCCTGCTCTCCACCCAAATGAGAATGATCTGACATTTCCCGACAGGTTTTTCTCTTTCCTCCACACCATGTGGAATGGCCAGTTTCACACACCTGTGTTTTTAGTGAACTGTTTCAAGCATGCAGTTGCCTCAGCAATAGAAGGGCGACAGACAAAAACAGAAGCACCTACTCTGGGTCAGGCATGAGCTCTTGCATCTGCAGAGCATTCTGGAGCCTGAAAAGTCCAGTGACTTGCCCCAGCAAAGTCTGAGTGGCAAAGCTGAGTCTCGAACCCAAATCTGTCTGGCGCCGACCTGTCAACGTCTGCTTTTTTTCTCATTGCCATTATTCCTCCCACCTCATTGACTCTTTGATTTAAAAAACATATGCTTTCAAGCATAATACTGTTTACAAACTTGCGGTGGAGTAAGGTAGGTGTGTGTGTGTGTGTGTGTGTGTGTGTGTGTAGTGTGTAGTGGGTTTCCCATTCCGTGTGTGGCTCTGTGCATGAAGGAAAAAATAAAAACACAACGAATGCCCCTGAGTTGTCTCACATCAGGAGAGTGGCTGCCTTTTCCCCCACCCCAGGGTGGCTGTGGCATTGTGAGCAGGCTGCAGACCCCCCAAGCAACCAGAACATTCTGTACCTTGTGGCAATTAGTCCCCACTTGGCTTAAGGACTCCGACATCAAAGGAGGTCTCCGCCTGCTGCCCAAGGGAGGCCAGGGGAATGCCTCCAAACCAAGCCCTTTCCCCCTCATTAGGGGGCTCCAGCCACCAGCAAAGCAGACTCGGACAACAGACCCGGCCCCATCAAAGGCCCCCTTCCCCCGGGAAGGCCTCTGTAATCCGGGGCCTGAGTACGCCCTGCCCCCTCCCCTAGACCAGCTCAAAAGCCGCCGTCTGGGGACACCTGACTACTCTCCAGTTCAAAGCCAAGTGAATGCATTAACAAGACAAAACACCATTTTCCTGTCTCAAAATTCCTAGGGTCCTGCTTTGAGCTGCCTGCAGTTCAGGCCTGGAGGATACACAATCCCTCCCCACTTAGCCGTGGGGCCTGAAGTCAGGCCCCTCCTCTGTCTTCTCCCCAGCCTTTGAAAGCCCAGGAACACAAACAGGGGCTAACTTAAGCCACTCAGCAAGGCCTCTTCAGACCTAATCTCTCCTCAGTAAGGTAGGTGGCCAATCTGGAGCCAGCCGTCCTGAGAGCCAGGGCTGAGCGGGGAGAAAGCAGGCAGGCTCTGAGGTTGCAGGCTGCCTCTGCAAGCAAAGAGACTGTTTCTTCTGTACCAGAGCAAGTGATGCATGAGGAAGGGCTGCAAACAGTCTCCCTTCAGAATCCAGGATTCTGGAAGAAAAGCACCAGATTTAGCCATTTACTCATCCATCTACTCGCTTGTTCACCCATCCATCTATCCACACATCTACCAATCCACCTGTCCATCCATCCATCCATCCATCCATCCATCCATCCATCCATCTATCTATCCTTCCTTCCTTCCGTCTGTCCATCCATCCATCATTCATCTATTTCTCCATTCATCCATCCAACCCATTGCATGCCAGATCCTGTTTCAATCCCTGGTTTTCCAGAAAGGAATTACATACAGATCCTGCCCTCAAGCAAATCTCAGTCTATAGGAAGAACAAACAATACCTCGCGGTTTAAGAGAGGGCTGTCTGACAGGGAGCAGGGAGATCAGAGGATGGAGTCTGTGGTACTCAGGAAAATAGCACAGAAGGTATGAAACCTGGAACTGGAAGATGAACAAAAGCTTTACCAAGGAGAAAGGGAAAAGATGGCGTTCCAGGCGGCACATGCAAAATCACGGAGGCCTGAAACAGCCGAGAGTGTCGGTGTAGCTACTAGTTGTTTGGCTCCTGCAGTTTGTATGAAAGAGTGAGGTCGGGGTATGTGGGGTGGATCATAAAAGGCGAGGCTGGGGCTAGAGAATGCGAGTCCCATCATTCCATGGACTCCATTCTTCAACAAGCACTCAGATCCACCTGCACACGCACAAGTGCACACGCATACACACATATACACTTACACAAACAAGTTCCCACACATGCAAACAGCAAGTATAGCACCAGTACACAGAAGCGAATACCTTTACACACAACATGCTAATGCAAATGCAAATATGCTCATGCATGTGCAAGCACGTGCACAGTAATGTGCTCACATGCACATAAGCACATCTACCCACATTTGAACATGCTCTCATATACACACAAGCATGTGATTACATACAAACTCACACGTATGAAATGTCCTGGCGTATATACTCCAACCCTAACACATACACACAGGCAAACAACAGAAACTCACTATGACATCCATGTTCACCCATACAACCTATGTGTGTGTGTGAACATGCACAAGTGTGCAATGCGTACTCACACGCACACAGCACCAGGGAAAGGCCAGGAATAGGAGGCCTGCCTCTAATTATTCCTCTGTCATAAAAATGTGCCCCAGGCAGTGAAACTTGGCAGAGCTGGGCCATCAGCTGTGCTTGGGCTGGAGCCAGGTGTTCCTGGGCCTCACTTGGCTTTGCCAACATGGCAGGGCTTCCCGTCCTGATGTCAGCCTCCTTTCCTTTCCTAGCCCTCCTGAGCCAGTGCTGTTCCCACTGTGAGAGCTGCCTTCTACAGCCATTGCCTTGCTTGGGTTATGAGACAAGCCTGAATATGTTCAGCATCCCACCACAGGGCAGAATGGCCAGAGCCAGCCCTATGATGTCTCCTGGACAAATGCACAGCCAGCTTTGGGCAGGGCAGCAACATTCCGGGTGCAAGACCCAGTGGGCTTCATCCTACTCTTCCAGTTCCATCTTACAGGCTTCCCCAACGGATGCCCTCTGCTACAGCCACCCTGGATCTTCCCTGGACCCCATTTAATTCCTGATGGGATTGGTCATCAACATCAAGCCATAGCTCAATGCCTCTAAGTCTTAGAGACTAGGGTTTTCCTGGAGAAATAAGAGGTGGGGTATGATGGGGGTGACATTAGCTGAGCTCTCTTCATTCAAGATCACTGTTGAGACACTGTTTTACTTAGCCATGGCCCTTCTCTGATTCCAAATCCAGTCATCCATCCTCCAACCCACTTCCTGCCCGTCCCACTTCCTGTATTTTTACATCTCCTCTGTCTACTCATCTTTCTATCCAGTCATCCAGCCACAGACACAATTCTTAAACAATCTACCCATTTACCCATCCCCTAAAATTTTCAACCATCCATCTATCCATCCTTCCACTGATTTACTCATTCTCCATCTATTTACTCATTCATTTTATATTTGTCCATCCACCTACCCACTCAGACATCCATCCATTCATCCATTGCTCATCCATCTAACCATCCATGTTTTGAACACCTACCTGTCCAATCATCTGCTCATCCACCTGTCCATCTGTTCATATATCTACCCATCTGTCTATCTGTTTGTTCATCCATTCAGCCAGCCAGCCATATGCTGATCTATTCATAGACACTGAAATAAAAAAGACCTGGATTCGAATCCTTACATCACCACTTACTACCAGTAGCAGACACTGTCATTTCTCTTCCCACATCCTCCAAGTCCTTACCATCTCAATGCACATAGGTCTGAATTCCAACTACCAGAACCTAAATCTTTTTGCCTGAGGGCTTCCTCTGCAGCTGACCCTTGCCTGTCTCTATATGTAGAAAGCTGGAGGTGATGGGGCATTAATACCCCTTGGAGGCAGCCCCCAAGCAATGACTAGCCAGAGTTGGTGTATCAATACCCCAGCTTCATTGTCCTTGGGTGGGATGACTCTGAGGTAGGTGCTCTTTACTGGTGCCTGGAGTTTCCAGAAAGATTAAGCTCCATTTTCCCACAGTTGTCGCTTGCTTGATACCATACCACTTTGTTATTTCACCTCCCAAATAAATTACTTGCATTTATATCCTTGTTTCAAGGTTGGCTTCTGGAGAACCCAAACTAAGGCACTACATATGTGACTTGGACAGATTTTTTTTTTTTTTTCTGAGACGGAGTCTCGCTCTATTGCCCAGGCTGGAGTGCAATGGCACGATCTCTGCTCACTGCAACCTCCACCACCCGGGCTCAAGCAATTCTGCCTCAACCTCCCAAGTAGCTGGGATTACAGGCGCTCACCATCACGGCCAGCTAATTTTTTGTATTTTTAGTAGACACGTGGTTTCACCATGTTGTCCAGACTGTTTTTGAACTGACCTCAAATTATCTGCCCGCCTCAGCCTTCCAAAATGCTGGGATTACAGGCTTGAGCCACTGCGCCTGGCCGGACAGATTATTTAAGTTAGTATGATGCATATCATTGGGTAAGCATTCAACAAAATTAGTTACTGCTTTTATTATACACTACTATTGGCAATAATAGTAATACATAGGAGATGGCGGAGGTAGTGGTGATAATGTTGGAGGTGGTGATGATGGTGGTGAGAGTAGTGATGGAAGAGGTGGTGGCAATGGTGGCGGTGAGACATTTTTGTAGGAGCTTGGCCACTTTCTGGGGTCTTCCTATGGATCTTTGTAAACCTTCTCACTTTGTCCCCTGTCCCCACATTTCAAAGCACAGTTTCCTAAGCAGGAACTTGAAGAGGAAGATCGTGAGGGAAGGGGCTGGGGGCTTGAGAAATGGCTCCCAAGTCACAGAGAGGAAGGGGAGAGGAAGGGTAAGCAGAGCAGAAGCTAAGCTAACAAGGCCTGGGTTTGTCAATAAGAGGTACTTCCATGCTTGCTTTATTTTCTTCTTTAAATCTCTTTCCATTGAGAGCCAAGAACTGCTTCTCAAATGTTCCTTGTGAGAAGAAAACAGTCAAACATTGTCTTCTGAGCTCCTCACTGCCCTGGGATGGCCTGGACACCAGGGCCTAAGGGGCCTGAGGGGCTCTAAGCTGTGGCCCAGCAGCTGGAGGCCCAGAGAGGAGGAAGAATACCCTAGGGTCACGCAGCATAAGTGGGGCTAAAATGGGATATCTTGGCTTCCCGTTATGACTTTAGCCAACACATTACAAACTAGGACCCCTGAGCCACCCAGAGACAGAGAGGAAAAGAGTGAAAGGACCAGCTGGGCACAAAGACAGAAAAAGACAATAGAATACCAGGCCTCTGAGGTCTTGCAGCTCACGCTTCCCCCCAACCCACTGGGGCCCTCGAGGAGCTTCCCAGTCCTTTGAGCCAGTCCTGGGAACTCCCCAAGCCCCACCTACCCCACCCAGGGATCCCAGAATGGGAAGGACTGAAATTCTTGGGAGACAGACTCTGGGTCTCCAGGGTGGCGTCGTGGCAGGGCCCAGACTCATGCAGGGGCCTCCACCCCACCCCAAGGAACATCAACCACCATCACATGCTGGGGAGAGCAGACGGGCAGGGGCAGAGTGGCGCCAGGCCCTGGGCTGGCCACTGCAGGAAGACCTGCTAGCACCTGCGGGCACAGCTCCTCACCCCTGCCTCTCCCCTGTGCAGGCCTCATTAACACCCTCCCTGGGGCTGGGGGTGGAGGGCAGAGGGAAACAGCTGAGGCAGTGGAAAGAGTCCAGCTTAGGCCCTTAACTGGTCGTGTGACTTTCACAAACCATCACTTTTCTGTGTCTCCAATTTTTCATCAGTACAACCAGGGTCACAGCACATACAAAACAGAGTCCAGTAAGGGAAGCCCACATGGAGCACCTATCAAGTGCCAAGCATGCAGTAGGTGCTCAATAATGGACGGCTGTAGTTATGTATCTCCAGGGCTTACAAAGCAGCCCCCTTCCTTCCCAAATTCATGGCGCTGCCGGAAACCTGAAGGTCACACCTTCAGACTTCTCAACGGGAGTGTCTCCCTCCCCAGCTCCCCAAAGCCCCCTAGTGGAGCAGAGCCTGGAGAGGAGTGGGCCCAGGTCTACACCCTAGGCCATGCCACCTCTCTGAGATCTGGCAAGTGGTCAGTGCTTGCCAGGGGTGCCCTGGCCCCAGGGGCCACTCTTAGCTCTGCCGCGTGCAGAAAGCCTATGCAGCCTACTGGTGAATCCTTCAGTTTTCTCATCTGCACAGTGGGATAAAAACAGTATCTATCCCCACAGGGCTGTTGTGAGGGTGGAAGGAGAGAAGGGGTATGATGCTTAGAGAATGGGCACCTCCCTGTGCCCACGCACCAGCCCACCTTCACCAGGGACTGGCTCTGGGGGAGACTCTGAGCTGCTGCAGACAGGCCTGGGCAGCCCCAGGAAAGGGAAGGAGGAGGGAGGAGAGCAGAGAACGGAGAGCAGGATGGGGTGGAGGGGGCAATGGAACAATAGCCAGGCCTGGCTTGTGGTTTGTGTCCTGAGAGAGGTGAGTCGACGCTTTCTTGTCATCAGACTTTCCAGTCACCTGCCTGGGAACCTGAGGAAAAGATTAGGGAGCCAAATACATATTGTTTCTTTTGTTGGAGGTGCCAAGTTTGGTGGGATGAATTGGCCATCTGTTCTCCTAGCTACGATCTGGAAAGCCAGGAACCTCTTTGCTCTCCCAGTTGCCAGTTTCCATCACTTGCTAACAAAAGCTGGGGGTCGGGCGGGGGGGGGGAACGCGGACTCCCCGCCCTCTCCATGGCCCAGCTGGCTGACCCTCCGTGGGCCAGGGCACCTGCTCTAGGTCCACTGGGTGCCCTGGGCCTCAGACTCTAAAACTTAAAACCTGTGGGTGAGCTGGAAAAAGCCCCCATGACCGGGGCTGACCCTGAGCCTTGGTTTCCCCACCCGTAGAGTGAGGGTGGACAGGAACCAGCACGTCCTCTGGTTCGGAAGAGCAGAATCGATGGTGTCCTCTGAGGTCTGGGGAGGGAAAGGCCTTCTGCATGGGCAGCCCTGGGGAAGGTCCAGCTGGTGCTCGCCCTTTTTGGGCGCTTTGCTTGTTCCTGAGCCCGCTTTGCCAGGGTCCAACCATGGGGCCGCAAGAGCCTTCCATCTCCCCTTGAGCAAGCTTCAGAGCAAGGATTCTCAGCCTGAGGGCTGGTTTTCTCTGGCAGTTGTGGTGAATGGAGTTTAAAACCCCAAGCAGGGATCTTCTTAATTTAGGAACTCCAAGAGGCCTGTGGCAGAATATTGGGTGGAAATGCATTTTCCCAGGGACAGGGAGAATCATTTTCATCTGGTTCTCCAGGGACCCTGTGACCTTACAAAGGCTGAGAATGGGTGGCCTGGGACCTAGAGTTATCTAGAGTGGCAGCTCCAGATGGAGGGACAAAGAAAATGATTAAGCCCCCACACCTCAAATGCAGGTGGTGTCAGAGGTGAATGCAAGTAGCCCAGATGCCTCTGAGCAGATGCCGAGCGATGGGTGGTCAGGAGGGGACAGGTCCAGTGTGGACTCAGCTTCGGGAGCAGAGTGGTGGCTCTTGCCTCACTCACACAGATGCCTACTGCCCTCTGTCAAAGAAAACCAGAGCTGGGCAGTAAAGCAGTGCAGACAGATTTTATTCAGACTATCGCAATAGGGGAACAGAAATCTCAGTGCAGAACTAGGCTCAACTCCGAATACAGCCCAGGCAGGTGGGAGTTTATAGCCGAGGAACAGGGAGGGGGTCAGGGGATGGAAAACGGCCAAGAGGAAACATCAGGGGTGAAGGGGATTCTTGCTGAAGGCAGGTCAGGGTGACCAGATATCCCCTGGAGCATGGTAGAGAATGAGGAACCTGATCAGATATGAGGGTGATCATATGTCAAGGTGCTAAAATTGGATTTTTACAAGGAAGTGCACACATGGGTTAGGAGAAGGTTCTGGAGCCTGACTGAAGCCTGTCCAAGCAAAGACTCTTTGTCACCCCTCACGGATAGCTGCAGACTGGGACCCATGCAGGAAATGTGACTTGCTATTTAGGCCTCACTTATGCTGTGCTAATGGCCTCAGCAGTCCAAGGGCTGACTTTGCAGCCTCCAGTCTCTATGCAAGTGACCCTGCTTCCTCCACTCCTCCTATTTCTCCAGAGGGCAAAGGAGTCCCTGGCAGATCATCCATCCGCACTAAGCTTTCTGAAGGCTTATTTTATTTAACTTTCAGAGCCATGACAGACATTTAGGCCCCGTTTCACAGATGCGGCCACTGAGGCTAAGAAAAGTGGAATGACACAGCCAAGGCCGCTCAGCCTGCAAGGGCCAGAGCCAGGACAGGAGCCCAAGTTGTCCGATTCCAGTGCCTTCTACATGCAGCTCCAGGGCTGGTTCCTCACCCCCTCAGATCCCCATCAACAGGCCACTGGCCAGCACTTGGGCCAGTCTGGGCACAGCCAGTGTCCAGGACTTCATGTCCCCTGCCTCAGATGGGCCTGCAAGCTGCTGGCAGGTAACAAAATCCTAAAATGATTCCCAGCCCCGACAGCTCCCCACACACCCCTCCCCCACAGCATGTCTGCTGTGCTCCATCCAAACTGATTACATCCAAACTGAGCCGGGGGCGGGGGGAGGGATGAGAGCAAGCTGGCCTCAAGAAGACTTGAAAGAAAATTTGAAACACACGTGTACTGCCCTGGCTCTGGTAACCCTAAGCCCTCAGCCCGTGTGGCCCAGCGGTCTCCATCCCCCTACTGCACCCCCATCCCCCACCCCCGCCACCTCCTCCCCTGGCCCCACCTGAGTCTCTGAGGGGGCTGCTTTCCAGGCTCAGCCCCTGCCTGGGGCAGCTGGCTGGGTCTCCAAGACCTGAAGAACTTGCAGCTGGGAGAGACCCCCACCACCAGAGCCCCCCTGTCTCAGAAGAGGACACTGACAGCCATAGAGGGAAGAAAGTTTGCCTGGGATAAAGCGTCAAATGGAGGCGAGACCCCATACTCCGCACTCAGCGGGAGGGAGGAGGGTGCAGGCTGCTTAGAGCACAGCCCTTCCCTGAGCTCCGCCGGCCCGGCCTGAACTGCACCTCGTTTCTCTCTTCCCCTGCACCCACCCTTATTCCCCGGAGAGCCTGTCTCTTCTCTGCCCTTGCACCTGCTGCCTTCTGCTCTAACCCTTTCCCAGTGAGCCTGGGCTCGGCACCCTCAGGGTTCTGGGTCTAGAGTTTGCAGAGGGGGTGGAGTTGGCGCCAGCTGGCTCTAAGAGCTGGAGCCAGGGTTGGGAACCAAAGGTGAGTCCAAGTGACAGGCCCTGCCTCATGCTGTTTATATGGAACGTCCTTCTAGCAATCAGCTTATGGCCTCCAAACATGTGGCTTCAATCTTTCCTTTGAAATATTGGTGGTGGGGGGCGGAGAGCTGCTGCTGCCAACACCCACTGGATGGCTCTCTGTGCAGCCCAGCCGAGCACTTGTTGTAAACGAATCGCTCCGAGGCCTGTGCTTCTCGCCAATGTTACTCACACTTGGTTTGCAAGCAGGATTCCTGTGTGGGAGGGTGTGGCCTGGGAACAGGGCTGAGGGGCTGGAGGAGCCGCCGCCGGGCAGCAAGGGGAAGGGCGTGGGGCTTCGGAGGCAAGCAGGGCTGGGTGTGCCTCCTAGCTCAGGCATTGTGAGCTGGTGGTCATAGCCTGGGCAGCTGGCTTTACACCCCCTAAGGCTTTGTTTCTGCATCTGTCAAGTGGACACACAGGATCATCATATAATAAAGTGCGACGATGACATGCGGCTTCAGCAGTGCTGCACACGACGTGCTCAGCTTGTGCGAGCCCTCCCCTTGTCCCTCCCCTTATCTGCCTACTCCTCCTGGGGCTTATTGTCTGCTGCCTTTTCGCCTGACTTGGGTGCATGGCTGCTTTCTGTTGGCTTCACACGGTATGTTCTGGAAGTCAGGAGAAAAGGATCTGGAGCAAAGCTTTGTCAGGGATTGGTCGGGGAGGTTCTGGACAAGACCCTTTCCCTCTGAGGGCCTCAGTTCTCTGAGCCATAAAGTGGCGGTGGTGGGTGGGAGTGGGGTGGGGTGGCTGGATGAGAGGCCCCATGAGCAATTTCCTCATCTCGTATTCAGGGGCTCTAGGAGGCCCAGGAAGACAGAAGTCCCAGGGCTTGAGCTCCCAGGATGGGGTAAGGGCAGGGCCGGGGTGGCTGGATGTGAGTCCTCTGAGATGTGGAACAGGTGCACTGAGCTTCCCTGGGCAGGTATGGACGGTGTGTCCTCCCCACTTGGCCCCGGCCTCCCACTGCTGCCTCCGACTCACCTCTCCACCTACCCCCACCTCTCCCTCTTTGTGACAAACCGTCAAGTGACCTGACTCCCGGGCCCCAGCAGACACACTTCTTAGGGTGACAGAAGCGTGGTAAGAAACATTTCCCTAACAGCTGCTTCAAAACTTCCAGGGCTGCTGTTAAAATGCAGAGTTCAGGGCCCCAGCCCGGACAAATGGCATGGGCGTCTTCAGAGACAAAGCCCTGGAATCAGCATCTTAGCTAACTCACTGGGTAATTACAGAGTGCATCCAGGTTCAAGGATCCATTACTGGCAAGGGGTGCAGGTTTTGGGGTTTGCTGGACCTGGGTTTAAATTGTGGACCTGCTCTCAGCTGGCTGTGGGACCTTCAGCCACAAATTTCCCCCTTTCCAACCTCAGTGTTCTCATTTGTTAAGTAAAAAATAATTGTTCCCATTTCACAAGGTTGTAGCAGGGATTAAATATCATCTGTATTAGGTTCCTGGGGCTGCCATTACAAATTACCACAAAGAGACAACTTAAAACAACAGGTCCGGAGGTCAGAAGTTCAAAATCAAGGTCTCAGCAGGGTTCCCTCCAGAGGCCCTACGGAAGAATTCTTCCTTGCTCTCCTAGCTTCTGGCAGCTGCTGGCAGTCCTTGGCATTCCTTGGCTTGTAGCTGCATCACTCCAGTTCCCGCCTCTGCCTACATATGGCTTCTTCCTTCTGTGTTTGTCTGTGTCCAAAGTTCCCTCTTCTTATGAAGGCTGCAGTCACTGGATTAGGGCCCACCCTGGTCTCATATGACCTCATCTTAGTTTGATTATATCTGCAAAGACTCTCTTTGCAAATGAGGCCACAGTCACAAGTATCAGGAGTTAGGACTCTTTTGGGGGGACACAATTCAACCCAGTGCATCATCCATGCAGTGCCTGGCCATGGAAGATGCTTATGGTGGGTGGGTGGATAGATAGATACAGAGTGAGAGCAAGAGAGGAGGGATGCTGTGTGTCCTTGAAGAGACACATGCCCTCTCTGTGCCTCAGTCTTCCCATTTGTAACCTGGGAGATAAGAGTATCTTCTGGCTGGATGTGGTGGCTCACACCCGTAATCCCAACAATTTGGGAGACTCAGGTGGGTGGATCATTTGAGTTCGGGAGTTCGAGACCAGTCTGGCCAATATATTGAAAACTTGTCTCTACTAAAAATACAAAATTAGCCAGGCGTGGTGGTGGATACCTGTTGTCCCAGCCTCTTGGGAGGCTGAGGCAGGAAAATTGCTTGAACCCGGGAGGTGGAGGTTGCAGTGAGCTGAGATTGCACCACTGTACTCCCACCTGGGCAACAGAGCAAGACTTTGTCTCCAAAAAAAAAGTATCTTCTTACCCTAGGTGTTATGAGGAAATGTCCACAGAGGACCTGGTGCACACAGATGCTCAAGAAATGGCAGTTCCTTCCCCATAAAGAAACAGTGATACCTTGAGGGACATGTGGTGGCTAGTGTCCACAGTGGCTTTCCCTTGTGACCGGGAAAGGAGGAATGGGGGATACTGGTGGTCAGGAAAGGTACAGTGCACAGGTTGGTGCTTTTCAAAAGCCCCAGGGTCATGGAGGGAGAGGGTTTGGTGAGCCATTGACCTTGGAGTCTGCGATGCATCCACCCCCACAGGTCTGAGCACGCAACCAGGTGCTGGTGTCCAAGAGCCAGGCAAGACCGTGTCGGCAGGCTGCATCTGGCAGAATGTTTTGTACTGGAGTGATTGGAAGTGACGGCTGAGCTGGGCGGGGAATGAGCAGGGCAGAGGAGCCAGCAGGCCGGCTGCAGGCTCAAGCTGCAATGCATTAGTCGAGGGTCTGGGCTAGGGGTGGGGGACAGGGAGAGGGAGGTGACACCTGGGGAAGGAGGGGGTGCTTCTAGACGGGAAGCAAGAAAGTAGAACCCCTAGGGAAGACCCTGGAAGCCAGAGGGTGGGCTGACAGAGAGGCAAGGGCCGTGGAGGTCGCTGGGCTGAGAGTCTCAACCATGCATTTCTGTAGAATCCTCACAACCTCTGGAATCAGATGCTCGCCTAGCTCCATTTCACGGATAAGGAACCCATTTCCTTTTTCATTTACCTGCCTGGCTCCTCCTTCTCCACCTCCTATTACTCCCGCTTCTCAGCCCTCACCACAAAACCACACAGCTTTTTGATATCTATAAGTTGGGTTCAAATCCCAGCTCCACTGCTTGCTGGCTGTTTGACCGAACAAGTCACTTCCCTTCTCTAAGTCTCCATGTTCTCATCTGTCAGATAGTTCCAGCTTCGTGGGTGCTCTGGGAAATGGGAAGAAAGTGCATGGGCCATGGAAAATGGTACATGGTGGCTGCTCAATAGATGTGTGCTTCTTTGCACGTCTCCTGCTGCCCTGTAATCCAAGGCTCCAGCGGGCTCTGGCCAGTGACAGGGCCCCCACCTGGTGGGATGGGGACTCTACCCCAGATATCTAGACAGCCAGATGCAGACCTTCAAGCGGCTGCCGAGGCCCTCTGCCGACCTGGGTTAAGTGAAGGGGGGCCATCAGCAGCCAGACAAAAAGCCAACTCTGCCTTGCTCTGTCCGTTCCCTGGTTCTTCCTTCTGGGATCCTTTACAGGGCCAGGCAGAGAGTGAGTGACAGTTTCCCGGGAGCACTTGCTCAAGATACCCTCGCACCTGGGAAAATGACAGTTGGCCTTGGAGCTGCCGAGGCCCTCAGCCCCCAGGTGGGCTGGTCCACAGCAGCAATTCGCCCTAAGAGAAGATGAAACATAATTACCCTTTCTTCTCCAAGTCCAGGGGAGACCTCCCTCCCCCGCTCGTCCTGGGAAATCAAGCCTTGTCTTCCTGTGGTCCCTATTCCCCAACAGTGTTCCAGTAAATTAGCCGGCAGAAGGCAGGTCTCCTGTGGGTTCATCAAAAGTTTGCCCATGTCTTGGACAAACTGCACGGAAGAATACTCCTCCAGCTGCTCGCGCTCCGAGCACGGTCTGCGTGATAAAGATAATAATGATGTTTCTTTTGTCCTTCTGTGATGTGTCGATATGATTCAGGAAAAAATACCATGAATCCCCTCAGATGAGAAAGCTACGACTCAGAGAGGAGAAATGATCCACATAAGGTGAAAAAGCTGTGCAAGTAGCTATTGGAGCGGAGTCAGCTGCCGTGATTCACGGCGTCAGCGCGCTTTGGTGTCCTGCCACGTTTTCAAGCTTTGTAGGAAATAATCTTATGGAACCAGTTGCTGAGTGGATGGAAGGGATATGGTGTAAAGGTATCATCCACTTCATCCTGCAATGGGTTTGTTACCTGCCCCAGGTGACAAATAAGATCTCTGTGATTCTCTTGGAAAAAGGGAATGGTTTGTCTTTGTGGACAATAGAGAGTTATAGAAATACCTGCCAAGAAACTCAGGAACAAGTTTACAGTAAAATTGCAGTCATTGTGGCTCTTCAGACTTCATGCCCTGAATACCTTTCACTTTCTCCCACATTGGCGAATGGCCCTTTTTCTGGTCCTGAATGTCTGCTTATAGTGTTTCTTTAACTCGTGCGCACTGCTCTACCGCAGATCCTTTCCAGAATAAGACGAAGTACCCAAACAAGCAGATATTCATTGACCATTGTTATTACTGCTTGGGGATTTTCATAGCTTCAATGAGCTGGGTGTAATCTGATCAGGGCTGAATTCAGTCTGATGGCCAAGCACGTTGGGGAAAAATTCACCTGAGACTGTCCACACAGCCAGACACAGCACCTGTTAACAAGTATTTACTGAGCACCAACTATATGGCAAGCGTTGTTCTAGGTACAGACATGGAAAACAAGATAGACAATGTCTACTTCCTCACAGGGAGACAGACAACAAACAAATATTTAGATAATAGCTTTATTTTAGATGTGACAAGTGCCAAAGGGACAGAGGCAGGTTTGGAATGAGTGTACTTAGGGCAGGCAGGAGGTTCCCTTGAAGAAGTGACACTGGGCCAGGCCCGGTGGCTCACGCCTGTAATCCCAGCACTTTGGGAGACCGAGGAGGTGGATCACCTGGGTCAGGAGTTTGAGACCAGCCTGGCCAACATGGTGCAACCTCATCTCTAGTAAAAATACAAAAATTAGCCGAGCATGGTGACGCACACCTGTAATCCCAGCTACTCAGGAGGTTGAGAAAGGAGAATCGCTTGAACCCAGGAGCCGAAGGTTGTAGAGAGCCGAGATCATGCCACTACACTCCAGCCTGGGCAACAGAACAAGATTCCATCAAAAAAAAAAGAAGGAGGAGGAGGAGGAGAAAGAGAAGGAGGAGGAGGAGGAGGAGGAGGAGAAGGAGAGACATTGGAGGTAAGACCAAAATGTTAGGAGCAGCTGTGCAAAGACCTGAAGGAGGAGCACTCTAGGCAACCAATGCAAAGGCCCTGGGGCCAGGAGGAGTGAGATGCATGAGAAGGAACTTGTGGCAGAAATGTAGATGAGTTCAGAGAAGCTGGCAGAGGCCATATCACCATGGTTTAGAGTCCTGCGGTGAAGAGCTGGGCTTTTTCTAAGTGTGATGTGAAGACACTGGAAGGTTTTAGCATGGGGTATGATAGGACCTTTGCACTTGTCACTCACACAAATGAGCTTTACTTCCACTAAGTGGTGGGTTCATATTTGAGAAGCCAGCTGCTTTTTCAGAGTGATAATAGTGCTTCAAATTCTTCAATTTCCACATTTGCTTTGGAACTCTGCCAAGACCACTCGTGATCATATTTTTCCAAGTATACGTTTTAGTGTTTCTTCAAAGTGAGGTGTCTAGAACATTACTGGAATATTAATTTTTCTGGAATATTAAGGTTATTTTCCCAAAGAACTTTAGTTTTATGCTTACAGTCTTTTTAGTTAGTTTCTCAAACTACATTTCAGAGAAGGACTTTGCAACAGAATGGGGCTCGTTGGTAATTCCTGAGTAATGATGGTCATTGTTATCATTTATTGAGCACTAAGTGCTGAGCTCATTGGTAAGCGTTTTGCAAATGTGGTTTTATGTAATTCTCACCATAACCCTTTCTCCATTTGTAGATATAGGAACTGAGGCTTAAATAATCGCCTTGATTAACATGAAATGCCTACATGTAGTACAGTCCTGAATTTATCTTTCAAGGAATCTTTCTTCTGCCTTCTGCGTCAGGCACTATGCTAAGATCTAGAGACCCAGCAATGAACAAGAAAGACATGGTTCCTGCTCCAGAAAGCCCCATTTCTAATGGCGGAAGTTGCCTGGGAGACAGGCAATAACCCTACAGGAGAATAAAAATGAAAATAAAGGATGATCCAGAACACAAGAGGAGACTCCTGACTGAGACTTCAAGGGTCCAGGGAAGGCTTCCTGGCTGGCGTGACTTGTAGGATGAAGAATCCTGAAAGATGGGAAGGAGCCGTTCTGGAACGGGGGATGCAGCGGTGCTACTCCTCCCAGACAGTTAACACTCGCACACCTTAGAGGACCCCACGTTCCGCCCACCATCACTGAGAAATGACAGCTGAGCAGGCTCTTGATGAATGAGTTGGAATTTGCTAGCTAAGGCAAGGGATTGGGTTGAGGAAAGGGTTTTGTAAAGGGTTGAGCAGGGAGGTTTGAGAGAGCCTGAGGTGATTAAAGAGCTTCGAGTTCAGTGTGACAGGAGTGTGACAAGCTGGGGTTGGGAGGAGAGTGACGAGAGGTGCTGCTGATGTTAATTACTCCCACTTCCCTTATAACTTTTGGGAGATGCACAGGGTATTTGATCATCCTGTCTGGATAAATCATTTGGTAACACAAAGTGACTATATCACACATGATACTTTATCACCACTCAAATACATCAACTGGATCATGAAAATTTATTAACATTTGTCCATATAAGAGCTGAGCACCAACCACATTTTGTTATTTGAATAATTGATATCTATCTACTGTATAGAGTCAGGAAATTTGTAAATGTATTTATAAATGTGTTATGTGATTTATAAATCACAAAACGAAATAATTTTAAGAAAAAAGTCTTGAAGGTAGCGTATAGTCTACAAACAAGGACTTTCAGTAACAAATCATTAACTGAGTTACCTAATAATCCAGGAAAGAAATTATGAGGATCTAAATGAATACAGTCACAGGTAGAATAGATTTAAGTAGTCTATGTGAATAACAGAGAAATATTCACTCTTTTTAATATGTTGCTTTTCCTTAACTGTCTCTTTTCAGACAATTACTCTTTACATCCACTAAAAACAGAAAGGGCCAACTCTGGCATCACTGCCTATGAGTTAGCCCTGTTCTGCAAGAAGAAATGCTGTAAAAATAAAGAAAGAAACAAACAGGAAGGATTTGCAACACATTTGACATAGGATCTATATCCTTAATATATAAAGAGCTCTTACAAATCAATTACAAAAAAAAAAAACAAGATAAACCATATGCTGGCCCATAAAACAAGTGTCAAAAATTCAAGTGGATTTAAACCATATAAAGACTATCCTTTAAGAAAAACAGCAAATTAACAAAATATGCATTATCATAAATATTATGATATAGTTGAGATCAAACCTTTCAGTTATAACAATAAATGTGAATGGGCTTAGCTCACCTTTAAAAAAAAGATTCAGAAGTTGGCTCACAAAACAAAATTAACTATGTGCTATATAAAAGAGAAAAATCTAAATTAAAGGGATTCAGAAAGGCTAAAAATAAAGTATATGTGACAAGTGGAAAAAAAAAACAAAATCAAATAAGCAGGGAAAGTGATCCTGATATCAGGCAAGGTAGAATTCAAGCCAAAGAGCATTAAATGTGACAAAGAAGGATACTTCTTAATGCTAAAAGCCACAATCTAGAATAAAAATTTAACTTATTAATATTTATGCACCAAATATATGACACTGCAACCATGTCCATGAAGCAAGAACTCAAGAGATACAAGAAGATATAAACACACAAATAATCTTTAACACACCACTAATAATAATTTTCACTACAAGACAGATGATGGGGCAGGGAGAGAGAGAAAATCTGAACGTAATAAGATAGATCTTATAGACATAGATTGAAGTCTATATCCTGAAAACAGAGAAGTCTTAAATGCCCACAGCACATTCACAAAAAAGGATCATGAAGAAAACATCAGTAACTTTCATTAGAAATAAACATTATTATACAAACAATACTCTATGGTCACAATGAAATCTTAATAATATCAAAAAACATACAGGTCCTTCTACCTGGAAATTATAAAGCCTATCAAACAACTCCTAGATAAAAGGGAAATACAAACTGAAATAACAGAATTTTAAAAAATTAATGACATGAAAACAATCCATATCAGAATCTATGGGATGCATTTAAAACAGTGTTCAGAGAAAAACTCATTACCTTAATACTTTACTCGATAAACATGAAAAACAAAATTCAGTTAATTAACTTGATCACTCAAAAAACTAGAACAACAACAAAAACAAAGCAAACCAAAAGAAAGCAAAAGAATGGGAATAACAATGATAAAAGCAGAGATTAATGAGGAAGACATCGCTTCTCGGCCTTTTGGCTAAGATCAAGTGTAATGAGGAAGACAATAAAGACCTAATTAATAAATCAAAATCTTGGTTTAAAACAAATCAATAAAATGGACAAAATACCAGCTAATTTAATCAAGGATAAAAAGAAGAGAGAAAGCACAAATATACAAAATGTGAAAGGACAAGGAGAAGATAAACATGGAATCAAATACAGATTTTAAACATATACACAAATACTTTGCAAATTTTTGTTCAAATAAATTAGAGATAAATGGTTATGAAAACATAAATGTATAAGATTATAAAAAGAACCAGATTTCTTGCTGCTGGAGAAAGAAATTATAAAAAAAAATCCTATGGTATTCAATTTTAATCTGAAATATCAGTATAAAGACATGATTCTTAAGGCATGGATAGATAGAAGAGAAAGAGAAAAAGTGTCCATGTGTGTGTGTGTGTGTGTGGTGTGTACAAGTGTGTTAGTAGCTTGGTCCACTAGAGGGCCTAGAAGCATTAACACCCCAGCAGTAATGAGCACAACTATCACCCAGATCTTGGTTTCTAAACATCATTCTCCAATAAAAGGAACCAGGGTTATTTGGATAAGTGGATAATTGATTCCAGAACTAAGACAGGGAAAAAATAAGATGAGCCTGGAACATCTTTTGTTGGCAAAAAATTTAAAAGATGTAGTCTTGTTGAAAGAACAATAGGAGCCAAACTGAAGAGCTCCTGATGTCCAAAGCTGAGGCAATCTGAGCAATGAAATAATGAAAGTAGTGGATTATAACCTGCACAATCAATATTCATTGAGTCCATATTGATATAAGTACTTGATTCAATAAATATTAGGGGAGAAGGCACAGCTCTTTCATATAGTAGAATTCTAATGAATAAATGTTAGAAGGTAAGAGGGAAGTAGAAAAGCACCATGAGACAAACACTGCAGTGGTAATTGTCACAGACAAAAATCCACTGATGGGTTCTAAAATTAGTGGTGAAAGTGTAGGAAAAACAAATTTGCATAGCCTCAAACTATTTCCCCCATGACATTTATTATTTATAAAGAAAAATATATTCTCTTTATGATAAAAGCTATGCAGAAACCACCTTTACTAAGTGATTAAGATCATCAGTATGAAGACATGTCAACATCGTAAACTCCGTAATATCATGCACTAAGTAGAATCCAACTTCTGTATATTCTTGTCAAAAAGACAAAAACCTCCAATCAGAAAATATCAGACAAACCCAGATTAAGGGGCATTTGATAAAATAGCCAATCAATAATCTCTCAAAGTAGCCAGGTCATGACAAATAAGGAAAGACTGAGGAATTATTAAAGATTACAGGGAGCTCAGAAAAAACAACTAAATGCAACATGGGACCCTGAACTGAGATCCTGAGGTGGAAAAATGATTTAATGAAAAAAACGGCAAAGTTAAAATGTGGTATTTACTTAAAAGTATTGTACCAATGTTAGTTTCTTGGTTCTCACAATTGTACTGTCATTATATAAAATGTTAGCCTTGAAGAAAGCTGAATGAGGAATGTATAAAATTTCTCTGTACAAATTTTTCAACTTTTTTGTAAGCCTAAAATTAGTTCAAAATAAAAAGTAAAAATATATTTAAAAATAAAGTATGTTCCCTGGCCACAAAAGAATTAGAATGCAAATGTATAACAGAAAAAGATCTAGAAAATTCTTCAATATTTTAAGATTAAACATATTTCTAAATAACCCAGGGGTCAAAGAAGTAATCACCAGAGAAAGAAAATCTTTTGAGCTGATTAAAAAGGAAAATATGACCAGGCACGGTGGCTCACACCTGTAATCCCAGCACTTTCGGAGGCCAAGGTGAGTGGATCACCAGAGGTTGGGAGTTTGACATCAGCCTGACCAACATGGAGAAACCCCATCTCTACTAAAAATACAAAATTAGCCGGGCATGGTGGTGCGTACTTGTCATCCCAGCTACTCGGGAGGCTGAGGCAGGAGAATCGTTTGAACCTGGGAGACAGAGGTTGCATTGAGCTGAGATCATGTCATCGCACTTCAGTTTAGGCAACAAAAGTGAAACACTGTCTCAAAAAAAAAAAAAAAAAAAAAAAAAAGGAAAATACAACATATCAAAATTTGTGGATACAGCTAATGCAGCAATTAGAGGAAAATTTACGGCGTTAGCATTATTAGAAAAGAATAGCAGTCCCAAATCATGACATGAGTTTCATCTTAAGAAATGAGAAAAAGAAGAGCAGGAGGCTGGGTGTGGTGGCTCACACCTGCAATCCTAGTACTTTGGCAGACTGTCTCAGGCAGATCACTTGAGCCAAGAAGTTTGAGACTAGTTTGGGCAACATGGTGAAACCCTGTCTCTACACCCCTCCAAAAAAAAAAAAAAGCTGGGCATGTGGCACACACCTGTAGTCCCAGCTACTTAGGAAGCTGAGGTGGGAGGATTAGTTGAGTCCAGGAGGTTGAAGCTGCATGAGCTGTGATCATGTCACTGTATGCTAGCCTGGACAACAGAGCGAGACTCTGTCTCAAAAACAAAACAAAGCAACAAGCACATTAAGCACAAAGTATACAGAAGGAACTAAATGAATAAAATGAAAGAAAAAAATAAATAGAAAACAAGCAATAGAGAAAAATCAATAGAAGCAAACATAGTTCTTTGAAAAGATCAACAAAATCAGTAAACTTCTAGCCAGACAGCTGAGGAACAACAGAGGAAAGGAGAAGACACAATTGTCAATATCATCAGAAAAAGAAAACCAATCACTAGACAAACGGGCAAAAGACAGGAAAAGGTATTTCAAAGAGGAAGAAATATATTCGGTTAATAAAATATGGAGAGATGTTCGATCTCATTAGTTACAGGAAAATGCACATCAAGGCTACTTGGATTTGCCAAATTGAAGAAACTTGACAATACCAGATTCTGTAGATAAGATGGTTCAACAGGATCTCTATATATTGTTGGTGAGAGTAAGGATTGGTACAATCAATTTGGAAATCAATTTTGCTCCATTTTATAAACTACACTTTGCATAACCTAAAACCCAGTAATTCCTATCCTAGGTATAGACCCAACAGAAGCTCGTTAGGAGAATCTAAATGCCTATCCGTAGGAGAATGGGAAAATACATTGTGGTATATACACAGATGGTTATTTTACAACAGTTAAAATCAATACACTACAGCTACACGCAGCAACATGGATAAATTTTAGAAACATACGTTAAAAGAGAAAAAGCAAGTCTGGGATTTCTGGAACACACTTTTTATAACAAGAAAAACTAAACAACATATTGTTAAGGCATAAATATGTATATGAAAAACTATAAATATGTGATTCAAAAGCAAGGAAATGACAAACACAAGTCAGGATAGTACTTCCCTCTGGGGGAAAGCAGGAAGACAAGACAAGAGAGGTCCATATGGAAAAATGTGAGTTGGTGATCATGTTCTAAGAGGGCTTGGGTGGGCACTGGCTTCATCATGTTCCTTGTATAATTAAAAATAAAATTGGCTGGGCTCAGTGGCTCATGCCTGTAGTCCTAGAACTTTGGGAGGTTGAGGGAGGTGGGCAGATCACCTGAGGTCAGGAGTTCAAGACCAGCCTGGCCAACATGGCGAAACCGTCTCTACTAAAAACACAAAACTTAGTCGGGCATGGTGATGCACACCTGTAATCCCAGCTACCTGGGAGACTGAGGCAGGAGAATTACTCGAACCCAGGAGGCAGAGGTTGCAGTGAGCCAAGATTGCGCCACTATACTCTAGCCTGGGCGACCGAGCGAGACTCCGTCTCAAAAAATAAAATAAAATAAAATAAAATAAAATAAAATAAAATAAAATAAAATAAAATAAAATAAAGGAGGACCGTGCATCAACAGATAATGATAGTACATGGTGAGCCAAGAAATTATGATGAATCTAATTACAGCTGACCCATGAACAACACGGGTTTGAACTGTGAGGATCCACTTATACATGGATTTTCTACCACCTCTGCCACCCCTGAAACAGCAAGACCAACCCCTCCTCTTCCTTCCCCTCCTCAGCCTACTCACTGTGAAGACAGTGAGGATGAAGACCTTTGTGATGATCCATTTCCACTTAATGAATGGTAAATATATTTTCTCTTCTTTATGATTTTCTTAACAACATTTTCTTTTCTCTAGCTTTATTGTAAGAATATAGTATACAATACACATAACACACAAAATATGTGTTAATTGGCTGTTTATGTTTTGAGTAAGGCTTCCAGGCAACAGTAGACTATTAGTGAAGTTTGGGGGGCATCAAAAACTATACGCAGATTTTTGACTGTGCAGGGGGTAGGTGCCATAACCCCTGCATTGCTCAAGATATATGTATTCCTGAGAGCCAAAATAAAATAAAATAAATGCTTAACAGAATCTCTGGCAAACAGTAAGTGCTCAATAAAGTCAGCTGTTATTATTGTTTCTAGTCTCAGCCTAGCTGACTTCTAATCATTCAGCTTGGGTGTTGCCTCCTCCAGGAAGCCTGCTCTGCTCCTCCAGGATAGGCCAGGCTCTCTCTACTCCCAATCTCCCCACAGTCTGGGCTGACCTAGATTCCAGCACTTCTTTGGCTATGTGGGAATTGACTGTTTATCAGTCTCTCTCCTCTATTAAGCCATGTGATCCACGCTGCAGCAACCATGGCCTCTCTGCATTTCCAGCCCTTGCTTTTGCCTGGCACGTGGTATAGTTTTGTTGACCAAGTGCATGAGTGAGTGGCAGGCAAGATGGTTCCCAGGCCCTGCAGAAGGGGAAGAGGTGTGGGGACTGTGGCAAGGCCTCGAAGTGTGGCTGTAGGCAGGAGCAGATGGCACATGGCTTAGAGGTGTCATCAACCCAGGGTGCAGGAAATAAGGAAGTGCATTATCTGTTGGGAATTGAAAAGCAGTAATAAAACTGACTATAGGTGATCTGCTTTTTATTATCACCATGTGCTGGCAATTCTAAACAATATCACTGATGGAGCCCCCCACCACACACACACACACAAATTTGTTGGTCTTAGTTCTAAAGAACTTAGTGCTGAAGTTATTAAGTTTTAATAATATATAGATAAGCTTTACATTAACACATTATTACTTCTCCTTAAATAAATCTCTATTCTCCATGGAAGTTGGTTTGGAAAACTCCCCTCCTGTAGTTACTGTGTTTGTTTTTAGACTCAGTTTCTCATTCTGAACACAGCCCATGCCTCTAACCCTCATGATATTACAAACCCTGGCATTTAAATAGCAATAACAGAGTGATTGGAAAGATGGTAACACAAAATGTGGGGTCCTCCGACTCTCATTCCGTGGGACTTCTTAGAGTTTACGATGAAAACATGACACAGTACGGACTGCAAGGGGCCAGTGTTTTGTTTGTTAAGTACCAATTTTTGTTTGTACATGAAATAGTTTACCAAATTTGAATAATATCTTTCAATCAGCATTTATTCTTTTTAATGGTTAATAACTAAAACTGAAGAGTCAAAGGAGAAAATAGTGATGATGACTGATTATCATATAATTATTACGGAAAATAATTGTGAAATAAGCAATTAAATGATCCGCACCAGGTGCTACTGGCTGGGGTCCCAGGGGCTGGGGACCAGGACTCTAGCCCCGTTCTTGGCATCCTTCAAAGCTGTGGTCCCCGAGGCAGGATTTGTGCATGGCGCAGCCTCTGCTCTGGGTCACCCTGTTCCTGCTCCCACAGAAAGACAGGGGACCAGGTCGCAGCAGCCACGGTGGAGAATAATGTGGTAGTTGGGACAGGAGTCTGACAGAATAGGGTGAAGGGACCCCTAAGCCAGTCAGCCAAGGCCCAGAAGGCCTCCCGGAGGGTGCTTAGAGACAAGTGTGGAGACAGGTTCTCAGGGATGGAGGGCCTTTAAAGATGGCGTTCTTCAATCCCCTATGCGGCATCACTGTTAAGAAAGAAATTCCGCCCTTGAGTTCACTGTGTGACCTTGAATAAGTCACCTCTGGAGCTGAATTCTGTGTCCGAAAACTAGGGATAGCAACAACTCCTGCAATGCATGCTGCCAAGGGGACTAAAAGTGCTTAGCCCGGTGGCTGTCAGGAAGATACAGTAGCAATAATGTCAGCAATAAATAGTAGTATACTTATTATTTTTCAAGAACGCAAAAGATAGAGGCCCAGAGAGGAATAAAGACCTCTCCAAGGTCACACAGCAATTTGATGACAACACAGTACCAGAACCCAGGTCTCCTGACACTACCTCTAGTACTCTATTGACTACAGCCTCTGATTAAACGTGTTTGGAGCTCTCCAGAACAGGACCTGCATCTGGCCTCTTCCACCCCCAGGAGCTGCTAGGGCAAGTCCTCTAAGCTACCCTCACCTCCTTTATCTACCCTGGCACCTTCTTTAGACAAAGCTCCTCCCTGAAGTCAATTGGGGTCCTTTGATGTGGAGAGAGAGAAGATTGGGGGAGAGGGTGTCCTGTGTATATGTGTTGGGGGCAGTGGTGAGGAGATATTAGGTGTGATATGTCTGACTTCAGAGGTCCAGGAGGGGGTCTAGAAGCTGGATTCATGGAGAATCTGTTGATTGAGCTGTAGAGGGTTGTGACTCAGACAACCTGGCACCAAGGTGAGGGTCATTAACTCACAGGGGTCCAGACAGTGGACTGGGAAGTGTGAGTTGAAATTGAACGTTACCAGGTCAGATGGTTTCCTGGGCTGGAGCAGGCAGCCAGGGCTAAAATGTTCCACCAGCAGGATAAACCAACCTCTCACATATGGACACCCAACTGCCTGCTCTTCAATTCCATCTCATGTTACTGGCCCCCAGCACGCTTCACGCCCCGCCTGGGGCCTCTAGCATATCAGAGACTGCTAAGCATATATAACATTCTCCAAGACATCTACTCTAAGCCAACCACTGTCAGAGTACCCAGGGATTCATCCAACAGTTCTTCATTGAGCACCTACTGCATGCTAAGTGCTAGGGATAAAACAGGACACACAGGAAAGCTCCCTGCCTTCATGAAATGGCCTCATAGAGATACGAAGGACTATGGGAGCCTGGCCTGGCTTGCACAGAATAGTCAGCCTGGTGGGAGGTCGTGCGGAGGCACAGTGAAATGATTTCACTGACTCAAGAGAGTGGTGGCACCCAGGAAAGCATCGTCAGCTCCACCTGAGCAGACCAGGTGGAAAAGAAGAGTGTTTGAGGCAGCAGGAACAGCATAAGCAAAGACACAAAGGTGTGAAGGAACGGGGCTTGCTTGGGGAGCCACAGGGGGTTTTCAAAAGTTCATGAAAACTGCATATTATGGAAAAACTATATATGGAATTTCAAAATATTTTGCACCAAAATAAACTTGTATTAACTTGCTATAAAATGTCTGAACATTTGAGACACTAAGAAGGATGAGACATCAGTTTTAAATGAGCTTCTATCAGAGCAACATGAATTCTGCTAAAATTGAAGCCAGAACAAACATCACATTTATGGTGAAGCTTTGGTAGAAAATGATGAAATCATTGATGCTTTATGAAAAGTTTGTGGGGACAATGCCCTCAAATAACCAGCAGTTTAAAAATGGATAACTCATTTCAAGAAGGGACAAGACAACATGGAAGATGAAGCCCACAGTGGAAGATCATCCACATCAGCTGTGAGGAAAGAAATTCATATTGTTCTTGCCATAATTGACGAGGACCAACAATTAATAGCAGAAACAATGGCCAACACCATAGACATCTCAACTGATTCAGCTTACACAATTCTGACTGTGAAATTAAAGTTGAGCAAACTTTCCACTCGATGGGTGCGAAAACCGTTTTGCCCAGATCAGCTGTAAACAAGAGCAGAACTTTCAATGGAAGTGTTAAACGAGTGGAATGAAGATCCCGAAGCACTTCTTCAAAGAACTGTAACAAGAGATGAAACATCGCTTTACCAGTACTGTCCTGAAGATGAAGCACAATCAAAGCAATGGCTACCAAGAGGTAGAAGTGCGCCGGCCAGAGCAAAAGCAGACTGGCCAAGAGCAAAGGGCATGGCAACTGTGTTTTGGGGATGCTCAAGGCATTTTGCTAGTTGACTTTCTGGAGGGCCAAAGAACAATAACATCTGCTTATTAGAAGAATGGTTTGAGAAAGTTAGCCAAAACTTTAGCATGAAAACACCTGGGAAATCTTCACCAGAGAATCCTCCTCCACCACAATGACACTCCTGCTCATTTCTCTAATCAAACAAGAGCATCTCAAATCTTTAAAAAATCTTGTAAAATCTTTAAAAAAACTTGTAAAAGGCATCCGTTTTCTTCACTTAATCATGTAAAAAGAAAAAAACTGCCTTGACATGTTTAAATTCCCGAGACTCTTAGTTCTTTAGGGATGGACTAAATGGCTGGTCTTATTGCTTATTAAAGTGTCTGAACATAGCCAGATGTGGTGGTGCATACCTGTAATCCCAGCTACTTGGAAGACTGAGGCAGGAGGCTCACTTGAGCCCAGGAGTTTGAGGCTACAGTGAGCCATGATCGTGCTGCTGCACTGCAGTCTGGGTGGACTTCAGCCTTTGAGACAGAGTGAGACTCCATCTCAAAAAAAAAAAAAAGAAAAAGAAAAAAGAAAAAGGGTATCTGAACTTGATGGAGCTTATGTTGAGAAATAAAGTTTATATTTTTATTTTGATCTTTTAATTCCATTTTTCCATTTTAATTCCATTTTAATTCCATTTTCTATGAACTTTTTGAAGTCCCCTCATAGAAAGTGTTCCATATGGCAGGAGGAGTGACTTTGAGCCAGGTGACCTGCGAGACCTTGAGAAGCCCGAGAGAAGGTCTGGGAAATGCTAGTTGAGAGATCAGGGAGTTATGGCAGCCCCGGAACCTGCTGCTGCTGGAGCCTGCTGGTGTCTCAGTAGAGACCCATCTCCCACCCACCCTGGAGTGTGGAGAGCCCTGGCTGGACCCCTGTCCTGCCGCTCACCCACTGCCAACTGTCACCAGCTCTGTGCCCCTCCCTGCTGCGCCAACATTTTCCTCTTGTGATGGATGGAAATTTCCCTGCTTGGGTCAAGTCAAATTTCTCCTGATTTGTTGTTTTACACACTGAGGCTGGAGGCAGATCCCGCATGATTCATAAAGAGAAACGCGCTGTCTGTGAAGGAGAGTAATTTATAGGCAATGTTTCCCCTACCTTCAGAGATGAAAGTCACTGGGTAGGAAGAGGAGGAGAAGGGATCTTCATCCACTCTCGGTAGCCAGCATGGCTTCTGATGCTCCCCAACAGCTCCTCCAACTGTGGCATGAGTTTGTCAGTGTGTTTTGCAGAAGTTGTAGCTTTCTTTGGTCACTGGGCACAGAGCTAGACCTGGGCGAGGAGGAGACAAGAGGGGCCGAGGCCCCCAATATCCTTCCTGGCTCTCCTAGCCCCTCCTGCCCCCTCCTTCCCCCTCCACCCTGGCTCTCTCTCTCCCCCTCTCTCTCGTGTATAAAAATAAATGAAGTCAGGTTTCCCAGCCCTTCTCGTCTGGAGGGGGTGAGGGGAATGGGGCAAGCAGCCAACTGACACCCTCCTGACCTAAGCCATACATCAAGAAGGTTACAAGGCTGCCGGGGACAGGTCTAACCTGTGGCCACTGAGATTTCAGGGTTGGACAGATCTTTGCTGGGGGTAGTTGGGTAGGGGTGAACTCCACAATCAGAAGAGGAGAAGACCAAATAGAATCTGTGGAAGGAAGAAAGGAACTGAGCGCTTACTGTGTCCCAGGCACTGTGCCAGGTACTTTGCACATAGAAGCTCAGTTGTGACCCAGTGAGGCAGTCGTGATAACCTCCATTTCATAGATAAGAAAACTGAGGCTCAGCGGGTGGAAGGGGTGGCGTCCCGAACTGTGGGTTTGACCGCATACCCAGAAAGTGCCAGCAAGCAGAACATAGATCCCCTGGGTACTGGAAAGGGAAAGAAAGGGGGCAGAGGCAGAAGGTTGGAGAGGTTTGGGGTGCATCTGAGGATGGGAGTAGGGCATGAATGGGGCACCAGGTGAGAGTGAACTGAACCTGCAGGGGCTCCTGGCCATATCTGTGGCCAGGTAAGCCTGGATGCAGGTAAACTGAGTCGCCTCAGGAGAGTGACTTTCAGCTGTCCCCACGCCACCTCAGCCATGCCCCTTATCTCAGCATTAAATCATACCTCCTAAACCTAGCCCCAAATTTTGTGCAAGCCCCATCCCCCCACCCCAGCGGACTGCTCCTTCAGGCCACTGTCCCACAGAGCCTCAGCGACTCCACTGGGTTTGCTCTGCAACCCACATGCTCTCCCCACAGGCTTGCGCTCTCACTCTTGCTCGCTTGTTCACTCACTGTGGACCATGCCTGGGCTGGGCTTTCACATGTCTGGCACCATGGCCCCTGCCCCTAGGTGCTCCTCATCTAGAGGGGGACATACCAGGGGGACATACCAGATGGGCAGGAGTCAGCAAGCTCCACAGAGAGGGGGCCGAGTCTGCCCAGAACATTCAGGGAAGACTGAATTGGGCTTCGGAGAGTGAGTAGGAGTTTGCCTGCCAGACTGAAAAGTAAGGGAAGGATGTTCTAAGCCCCAAAACTGGATGTGCATAGCAGAGATGCAGGCAGCCATCCTATTCATTGTCCTTCATTTGCCCCCAAGCCTCCCTCCACTCCTGTGATCCTGACCCACCGTCTTCTTTCTGTCACTTTCTAGCCCCCTTGCCGTTGCAGGACCTGAGGCCCCTGCCAAGGCACACCAGGGCCACAGGCCCCTCTTGCCTTGCCCACGATGTCCCCTGGTAAATATGCTCAGGGACACATGAGTGAACCATAAATTCAGCCTTCTGGGGATGGATTCTGCTGAATAAAAAGCACATTCAGTAGCGAGAATATTTGTTTTTGTTTTCCTTCTCCGAGTAAATGGAAACATGCACTGACCTCACTTTTCTCACAAGTACAGTAGCTTTCCTGAGCGGCCGTCAGGCCTGGGGTGCCAGGAAAAAAGTGGTGGAACATTCAGCATTGGGAACAAGGACCTCAGTGGCAGCTGTGGCCGGCCAGTGGAATACAGCTGTCAGGCCGCTGACATGAGTTTCCGAGGGGTGGGGAGGATCCGGCCTGGGCCTCCCAGGGGGCCCTGAGCATCGCCAGGATGGGACTTTGAGACTGCTGTCTTCCCAATTCATTTTCTAACACTGCAGACAGAGGGTCGCAGGCAGACTGCAGGCTGGGAGGACAGCCTACAGAAGGCCTTGGCTCAGACCTGCGTTTCCATCCCGGCTGCCATTTCCTGGCTCTGAGGCCCTGACTGGTCATTATACTTTTCTGAGCCTCAGTTTCCTCAACTTCATTCCAACCTCATGGGGTTGTGTAAGTTTTAAATATTTGAAAGTACCAAGAAAGACTAGTTCTCAGTCCCTTCCTGACCAGCCCCAACATATCCAATTTAAGCCCCACCTCCTCTGTAATACCATCCAGACCCAGTGATCTCTTCCACCAGACTTTTTTCCTATGGCCTTGTGATGATGAGCACCTTTCTATGAGAGCAAGACATTCACCCACCCACCCGTTCATCCACTCACCCACCCAACCACCTACTGATCTACCCATCCATTCCCCTACCCATCCACCTATCCATCTACGCACTCACCCATTTATTATGCACTCATCCACCCATCCGTCCATCTACCCATCCTCCTCCTATCCATTCACCAACTCACCCATCCACCTATCCATCTACCCACTCACCCATTTGTCACCCACTTATCCACCTATCCATCTCGCACTCATCCATCTACCATCCACCTATCCATCCACCTACCCATTTACCCATCCATCCATCCATTCATTCATCCATCCATCCATCCATCCATCCATCAACCCTTTTACTCACCTACCCATTCATCCACCCTCTTATCCACCTTCTCATCCATCCACCTATCTACCCACGTGTCCATCCATCCATCCATCCACTCACCTATCTGTCTGTCTATTCACCCATTTACTTATTTACTCAGTGAACATTCTGAGCAGCTATGTGCTCTCCCACTGTTGGGAGGATGGGCTGTTCTGTCTGTGATCTCATGTTCATCAGTTTTAGACACAATGCATACTGCCCCCTAGAGACTATGGGATTGTCCTCAGTTTCCTCTACAGCCATGGATGGCAGAGAACATTCATTTGGTGGAAAAAACAAACAAACAAACAAAAAACAGACAAACTAGCTTAAGAAAATGGGAACTTAATGATTCATGCAACTGGAAAGCCCAGGTATAGGTCTGGTTTCAGATGTAGCTTGATTCAGGCCTCAAGTGCTGTTTCCAAGACCTCGTGTCTGCATCTCTCAGTTCTTCCCGCCTCCAAGTAGTAGCAGTGCTGGCAGCAGCTGCAGCCTCAGCCTCACATCCACCCAGGTTGCAGTCCAGCAAGAAAGATCAAAAGTCTTCTCCAGAAGCCCTACCTAGATCACATAGGCTGAGAATTGGAAAGAGATAGAACCCCAAGTTAAATGGGGAGGAAGGATTAGAAGATGGGAAGGCAAGCGCCAAATACCTGCTACACATCCTACATGCAGGCACTGGGGATCCCCAGATGAACGGGAAAGCTCTGCATGGCACCTAGAGGCTGACATCAAGGGGAGGCAGCAAACACATGAACAAATAAATGTAGAAATAAAATCACCTTGGATGGTTCGAATGATAATAACTGCTGGAGTGACAAACAGAGCAGTGTAGTTAGAGAAACTGGGGTGAAACTATTTTAAAGAAATAGTGAGGGAACCTGACATTGAAGTCAGTTCTGAATAATAAGTCATCTGGGCCAAGAACTGAAACAAACATTTCTGGCAGAAGGAACGGCAGGTGCAAAGGCCCTGTGGTGAGAATGTATAGTGCAAGTTCCAGGGACAGAAGAAGGCTGGGGGGCACAGCAGGGAGCATAACCCAAGAAGAAGGTGAAGAGGTTGGAAGGGCTAGATCAGAGAGGCTCTTGCATACATTGGTGTACCCACCACCCCGATCAAAGTGGAGAACATTCCCAAGCCCCTAGAAGCCTCCCTCTGCCCCTTCCTACTCAACCCTCCCTCCCACAAGAGATAACCTCTATTCTGACTTTTGTCATCATAGATTAATTTTGTCTGTTTTTGAACTGTAAGTAAATGGAATCCTACAGTGTATGTTCTTTTGTGTTGCTCACCACTATGTGTACTTGACTCTCATGTTTCTGCACACGGCAATGACTCTTCCTTTTTTACTGTTGCATAGTATTCCATTTTTTCTACTCTCCCTATGCTGGGAGGTGGACAATTTTTTGGTAGGATTATCCTCAGTTTCTTCTTCAACCAGCATCAGGCTTGGCACAGGATGGAGCAAGCCCCATTTTGGGGGTTGAGCTGACAATTCACCTGGGATAAGACAAGACAGGCCACCTAGACTAGAAGCTGCTAGATGCCCTCTCCTCCGGGCCTGACAGCTCCTAGGCCCTGGCCGCCCCTCTCACCCACCTCCCTAACAACAAAGTTCAGGTGCTTGCACTTGGCCGGGCAGAAGTTCTAGTAAATGCCAAGCCCCAGAGTCCCTGGTGGCCAGTGTGAGGGACGTCGCGGGAAATGAGAGGAGCTGCGGCTAGCCGCCAGGCAGTGACTCTACCACCAAAGAATGTGCTCTTGGCCAGGGTCTCCTTCCTCTCTCTTCTTGGCTCCTTCAGGCGGCCAGGAGTTGGCAGGCCCGGGTGCAGATAACGTTGAGAGCCCCAGGCCCTCTTCTGTCATCGCCTCCCCCACGTGAAACTCAAGATCTTGTTTATTTATGAGGAAATTCTGTTCTGCTGCTCGACAAATGGTGTATGGGGGCCAGGGCACATGGAGCGTGGAGCCGGCCCAGCCAGGCCCCAGCATGCTGCGCCTCTCTGCTGATGCAAGCTCAGAAGGAGAGCTGGCAGTGACTGAAGGGCCGGCCCAACACTCCCTGGATGCCTCCCCCATCCCTGGACGGGGCCAGGGGGTGGGGGATGAGGGGTCCTTCCTTCTCTCAAGCAGCCAGAAACCCCTTGCCTTCCCTGGGGGACCACAGGCAGTAACAGCCCGGTGGTTCATCTGATGAAACTGCTGCAAGGCCAGCGCCAACCCTTCTCTGGGATTTACTTCTCTTCCTACCTTCCTGGGAAGGAGGAATGAGATGGTGTATGTCAGTAACCAAGGGATGAGAGAGAGAAAATAAAATCTACCAATTTATCTTATGCTAATACAAACCCACTACATGCCAGGTTTACCCCTGGAATGTAGCGCGTTTACGTTAGTATAAAATAAATCAATTCAATGGATTTACCAACATTCAATTCAACTTGCCAACGATGCTACCAGATAGATAGGAGTGTCCTCACTTTTGATGAGGGGCTAAAGTTCAGAGTAATGAGATGACTCATCCAGGAACATAGAACTGCTAAGCATCAAAGATGTGACTCAAACCAGAGTGGGCCCATTCCATGTCTGCCATCTGGATGGGGTCGACTTGAGTGATCACTCAGAAACAGCCAGGGTCCAGCTGCAGCAAACCATAGATGAAATTGTTTTATGTCTTACTCTAAATCTCACTCCATCATGCCTCCCTGCCTCTCAGAGTGACATGTCCTTTCATAAGACATTCAACGGAGTCCCAAGTTGCAATGCAACATCCACTTCTGGATGAAGATTACCTGCTGCATTCTGTTCCCATTTCAGATTAATCTGATTGAAAGACGTGGCACTGGCTGAGCCCTCTTGTCCAAACAAGGGTCGTTTGCTGAGCCCAAACCTTCTGGTAACGTTTCATTACCAGAAAAGTGCTTGGGTGGAATTGGTGACTATTGAGTTGTGGTGCAAGCATGTGCTTGTGAAAGTTGCCCTTTCATCTGTGCTGCCAGAGCCATAGACCCTAAACAATGGGGAAACACTTTAAAATGACAGAAGACCAAATATGTCAGCTATGAAGTAAGTATAAATGGGTTAAATGCTTTTATTAAAAGTCAAAGACTTTAGCTTCAAAACAACAAACAAGTCATTCTTTTTTTTTTCTCTACATTTTCAAATTATACCCACACTGAGTCCCAAATCTTCAAGGACTTACCTCTGCCCTTCCCAGGCTACACGGACTCCTACATCTCTGATTTCCCCAATGCTTGCTTGCTTTACTTTTATTATAAGATATTTCAAACATACTTAAAAGTAAAGAAAATAGTGTGACATCCATTGATCTGCCACTGAGATTTAATCAACACTGATATTTATCATCCTTTGTTTCAGTTTTTATAGGGGTAAAAAGGTAAATCACTTGAAGATGATTGTGTATACTTTCCACACACATTTAATAACCTTTCTATGTATGGATATAATCACAAACTCTATGTGTAATCATTTTGTGTTTTTAGAACTTATCTAATAATACTATGTTACAGATATGGTATATCCTTCTGCAACTTGCTTTTTTGAGAATTAGATATATTGAGACACATCGATGTATTACATTGATGTGACTTGCCAAACAATGCTCACCGTATACATAAATTGCAGATTGTTTGTCCATTTACACATTGATGGACAACTATTTCTATTTTTTTGCTATCACAAACAGTGCTTTGACAAATGTCTTCATCATAATCCCTTACAAACTCAAGCTAGTATTTCTCTGTAATTCTCTGGAAATGGAATTTCTTAGTTGGGCTGGTTTTAACACATCTGATGCCTATAATCTACTCTTCACTTTCTTCTCTATGGATGCAGTTAAAGTGGGCGTCATAAGCAGGATTTGAGTTGAGTCTTGGAACAAGAGAAGTCACAATGTTAGAAAGAAAAGTGAGCAGGATTCCAGGAAGAGGGAGTCACCAAGAGTAAGGGTCACATGGCAATAGGCCCTGTCATGCTCTCTACTGTTAGTTAATCCTGCGGGCTGGAGTGTATGGGCATCTGTCATTGCAGCTGAGGATATCACATCCTTGGGTTTGTTCAGTTGGCATTATACTCATTCTTGTACCCCTCCCATTTCAGAGGTGAAAGCCAGTGGTTTCCAATCCCGGCTGTGCATCAGAATCACCTGGGGGTAGGGGTAGGGCTTAAAAAATATACAGATTTCTGAGCCCGCACCCAGAGATCCAGGCTCAAGGGCCTGAGACAGGCCTGGAAATCTGTACTTTTTAAAAACCTCCCCAGGGATTCTGATGCTTCCAGTCTGCAACCCTGGCTTTGGGGGAGGCATTTATCTAAACTGCCAAGATGCCCATTGGTAAAGCTGGCATTGCCAAAGACGTGACCTCTGGTTATGTGCTTGGAACTGGAACTGACTTTCCCCAATTATCCCACTGCCCATCACTGTGCACTTGTGAGCAATAGTTTGTGGTCGTGGACTTCTCTGAGATGTCTCCACAAATCCTGCCGGTGCTCCTTGTATGAAGTCTTGTTTCCTGTATTGAAGAAACATGGCAGAGCCAGGGAGGGACCCGATTGTGTCTCCCTGCTGAAATGAGGCAGAACCTTGCCTTGCCCTTCTTACTGTCTCCACCAGATGTCTGGCTGGGTCACGGGAGAGCCGAAGACTGTACCATTGCCCATGAAAGAGTGGTAAGATGATACAGTGCAAACAGCACTTTCGATAAGGAGGAAACTGTTATGCTCCCCATTTCACAGCCAAGGAAACTGAGGCACAGCTAGTAAGTGGTGGAGCTGGAATTTCACAGGGTAAACTGGCATCAGTACCCATGATGAGAACCATTTTGCTGGACCCTGCCATTTCCTCACTCTAGAAGGAGAAGTCTCCCCAGGGCACTGTCTCAAAACGTACCCATGCCTGGTCCCTCCTGTCGTAGGGTAATGTGGAGGTCTCCAGTCTATATGACACCTTCTCTTATCTCAGTCCTTGCATCTAACATACACTGCAGATGTTCATGTGTGAGTAATAACACTAATATCAACCACAACTGCATTGCCTGAGTCCTTACCTTGACTATGTGCCAGGCCCGTTAAGAGACAGTTTATATGGGTTATCACATGCAGCACTGACCATCACCACCCGCCAAGCACACATTGCAAGGGGCATCCTAACAGGCCCCCTGTGAGAGGTGAGGTCACTTGGCCTAGGGTCACTTGGCCACTCAGCTGAACTTGAAGAGCCTCTCACTCAGGACCCTGTTCTTTCCACACTTCTTGTGGCATCTAGCTCCTTCCTCAGAGTGAGGTCAATGCATCGCAGTAGCAATAAAAATTCAGCAACAATACAGCTCCTCCCTTGAGAGAAAGGAGCCCTTCCCCAGAACTGGAATGATTACCAGTTCTCTGGACTTTCCTTCCAAGAGCAGAAGGAGCCAGAATATCTTGACTATGGGTTTTTTTTTTTTTTTTTTTTTTTTTTTTTTTTTTTTTTTTTTTGAGACGAAGTTTCACTCTTGTTGCCCAGGTTGGAGTGCAATGGCACGATCTCAGCTCACCGCAACCTCCACCTCCCAGGTTCAAGCAACTCTCCTGCCTCAGCCTCCCCAGTAACTAAGATTACAGGCATGCACCACCACACCCGGATAATTTTTGTGTTTTTTGTGGAGAAGGGGTTTCACCATGTGATCTGCCCACCTTGGCCTCCCAAAGTGCTGGGATTACAGGCGTGAGCCACGGTGCCCAGCCTTGACTGTGGCTTTAACCATCTTGTCCAACTCTGAGCTGGTAACTGCAGTGCTTCCTCCCTGCCCAGTGCCCACTGCTCACCCCAGGCACATCCACCCCCTGGTCTCTTCCCCAATACCAGAGCTATCTCTTTCATGTGTGAATCTGCTGTTGTCTCCCCTCCTCAGAAAACTTCAGAGGCTCCTTAGCACCCTTTCCCTCTCTGGGTAAGACAGCTGAATGTGCCAGCTCTCAGTATACCCTAACTTGCTAAGACATCCATGCAGCCGATGCCTCATGCATTCCTTCACAAATTGAGTGAGCTCGCCTGGGAGCTGGGGATAAAGTGGTCAATAAAACTAGGAATAGCTAATATCAGGCACAGGATAGCCACTCCCTAACACTGTTGTCACTGGCCGTGTGGGGCTGTTGAGCACTTGAAATGTAGCTAGCACTGCTAAGAAACTGTACTTTTAATGTTAAAAATTAATTTAAATGTAATAGCTGTGCTGGGCACAATGGTTCACTCCTGTAATCCCAGCAGTTTGGAAGGATCAGGAGGTCAGGTGGATCACCTGAGGTCAGGAATTCAAGACCAACCTGGCCAACATGGTGAAACCCCATCTCTACTAAAAATACAAAAATTAGCTGGGTGTGGTGGCGAGTGCCTGTAGTCCCAGCTACTTTGGAGGCTGAAGCAGGAGAATCACCTGAACCCGGGAGGCGGAGGTTGCAGTGAGCCGAGATTGCACCACTGCACGCCAGCCTGGAAGACAGAGGGAGACTCCATCTCAAAAAATAATAAATAAATAAATAAATAGATAAATGTAACAGCTGATAATTTCATTACTGAAAAATTTTACATAAGTTTGGTGGTAACTTAGGTATGTGAATCTACTTTTCCAACTGTAGATTTTATAAAACCTTAATAGACATCAAGCATTTCTAATAAAGATTTAGCACATGAATTGAGATGTAAGTATAATACACGTGCTGGATTTCAAAGGCTCCAGTCTGAAGAAAATAATGAAAAATATCTCATTGATAGCATTATATACATTGTAGGTTGAAATGATAATATTTGAATATAATGTGTTAAAATATATTATTAAAATTAATTTATCTATTCATTTTTGGATGCAGCTACTGGAAACTTTTAAATTATATGTGTCTCCCATTAAAATTAGATTGGCCTGTGCTGCTTTAGACAGATCACTCTGGGTGGCCACTACTAATTAATCAGAGGTGGCACATTGAGGTAAAATCTGTTTGTCATCCTTGCAGTGCCTGCTTAGTGGAACTCGCAGGGCAGTTGGAGAGTTGGCCACTATAACATGGGAAGAGATACAGAAGGTTTTGCCAGAGCAGAACATTGGATCGATTCGCTCTGCCTAGCAGAAAGTTTGGGAAAACATTTTAGGGGGTGGCATTTGAATGAGGAAAAGCATTCCAAGCCAAGAGAACAGCACCAGCAAAGGCAAGAAGGTGAGCACATGGAGAGCAGGTTGCTGGATGGTCAGCTGTTTAACGAGGCTGCAGCCTAGAGCTACGTGGGAGGATGATTTGAAGATGCTTGAACTCTGCTCCTATGTGCTCACGGCTGAGGGCCTCCACTTCATTTATTCCCCTTCTTGTTCCCCTTTCTAACTTCCCAGCCTTTGATGAAGCTGGATACAGAGACTGAAGTGCAGAGAGGAGCAAATGCCAAAGCTTTGAAAAACAGAAAAGCCTTCAAATACTGAAAGCAGACCACCACAGATAGCTAGAGTGGGATTGAATTCATGGTAGGAGTCAAGCTGTAGTGCCCCGTTGAGGCTCATATTTTGGCTCCATGGGTGGCTCATTATTTTCATTCATTGATCCATTTATTCATTCGATGTTTTTTAAGCACCTCGTAGGAACAGTGAGTTATAGGGACTGCAAAGGCAAAGTCCTAACACTCCATTGGTTTACAAAAGTTGGGAAGTCAAGACATGCTTATTAAAAATTTAACTAATACTACAAAGGAACAGAGGACAAATCTGGTATAAAGTAGGTGCTCAATAAATACTTTCCAAGGCATGCACAAGGATGTTCATTGCACTATTGTTTATAAGAGCATAAACTAGAAATAACTTAAGCTTCCCTCAATAGGGAAGTGGTTAATAAACTGTGACACATCACCACTAAGTGTTTCTCTTTTGCTGAGAGGGTGGATGGGTGGATGGATGGATGGATAGATGGATGAATGGATGGACAGATGAAGGATGGGTAGAAATTCAGAAGAGGAGAAGAGAAAGAAGTGAAGTAGGAAGGTTAGAGAAAGTGTCACAGAGAAGGCAATGTGGGAGAAAATGTCTGGCACATAGTACATAGTCAGTAGAAAAGGAGTCCCCCCAGGGTATCTAGTAAAATAAACCCCTCCCACCCAAAGATCCCCAGGATGGTCCCTCTGTGCCTGTGAACACATCTCCTCACAGCGCCCTGGCTGCACCCCTGTCTCCAGTGGCAGCTGCACTTAAATCCTGCGGATGCCAAACTTTCATGGAGATTTGTGGCAACAATGGGGAGAATGGCCCTCTCCCTCTTTGAGTCCTACAGCAGGGCTTCCTGGGCCCAGTGTATTACAGAACTTTCCATTCTACCCACACAGCCTGCTGCTAGCTTGTTGAGGAACCCAGATATGAAGCCACGGACTTGGGCTGGGGACAAATCCAAGGAGTCATACCTGTGCCCTTCTTGCGACCTCCCAGGTCAGCTCTCTATGCCCAAGTCCTTCTTAAGTTCTTATTTTCTCCAGGAAACTCCTCATCGCTCCTGTACATCATGTCTGGTGGGTCCATGCCCCCAGTTCAGCAGACCTGCTCAAAGGCATGTCTGATTTCCAGGCATATTGAGTCGGTCCTACCCCTACATCCACCTCCTGCCCTGCCACATGCAGACACGTGTGTGTACATGCATGCTCGCTCATGTGATTTAACCAGCAAACTGACGTTTGGGGATTGGTGATAGGAATGGTTCTTAAGATGAAATTCTCCTCGCACTAAGACACCCTAAGCAGCTCCCTCCTACCTCTGCTTCTCACAAAGGAAGGACCATCTCTCCCCCATGCAAGCACCCTAACCAGATTCCACAGGGAGGGGGGTCCTCTGCCTTGTGACGGCCCCTACACCCCTCTCCACTAACAAAGAGAACAAAGCCAGGCACACCTCTCCTTCCTGTCCACTTAGTACAGGCCTTGCTGCCTCCGACATGAGCCTCATCCTACTCAACCGTTTGCAGCCTCTGAGCTCAGGGAAACCGTGACAATTCTGAGCATTGACCTTCCGAAAGATTCTCAACAGACATCAAATTGGTATGTTCTCACCTTCACGCTGAGAGGTGCCAAAGGGAAGATTTTCATGCCTGTTTCATAAGCGAAGACCCCGAGGTCTTGGCTGTGAAGTTTGCACCTAAAGACATAGTACAGACCAACAGAGTGTGTTCCTGTGGTTACCCTCACCTGCTTATTGCTGAGAGTATGAAGACCCACTTCTTAAGGATCGGGGCAGGGCTGGTTTTCTGAAGACTGAGGACTGTAGTGGAAAGAGCACTGGCTTTGGAGCCAGCTAAGCCTGAGTCCAAATCCTGCCTCTAGCACCAGTTCCTGGGTGGCCTTAGCCAAGTCCTACCTGGCCCTATGGGGTCACACCCTCACCACCACCACACCCGCACATATAATACCTGAGAGGGAGCAAGAATGTCATCAGGAAATACCTTAGGGAGCAACTCAAACACCAGGTTAAAAAAAACCACACATCTAGATGTGTACAAAAAGCCGTTTTTTTGTGTTAGCATCAGAGATCACATGGTACCCAGAATCCAAAGGAGAACCATTGCCAGGAAGGCTGTGGAGCTCCTAGCTTGACCATTAGGACTTGAAAGTTGTAATGAACTATAGGCAACTTGGGGCTACCGAACATTTATTTATCTTCTGCATGAATACCCGAAATCCCTCAGAGAATCACCACTCCCTCTTTGCATGGAGTCTTGGTGGAAACCCAAGGGCTGGCTAAACATTAAGAAAACCAAGGGACTATATCCTTTATTTTGTAGACCTGGTATGGTAGGAGGCAGGTGTATGACAGCCAGAGGGAACCTCCTCCTAAAACTTTGCATCTTGATACCACAAAAAAGGGAGAATGGCCAGAGGACACTCATCTTTGCAGCAGTGGCTGACTTTATAGGTCCTGCTGCAAGATGGTTGCTATGGTTCCCGGAGATGCCTGAGATGCCAGACAACCTTCTTTTCTAAGCCTGCTCCTCCTACATCCCACCAATGTTGTGGTTCTTCAGCATCCTTCTAATGGCTACCCAGCCAGCACTGTTAGCCAATCCTGGTTTCTGTTGCTTGCAGTCACCGAGCTCTGAGAGAGAGGCAGATATAGAGTAGGCACCCAGTAAGTTATTTGTTGAATGAATGCAGGAATGAGTGAGAAAATGAATGTAAGTGTAATGCATGTGTGCATGAATGAATGAAAGAACATAACAACAAATGAACAAAGGAAGCTCCTGCCTGTCTCTCTATGTGCTTATCTCACCACACTTCCCACACTCTCTGTTAACAGCTGCAAGGAGCTTTATTTGGCTGCCTCAATGTTCCAGGCTCCCTCCCTCTATAGGGACTTGGCATGTGCTGTACCCTCTCCTGAGATTATCATTCCTCCATTTACCCTTTTTTTTTTTTTTTGAGACAGGATCTTGCTCTGTTGCCTAGGCTGGAGCACACCGTCTCAATCATGGCTCACTGCAGCCTCAACGTGCTGGGCTCAAGTGATCCTCCCACCTCAGCCTCCTGGGTAGTGGAGACTACAGATGCATACCACCATGCCCGGCTAATTTTTTTATTTTTCATTTTTTGTAGAGACAGGGTCTTGCCATGTTGCCCAGGCTGCTATCGAATTCCTGGGCTCAAGCGATCCTCCTGCCTCAGCCTCCCGAAGTGCTGGGATTACAGGCATGAGCCACTGTGCCTGGCTTTCCCTTTACCGTAATAACTGTTTATCTTCATATTCAATCATTTACCTAGAGAAGTCCCTGGCCTCCCAAAGTCCCACCAGATTAAGCCTTGTTATAGTCTTCCTCCTAGTCCACTGGTGTTTTCCATCAAAGCACCTATCTCAGTAGATTAAACTAAGGTTTTTTTGTGCCATTATTTCATTAATGCCTAAATCTGCCAAGACTCTAATCTCCAGGAAGGCAAGGACAATGCCTGCTTTAATAAACGCTATATCTTCAGACCTAGCCCAGTGCTTTGAGGTAGCAAGTATTCAATAAATATTTGGTACCTAAATATTGAAAGTATGTGCCCATTTGAAGGAGAGGACAGGAGATCCTGACCTCAATAAGCAGCGAGTAAATTCCTGTTATTGAATTTAACTTGACAGCTCAATCCCATGCACAGGGTCGGTTCTTGGAGATTAGTTGAGGCGCACTAAGAGAGCCTGAGATGGAGATGAGGGAGGGAAGTGGTCATAAGAAACCTGGAAAGAGAGTGGCTCAGTGGGGAGGCAGGCGGTGGTCAAGAGCCAACTTCTTCCTCTGCTCTTGGCCGTGGGCTGGGCTGGAACCCAGGTGTCCTGGCACTCAGGATGCTGCCTGCTCTCTCAGTCATTAGGAAGCATACTCTGAATATTAAACAGACTCTGCCTCCCCCTACCCCCAGAAAGCAAGGAGAGTCCACAGGAAAACAGTTCCTTAACCCTCTTTGCTGGATCCCTGGAGAATCATCTGTCCAGTTCTACTGTTCTGAGAGGGACCTCCAAGTGGAAAAGGGCCCCATGGTCTAGTCTACTGCCTTACTCTCAGGGTCACAAACACCTAAGCAGAACCCCAAGGCCCAAGGCCCAGGGTCTGGGTACCTGCCTGGCTCCCCATAGCCTCCTCTCCCAGCTGGGTGACTCATCTCTTCATGGACCTTGGCACCTCTGGTTGGCATCAGGAGCAGTTGATGAAGTCACATGCTTCTGAAAACCAACCCCCCAAAATGACAGAGGAGGAGGAGGCAGGCCCAGGGAGTGGGAGCAGAGACAAGAAGAAAAACCAGGGTCCTAAGTATTTTAAAATTTTAAAAGAAAATGAGTGAATTCAAGTTGGCTGCTAGTAATTTACAATGACGAGGCTGTTTTTACTCTGGTACCTCATAAATAACTTTTGATTTAAAGTTTCCAAAGAATTGACAGAGCACTTCAAACGACCTCACCGGAGAGGAAATGAGCTTCTCGCTCCATGCCCTGCCCGCTCAGGTGAGGATTGAGATCACTAGCTGGAGGGGTTCATCAGGGGTGTGGCCCAACTGGCAACTGACAGGCTTACTGACTGAGGCGCTCACCGGCCAGCAAGCTCATGGAGAGACTGACCCACGGTCTGACAGGTTGGTGAAATAACCAAGGGATGGTTGAGCCAATGGCATGGCTGATACACCAATGAAGGGACTGGCTGTCCAATAAATGGACAGTTGGACAAATGGCCAGCCAGCAGACCAAAGGATTGACTGATGGATCGTTTTGTCAGTGAGCCAGTGGATTGTAAGGCTAACCTGTCTGCCTCCCCCAAATCTGGTTAGCCAGCTGACCTACAGACCGACAGGCTGATGAGCCAACCTTCCCAGACACTAACAGGAGAATATGGAAAGGATGGGGTCATCTAGCAGATGGACAGGGCAAGCAACCATTGACCTACACACGTATTAGAAAGAATTCAGATTGCCAGGACTACACACAGCGAGGAATGCTCCCAAAAGAAGATCACATGCGATAAGAAAATGGTAGCAGATGCAAAAAAGATTAAAACCTAAACTAGACTAAAATGTTTACTATGTGGTGGGGAAGGGAGAGGACCCTGGTGATCATGTTGGAGGTAACCTGACATTGTTGACATCAGGGTTGCGTAAAGAGGCTGGGAGATTCCAACACAATGTCAAGATGTGTTTTTTTGCTATTGAGGTCTCCTTTGTGGTGTTGAATCAAATAAGCAAATGAGCAAGTGAGCTCATCAATGGCCTCTCTTTAACATTCTTCTGAGCCTTTCTCTATGTTCCCATCATGAACACAGCAGACTCATTCATTCTCCTAATGTCATAAAATGGTTTGGGGTCATAAAATGAAGTCACGGTGGTGTTCTGGTTACAGAATTATGGGTGATTATTTTTTCTTTCATTTTCTAATTATATCTTAGAGTGGAGCCATATTATTTTGTAATAAAAAAATCACACTTACAATTTTAGAAGGAAAAATAAAAACAAATTTGGACCCTTCTTCTCTTTTGCTCCATACCCAAAGCGATTTTTTGATTTATGGATCCAAGGAGTCTTCAAGACTTGCCTCATCTTACTTCTCCTGTCAAAATGGTTTGTTGAATACCTACCAGTCCTTTTTCTCTTTTTCCTAGATTACTAGAACAGGCTTTGCAGCCTTTCCTTGCTCAGGTCTGTCCTTCATGCAGGTGCTAAGAGAATTCCCACTATATTTTTCCTTCTTAAGAATTTCCAGGGGCTGCCAGGTACCTCTTTAATTCTCAACTTAAACTTTAGAATTTAACTTTTTAAATTGTAAGCTAGAATCAGTGGACGCTGGATAACTGTGTCCTCTCCTTGCACACCTCTCCCCAAATCCACATGCACACATGCACGCACAAGCACACGCACACAGACCCGACTGACCTCCCCATTCCAACTTCTTATGATGCCCAGTGCTTACGTGAATTCTTGGTTCAGTTACACATCTCACAGTTTTCACTCAAGCCAGAATGGAAATACCACACCTAATGTGTGGCCACCATCACTCTGATAAACTTATCCATCTATCCATCAAAAAGTATTCACTAAACACTCAGTATTTGCCCACCGTTGTAGGCATTATGGAATCTCCAAGAAGGGCAGAGAGAAGGGTGTTGATATTTATTGAGCGCTTACTATATCAAACATTGAATTCACATAGGTGATCTTTTGGTGTCCTCAGTGAAGTATTTTCCCCATTTCAAGGATAAGAAAACGGAAACACAGAAAGGTCAACCTCGGGTCACATCGCTAGGAAGCAACAGATGAAGCTAACTCCGGCGCCTTTGCTTTCTCATGTGGTTGGGAAAGCCAGACCATGTTTTCCACACACTCATCCACTTGCATCTTCATTCATTCACTCACTCATGCATGCATTCATTTAGCAAGCATTTATTGAGAATCTGTTCTATACCAGGACAATACCATGTGCTGAGAATATAATGGTGAATAAGACAGTGATGATCCATATTTTCATGGAGCTCACTGCTTAGTAAAGGAGATAGACCAAAATAAAAATCTATCTGTCTATCTATACACCAATTTTCAATAAGGAAGGAACCAACAGATAGAGAATAACATGGACAAATGATCTTAGATTTTATAACATCTATCATTTATATTGCTTTACAGTTTTAAAAGCCCCTTAGAAACTTTATGTGGAACCAATTCTTGAAAGGCAAGATTCTACAGGGAAATTGAAGGGCAACATAAATTATGAGTGCAGACACCTAGAACCAAGTCTGGAGTCTGCAAAGCTGTTCTTTCTGTAGCATCATAAGCAGGGTCACGATTGAACAAAGGAAAAAGCACAGGTTTGAAACTAGCAGGGCAGCCTTCAAAGGCATGATGAGACTTAGAATTGAATGAGGGCTGGAGGTGGATCAAGAGGGAAGGAAACAAATGCAGCATAGGTCTCGAGGACTGAATTGAGGCATACTCATCCAAAACCTTCTTGGAAGATCCCAGCTGTGTGAAGATATAAAGGTTTCTCCAAATCAACAGAACCACCAAGAAGTCTGGGGAAAAAAAATTGAAAATAGGATTCTTAATAATGCTAAGGTCAAATTATTTCTGACTTGAGAAAATCCAAATAAAATTATAAATTGCTTATAAGATTTGCAAACATGACCAACAGCATGTTCTGGGATTTGGGAAAGATGAAGAAAAGCAAGCACCTAGTTATCTTGAGACCTGTACTACTCGGCACAGATGAGAGCAAGAACCACAAACAGTCCTGCATGGGCCCAGAAGCTTCCCCCTGTGGAAGCCGGGATTCTGAGCCCATCTGTATCTTTTCACTTATCTTCCAACTGCTAGTTCATCACCTGCTGCGAAGCTCACTTCCTTCTATAAAGTCCTGGCAAGAACACAGCCTTGGGGATTCCCACCCTGAATCTGCCATTGACACACTATGTGGTCTTGGGCAGGGTCCCCAGACTCTCTGTGCTTCCGTTTTCTACAAAATGAGAAGAATCATAACTACCTTTCAGGCTTGTCATGAGAATCAAGGTTGTTGTTTTCCGCTCTGTGGTAGATGTTGGCTGTTCTCATCTACTCAGCGTCTCTCTCCTCTTCTGTCAAGAACCTCCGCCTTGCCCTTGGAGAACTTCTCCTTCCCCATTCTCAGGCCATGTTGATTTAGGTGGGGTTGACTCCACCTCCAGGTTTCCAGGATGGATACATGGTATGGCTTGGCATGTGACCCAAGTATATTATAATACATTATATAATACATTCAATAAAATGCAATCCTAGGGCTTGTATTTAAACCCTTGGGAGGAGTTCTCTTTTTGCTAAGGTGCTGAGCTGGTGAGAGGTAGTCCTGAAGCTGGACTGCTATCCTACCATCACAAGGGCAGAGGCTGCCTGAAGGTGGATTCAAACTGAAAGAGAATAAATTTAAGAAATGTAAAGAGATTAGCTGGGCAGCTGGATTCAGCCATACCTGAAGCCATTTACTCCTATTAGTAAGTTCCTTTGTTCATTTATTAAGACAGATCGAGTTAGTGTTTGTCCTTGCCATCTAAAGAGTCCTGACTAAAGTGCTATCCTAGGAAGAGATCTCCATGGACTGAGATACTGGTTAGCGTTTGAGCAGTTTGTAGTCTCCAAGAATCCGGTCTACATGGGTTGGTAGGGGCTGGGGAAGAGGCTCAAGGACTCAGGATCTTGACACTGCCCAAGAAGGGAAGTTAACAATATGAAAGAAGAAAACGGGCTCCAAAGTCTAAAAGTGCCAGATTGAAATAATTTCTATTATCTAGTAAGACCTATTACATGCCAGATGTACTAAAAACATACTCATTTATTCAACATGTATTTCACAGGATCTACTGTCTGCCAGGCACCGTTCTAGAGAGCTTCCATTCTACTGGGAGAGCTGAGCCTAACTCTGCCAGGTAAGTACAATGAATCCCATTTTACAGATGAGGAAAGTCACAGCTCTGGACAAGGGTGGATTCGAGATTCTAACTTGGGTCTGTCTGATTTCAAAGCCCATGGCTTTGTCGCCACTCCAGGCCACCCTTTTTGTAAACTCTGCTCTCTGGAAACATTGCCTGATTCACATCTTTGCCTGTGATGGGAATCGGGGAGTTGGGGCTCCCATACTCAGCCTCTGGTTCAAGAGTCAGGACCCACAGCGTCTCACGAGGCGCTTGGCCATGTTTATGTTGCTCGTCAGACAGGCCTGAGTGTGTCTGCCCAAATGGACTGTGAGCTGCGTGATGGAGTTTGGAGGTTTTGTCTGAGGATCCTCCGACAGCCAGAGGAATTGGCAGAGGGCTAAATTTGGCTACCCCACCCAGCCTGTGGCTTCTCAGTTCTCCCAGCTGCCCTCCCAGTACCCCATCTATCCCACCTCACTCCCATTTTGGGGAGACATCATTGGTGAGATCACTGCAGTGGTGGTAGCTTGAGAAAATAGCTTAACTCCTCTGCCTCCTTTTCCCCACCTGAAAAGTGGGAACAACAGGACTCCCCTCACAGGGTTGCTACAGGAACTAGACAGATAAATGGAATGTTTACATGTTCCTAGAACTACATCTAGCTACAGTAGGCTTTTTTTTTTTTGAGACGGAGTCTGGCTCTGTCGCCCAGGTTGGAGTGCAGTGGTGTGATCTCAGCTCACTGCAGCCTCCACCTCCCAGGTTCTAGCCATTCTCCTGTCTCAGCCTCCCGAGTAGCTGGGATTACAGGTAGACACCACTGCACCCAGCTAATTTTTGCATTTTTAGTAGAAACGGGGTTTCATCACATTGACCAGGCTGGTCTCAAACTCCTGGTCTCAAGTCATTCACCCACCTTGGCCTCCCAAAGTGCTGAGATTACAGGTGTGAGCCACTGTGCCTGGCCATACGGTAGGTCTTAGATTAGCCTGAGTTATCGTCCTTGCCCACAGCAGCCCTCTCCCCTGTGGCTGCCTGGCTCACCTGGACACCCCCCTCCACCCACCAGCTCAGTCACCCGCCCCCCAATCTAGCCCTAATGACTTTTGCAGCCCATCCCTGGTGGCAGTAGCTGAGAGGCTGGAGATTCCCAGGTCCCGGGGCTCTTTCATCAGCCTCTGTGAGGGCTGTAAGTGATTCAGCCTGCAAGTAATTCGGCACCGGGCACAACAACAAACAGGCCTGCAGGGAATCACTTCAGCAGAGAGATGTTGGCACATCTCTATAGCAACTCGGGGAAAATATTTCACGCAAAAGTCCATCTGCTGTAACATAAAGGGAGTCCCAGCCAATAATCAAATTATAACGAGTTACAAATTAATCCTAATTTACAAGCTTTATTTTACCAAACCTCAAAATACACACACACACACACACGCGCCTATATATATTTACACACTCTATATACATATTGTTATACACGTGCACACACATGTGTGTGCAGTCATGAGGCAGTAGCAATGCAATTGTGGCTTGTTTGTCTCATCTCATGGTGCTGACTAATCAGCAGGCAGAACAGTCATCGGAGGCTGAATGATGTGATCCAAGCAAGTAGACAGCAGTGACCTCCAAGGCCACTGTTAAAAGGATAGACAAACTCACTGTTACCTACAGCTATCCTGCCTGCCTGAGCTGAAATCTTTTTGTTAATTGTGTTGGTTTCTCTTAAGGAAAAAAAAAAGTATCTTTTTGTTTCCAATGTCTTTATAAAGAGACATGTGTATTGATTCATCGGTATAAAATGCTTTGTAGAGGCTATCAAAGTGGAAAAAACAATGTGATAATTCGCATTGTGATGCTTTTAATTTTATGTGTTGTCAACACTTCAAAGTGCGCCGGAGTTCTGCCTGGGAGATCTGGGACGTCTCTCTTTGCACGTCGTATCTGGGCTGCAACTGTCTGCAACTCTAGAGCCTCTTGCATGACGCCCATTCTGGCTTCAGATCTCTCCTCTTTTTTTTTTTTTTTTTTTTTTTTTCATTCTCTGTTTTCTACGTCTGCTCTGCAAAACTCATGTGGCCTGGAAAAAGAAAAAGGGTGGTAGTGAGTGGGAGGGAGCAGGGTTAAGTGAGAGCAAGATGTATAGCATCTTCTTCCTCTTAGACAAAGAAACAGTTGGCTTCCCAGCCAAGAGCCCCCCACGGCATCTCAGGGAGAGGGGCTGGAAACTGTGCCATCACCCTGATCCCAAAAAAGAGTCATGACTATTTGTCACCTTCCCTCGAGCTAAGCACTGTGCCAAGGGCTTGTGTTCTGCCACTTCATCCTGACCTCAACCCCTTGAGGAAGGGGGCATTTTACCTGCATTTTCTTTTATATTTTATTCATAACTGGGGCCCAGAGAGGTGGATGAAATGCTCAAGGTTCCCCAGCTGGGAAGCTGTATAACCAGAATTCATAGTCCGTTTTGGCTGATTCTACTGCCTGGACTGCTTCTGCATGCCTAGAAAGACACAAAAAGGCTGTCCCCGGGAGAGATATCCAACAGTTGCCTTCCACCTCTGAAAGTTACATCAGAAAGCTGCATCGGATCCCCAGTAAGAACCCAGATGTGCACATGGACTGCAAACGCATCCATTGTCCTCTCTGAACCTCACAACATTCCAAGGGAGATAGGGTAGCCCCCATTTCACAGATGAGCACGTAGAGACTCAGAGCGCTCAAGACACTTTCCCAGGGTAACACAGTAGAGAAGCCAGACCTCAAAGCCCGTGACCCACTGAGCTCCCGGTGCCTGTTTCCCTCTGGATAGCTGTCCTCTAGGCTCGAAGGTAAACTTCTGCAGGCCGAGGGGGGCCGGTCACCCACATCTGCGCCATCCGTGGGGCAGAGTGCAGATTTGGCCTGGTTTCTTAGAGCGTGTCGACTTGATGAAACGCAGCAGGGGCGGGGCCCAGGCAGAAGGGTCAGCAAGGGGAAGAGGGCAGGAACACCCTGTTACCAGATCTGGAGAAGAAATGGAAAGTGAAATACTTGGAAAATGACTTCGGCCTGCCTGGAGGAAAGTGTGTGGGGATGTTTCCAAAGGCCTGGATGAGCAAGCCTTTTCCCCACCCACTCCCACACCTCACTAGAGGGGCAGGGGTGTGTGCAAAAGAGGCTGCTTCTGGCCTGAGTCCCTGGAGTTCAGGTCACTTCCAGGGACAGTCCCTGAAGAGCCAGGCCACATTCCCCCTGAGGCCCCCGAACCTGCGAGGAAGGCTCACTGACCCTGCCCTGCCCTCCTGGAAGGGCAGGAGCTTCAGCTGCAGCATTAGGTCCCCACCATCCAAATCTTTCCCTGGGGACCCAGAAAGGCCCTCCCAGCCAGGGTGACTCTATTTGGAATCAGCATCCAAGACCTTCCATCAGACCTGTTGAGTTGGGGCCTTGGAATGGGGAGCTTGCAGCTGCAGAAGAGGCCATGATCCATCCACTAAGTACATTTGCAAGAACAGCTCCACAGTGGCCTCCATTTCAGGCATCATTAGGGATGAGTCCATCAGGAAATTTGACTCAACAGACCAGGCCCCTAGTACGGTCAATTTTTCTCTCCTTTCTTCCTTTTTCCTTTCCTTTCCTTTCCTTTCCTTTCCTTTCCTTTCCTTTCCTTTCCTTTCCTTTCCTTTCCTCTCTCTTTTTCTCGCTTATTTTCTCCCCTAAGCACTTGAAGAAACAGAACTCCCTTTCAAAGACCAGCCTGTAACAGCCTTTCCCGTGGCTGGGTTTCCAGTGCTGAGCTGCTCCCTCTAAGCTGCTCTGTGGCACATGAGGGAGGGAGCTGTGTCCGGGGAAACAAATATCCCAGTACTCCCGCCTGTATGCCGAGACCATTCCAGGATCTCTCAGGCTTGCTGGGAATCCACCCTCTGGGAGGGTGAGCCAAAGGCAGGGCCTCCGCTGACCTCTGCCCTCCCTTAGCCTGGCCAGAAAGAACAGTCCAGAGCACCGCAGGAAGCCCTTTGGTTGAGCAAAGCAAAAACTCGCATGCAAGCCCAGGAAAGCCCAAGCCAGGTCTTTCACATGGGGGATTTGGCTGCAGCTAACAGGCTTGGAGAGGCAGTGAAGCTGAACGCCCTTCACTCACCCACCCCCAGCTCCCTCCAGCCTTGGCCTTGGTCATCTCTGAATTCTCAGCCAGGTTCTGTCACCAAAAGTTGCCCTCAAGTGGCCGAAAGACATGCACCCAGGAGTCTGAGGGCAGACTCCCGTGGGAGGCCCTGGAGTGTAGTGGCTAAGAGCTTGGAGTCCAACAGATCTCTCTTGGAATCCCACATCTGCCACTTACCATCTGTGAGAGTATTTATTCCAACACAGGAGCCTCAGTTTCCTTAGCTATAAAATGGGGATAATAACATCCCCCGTTTTGAACATTTTGGGTTGTGGTAATAACATCACCCGTTTTGTGCAGTTTGGGTAAGAGGAAAATAAGGAAATACATGTGAAGTACTTAGACCTTTGCATCCTGTGCCTGGCACAGAACAAGTGTTCCCAGAATGATAATTATCATATTTTGCGCTTGTTCCTACGTCCAGATCCGCAGTGTGCTGCGCATGCGTACACACTCACATACACATGCACACACAGTCAGTGCAGGAGCACCCTGAGGGTCCAGGCGGCCTCTCTGCATCATCATAGAATGTGAGAGTTGGAGAGGATGTTGGAAAATATCTGAGGCCAGAGAGGGGATGTGTCCTGGCCGTAGTCACTGACCGGTATGTGGCAGAGTGGGACTGAAATGCAGTTCTTATTTAGTTAGATTTCCTCTCCTCATTTATTATGTATCCAACAAATATTTATGCTGACCACCCCCTCTGTGTCAGACCCTGGCTGAACTGGGCTTCAAGGTGAACAAGATGGCGCCTGCATGCCCAGATCTTGCAGCCAGCAGCTTCCGGCCCACTGGGCACCTCTGTGGCTCTCTAAACTCCTGTCCTGTGCATAATCAGAATCCCAAATACCCTAGATGCTTGGGCAGCTTTGTCTTTGTCTCAGGTCTCAACCTCATTTCCCTTGGTGGTGGTGGGCTCTTTGAGGGCTCTCTTTCTGCTTGTTCTGGGTAGGGCGCTCCCACGTGGCAGCCTGGACGGCGCTGAGCTGTGTCCATCCACACAGGGATCTGTCTCTCCCCACAGACCAGGAAATCCTGCAGGCAGAGGTCTCCACTTAGCCACGGCAGTGCCTGACATGGAGCTGACTCTGTAAATGGTGGTTGAATGAATGATTGCTCAGGGAAAAGAAGGTCGGTAATTCACTTACTCACTGACAATGCATTTATCATGAATTTATCTGTGCCAGGCTCCTTGAGGAGCCATTCAGAGATGAATGGGCCATCGTCCCTGCCCTCAAGGAGGCCCAGTAAACAAACACGAGCAGTGATAGCCATGTATGCAGGGGCCAATGGGGTGGGAAAAGGTGAGGTCAGTTCTTCTGGGCAGTGGGGAATCAGCAGGAAAGACACGGAGTGAGACTAGGAGAGGGCTGAGCAGGCAAGCCTGCCAGGTAAGCAGGGCGAGAGCAGACTTTCTGAGCAAAGGGACAGACATGGGCAAAGACCCTGAGGGGCGATGTACTCTGGGAAACATCAGCCTTACCATTTGACTCCATTTCTCACAAAAGTAAGAACAACAATAAGAGCCAATATTTGTGGGGTGCTTTGCTCCAAGTGCTGTCTTAAAGCTTTGTAAGGCTTAACCCACCTCAGTGTGTCTTTAGTCCCATTTTTAAGAAGAGAAAACTGAGGCACAAAGAAGGGAAGGAATTTGTCCAAGGTCTCATAGATTTTTAGTGGTAGAGCTTGTCGTCAAAGAGACGTTAAGGCTAGAGGTGCCAGCACTGACCTGGTCACAGAGGGCCTTAAATATTGAGTAAAGATGCTGGACTCTACCCTCGTGCTGGAGGAGAGCCACTGAAGGATTTTGAGCAGGGGAATGTCGTGATGTGATTTTTCATTTTTGATCGTTTCTTCTAGGATAGTCAGGGCAATGGACTCAAGGTTTCCAGCAGCTGTGAGGTTAGAGAGGACCAGGAATCTCTTGCACACATTCGATAGAGGACAGGTACAAAAAAGTTCATGGAGTGATTTTCACAATATCAAAAACACAAATGCCCATCAACAGCAGAGTGGATGAGTAAACCATATGTACACTGTGGAATATTATACAGCCATGAAAATGAATGAGCCATAGCAGCATGCAACAGAAGACTGAATCTTAGTGTAACAGCTGGTGATTGCTGTGTAACAAACCACTCCAAACTTAATAGCTTAAACAATTACTTATTTGATTCAGAATTTAGTGGGTAGGTATTCGAGGCTGGGCTCAGCTGGACTGTTCTGGTCTTGGCTGGGCTTCCTTATGAGTCCAGGGTCAGCAGAGAGTCAGCTAGGGGTCACTGCTTCTGAGAGTTGACTGGCTGTTGGCTGAGACAATGGTGGCAATTGGGCCACATGTCAGTCCTCATCCAGCAAGCTAGCCCAGACTTGTTCAAAAGTTTCCAGGAAAATATGGAAGAGCACAAATCCTCCAAAGGCTTAAGCTCAGAACTGGCACAATTCCACTTCTACCATATTATATTAGTCAAAACATACACGGGGCCAGCCCAGATTTAAGAGGTGGGGAAACAGACTCCACGTCCTGATGGAAGGAACTTCAAAGTCATGTTGCAAAAGGGATGTGGAGGCGGGAAGAAGAATAATTGCAGCCATATTTGGAAATGATCTACTGTGCTTGCAAAAAGTAAATTCCAAAAGATTACATACAAAATACCCATTTATAAAATTTAAAATTAGACTTCAGGAGTACAGATACATAAAGTAAGGTCTTACCAGCAGGAAGCAACAGAGCAGTAGACGCAAGACATAGGATGATGGCTCCCTCGGAGGGCGGAAGGCAAGGAGATGGGGTGGAGAATCATGCATTGTGAATGCAGGTTATTGTCATGGTTCTAGCTTTTGTTTTGTTATTAAAAATAAGGAAATTGAAAAAGCAAGCCATTTGAAGACCGGATTATAGTTAGTTGGATTGTATATACTTCAGGTCCAGAAAAGGAGAGAGAGATTGAGAGAGACAAACAGCCCAGTGGAAGTGCACAAAGAGTCAGGTTGTCAGGACATGGCACGTGTCACATCTTAGGTGTGGGTGGAGAGGGAGAAGGAGGAGCAAGGATCACTTCTGGAACACCCGCTTGGGGGACTAGCTGGTAGTACCATCCCCAAGCCAGAAACCCCAGAGAAGAAGACAGTTTGGAGAGAACCAAGAGCCATGTTTGGGGAATACTGTGTTTGCAATGCCCATGAAGACCCACAGATCAAGGGCCAGCATGCTGCTCACTTTCCAGAACTTTGAGGAACGGTCAGGACTGGAGAAGCGGGAGCCCAGCAGATCGGAAATGGAGAGCGTCCCAGAAAACCCTGGTTGATATCAGGACGGAAAGCCTCCCTTCCGCTGAGAGCCACCCCCAGTCCCTCCCTGACAGCTCCTCGGGGCACGTCCACAGCCAGGTTTCCCTTCTAAGCAATCAGGTCTCCACCCTGGAGTCCCAGGCCAAGCGAGTAGGCCTGGGGTTGTGGCTGAGGGGGCCCCAATAGCAGCCTCCTCCCTCCAGCAGGGCCAATGGGACCCCAGAGGGGCTGGCTGTTTGTGCGGATGACATGTTTACGGCCCAGCCTCTCCTTACTCATGCTTTTGGCTTTCCCTCGCTGATTTTGGTTGGGTGGATCCCAGTTCTGCTGCTGGGTTTGGGAGCCTTGGGGCTGAGGCTGAACAGAGGTTCCTTTAACGGCTCCAACCCACGATGATTCCAGCCCCTTCCCTCTCCCCCAAGACCTCATCTTTCCCACACCCAACTTGATCACCAAACGCTGGCCTCTCAGAACTGGAAGGAGCCTCCGGCATCCTCCTGTCCAATGCCTCCTCACGTAGATGAAGAAACTGAGGCCCAGAGACACGAAGGGACTTGCCCAAGGTCATCCAAGCAGGTAGAGACAGAAGAGTCCGCATCCTGACTTCCAGCTTGGAGCCCTGAAGCCATCCTCCCACCACCAACTTCCTTGGTTGCTGTTTTGTTTGGGAAAGGACAGTTCAGCTTTTTCAAGCCTGCAGCAGTAACTCTCTCCCCTCCCAGGGAGGCAGCAGACAGTGACGGGCTCTCTGCTTTTACACTTTAATTCCATAGGAAATTGGAAATTGCCTGTCAGAGGTGTCCGGGTGGCCCGGCTGCCGGCTGCCCCACACAGACCCAGGCTGCCCCGCCCCGACCTGGCCGCCACAGCGCCCGCTGTTCCCTGCTGCCTGGCAGGGGGGCCCTTTTCGGAAGCTCTCCTGAGGGCTCCTGTGGAATCTCTCCCTGCTCTTCCTTCCAGGGCAGGAGGATGGAGCTCGGTATAGGGCAGCCAGGTCTGGCTGGGGCCCGAAACCCTGACATTTAGTCGCACTGCTTTCCATTCTGGGCTCTCAGGAGTCTCTGGCCCACAGTGGCAGCTTGGCTGCGGCATTGCTTCCTGGCCTGAGGTCAATCACTGCGAAACTGCAGGGCCCCTCTTCTGGGGTCTGGGGTATCCAGGTTCCCCAAAACCTCTACATGGCCCTCCACAGCTCGTCACCTTCCCAGGGTTTCTGAGACTGCAGTGGGTCACACTTCTTCCCTTCTCTGGGTATCCCCTGCATTTGGGATCCTGTGGTGGCATGCTTGTCTCAAAAACCAGCCTGGAAACTTCTGGAGGTCAATGTTCCTGTTGCATAGCAGTTAGAGGCATGAATCTCTGGCATCACACTGCCTGGACTGAACCCCAGAGTCACCACTTTTGAACTTTGTGACTTTGGACAAATTGCCCCACCTCTCCGTGCCTTTATTTCCTCATCTGCAAAGTGGGAATGCTAATGATAGCACCAAATGTGCAGGGTTTGTGAGGATTGCATGGGACAGTGCATGGGACTGTGCATGTGAAGCACTGGATAAATGTGAGCTCTGCTCATGTTCTGTTGCAGCAACCTCTCCTCTGACCCTGCATTTCGGCCCAGAACTAGGCTATGAGAGATAATAGGTACTCATGAGCTGACCTCTTAAACAACTGGCAGAATATATAGCAAAACAAGCAGTCTGTAGCTTCCTGGGTCCTATTCAATGCAATGAGTATTGATGGAGTGCTTGTTACGTGTAGACACTGTGCTTGGTGCTAGAGACTCAAGGGTGTGCAAGATGGACAATCTCTGCCCTCCCACAGCTTTCATTCTAGTAGGGAAGCAAATGCTGGAGCAGTCCCAGCCCAGTGAGCCAGGTGATGGGCTGGAAGCAAGCTCGGGCCCTGCAGGTCCAGAGGAGGCATGGAAAGGAGGTCACTCTGTGGCTGTGACCTGATGGATGAGCAGACATGAGTGTGTGTGTGTGTGTGTGTGCAATGTGGAAAAGCATATAGCGATGCATATATGCTTGATGGAGCAAGATTCAGTGAAGGAACTGAAGAGAGTTTAGTGTGGCTGGAGAAGAAAGTAGGGAGAAGCAGGAGGGGAAAAATGAGACTGGAGAAGTGGAAAGAGGCCAGATCTCAAGAGCTTTGTAGATTTGTTCTAAAGGCACTGGGGAGTCATTGAAGAGTACAGAGCAGGAGAGTGGCAAGGGGAAGTTTGCCTTTTAGATTGTTCATTCGGTGTGGTGGATGGATGGAGGGGTCAGGCCTGGAGGCAGGGAGGCTTGCAATGAGACCCCCATAGTGATCTGGATGAAAGGAGGTAAATGGCAGAATATGGACCACAGTTCAAAGTCTCAAGGATGACATTCAAGGCCACTCCCAAACTGGCCCACTGGACTTTCCCAGTCTTCCCTCGTACTAAAACTGAGTTTTTGTGAGAATCAAAGGAGACACATGGGCATGGACATGCCTTGTTAAACACAAAGCACCATGTGAGTATAAGAAAATGTTACCTTCGGGACTGTTAGTGGTTGGTTTGCTGGACATACCCACATGAGCATCCTGCCAGGTTCAGGAGTAACACTGCCTCCCTGAGAGAGGATGATTTATTTCAGTTCGCCGCCAGTGCTTCCTAATGAATACCCGCAATTGGTGACACAAAACTGAATTTCACACCACCCATTCCAACCAAATTTCTCTACTGCCTTGATGAACTGATTTCTAGACAGAAACAAACTCATAGCATCTTCCATGCTTGGGAGAAGGAACTTGGGCTAAATGTTAGCAAACCTGCCATAAATACAGAGACTTTTAGAGGACCAGGGAAATCAGCTGGGCTATCTAGACAACAGTGTGAGCTGGCAGGAGTTTGGAAGAGCTCCAAACACGAGAACAGATTACTCACCCCAGATATTTTCCTGCCCCACATGCTCCCCTCTCTCACTGCTGAGTAAGCAGCAGTGAAGAAAGAGTAAACAGATTGTACTTTAATGCATTCTCATGATTATAGGATTCAAGATCCTGACAGACTTGAATTTAAAAGTGAACCAAAACTAACTGAAACTGTAGGCCGGGCGCAGTGACTCATGCCTGTAATCCCAGCACTTTGGAAGGCCAAGGTGGGTGGATCACCTGAGGTCGGGAGTTTGAGACCAGCCTGACCAACGTGGTGAAACCCTGTCTCTACTAAAAATACAAAAAAATTAGCCAGGCATAGTGGTGTGCACCTGTAATCCCAACTACTCAGGAGGCTGAGGTAGGAGAATTGCTTGAACCCAGGAGGCAGAGGTTGCAGTGAGCCGAGATTGTGCCATTGCACTCCAGCCTGGGCAACAAGAGTGAAACTCCAACTCAAAAAAAAAAAAAAAGAAAGAGAGAGAGAGAAAGAAAGGAAGGAAGGAAGGAAGGGAGGGAGGGAGGGAGGAAGGAAGGAAGGAAAGAAGGAAGGAATGAAGGAAGGAAGGAAGGAAGGAAGGAAGGAAGGAAGGAAGGAAGGAAGGAAGGAAGGAAGGAAGGAAGGAAGGAAGGAAGGAAGGAAGGAAAACTGTAGCCGTTTTCCAGCTCAAATTCTGACAAGATTAAAAACAGACAACAGCTTTGGGGGTCAGACATTGAGACAATCACACAGATGAACTCAATCTAATTAAAGCTGTGGCCCAGCCCCATCTCAGCTTGATCAAAGAGAAATGTGAATGATCAGACATTTACTTTAACCATCAGTCATAAGAAAGAGTTTTCAGTCTGGGAAACAAACAAAGAAAAGCATCCTTTAGTCTTCATTGCTATTTATATATAGTGTTTGGAATACAATTTAAAAATTACAAGCCATCTGAGGAATCTGGTGGGGGCAGAGAATAATCATTATAATCAAGAGAAAGTATAATCAATAGAAACAGACTCCCAAAGGAAATAGAATTAGAATTGGAATTATGTCATTGGAACTGGCAAATAAGAACTTTGGAACAACCATTTTAATATGTTTAAAAGTTTAGAGGTAAAGAAAGATATAATCATTGAAGAGACTGATATTTCTGCAGAGAATTATAAACTATAAAAAATGACAAAATGAAAATTCTGGAACTAAAATACATGAAACAGAAAATTAATAGAATGAGGTCCTCTGGAAAGACGGTGAAGTAGAAAGCACCAGATATCTGTCTACCCACCTAACACTAGCAAACTCCGTCTGATGTAACTATTCTGAAACTCTGGAGTTTTTTGAAGACTTACAAATTCCAGGGGAAATTTCACTCTCAGCTCAGTAGTAGCTATTCATCTCCCTCCCCCAAGCCCATGGCAAGCAGCTGTGCACATGTTCCTGGAGCAACTCGCACATAGCTTGAGTGAGCCACGGTAGACCAAAAGGACCCTATCCTCTACATATCAAGCGTCTGTTGTCTGATCTCTGATTTCTGCTTCCGATCACAAAGATGCAGACAAAGAAAAAGGCAGCCATTGTTGTTGCACCTCCCCCAACTGTTGCAAGCCCCTGCTTCTTGGCTGAAATGACTTCCAGGGGATTTAAAGGGCTAGCGCCCTTTTTTTTTTTTTTTTCTATTTCTCTCTTTTTTTCCTCTTTTTCGCCTTTTTGGGGCCAAACATTAAAGCCTAGAATGTTCAAAAGCAATCACAGATACAAGGAAATTAGAAAATGACCACTCATGTCTCAGGAAAGATGAAGGCTGAGAAAAGACTTGAGAAGACCTTAAGTTTATACCTCAGACTGATCCTTGGCATGGATTACGACAACCAAAAACAAAAAAATAAGAAAACAACAAATCCTGAGGAAGGGAGAGAATCTGATTTCCAGATTATTAGATTCAAATGTCCAATTTTCAACAATAACAACAACAACAACAAAACACAAGGGATATAAAGAAATAGGAAAGCATAGCCCATTCAAAGGACAAAAATAAATCAACAGAAACTGTCCCTGAAAAAAACCTTATGGCATATCTGCTAGACAAAGACTTTAAAACAACTGTTTTAAAGATGGTCAAAGAACTAAAGGAAGACATGGAGAAAGTCAAGGAAACAATTTATGAACATAATGAAAATATTAATAGATAGAAACCTAAAAAGAAACCAGAAAATATGAAGCTAAAAACACAATAACTAAAAAGAAAAATTCACTAGAGAAGTCTGACTCAGAGGCAGATCTGGGCAGACAAAATCATGAGTGAACTTGAAGGTAGAACATTGGAAATTATAAAGTCTGAGGAACAAAAAGAAAAAAGATTGAAGAAAAGTGAATAGAGCTTAAGAGACCTGTGGGACACCATCAAGCAGATCAACAAATGCATTGTGGGCATCCTAGAAAGAGAAGAGAGAATGTTTGAATAAATCATGGCTAAAACTTCCCAAATCTGATGAAAGACATGAATATAAACATTCAAGGAGTTCTTCAACAAACTTCAAGGAAGATGAACTCAAGGAACTTACACTAAGATTAGGGTTAGTGTTATAACCTAATCATTATAATCAAAACTTTACATTATAATATAAACTTTTGAAAGACAAAGAATCTTGAAAGCAGCAAAAGAGAAGTGACTCATCACATACAAGTGATCCTCAATGAGATTATCAGCAAATTTCTCATCAGGAACTTTGGAAGCTAGAAGACAGTGGGCCAATATATTCAGTGCTAAAAACAACAACAAAAAACAAACAAACAAACAAAAACAACAATAAAAAACTGTCAACCAAGAGTCAAACTGGCTCAGAACTAACAAAAATGTCAGAACTATCAGACAAGGATATTAAACTAGTTATTATAAGTATATTCCAGTTGTTCAAAAGTTAAGTAAAGGCATTAAAGAGCTAAAAAGGTCACAAGTCAAATCTAGAGAGATGAAATCTACAATTTCTGAGATGAAAAAAAAAGAGTACTAGTCTTTAATGTTCAGTTCCCAAAAGGAGAAAAAGAGAGAATAGAGTGGGGGAAAAGGCAGACCTTAAGTTTCCCCATAAAGGGAGTGGGGGAAAAGGTGCTACCCCTTTCAATTCCCTGGAAATCTATCAGAGGAGAAGGACTTGCAACAACGGGGAAGGTACAACAACAATGGCTGCCTTTCTCTTTATCTACAAGCACCTCTGTGATCAGAGGCAGCAATCAGAGATCAGACAACAGATGCTAATATGTAGAGGATAGGGTCCTTTTTAACTAAGAGATAGTGAAAAAGGGCACATTAGTGTATTTGAAGAAGCGATTAAAACTATTCAAAATGAGACAAGGGGAGAAAAAAATTTTAAAGTGAAAAGAGCCTCAGTGAGCTTTTGGACAATGGTATAATACCCATAATCACATTAAATGTAAATGTGCTAAATATCCCCAATTAAAGGGCAGAGATTTTCAGATTGGATAAAAAAAAAAACAAAAAAAGAAAGAAAAAACTCAATCATATCCTGTTTACAGAAGATGAATTATATATATATAATAATTATATATAATGTTGCACTATTGTCTTTTTGCTTGCATTGCTTTTGCATTGCTTTAAAAAGAAATCTGATGTCATTCCTGTATTTGTACCATTGCATGTAACATGTCTTTTTCTCGCTGGCTGCTTTTGAGATAGTCTCTTTGTTACTAGTTTTGAACAATTTGATTGGGATGTATCTTGGTATAGTTTTCTTCATGTTTGTTGAGCCAGAGATCTGTTGAACTTCTTGGACATTTGGCTTTATAGTTTTCGTTAAATTTGAAAAGTTTCTGACCATTATATGTGTGTGTGTGTGTGTGTGTGTGTGTTTGTATAATATGAAAGTAGAATGATAAGAAAAGATACTATGTTATCCCTAACCAAAAGAAAGCTGGAGCAGTTATATAAATATCACAGTAGATTTCAGAGCAAAGAATATGACTAAAGATAAAAAAGAACTTTTATTATTATAAAGGGGTTAATTTATCAAATTATAATTCTAAATGTTTATGCATCTAATAACAGAACCTTAAAACACATGAAGCAAAATTAACAGAATTGAACTACAAGGAGAAACAGATAAATCTATCATTACAGTCAAAGATTTCAACATCCTGTCAAGAGTTGATAAAATAAGTAGAAAAAACATCAATAAGGATATAAAAGATTTGAATAACACTGTGAACCAACTTGACCTAATTGGCATTTATATAGCACTCCACCCAACAACAGCAGAATATACAATCTTTTCAAGTGCACAAGCAACATTTACCAAGATAGACTATATTTTGGGCCATAAAACAAGTCTCAGTAAACTTAAAAGGATTCTAGTCTTACAAAGCATGCTTTCTGACTAAAGTGAAATTGAATTATAAATTAATAACAGAAAGATCTCTGGAAAATCCACAAATATTTGAAACTAAATAACACATTTCTAAATAATTGAAGGGTCAAAGAAAAAAATCAAAAGGGGAGTTAAAAGTATTTCAAACTAAGTGAAAGTGAAAAAGCATCAAAATTTGTAGGTCACCACTAAATCAGTACTTATAAGGAAATTTACAGTACTAAGTGCCTATATTATAAAAGAAAGGAGTTATCAAACTAATGACCTCAGCTTCTACCTTAAGAAACTAGAAAATAAAAGAGCAAATTAAACCCAAAGGAAGCAGAGGAAAGGAAATAATTAAAATTCCACCAGAAATGAATGAATTTTAAAACAGAAAAACAATAGAAAAATCAAATGAAACCAAAAGCTGGTTCCTTCCAAAGATCAATAAAATTTAAAAAACTTCTAGTTCAACTGATCAGGAAAAACTAAAAAGAATATAAAAATTACCAATATCAGAGATAAGAGAAGTTATATCAATACAGACAATATCCCTAAAACTATTAAAGAAAATGAATTTGCAGTTAAACATCATCACAAAAACAAAGCTCCAGGCCCAGAGAGCTTCGATGGTGAAGAATATGAAACATTTATGGGAGAAATAATGTCTGTTAGACACAAACACAGGCATACCTTGTTTTACTGCACTTCACAGATACTGTGGTTTTTTACGGATTGAAGGTTTGTGGCAATCCTGTGTCAAACGTATCAGCACTATGTCTCCAACAGCACATGCTCACTTCATGTCTCTGTGTTAGCAATTCTTAGCAATAAAGTTTTAAAACATTAAGGTATGTACATTATTTTAAAGACATAATGCTATTGCACACTTAATAGATTACAGTATAGTGTAAACATAACTTTTTTTTCTTTCATTATTAAGCCTTAAGTCCTGGGATGAATGTGCAGAACATGCTTTCATATGCATTGGAAAACAAAAAAATTTGTGTGATTTGCCTTATTGCAGTGGCCTGGAACCAAACTTGCAATATCTCTGAGGTATGCCTGTACTTCTGAGAGCGGGAGCAAGAGAGAGAGCGACAGTGAAGGTGCCACACACTTTTAAATGACCAGATCTCATAAGAACTTTCTATCATGAAGACAGCACCAAGCCATGAGGAATCTGCCCCTGTGATCCAAATGCCTCCCATCAGGCCCCACTTCCAGCACTGGGGATTATGACTCAACATGAGATTTGGGTAGGGACAAATATCTAAACTATATCATGATGGAAAAATAGAAAACAAATGAATCAATGAAACACAATAGGGAGTCTAGAAATAGGCCCAAATATAAACAAACAACTGAGGATTTGGGGCGGGGGCGTTGAGACAAGGTCTCACTCTGTCACCCAGGCTGGACTGAAGTGGTCTGATCACAGATCACTGGAGCCTAAATCCTCCAGGCTCAAGTGATTCTCCCATCTCAGCTTCCCAAGTATCTGGGACTACAGGTGTGCACCACCACACCTTGCTTTTTTTTTTTTTTTTTTAATTTTAATTAAGACAAGGTCTCACTATGTTGCCCAGGCTTGCCTCGAACTCCTGAGATCAAGCAATCCTCCCAACTCAGCCTCCCAAAGTACTGAGATTACAGGAGTGAGTCACCACCCCTCTGCCCCCTGCCATTAACAACTGATTTTTGATGACGATGCAATGCAATTTGGTGGAGAAAGGATGTTCTTTTTAAACAATGGTGCTGGGAAAATTGAACATCTTTAGGCAAAAAAAAAAAAAGAACTTGGATTCATAACTCACATGGTGTAAAAATTAACTCAAAGTGGATCACAAACCTAAAACTATAGAAATTCTAGAAAAAAAACATAGGAGAAAGAGCTTTGTGACTTTGGATTAGGCAAAAAATTTTCAGATATGATATCAAAAGACAAACCATTCAAGAGCAAACTCATAAATTGGACTTCATCGAAATCAAAGATTTTTACTCTTTAAATGATACTTCTAACATAATAAAAAGAGAAGGCATACAATAGGAGAACATATTTGAAAATCATACATACAGTAAAAGACTTGTGTCCAGAAGATAAAAAGAACTCTTGAAACTCAATAATAAAGTAAATAGGCCAGGCACAGTGGGTCACACCTGTAATCCCAGCACTCTGGGAAGCTGAGGCAGGAGGATTGCTCAAGCCCATGAGTTTGAGACTAGCGTAGGCAACACGGCTGATGTGGTTAAGTTGTGTCCCCATGAAAATCTCATCTTGATTGTAGTTCCCATAATCCCCACAAGTGGTGGAAGGGACCCGGTGGGAGGTAACTGAATCATGGAGGTGGTTCCCCCATGCTATTCTCATGACAGTGAATAAGCTTTCACAAGATCTGATGGTTTTATAAAGGGCTTCCCCCTTCACTCGGCTCTCATTCTTCTCTCTCCTGCTGCCATATGAAGAAGGATGTGTTTGCTTCTCTTTCCACCATGATTTAAGTTCCTGAGGACTCCCTAGCTCTGCAAAACTGTGAGTTAATTAAACCTCTTTTCTTTATAAATTATCCAATTTCAGGTATGTCTTTATTAGCAGCATGAGAATGGACTAATACAATGGCAAAATCTCAACTCTACAAAAAATACAAAAAGTAATAATAATAGCCAGGTATGGTGGCAGTGAGTCATAATCACTCCACTGCACTTCAGCCTGGGCTATGAAGCCAGATCATGTCTCAGAAAAAAAAAAAAGAAAAAAAAGAAAAAAAAATACTGCTCATACCACACATTTACAAGAATTTAGAGAAACTAGAAGTCTCATACACTGCTGATAGAAAAGTAAAATGGACTAGCTGCTTTGTAAAACTGTTTGACAGTTTCTTAAAAAGTTAAACAAAGACATGCCATATGAGCAAGCCATCCAAATCCTAGGTATTTACCCAAAAGAAATTAAATATGACCATATAAAGACTTGTACAAAAAAGTTCACACCAGCTTTATCTTACTATTCAAAAACTGGAAACAAATGTCCACCAATCAACAGATTGTGGTATAGCCACATCATGGAATACTACTCAGCAATAAAAGCCAATGTATTAATGCATGAAATAACATGGGTGAATCTCAAAATAATTCCACTACCTGAATAAAGTCAGACAAAAAAAAGAGTATACATGCTATGATTTCATTTATAGGAAATTCCAGAAAAAATGCAAACTAATCTAGAGTGACAGAAAGCAGGGCAGCAGTTTTTGGGGAATGATGGGTGGCAGGGAGAGTTGGGAAGGTGAGATTGCAAAGGGCATGAGGAAACTTCTGGAGATAATAGAAATGTTTATTATCTTGATTTGGGTGGTGACTTCACTTGTCAAATTATATTACTCCAACATGTGTACTTTATTATGTATTAATTATATCTCAATAAAACCATTTGAAAAAGCAGAGATTGTTGATTAGATTTTTAAAGTGATCCCAGACTGTGCTGTAATCAAGCGACTCATTGTGAATATGAATACACAAACAGGGCAAAATAAATACACTTTCAGACCTAAGAACTGAGAGAACTTGCCACCAAGAGAGTTCCAAAGGACAGGCTTCTGACAGAATGATAGTTATCTCCAAGGAAATTTTTGAAATGTTAGTAGAAATGAAAAAAAAAAAAAAAAGGAAAAGGGAAAAACAGAGTAACATCTAGGTTGGGGAAGGAAATGAAATAGAACAAAGATGATCAAAATAACATATTTTAGGAGAAGGTGATTAGAATTACAGCATTGAGGATTATTTTACTACCAGTAGAAAGGCAAAGATAATAACTTTCTATCTTATTTAGTTCAATTTGCATGTAAATTTTCTGGAGCAACCAATTAGAAAATTAAAAACAAATTTATAAATAACTCATTGATCTAAGAGGCACTAATATACTAAAACACTTAAATGCTTAAAGCTTGGGGCTAGGCATGGTGGCTCACACCTGTAATCCCAGCACTTTGGGAGGCTGAGGTAGGCGGATCGCTTGAGGTCAGGAGTTTGAGACCAGTCTGGCCAACATGGCAAAACCCTGTCGCTAATAAAAATACAAAAATTAGCCGGGCATGCTGGCAGGTGCCTGTAATCCCAGCTACTTGGGATACTAAGGCAGGGGAATCACTTCAACCCAGGAGGCAGAGGTTGCAGTGAGCTGAGACTGCACCACTGCACTTCCACCCTGGGTGTCACAGCGAGACTCCATCTCAAAAAATAATAATAATAAAATAAATTAAAAAATGCTTAAAGCTTGGGAGGCTGAGGCAGGAGAATCACTTGAACATGGGAGGCAAAGGTTGCAGAGAGCCAAGATCATGCCACTGCATCCCAGCCTGGGTGACAGAGTAAGATGCTGTCTCAAAAAAAAAAATGCTTAAAGCTAAATAATAAAATTTTTATATATCAAAACTTATATAATGCAGCTGTCACTGAACTTTTGGGGAACTATGTAGCCTTAAATGTTTACATTTACAAAGAATAAAGCTCACCATTAACAACCTAAGCAGTCTACAGCACAAACCCGAAGAAAATAAAAGAGACATAAATAAGAAGAATTATTGAAAAATAAAACATATAATAAAAAGAATCAGCTGGGCATGGTGACTTATGCCTGTAATCCCAACACTTTGGAAGGTCGAGGCTTGATCACTTGAGCTCAGGAGTTTGAGACCAACCTGGGCAACACAGCAAGACTCCATCTCTACAAAACAATTTTTTTAATTAGCCAGGCACCTGTCACGTGCCTATAGATCCAGCTACTTGGGAGACTGAGGTGAGTGGATTACTTGAGCCCCGGAGGTCGAGGCTGCTCACTAGCTGTGATTGCACCACTGTGCTCCAGTCCGGGTGACAAAATGAGACTGTCTCTAAAAAAATGAAATAAATAAAAAGGATCATCAAGGCCACAAGTTTTCTCTTTGAAAAGGCTAATAAAATAGACAATACAGACTGAAAAAATAGACAACTCTCTAGTCAGACTACTCAAAAAAGAAAAAAGACACAATAAACATTAAGGAAAAAAGAGACATAAAAACAGATGATAGTGATATTAAACAAACAATACAAAAATGTTGCAGAAAAATTTTGACAATTTATTGGAAAACGTAGACAAAGAAGCAAACTTCTCAAATAACATAACTCATTAAACTTGATTCAAGAAAACAAAAAGAAATTTAAGAAACCCAATGACACCATAAAGAGAGTAAAATTTAATGCAAATTAAATCACAAGATACAAGTTTTCTCCTATCCTAGTGAATATATGTGAGAAATGTATAAGAAAAATAGGCACTTTTATACAAAGGTGATGAGACAATAAACCGCTACAGTGCCTTAGAAGGACAATTTGGTAAAAGCTATGAAAATTTAAAATATACTTGTAAGAATTTATTCCACAGATATAAACAGTCATGTGTGCAAAGAAGTGGACAAGGTATTTAATCTCTTCATGCCTTGGTTTCTTCATCTATAAAATAATAAGAGTACCTGCAATCTAGCTTTATTTTGAAGATTAAATGATTTAATATAGGAAAACATAAAATAGTTCCTAGTAAGGAGTCCAACAAATGTTAACCGTTATCATTACTATCAATAAAATAACATTTGCTGTATTATTTGCAGGCATCGAAAGAGGAGAAACATCTTAAGTATCCATCAATTGCGATCTGATGAAATAAATCGTAAGACATCCATGCAATGGAACATTCTGCAGCTGTTAAAATGATTAAGGTAGATGTATGTGAAACCATCTCAAAGATACAGTGTTAGGTTAGAAAAGCACAGAAGAATGCATATGCCCTGCTAATATTTCTGTAAAACACATACACACAAACCTGTACTTTTATATACATAAGCTTATAAATGGTGGCTCCAGACAGGGAAACAGGGGAACTGGGAGTCAGAGCTGAAGGTGAAATTCCTTTGGAGGATCTAGGCTTTGTGCTGTTTGAATGTCTTGCTGTGCACATTGGATCTATGTCCGAAACAGAGGAGGAAGAGAGAGGAGCAGGGAGAGGAGGAGGTAAAGGAATGAGGGAATCCAGGAGGAGGGAGAAGAAGCAGAAGAGGAGGAGGGAGAGGAGGGAGAGAGGAAGTAAGATGGGAAAAGTAGGGAAAAGGAGATAAAAGAGAAAGGGAAAGAGGAAGGGAAAAAGGAAGGAACGGAGGAAGTGGAGGAGGGAGTGGCAGGAGAGGAGGGGAGAGGTCCTCTCTCCTGTGGCTCTGAGCCCATGCCCTAGTCTGAGCCACCTTCTGATTGTGCCTTGGTGTCCTGTGAAATTCTACTACCTAGGGTTCATGCTGCTCAGGCCCTGGTGGGCATTAGGTGTGAATGGCAGTGCTGATTCTCACCTGATCTACATGAATCTGCCTATTTTCACTGAGGATGCAAAACCAAGATACTGCCCCTACAAGGTAGCACTAGGTACCTCGGGCAGTGAATTGACCCTGAACAGTGGTAATTAGCTCTAGGTGAGTGTCCCCTGGTGGAGGTGGGGCTGGGCTGGGAGTGGAGGGTTACGAGTGGTCATATGCCAGCCCTTAGTGTCCACCCACAGACCCAAGGACACTCCCCCACCACCATGTCTTGCTTCTCTGACCTCTATCCCAGGGCTCCATGGCGCCAGGGCCCTGCAGGAATTGCCCGCTCCTCCTTCCCCTCGTGTCCACACTTCCCTCTGCCATTCTCTCCCCAGCTCCTGGCCTCGCGGCCCACAGTCCCTGCTGATCTTTTTCTAGAATAATCACAGAGACCCATCTTCTCTTTACCAAAGCAAAATAAGGATGATATGCACCCCTTCCTGGGTGCCTACCAAGTGCCAGATCCTGTACCCAGCCACCTCCTATTCCAGCACTGTTCATCCCCTGGGCAACTTCAGGGCACATCTGGGACCCAGAGGGTCCAAATGACTTACCCAAGGTCACACCACGAGGACGCAGTGGACTCGGATTTGGACACAGGTCTGTGTTTCTCCAGAGTTCATGCTTCTAAGTCCCAGGATGGAGTGCTTGCCCCGGCTGCCTCCCAAGAGGTTGGCAGTGGGACCATTCATGGTGGTCACTACTGGAGATGAGTAAGGTGGGGAGACATTGTGAAATTATAGAGCTGGCTTCTCTTGTCAGAAATATCTTTCTTGCAAAAACAAAAAACCAAAGACAAATCCAAAAACCTTGGTCCTATGGTGAGCCTGGCGTGCATTTGGCTTTCCGTCTCACCAGCCCTAATGGGCAGCACAGTCCTCCCAGAGTGGCCTGGGATGGTGAAACTCAGAGGGAAGCAACATCCTGTCGTTCTGGAGCCAAACCTCCTCCCCACCCATCCATTCAGCCACCTTCAGAGTAGCATCCCTCATTGTGATTTCTCCCTGGTGAAGTGGGAAGGAGACTGGACCACACGACAATCATGTGCCTTCTTCAGTGTAATGAGCTTGTCCACCTCTTCCCTGTCACCAAATCTCACATGAATGAAATAGCTTGGTATCTGGGCACAGTCTTAGGCAAGGCTCCCCAGTCGGAGAAAGGGACACCGTCTGTAATGAAGTGGCAGGAAAAAGAACCGAGCAAGGGGGCCATGTGTTCAAAGGGAGGAGAGCCTGTATGCAGTCAGCATTGAAGGTCTCCTCCATTAACCGCATCCCCTTCCTCCAAGCCCTGGAGAGTGCAAAGCTCAGGCAGGGTTGGGAGGAGCTGATTTGCTTGAACACCTTTGATGAGCCTCAAAACAGCTCCGGGTCCTCAGTCTGAAGCTGGGGAGTGACTGGCCAGTGCGAGGTGGGAGGCCTCAAATCTTATTTTTTTAAACACATCCTTTTTTTATATATATACTTTAAGTTCTGGGATACATGTGCAGAACGTGCAGGTTTGTTACATAGGTATACACGTGCCACGGTGGTTTGCTGCACCCATCAATCCATCATCTACATTAGGTATTTCTCCTAATGCTCTCTCTCTCTTAGCCCTCCCACCCCCCGACAGGTCCCGGTGTGTGATGTTCCCCTCCCTGTGTCCATGTGTTCTCATTGCTCAGCTCCCACTTAGGAATGAGAACATGCGGTGTTCAGTTTTCTGTTCCTATGTTAGTTTTCTGAGAATGATGGTTTCCAGCTTCATCCATGTCCCTGCAAAGAACATGAACTCATCTTTTTTTATGACTGCACAGTATTCCATGGTATATATGTGCCACATTTTCTTCATCCAGTCTATCATCGATGGATATTTGGGTTGGTTACAAGTCTTTGCTATTGTGAATAGTGTTGCAATAAACATACGTGTGCATGTGTCTTTATAGTAGAATGATTTGTAACCCTTTGGGTGTATACCCAGTAATGGAATTGCTGGGTCAAATGGTATTTTCGGTCCTAGATCCTTGAGGAATCACCACACTGTCTTCCACAATGGTTGAACTAATTTACACTCCCACCAACAGTGTAAAAGCGATCCTATTTCTCTACATCTTCTCCAGCATCTGTTGTTTCCTGACTTTTTAATGATCACCGTTCTAACTGGCATGAGATGATATCTCATTGTGGTTTTGATTTGCATTTCTCTAATGACCAGTGATGATGAGCTTTTTTTCATGTTTGTTGGCCGCATAAATGTCTTCTTTTGAGAAGTGTCTGTTCATATCCTTTGCCCGCTTTTTGATGGGGTTGTTTTTTCTTGTAAATCTGTTTAAGTTCCTTCTAGATTCTGGATATCAGCCCTTTGTCAGATGGATAGATTGCAAAAAATATCTCCCATTCTGTAGGTTGCCTGTTCACTCTGATGATAGTTTCTTTTGCTGTGCAGAGCTCTTTAGTTTAACTAAATCCTATTTGTCAATTTTGGCTTTTGTTGCCATTCCTTTTGGTGTTTTAGTCATTCTTAAAAAGCTGGTAAAAGAGACTCTTCTGAGGTCTGACACAGGCTAGACTCACCTGGGTGACGGTGATGGTGACAGGGAGAAATATGTAACTCAGCCAGAGATTGAGCTAAAAGAATGAGAAGTGGAAAGAGTTGTGGAGCCTGGTGGGTGCCAGTTCAGCCCCCACACGAGCAGCCCTCCCGGCGTGGACTCCTTCCCTGCTGGAGTGGGTGGGAGAGCCCAAGGAATGACCTAGGGCTATCGGGGCTTCACCCCACCGCTCTCCACTGCCACATCCACTTCTGGGCAGACAGCACAGTCAGTCGCCAGATGCCTCTTCTGCACGGAGACCATGTACTTGTGAGCCTGACAGACAGGTAAGGTGCTGGCATCCTTAGCTGTGCAACTTAAATCCTCAGTCACCTCACCTCTCAGCTGGAAGCAAAGAGATCTTTCTGAGAGTTGCTGGAGGATTCAGTGAGACAGTGTGGTGTGGGCTTGGTGGGGGCCAGTAGCAGTAACCCCCACCATATGCACAGCTCTTGCCATTGTTACTACCATTCCTATGATTTGCCCTCCCCTTTCAACTTCACACCACCCTGAGGAAGTGGTTCAGAAAGAAAATGTCAGTGTTTGTACTCATAACGGTCTTCAAAGAAATTCGGAAAGCACAGACACTGAACAGCGGTCCCTAATTCCCCCCCAACCCCAGTAAGCTGTGATCTACTCCAGAAGTAAGAATTATAAACACTTCGGATCTGGTAGGTCCTCTTGTTTATTTTGTCATTCTCATGATCTCCATGTAGCTTTCATTTTCTTTTCCTTTGTTCCTTTTTTAAAAAAATATAAGCTCTATTATTCACAGTAGCAAAGGCATGGAATCAACTTAGGTGCCATCAAAGGTGGACTGAATAAAGAAAATGTGGTATATATACAGCGTGGAATACTATGAAGCCATAAAAAAGAACAAAATCACCTTCCAGCGATATGGATGCAGCTGGTGGCCATTATCTTAAGCAAACTAATGCAAAAACAGAAAGCCAAACACTGCATGTTCTCACTTACAAGTGGGAGCTAAATTTTGGGTACACACAGACATAAAGTTGGGAACAATAGACACAGGGGACCTTACAGGGGGAGAGGGAGGAAGGAGGACAAGGGTTGAAAACTCCCTCTTGGCTACTATGATCACCATTTGGCTAACAAGTTCAATCAAAGCCCAAACTTCAGCATCACACAGTACACCCATGTAACAAACCTGCACCTGTACCCCTGAATTTAAAATTTAAAAAGAAAAAATAAATTATAAGCTCTATAATATATGCTAAAAGTATTTAAAACAGTATGTAATGAATCAATTAAGGTACGTAAACCTCAAAATTCCAATGGCTTCACTCAAGAGAACTTCTTTTTTCTTTTTTCTTTTTTTTTTTTGAAACAGGGTCTCAGTCTGTCACCCAGGCTGGAGTGCAGTGGTGCAATCTTGGCTCACTGCAACCTCCACCTCCCAGGTTCAAGTGATTCTCCTGCCTCAGCCTCCCGAGTAACTGGAATTACAGGCACCCACCATCACGCCTGACTAATATTTGTATTTTTTGTAGAGGTGGGTTTTCAACATGTTGGCCAGGCTGGTCTCGAACTCCTGACCTCAAATGATCCACCCACCTCAGCCTCCCAAAGTGCTGATACAGGCGTGAGCTACCATGCCTGGCCAGAAGTCCAGGGTTTTAACCTGCATGATATACTACCCTGGGTATTGTGGACATCTATTATTCTTACCATCTAGCACTCATTCTCCTTTCTCGTAGTAAATGTACAATGAGTTCTCTCTAAAGAACTACACTGTTGCCTGCTGTCAGTCCACACGGTTAATATGGAGTTCCATCCTTGCTCCAGAAATGCACACATGATATAGGCCTAGCCAATTCTAACACTGCACTCTCTTGGTCATGGTAATGGGTCAGAATTGATGAGTTACAACTAGCCCCTTGCTGGGACTCGAACCTTTGCATGAGTGCTGGAATTCCTGGTGGCCATCTTGCTACCACAAGGGAAAGTTCATTCTGAAGACAGAACCAGAACACTGGAAGCAGAGCCAAGAAATGGAGAAAAAGAAACTGAGACCCAATCATCTTTTTCAATGCCCTGGATCAAGCCATGCCTGAAGTTCTAACTGCCTTAGTTTACATGAGCCAATAAAATTCTTTTTTAGTTAAGCCAGTTTGAGTTGGGCTTCTGACACTTAAATAGAAATATCCCAAACTTTTGCACAGACTAAATACTGTCCACAAATGTTTGAGAAGACGCACTGCACTGAGGATAAAGTATTCTCAAAATGACTTCACAGTTAAAAGTATTTATTATTTGAAGACTTAGATCATTTCTTCTGTAACATAGCTTTCCATCCTTTCCTCTCCTAATTGCAGAGCACAGAACGACCCGTGTCCAGCTGCAGAACAGGACCCCTCACCCTACGTTCATCCTGTGCTGAAGCAGGAGGAGAGAAAAGCCCCTCCGTAAGGGTGGGCCAGTGTGTCATCTGATCTCGGGAGATTTGAGGGTCTCAGTGTAAAGTGATAACAAGCCAAAATTATTCTGAACCAAGATTTTTTTAAAAAATCAAACGTACATCTAGCAGAACCCCATAAAAAGAATAATCACCCATCTGTCCCCTAAAATCATTTCAATGCTCTTTTTCAGCTACGACGTTCAGAATACAGGGATCTTGTCCTTCTTCATTTGAGACTACACTGCCGCTTTTCTCTCCTGGAGTTAGGAAAGAAAACATTCTTATTTCCAGTCGCTGGTTACCCGTGTAGCAGCCTCTGTCCACTGGCCCCATCCCACACTCATTTTTACGCTGGGGGCCTCCAGGCCATAAATCTACCCTTCAGCACAAGTGGCCTGTGGCTCACAGGGGCTCCCTGGGCTCCCTGAGCCAGGCCTGGCCAGCTCCTCTGCAGAGTGAGCTTCGGCCCAGGATCCAGATTCAGGGAGGGGCAGCTCGACAGGGACAGAGTCCAGGTCCCAGGCCAGCAGAAGAGCGCAGATGGCAGAGGGTGGAGGCAAATGGCTGTTAACTCAGTTTTCAAATATTTTTTTAAATCGAAATATAATTCACAAACCATAAAATTTACCCTTTTAACATGTACAATTCAGAGTTTTTTAGTGCTGTATTGACAAGGTTGTGCAACCATCACCACCATGTAATTCCAGACCATTTTCATCACCCCAAAAAGAAGCCCCATACTCATTAGCAAGACAGTCATAAAGGAGAAAGATGCCACTTCCATGTTCCTAATGCTGGCATTTCCCCCTTTCCCTATATGGAAAGGAAATGCCTTTCTTTTATTCATGTTGGAAAGGATTAGATGGAGAAGATGCAATTATTCCCTCTCCCTTGGGCCTTGCCACTCAAACACAAGAACGGAGGCCCAAAGGGGCCAAGGAAATGACACATCGATGACGAATTCCAGCCCATCATCACTGAAAGAGAAACTGTCTCCTTCAATAAGCTGTTACTGTACCTTGGCATGGTTTTTTTCTTTTGTGTAAGGGAAGCAAGGTGCCTAGGGTGAAAATTGTAAGGCGGTCCCCACTCTCCGACTCAGAGTCCATTACAAGTTGGCTGACCTTTATTTCAGATCATATAAACCGCTGGATCGCGCCACTGCACTCCAGCCTGGGCGACAGAGCGAGACTCCGTCTCAAAAAAAAATAAAAAAAAAATAAAAAATAAAAAAATAAACCGCTGGAGATCTTGGGTAATTCAAGGGAGGAGGTACCCAGGAGGGAGATTGTGGGCTTCCTGTCTATCTATCATTTGAAGACTTGACTTGGTTTTAATTTCTATTGAGAAATAAAAAAACAAACCTCAAGTTTGTGAATTCAGTCATAATCATTATTCCAGGGAAATCTGAATTGTCTTTTGTGTTCCATAATACAAACCTTAGGTGTATTGATGGGGACGAGGTAGATTCCGGGATGGAAACAGGTGACTTAGTGGTATAGGGTGACATTACCAAAGAAATGTGTCTATGTCTTTCCCCAAAAACTGCTTTCATTACTGTGGCTCAGCTTTACAAATCATTTGAAGTTTTTCTCTGATGGCATTGTAAAGCCAATTTTCCTTCTTTTCTGACCCTATTTCTTCATTCAATGAATATTTGCCAAATGCCTTTTATGATCTAGGCAGACTGCTGTGGATCATAGAAGTGCTAGGCCAAGGGAACTCAGAAAAGAAATAAGATGTCCTTTGTTCTCAAGCAGGTCAGTTTAAAGGAGAAGATAATCTTAGGAACCAACCTTTGTGGTCCAGTTCTATGACAGATACATTTACAAGAACAGATGGATGTAAGGAACCAACTTTAAAAAGTTCATCACAGCACTATTTATAGGAACAACAACCTTGAAATAATCTGAATGTCTAATTATAGGGAAATGTCTGGAGATAAGGTAAGGAAATAATATTGATTAGTACAATTGTATGGGAAAGCATGTTTTATTTGCAACTGAAGGAAAAAACTCCTTCACTATCCCCAGAACACATACACACACACACACACACACACACACGCACACGCACACGCATGCATGCACACTTGCTCTTCTTACAGGTTCCAAGTATAAGTCTTAGACTAACACAGCCCAAGGTCAGTTGTGGCAGACATTTTGCTCAGATAGTGTTTTAAATTTGGCTTTATCCACATTTTTAAATGAAAGATTTCCCATTTTTCAGAAGATAAAATGGTTTTCTGGCTTCTTTTGAAGCATGACATGATGGGACACCAGTGAGCTCCTGTCCTGCGCAGCAGTGGTTGCCTGGAGCTCCGTGGCAGGTTCCCCTTGAAGTGGGTCACACGCTGGCCAGGGCCACCATCCCTACCCACTGGCCTCTTTCAGCGCAGGCTGTGGGTCACCACTGATCGCCCTAGAGCTGGCCCTGGTATACTCAGTGATGTCAGCTTCCTGACCACTGCATGCATTTAAAGTTTGACCTCCTTGGGGAAGAAAAAGTTGTTTCTGGAATGAATGTCTGGTAGAAACATACGCTGTGTGTGGTGTGCATGCTTATTAGTATGGGGGGGATCAACGCAGCAGTTAGCCTCTGAATGGACAATGAGAAAAAGAATCATGTCCACAACTCACAGAGGCGAAGAAACCATAAAGAAGCAAGGCTAAATCATTCTACTGTAAAGATACATGCACATGTATGTTGCAGCACTATTTACAATAGCAAAGACTTGGAACAACAACCCAAGTGCACATCAGTGATAGACTGGATAAAGAAAATGTGGCACATATACACCATGGAATACTATGCAGCCATAGAAAAAGAATGAGTTCATGTCCTTTGCAGGGATATGGGTGAAACTGGAAGCCATCATTCTCAGCAAACTAACACAGGAACAGAATACCAATAAATGGGAATTAAACAGTGAGAATACATGGACCCACGGAGGGCAGCATCACACACCAGGGCCTGTCGGCAGGTGGGGAGCAAGGGGAGGGAGAGCATCAGGACAAATACCTAATGCATGCAGGACTTAAAACCTAGATGACGGGTTGATGGGTGCAGCAAACCACCATGGCACATGTATACCTGTATAACAAACCTGCACGTTTTGCACATGCATCCCAGAACTTCAAGTAAAATTAAAAAAAAAAAAAAAAAAAGAAGAAGAAGTGAGGCTTGATGGGCCCACAGCAGCTTTGGATGGTTCTGCAGAACACAGCATGTCAAAACCACATGGTGTCCTATTCTGTGGGGCTTGGGGGCTACCATGGCATTACTTCCAGTCTGGGCAAATTAGGCTTGTGGAAATCCCCTGCTGCGGGAAAGTGGGATGAGTTTGGGGGCAAGGTCAATATCTATGGGTCAGGGAGATAATCTTCCAAAATCCAGGCGAGATTTTGAAAGGAGCACATATGAAAGAGACCAGGGAGATCATTGCGAGGGGTTTATCCCGTGCACAGTGGGTCTTACCTTTCTCACAATCGGTCAGTCGAGTCAGGCACACCTCCACAACTGTGCACCATTATGGGGGGAGTACAGGACCCTGGCATCAAAAATTGTGGGGTTTGAGCACCTGGAATGGGAGACTGCCATCCTAGAGTTCCAGGATGTGGGCCGGACAGCTTGAGCTGTGGCCCTCTGAAGAACAGAAACCCGTGTGGGGGACAGTGAAACATGGCGGAGGGCAGTCAGGTTGTCAACTCCAAAGCAGAAAGGAGGCCCTGCCCTTCACTTTCACACATAGACTTGAGGCCGATGCTGCTAGTGCTTTCCCAAACCCTGGTCTCCTCTTCCAGACTACGTCTCCCAGCCTTGTAGCTGCTTGTGCCATGCGACTGAAGTTTGGCCAATGGGATGAGGGCAGAAGTGATGTAGGTACATGACCCCCAGGCCGTGCCCTTAGCACTTGCAGCTCAACCGCGCTACCAGGCTCCCCAAGGTGGCCCGGGTAATATTTCCCTTTGCCCTTCTCAGGGTGAACAACATTGTTCTGGACACACCGCTGCTCAGTAATCCCAAGAAGTTAGAGCCCTAGGTTTTGGATCGAGACCAGCTGGCTATGTGACCATGGGCAAGGAACTGACCTTCTCTGCGCCTCTGGTCCTCAATGGTAGAAGAGCAATGATGAGCTTTCCTCAGAGCCGTGCTGCAGCTACAGAGGCAGTGCTCCCTCCCTCGTCCAGGGCCCCAAGAGAACTGAGCCACCTGGTGCCTCCAGGACCTGGTGAGCCTCATAGAACACCTGAGCACTTTTCCCCAAGGTCTCTCAACAAGGGGCTCAACTGTTGAGCCCAGCTGGAGGGCCCATGGTCCCCCAGGCCACTTGGGCCTGAACAAATCCCTGCTCCTCTATGGGAAAAGGGAGGAAGCAGGCCGGGCCAGGGCGGGAGTGCATCCCTCTTTGAGACGGGGAGGGGGCCCAGTAGGGAGAGGCGGAGGACATGACTCACTCTGCAGGCCAGGGAAGCTCCCAGGAGGAGATGTTCAGGAAATGGACCCACCCTCCCGCTGCTCCAGAGAGGATGTCTAGCCCAATCCCACTCACATCCCCAAGCCCCCGTACAGGGGTGATGGCAGGAGCTGAGCAAAGAGAACAGGAGCCAATGGAAGGTTACGTGGGGACATGAAGGGTCCTGGTGGGGTTAGGGTGGGCAACTCATCAGGTGTTGATGGACCAGTGGAAAGTCAGCTCTCAGGAATCAGTGAGGCGGTCCTTAGGGTGAGGCAGGAGGATGAATAATGAGAAGGAGTCTTAGGGGAGGTTAGCGAGGCCACTCAGAGGGCAGGGTCACAGCTGCCACAAGCCCCTGTCCACACACCCTCCTCACTCGCCATTACCCTGCATGTTGACCCAGAGGTGACCAAGGGAAGCCCCGATGACCTGTCAGAAAGCTAACTACACACAGGACAAGCCAGAGGTATGGGGGGCTAACATCCCCTGCAGGGCCCCTTAAACGATGGCCATGGGCCTGGCGTGGAACACCTTGCTCCTACTTCCTGGCGGGCAGGCTGAAAGGCACACTTTCCACACCACTCCCAGAGCTGGGCGGGTGGAGCCTCAGGGGCCCACACCACTAACAACCCCCATATTGACCTCCTGCCCTTCTCTGTCTCATAACCCTGTTCCCCTTGCCAGCACTTTCTGGAATTACCTTCCAAATAAATACGTGGGCTCACATCCTCCTTTCAGAGTCAGTTGTGTGCGCGCTGGAGGGGGTAAGTGGTGGGCCATGGGAAGAGGGGGACAGCCTTTCTGCCAGGACCGATGATGTCAAGACATGACCCCAAGGCTGGTGATGGGGCCGCCTGGGCCAGCCCTGCTCTTGTCTCTCTCAGCGTCAGTCTACAACTCTGTAAGGCGGCGCTCATCCATCTGAGTACCGGTGAGGTGGGGAGGGTGAGGCCCCTCCACTGGGGCCCTAGGACTCAATGTTCCAGGGAGCCTAGGGACAGAGTTCCCTGCCCAACTTCAAAACCCCAGTTGGAGGAGTCTTGGGGAACAGGGTGGTTAGGATTCCACTCCAGTTTTCCAGATAATTTCAGTCTGGGTGAGGGGCTCAAGCACCGAAGCCTTTGAACTGGTGCATGGGGTCGGGAGGGGGGAGGTTCCTGTCAGGGGGGCTTCAGAACTCAAGCTGCTGCCAAGAAACTGGTGGCCTTGCTGAGGGAGCCTGGGCATGACCTGCAACCAGAGATCGTCCAAGAAAATCCCCTACCCATGTGAGGCTGCCAAGGCTTCATTTCTGCATCTTCATCCTCGCGTTGATTGATTCAGCAAGTATTGACTGAGTGACTAGTAGGTGCCAGGCATCCTGGATGCCCCGAGGACATGGGAGAGAACAAGACAAGCATGGTCTCCGCCTCCAGTGACCTTTTGGTCTCAGTCAAAACAGACTACAAATAAGAAGGCGAACCAAATAACTGCATGCTGAGAAAAGCCGTGGCCAAAAAAAGATGGCATATTAGGATCTGAAAGGAAAGCGCATTTTGAAGGTTGGCCGGGGAGGGCTTCTCTGGTGATGTCCCTGTGATGTCTGAGCTGAGACCTGGAGGTGCAAAGGAACCGGCTGATGGAATACTACCTGACCAGAAAGGGCGTCTCCACCCAGGGCTGACGGATTCAATGCACGCCCTGCCCCCAAGCCAGTGCCAGGCACTACTACAGGCATGATCTCACTTAATCCTCATAACTCCAGGAGAAGGGTGTTAAGATTCCCATTGGCACATGAGAAAACCGAGGCTCAGAGAGTGCAGTTACCTGCCCAAGGTTGGCACAGCTGGCACGTAATGCTGCTGGGATTCTTACCCCGCAGGTCTGGATCTTGCCCTGAGGTCTTCGCCTGTGCCGTTCTTTGACCAGCCTTCCCTACCCCTCCTTCTCAGGTCCTGACTAAAGCCAACTCACCCAGCTCAGAGGTTACCTCCCAGGTCTTCCAAGAAGCTTCCCTGACCTGCCAAGCCTGAGTTAAGATCCTTTACTGTGTTTCCACAGGTCCCTAGCTGAGCAGTGACTGCATAGTGTTCAAGCCGTCCCTTGACTTCTTTTCCTCATGCCATTCACATGGTTCTAGCAGAATAGCCATGCTAATAAAAGGCCCCGCCCCTGGCGCTGTTGACTGGTCTAGAGGCAGGCGCCTGGTAGAAGCTAAGTCCATTAGAAACCTTCCCTGGGGCTTTGGAACTGGAACCCAGGAAGAAGAGTCATGCTCTGCACAGATGGTTGAAAAGGAGTCCATGTGAACAAGATCCCTGTTCTGCTGTGGTGACCGAGGAGCAGAAGGGCCCACAGACCGTGAGAGAAGAATTGAAACCCAGCTAGGAGAGAAGTGGGGGCAAGAGATAAAGAGAAAGCACTTCCGGGGCTTCCCACCATGTTTGGTTTGGGACTCCAGCCCATCCCTGGCTGGAGTCTGACTCTGGGAGGCCAGGCGCTCCCACAGTGTCCTCATTTCTGTTACCACCAAAAGACTCCACATACAGGATGCTCAGTCAATGCCTATTAAATGAATAAAGCAGCCTGAACACGATGCTGATTCCCGTCTCACTGAGTCTTTCTTTGATGTTACATTAATTTGGAGAAAAATAACAATAAAGATAAAATAGGCCAGTCTAGCTGGCAGGCTCTCTGAGCCCAGAAGAGAGGACAGCAGGACATGCCCTGGCAAGAGGTTCCAGCACATGGCCCCAGGGTGTCCGGCCCCTCTTCCCCTCCAGGAGGAGCTGCCCTTACACTCCCCTCGACAGAGGTCACAGGCGTGAAATGGGTCCCTCCCAGTGACCTGGCCAGGCCTTGGGTGTGAGCTGGAAGAGGCAGCATGGCTTGCTCAGGAGCCAGAGGTCACCAGTCAGAGCGGATGCTTTGAATTTAGACCCGGGTTTATGAGCCGCAGCGGCCGCCAGCAAGGACGGGACCCAGCCCTTCCCAGGCCAGGGGCCGTTGGGAGGAAGGCGCACTTTTAATGGGAGTGTTTTCTCCCAAATATTACGCTAGGCAGGGAGCTTGGACCAGAATGAAAGCAGAGGGTCTAATTTTAGACGGTACCTATGAATGAAACTTGACCCAGGCTGGGGAGGAAATACCTTCCACCAGCCCGTGCCAGGGCCAGTGTGTATGATTTGCTGCTAAATTAGGCAGCTCCTGCAAACAGGTTACTGCAGGGACTTGGGTTTTTTCCCCTTATTCTCTCCATTAAATTGGTCAGACTCTTTATTTCTAAATATACATCCCTCCTCCCCTTATCCTCTTTCCTTTATGAAAGCTCCAGGTCACCCCATCCCTGCATGTTCCAGCTAGTTAACCATCTGCCCCTCCTTTTCTGTTTGCCCCACCCCTTCCCAATTCAGCCCTGCCTAGAACCAAGAGCCCAAGACATTATGTCAAGCGACATGGGACTCTAGGGCCTGGGGTGCCACACTAACAAGTGCCAGCTTGATTGGGGTCAGCTGGTAGCCAGGCTTAGACTATGGAGTTGATGAAGGCAAGGCCCACATCTGTCCTATTCATGGCTGTCTCCCAAGTCCCCAGCAGAGTCCAGCAAGGATCCAGGCTCAGTCAATACATATCAACTCTTAAGGGAAAAAGATATTTGCCCTCTTGGTTGCTGCATCTGAACCCAGTTTGGGTAGATGAGAGGTCACCTTCTGACCCAAAATATCTACTCTCCTTGTTTTTGCTTTTTTTTTTCTTTAAAAGGATTTGGCAAACATCACGTGAGAGAAAAAGAAGAGTATGACTTCCACCTCCATAGATAATGACCTACAGCAGGGAGGGAAAAGGCAGCTGAAGAAACCAACAGGCCAGGGGTCCGATTCCAGCCCTGTCTCTTCCTGTCTGTGTGATCTTTGGTGAGTCTCTTGTCCTCCATAAGCCTCAGTTTCCTCATCTATAACTTTTCAGAGTGCCCTGCACCTGTGATTCTTTCCCTAGAATGTTCCCCTATCTCTCTTCCCAGCTCCAGCTCCAACCGGGACCTGGCTAGACTTGGGGGCGAAGGCGGAGTCACGTCAGCCAAGCAGGACAGAGGCTGGAACGCAGCTCCGTTCCCAGTTTGGGGCGAGGCCCTGGCCAAGCTAAGGATCCGGTTCATCTGTGGCTGGGCTCTGCAGCTTTGGAGCAAAGGCCCAGGGAGCGTCCCAGGAGGCCCTTGAGACCGAGTAGCCCTGGGGCAGGGACAGTAGTAAGGACCTCGATGGTGGACAATTATCATTCCAGCCATGAGACAGGGCTGTATGGGCTGGCCATGGAGACAACCTGAGTGCCACCCGCACTCCCTCCCCAGTCAGCCCTGACCATTTGCTTGTTGTATGTCGAATGACTCAGCCATTTGGGACCCATTTTCCCTTCTCTAGAAACCTTCCCAGCAATGTTCCTGGGGAGGGGAAAAGAAACTTCCCTAGAAGATGTGTTTATCTCCAAGCGCTTATTTTCTTTTGGAGATTTGGGCCGAGAGTACTTAGTGGAAAAAAAAGACACACTCAAAAAGACTTACACGGGCTTCTTAAAAAGTATACTGTGCCCGTCTCGCCCTCTGTGCCACGCTTCCCACAACAGCCTCCAAAGACTCAACTACGTCTAATAGGGGTTTTTTTGCCATTCCGTCATCGTTTCTTCCTTCTTTCTTTCCCCTTTCTTTCCTTCTTTTCTTTCTTCATTCTCCTTCCTTTCACTCTCTTTCTGAATTCTTTCCTCCTTCCCTCCTTCCTTCCTCTCCCTCTCTTTCAGTCCATTCCTTCCTCCTTCCTTCGTTCTTTCCTTTCTCCTTTCCTCCCTTTCTTCCTTACTCAAGTTTAATTCAGCAAACCTGTATTTTTTTTTTTAATTTTAGCTTTTATTTTAGGTTCAGGGGTACATGTGCAGGTTTGTTTCCTGGGTGTATTACATGATGCTGAGATCTGGGGTATGAATGATCCCATCACCCAGGTCAGTAGCCAATAAGTAGTTTTTCAGCCCTTCCTCCTTCCCCTCTCTGGTAGTTCCCAGTGTCTAATGTTCTCATCTTCAGCAAACCTTCAAACGCCTACTACAAGTGAGTACTCGGTTAGATGTGGGTAAAGATGGTTACAGTGGGCACACACGGCAAATGCAGAGCCATCTGACAGGCATTGATTCAGCACCCACGACACTCACCCTGCAGGGGGAGAGAGGCACAGCAGCAAATGAACGCACTGGCAGCAGGCAGGGGCAGCACAGGGGAGTCGGTTCTGGGCTCTAGTGCAGGTTCATGGAAGGGGTCCTCAGGGAAATGATGTCTGAGAGCAAGGCTTTGAAGGTTGAAGAGGAGTCTATCAGGGAGACAAGAAGGGAGTCTTGGCTAAGCATCCTAGGAGAGGAGGCAGAGTGCACAGTGACAAAATATGATCCGTATTAGCATGCACAGAGGAACTTGTGGGGTACAAGACACACAAGAGCCGAATACAATGCCAAGTTAATTGAGGGCTCTAAGAACAGAGCAGTGGGCAACAGAGCTCTGAGTTGTAATAACTTAGAAGACCTTGGTCAGGGAAGACAGCCTGGAGGAGGGGTCCGTGAGAGGTGCTTTAATAACACAAGTATTTCCTCAGGGAAGGACAAAGGATGGGGAAAGAAGAAGAGCGTCTAGAGCAGCGTTCCTCAGGAGCACCTGGGGTGCTTTTAAGAACACATACCCCTGGGCCGGGCGTGGTGGCTCATGCCTGTAATCCCAGCATTTTGGGAAGCACATGCGGGTGGATCACTTGAGGTCAGGAGTTTGAGACCAACCTGGCTAACACGATGAAACCCTGTCTCTACTAAAAATACAAAAATTAGCCAGGTGTGGTGGTGCAGTCCTGTGGTCCCAGCTACTCAGGAGGCTGAGGCATGAGAATCACTAGAACCCAGGAGGTGGAGGTTGCTGTGAACCGAGATCATGCCAGTGCACTCAAGCCTGGGCGACAGAATGAGACTCCATCTCAAAAAAAAAGCAACAAACACAGATCCCCGCCCTACTGCCAGACAGTGGGATTCAATTGGTCTGGGGTGGGGCCCAGGCATCTGTATTTTTTTAAAGCTCTCTGGGATTCTGATGTGCCACTAGGGTTGAGATGCGCTAGTCTGAGCAAAGCAGACAGTAGAAGGAGGGATTTGGGGGGAAGAGCAATGGAAGCCGCACATGGGAAGACACAGGACAGCAGGCCGAGGACCTCAGGGTCAGGCTCAGAGGCCTCATCTCCGTTCCATTTCCACGTGGAAGCATCAAAAGCTTTTGAGCAGTGGCACTTGCGGGGGCACAATCAGAGTGAAGGCTGCCAGAAGAAGGAAGGGGTTGGAAGTAGGGTGCCTGTTATGGCTGTCGGACAGGGGAGAAATATGCAGCCCTGACCTGGAGTGGTGACAGGAGACAGGTTTCTGGACTTGTGGACGAGAGGGGGGATGTCATCAATCCTGGATCTCTGCTAAGGACACTGACCTAGTGTGTCTTTGCACATCCATCTGCTGAGCGCTTGTCAAGTTCACTGTCATCACTGTGACAACATTATGGTGGGTGTGATGGTTAATGCTATGTGTCAATTTGGCTGGGCCATGGTGCCCAGATATGTGGTCAAACATTCAGGATGTTTCTGTGATGGTGTTTTTGAGATTAACATTTAAATCAGTGTCTTTTGAGTAAAGCAGATTGCCCTCTGTAATGTGAGTGGGCCTCACCCAGTCAGCTGAAGACCTGAATGGAACAAGAAGTCTGACCACCCTTGGGCAACAGTAAATTCTGCAGCAGATGGTCTTCAGACTGGAACTGCAACATTGGCTCTCATCTGGGTCTCTAAACGCTGGCCTACTCTGCAGATTTTGAACTTGCCAGCCTTCATAATCATGTGTGCCAATTCCTTAAAATAAATCTCTCTTCACACACACACACGCACACACACACATGTATGTGTATACACACACACACTTAGCCTATTGGTTCTGTTTCACTGGAGACTACTACAGTAGCGATACCTCCATTCCTTTACCACCCCGCAGCTTCAACAGAGCCAAACTCTCTTGTCCAGCTTTGGCACAGGGATGCCTCTTAGCCAATCCATAACAACAAGCACGGTGCCACCTTCCTTACCAAAGCCCTACCTCATTTCTTGCAAGAGCCTGGTGCCATAAAACTGGGTATACATCTGGATTTTCTTTGCATAAACTAAAATCTCTTAGGTAACCTCAGAGTATCAGACAGGATGCTTTCAGCAAAAAACCAAAAACCCCAACTCATAAGTAAACATTTAGTTTATGTATTAGAAAGCCCAAGGGTAGGTCAAGCTCCAGGACTGGCACTGTGGCAACTGAGCATTGCCACCAGAGTGGGCTCCTTATAGCCATCCTCCCCGTCTCAGTGTTAATTTCATCCTCAGCCTGGCAGTAACATGGCCACAGTGGTTCCAGATGTCTCCACCAGACACTGCAGCATCAAGGCAAAGTGGCAAATCCTTGCTTCTTGTGGCTGTCTCTTAGGAAAGGGGAAACTCTCCCCAACGGTCCACAGTAAATTCCCTTCATATATCATTAGCCAGAACTGGGCCACATGACCACTCCTGAACCAATCACTACCAAGGTGAGTGAAATCATGTTAATTGATTTAGACTAACTACCTTGGATGGGATAGATGTTAGAATAAATGAAGACCACCAACTTCATTGTCCCCCCATACATGGGACAAACTCTGTTAAAACAATCCCTCTGGACTCACATCCATTTGATAAATGTTCAGTTGATTAGGTGAGTTTTGACTGGTCAGATGGTTGCACAGCTGACAATTATTCTGAATCATGTTTTACTATGATATGCCCCTGTGAGTATTTCTAGAAGCCACTAACTGTCTTGCAAATGCCACTACCAACATGTCACTCTGTTCTAGTGAGGCTTTCTCCAGCCCTGGGTAAGAGATCACACTACATGCAACAAGGATCAGAGAAGAGGGTGATGATGAAGTACCTGGCACAGTGCACACAACACCATCTAATTCCCCCAGGAGCTCTAGAAAGTAATCATCATTCCTTATGTCAGCTAAAGATGCTTCAGATGCGAGTAACAGAACACCCGAAGATGATCAAAGACTTAATTACTTCCTGTAACAAAGAGTCCCAGTTTGATGCAACAGTTTAGTATTGTCATCAGGATCTTTTTCTCCTTCCCCTGTGTCATTCCCAGTGCAGGGGCTTTAATTTATAAGCTCATCATTTCATTGTTATATGATGATTGCTTCAGCTGTGACTATCACATTTTTGCACAAATGAATTCAAGGCAGGAAAGAAAGGGAGAAAAAATGTTTTTCATAAACCTCCAACCAGATGTCCTATTGGTCAGGATTTGGTTACATGTCAGCTTTTAAAACAATTACTGGCTTAGCCCAAACATGACACATCCTCAGGGTAAGCACATCGTCAACATGGATGAACCCAGGGCTCTGTTAGATGGAGGTGATAACTATTCAGTGGGCAACGAACAGTGTCTGCCACATGCCTGTTCTACAAATGGTGAAACAGGCTCCAAGGGGTTAAACCAAATGCCCAAGGTCACCCAGCCTGCAAAAGGCAGAAGTATGGCCAGCCGTGGCGGCTCACACCTATAATCCTAGCATTTGGGAAGGCCAAGACAGGAGAATCGCTTGAGCCCAGGAGTTTGAGACCAGCCTGGGCAACATGGCATAAAACATCCCCGATCACCTCTACAAAAAAAGTGAAACAATTAGCCAGATATGGTGGCATGTGCCTGTGGTCCTAGATACTCAGGAGGCTGAGGCAAGAGTATCGCTTGAGCTGGGGAAGTAGAGGCTGCAGTGAGCTGTGTTCACGCCACTGTACTTCTGCCTGTGCGACAGAGTGAGACCCTGTCTCAAAATAAAACAAACAAAAAGAAACACAAAAGCAAAAGCAGAATTCAAATCCAAGTTGAGATATTCCAAATCAAGGGTCTTTCCATAGTGCTGTGATAACAGGTGAGGATGTATGCTGTGAAGCTCTTTTCACTCACATTCCTGAATCTTCTGCTGGCCAGTTACACACTTCCTGCTGAGCTCTACCTGGTTACCTTGGTGTGGATGACACTCCACACTCACTGACTGATGGCCCCATAACAATTGCAACCAGCTTGACAAGGGCTTCCAGTTGCTGTTTGGGGGATACCCGGACACAGCTCCCCGCTTTCAGTGTAGTCATTAACACCCAGCTGTTAAAGGGAATGGCTCCCTGTTTGCACTGAGCCAATTTTATGACATCCAGTGAACATGAGAGAACTGCAAGCAGAACCATTTATAGACTTAATCTTAGGGTCTGCAATGATATAAATGTCTAATGCTTTTTCCAGGTGTGGGCTGGGGGAAGCCGTGTGCGTAAACCTTGGGCTGAAAAAGGACTGACGTAGGAGGGTCGGGGTCACAGGAAACGTGGCTCAAAACTCTACTTGGGGAAAAGGACACCTTCCTCTAGTCCTATCATGATCCTGGGTGGACCATCTCTTCTCTCCAGGCTTTTCTGCTCACCCTCCTTGCTTTTTCCCACAAATGCCCTAGAAGAAAAGAACTAACTCTTACTCATCTTCATTTCCCTATTAATGGTTAAGGATTGGCACATAATGGGTACTCATTCATATGAATGAATGAACGAATGAATGAGTAAATAAACGAAGTGAATGGATGCCTCTCTTCCTTGAGGGAGGAGTAACATCTGATTTCTTCATTCCTGTCTGAAACAGAGGAGGAGCTCAACTGCAAGTCTGTTGGGTGAAGACGTGGATGAATAAAATGTTTCAAACCTGGGGTTGCATTTACTGAGTTGACTTAGCTGTTGTACTTGATGGTCCCTCTGCCCAGAACCTTATTCTCCTGACTCACTCAGGTCTCAGCTCAACTCTCCCCTTCTCGGAGCTGCTGTACCCAATCACGCCATCCAAGATTTACCACCCCATGTTCCAGTGCCTCCTGAAGCTTCATCACACTCCTTGTTCATTTTCCTTCCTGGCACTTTTCTTAATATGCAATTATTGCGTTTGTTTATAGTCTGTCTCCCCCCACTACGAAATAAGCTCCTTGAAAGCAGGGGCTGTGTCTGTCTCAGTCACTGCAGTACCCCCATTAAAATGTCTGGCACACAGTAAAAGTTCAATAAATATTTTTTGAATGAATGAATAAGTGAATATGACTTCCAACCTTTTCTCTGGCTGCCAGTGTCCCCCTCTCCAGAGCTAGAGGCTCCTTCCCATTTATTCAAATTTTCCAAGGCTTCTCACAATATAAAGCATCTTACAAGTCTTTCCAGCCTTGACTTTAGTAACCCCACACCACCTTGGCCTCCTACTCCTCTGACCATATTCCCCATCCTTCTCCTGCCCCCACAGTCCTGTCCCCCATCCTCTGAATTACTGGTCATGCTTAATTATGGTACAACCAAACAATAGAATAGACACTTAAAATGATGTTAAAGAAGCGTGTATATTGACGTGGAAAGTCATTTACAATATATTGCTAATTAACAAGGTCATTTTATACAGGTAGTTAAATTCCATTTCTATAAAACCTCTGTGTATAGGTACCTGTGGATGTATCACATAAAAACGATGTTTATACAAAAAAATTAACAGTGATAACATTTGTGTATATTCTTTGTTTATGTCATCCTTATTTTTATGATACTTCTGTATCCCTTATACAATTTCTGAAAATTTTAAGTTAAACCACATGAAATTGCCATTTTGATAGATCAAAAACAGTAAAATATCTTCTATTTCATATGATTAGTTGAAATAAACAAAAAGAACAGAGAAAACATAAAGACTAAAAGAGCCAAGATCGCATGCCAAGGGGAACTGCGTGCAGGGAAGCCAGCCCCACTCAATGGGACCAGGTTTGGGGAAAGAGAAATGGGGCAGATCTTTGAAAGCCAAAACACTGAGTCACCGCGTCCGGTATTAGGACACTGAAGGTCCCTGGTCACTGCTGACTGACAGGTGTCAGGGATTATTGATTAAGCACTGAGACAGCTGGGGGTGATGGACACAGTTGGGGGCTGTGTCTGAGGACTTTTTTGTTCCTTGCCTTGACTCCTCACATCAAGTACCCAATTTGGGGATCATGGCACCCACTTACCATGTGAGCAGAAGTCAGCTCTGTGCCACTGTCAGTAACCTGGGAGGCTAAGTCAAGATTCATCAAAGGAAAAAGAGGAAGAGGGAGAAAAGGAGAAGAGGAGGGAAGAAAGGATATTTCTATTTCCCAAGGCCAAGTGTCAATGGCAGGTGCTTTTCCCTGGGTGCCAAGCCTTTTCACACCATGGCTTCTGAAAGAGGCAGTGACGCCACACATATCCATGACACTCATTTGAGAGTACTGAATGCTCAATATGGAAGGACCATCACTGAGGTACATGTTCAAAGGAGCCTCTCATGAAGTTTCACAGCAATGACTTTGACATGCTATAGCATGTCAAAAGGTTTTGTTACAATTAAGACAGCTCGCTCAGAAGTGGGAAGCCAAAGGTGAGGAAGAGTGGGGAGAAGGTGGAGTCTCCCAGGCTTTGGTGGCTCAGGGTGGGTGTGTGTGGTCACAACCAGCCCTCAGGCCACATACCAATGCTGTCCCAAGGCTTTGAATGGCTAGTGTAGGCTATCACTCACGGCTAAAAAAGGGGGCTCCACCTGCCACTGGAAGGCAGTGACAGTTTAAGCTTAGATACACCTGAGGAAATGACAAGAGGAAAAACAAATAAATATATCTGTACGTGAAAAAAAAGCCAAAATGAAAATGAAAAGACCCACAATTTTTTTTGAGGGGGGACAATAAATTCAACCAAAAATGACCAAAGGGCTAAAATCTTTATCAAGGGCAAATTAGTTAAGAAAGCACAAAATCAAAAAATAAGTGGGCAAAGGATATAAATTATTATGTCATAAACAAAACCTGGATTTAACAATAAGATACCATCTCACACCAGTCAGAATGGCTATTGTTATTAATAAAAAGTCAAAAATAACAGATGCTGACAAGGTTGTAGACAGAAGGCAACACTTACATACTGCCGGTAAGAATGTAAATTAGTTCAGTCATTGTAGAAAGCAGTCTGGAGATTTCTCAAAGAATTCAAAATAGAACTACCATTCTTCCCAGCAATCTCATACTGGGTATATACCCAAAGAAATATAAATCGTTCTATGACAGATACATTCACACATATGTTCATCATAGCACTATTCACAATACCAAAGACGTGGAACCAATAACCTAAATCAATAGCGAACTAGATAAAGAAAATGTGGTACATACACAACACGAAACACTATGCAGCCATAAAAAAGGAGATCATGCCCTTTGCTGCAACATGGATGCAGCTGGAGGCCATTATCCTAATTGAATTAATGCAGGAACAGAAAACCAAATACCACATGCTCTCACTGTTAAGTGGGAGCTAAATATTGAGTCCACATGGACACAAAAAAGGGAACAATAGACACTGGGGCCTACTTGAAGGTAGAGGATAGGAGGAGGGTGAGGATTGAAAACTACGTATCAGAGGCCGAGTGTGGTGGCTCACACCTGCAATCCCAGCACTTTGGGAGGCCGAGGTGAGTGAATCACCTGAGGTCAAGAGATTGAAACCAGCCTGACCAATATGGAGAAACCTCGTCTCTACCAAAAACACAAAATCAGCCAGGCATGGTGGTACATGCCTGTAATTCCAGCAACTTGGGAGGCTGAGGCAGGAGAATAGCTTGAACCCGAGAGGCAGAAGTTGCCATGAGCTGAGATTGCACCATTACACTCCAGCCTGGGCAACAAAAGAGAAACTCCATCTCAAAAAAGAAAGAAAGAAAAAGAGAGAGAGAGAGAAAGAGAGAGAGAGAGAGAGAAAGATAGAGAGAGAGAGAGAAGAAAGAAAGAAAGAAAGAAAGAAAGAAAGAAAGAAAGAAAGAAAGAAAGAAAGAAAGAAAGAAAGAAGAGAAAGAGAGAGAGAGAGAGAAAGAGAGAGAAGAAAGAAAGAAAGAAAGAAAGAAAGAAAGAAAGAAAGAGAAAGAAAGAGAGAGAGAGAAAGAGAGAGAGAGAAGAAAGAAAGAAAGAAAGAAAGAAAGAAAGAGAAAGAAAGAGAGAGAGAGAAAGAAAGAGAAAGAAAGAGAGAGAGAAAGAAAGGAGGGAGGGAGGGAGGGGAGGGAAGAAAGGAAGGAAGGAAGAAAAGAAAGACAGAAAGAAAGAAAGAAAGCCTACCTATCCGAGACTATGCCGATTACCTAGGTGACAAAAGTATCTGTACACCAAACCCCCGTGACATGCAGTTTACCCATGATGCACCAAATCTGCACATGTACCCCTTGACATAAAATAAAAGTTGGAAAGGAAAATAAATCTGGATTTAACTGATTTTTTTTAAAAAACAGGGAATTCAATTTCACCAGCAATCAAAGAAATATAAATTAAAACAAGAAGATGTCAATTCTCTGTTGTCAAATTAACAACAGTTTTAAAGTTTAAAAGTATATAACAGCCCGTGCTGATGAGGATGGAGTCGTACAGACATTCCCAGTATTTACATGTGGACATGTGAATTTATATACACAGGAAATTAACAATGTATAACAGAATTTGTTAAGAGTATTCAAGACCTTTGGCTCAGTAATTCCATTTCTGAACATCTGTCTTAGAAAAGCAACATTTTTTTTAAAAATTAAATTTTATTTATAATAGTTTAAAAATTGAAACAACCTTAATCTACAATAATATTGGGATGATTGGGGAGATGACAACCTATTCATTCACTTAAAATAATATTACAAAGATTTACAGTAATACGTAAAGGATATATTAATAAATTCAAACAAAAACACATAAAATGCTTATCACCTAATATTAAATGAAGAAAAATCAGGGAAAAAACTGCCTATGTAGTGGAATCCGTAATCTGTAATAATCAAAATGAAACAGAGTAAAAAAGACGAGAAAGAAATAACCCAAAATGTAAAAATTAGTGTGATGGGAACATCAGCTATTTAAGGGTTTTCTTCATATTCATCTTATTATCCAGTTTCTTTACTACCTTATAATGAGAAAAAAGTAAGTAAGCTATACTTTTAACAGACAGAAAAGAAGAAAGATGTCTGCAATTTCTATATCATAAATAATAAAGTGCAAGGAAGACAAGCACACGCCCAACCTGTCTGCCCCACCCTGTCTTCCTTCCCCTGAAAGCAGTTCTGGCTCACTCTGTCGGCATGGAACAAATTCACACAGTGCACAAATGTCAGCACACCCAAACTGAAGAAAAAGAAGGAAAAAACACACACACAAAATAGAGAAATGTAATGAAACATACGAAGCACGGTCAACTTGATACTTAATGGAAATGCACATATAAGATAAAAGCATCTGATCTTCCTGACCTGGGCTTTTTTGTTTAATCTAGAAATACTGAAAAGTGGGCAAAATAGAAAAGGATGCTTGAAAAGTGGATTTTAAAAATCTCAAGGGTCTCAAGGGGATTGAAATATTCTTATCTCAAAAGAAATATAAATTTGATACGTAAAAATTTCTCGGTGAATTTGGGATGGGTCAATGGAGGCTGCTGTCCTCAGGCAAAAGAGAACCAGCCTTGGGAGTTGAAATCTCCACTCCTTCCCTGGCTGGCTGGATGCACTCTGTAAGACACATCATGCTTTCCCACAGGCTCAGTCTCCTCACCTGTAAAAGAGGCATGCCACCTTCCTAGGTTGTAACCAGGAGTCTCTGCTCATTATGACTTCTCTTTTTATTAATTTGTATTTTATTTTTCTTTAGAGACAGGGTCTCACTCTGTAGCCCAGGCTGGAGTGCAGTGGTGCAATTGTAGCTCACTGCAGCCTTGGACTCCTGGGCTAAAGCTATCCTCTCACCTTGGCCTCTTGAAGCACTGGGATTACAGGTGTGAGCCACCACATCTGACCCCACTTCTCTATTCATTAAGCAGCTCTCTCTGCTGGAGCTGGGCAAGGTGCTTCATTATTATCCTAATGAATCAATAATAAGATAGCAAGTGTTAAAGGCGTAGGGGTTACATGTATTCTACTCTACTTTCCCTTGATGAATTGCTTTTAGATAAAGTTTGCACCGTGAATGCTAGATCCCAAGTAGCAAGGGTCCAACATGGGTCATTTGATCCAACTCTGCACTCAGGCAGGTCTTGAGTTCTCCGGTACATCTAGCATGGCTTCCTTCAATCATCAGGCATTTATTGAGCACCTACTCTATGCCAAGCACTGTGCTGGGTGCTGGAGAGGCACCCGTAGACAAGGCAGCCCTGGGCCTTGCTGTCCCGGAGTTTAGGACAGTGACGGAAACAGACCAGGAAAATAGGTCTTTGCAACACAGACTGGTATGTGAACCATAACAAATCCCAGCTTTACCATTTACTATCCATGTGACTCCACCTCTCTGTACCTCACCTGTGAAGGGCAGACAATAATAATTCTCACCTCAGAGGGCACTGAGAGGCTAAAGGGAACTAATATGTATTGAGTGCTTAGAACAGTGCTTGGCTCATGCGGACACTATGGAAGCACTTGCTATGAGGGTTAGTGTTCACTAATATTTGTATTAGTGTTAGTATTGACATTAAACTTAGTACTAGCCTTAAGGATGGGCACTGGGGCTCATGCCTGTAATCCCAGCACTTTGGGAGGCCAAGGTGGGTGGATCACTTAAAGTCAGGAGTTCGAGACCAGGCTGGTCAACATGGTAAAACCCCATCTCTACCAAAAAAAAAAAAAAAAAAATTACCAGGGTGTGGCGGTGCATGCCTGTAAGCCCAGCTACTCAGGAGGCTGAGGTGGAAGAATTGTTTGAACCTGGGAGATGGAGGTTGCAGTGAGCCAAGATCGCACCACTGCACTCCAGCCTGAGCAACAAAGGGAGACTCCGTCTCAAAAAAAAAAATTAATTAATTAATTAATTAAATTAAAAAATAAATAAACGTAGTACCAGCTTTAAGATGAGCATCAGTACTATCGTTAGTAGTATTTTTAGTAGTTATAGTACTATTGTTAGTAGTTCATTAGTATTAACATAAGCAAAGCTCTGGGGATACAGAGCAAAGTTACCTTATCCAGCCAGGAGGTGGGGATGAGTAGGGAAGACTTCCTGGAAGAAGTAACATTTAAACTAAGATCTGAAAAATCAGTAGAATTCATTTGGTCAATGTGATGGTGGGAAAGTGTTCTAGGAAGAGAAGACTGTGTGTGCAAAGACCCAGAGTGGAGAGAAAGCAGAATGCATCTGTACAGTTAACTCCAAGAAGGCCCTCTGAAGTACAGAGGGCCCTGGGAAATGGGGGCAGAGATAAAGCTGTCGAGGGCAGGAAGGAGAGGCGGGTCCTGCAAGGTCTGTGGGCCAATATGGGGAGTTTAGACTCTACCTTGAGGTCACTGAGGGCTCCTGGTAGGGACATTACATGATCAGATTTGGCTTTTAGAAAGACTTTTCAGGGGCCATGGGGAGGGATTGAAGGAGGGTTGGCTGGAGGCAGGGAGTTCAGGGCGGAGGCAGCTGTCGTCATTCGGGGGAGGGAGGATGACGACCCACCAAAGCCTTGGCAACGAGGTGGAGAGAAATGAGCAGGCCCAAGAGATTTAGAGGATACAGCAGGATGAACCCGCTGTCCGCTGGGATGAGGAGGAAGCCAGAGGAAGGCAGGATCCTGGCCTGAGTGGCAAGGACGTGGTTTTGAGATGTTTTTAACTTCTCGGATTTCAAGTCTGAATTCATACTGAGATAATGAAGTTCTTGGAGGGCCCAGGACTGTTTTAAGCATCTGTGAATCTCAGAGGCCTGGTACACAGTGGGTGCTCAATGAGTACCTCTGACTCGGGCCTTTCCCAGCCACCAGCCCTTCCACTGGGTTGAGCCACTGCCAAGCCCTTTACCACGGAAAACCAAACCGCAGTGGGTTTCCAGAAATGTGGAAAACATCCCCTTAGGAATCCAGATGTCCCCACGGCTCTCCTGTGTTGCAGAGAAGTGGCCGGAGTGGGGAGCCAGGCTGGCGAGGAAGGCTCCGTGCTGGAGGCCTTGCTGCTCAGGAGAGCCGTAAGGAGCTCTCGGGGAAGGTTTGGAAGAGGGTGAGGGAGGGAAGGGCTGGCCTAGAGTGCAGGCGTGTGAAGGATCCACACACGGGCTCCCCAGCTCTCAGAGCCACAAGGTAAGGCCAGGACAGGAATGTGAAGGCAATAAAAATCTCCAACCCACCCAAAGCCGTCCACACCACACCCTCCCCACCCAACACACACACACAGAGACCACCTCCTCACCCCCATTTACCCAGCACCTGTGAGGGGCCGTGTGCCCCATGGTTCTTGTATGGCTCTGAGGCACAGGATGACTGATAGGGAGGTGAATTCACTTGCCCAAGAGCCAGTTGGGAAGGATGGAGGATTTGAACCCGGCATATGTGATCCTTGCTTGCTTTTAACCACCATCCAAAAGGCCAGAGTCTGGAGCTGGTGGCCATGAGGTCAACTTAGCAAGCACATGTGTTTTGTTTGGACCCAACACTGTTTTAAAAAGTGGGAAATTTCACATAAAAATCCAGGTTTCCGGCTTCTCTTTAGAAACCAGATCTGGCAACCCTAGGCCCACATTTCCTCAGGGCCACAGTTGGCCGGGCTGAGGAGCGGCTTTCCCTTAGATGAGGCTGTACACTCTGCTCCCCAGCCCACATGCCTCACTGATGTCCCCTGCCTGGCCTCGGAAAGCATTGACTTTGACTGACAGGCCCAGGAGCTCCCTCCCAGGAGAGAGCCCTATATCCTAAAGTAAAGATTCTGGCCCTGGTGCGGTGGCTCACACCTGTAATTCCGGCACTTTGGGAAGCCAAGGCAGGCAGATCACCTAGGTCAGGAGTTCGAGACCAGCCTAACCAACATGATGAAACCCCATCTCTACTAAAAATACAAAAATTAACCAGGCGTGGTGGCAGATGCCTGTAGTCCCAGCTACTTGGGAGGCTGAGGCAGGAGAACCTCTTGAACCTGGGAGGCAGAGGTTGCAGTGAGCCAAGATCGCGCCACTGCACTCCAGTCTGGGTGACAAGAGTGAAACTCCATCTCAAAAAAAAAAACGATTCTGAGTTCCCTTTCTCAACAACCCTTTGCACCCCCTTTTTTCCCAGGTTGAGTGCATGATCTTTAAAGTCAGGCCTGAGACCAGTGGCTTCCCGCTTCTCGCCTCAGTTTTCTTATCTCTAAAATGGGGATGTTAATAGTACTGATCTGACAGAGCTATGGAGAGAATGAGATGAGCTTCCAAATTCCAAGTTTGGGCCATGTGAATCCCTCCCTTCTCCATTCTATGGAATAGGGTAGGTTCAGGGGCTGCTAACAGCCACTGGGAGCTCCCGGTAGGACAACATCTGTCAGAGTGGTACTGGAACAGGCCATGTTAATGGGTTCCCTGGGCCGGATGAGATACCATCCCTGGGCTCCCACAGTCCTGAGGCTGACCCCTTTCTACAGGTAGTTGGCCTGGTGAACTTGCTGGTTCCCTCCACATGCATCGCCCTTTTTAAAACACACACTCTGTGAAGGCAAGGCAACAACCAAGTTTTCTTCATGTCTGTACCCTGAGGGTTCACTATATATTAGGAAAATCTCTAAGTGATGGAAGGTCCTGGGCTCAGTCCTTGAACCTCTTCTCTGTCTACACTCGCTCACTTTGTGATCTCATCCAGTCTCAAGGTTGTAGACACCATTCCTGTACCAGATTGACGCCTCCAGCCCAGACCTGCTCCTGACCCCAGACTGGATATTGAGCTGTCTTCGTGGTATCACTGCTTAAAGATCTAATGGATGCCTCAGGCTCAACGCATCCAAAAGGAGCTCCTTATGTTTGTTCCCCCCAACAAAATCGGCTCCACCCACAGCCTTCCCTGTCAGGTGATGGCAATCTTTCCAGCTGTGCAGGCAGAAAAAATGAAATCATCCTTGATGTCTCTCTTCTTCCTCCACCTCACATGGAATACTGATGGTTCTTGCCACCTCCACTACTATTACCCTAGTCCAAACCAACATTGTCTCTTGCCTAGATGGTTGCAATAGCTTCCTAACTGGTCATCATCCTGCTTGGACACTTACCTCCTGATGGGCTATTTTCTACACAAGACCTGGAGTGATCATTTAGGTTTGTTTGTTTGTTTGTTTGTTTGTTTGTTTTTGAGGCAGAGTCTTGCTCTGTTGCCCAGGCGGGAGTGCAGTGGCGCCATCTCGGCTCACTACAACCTCCACCTCCTGGGTTCAAGTGATTTTCCTGTCTCAGCCTCCCAGGTAGCTGGGATTACAGGTGCACACCACCACACCCAACTAATTTTTGCATTTTTACTAGTAACGGGGTTTTACCATGTTGGTCAGGCAGGTCTCAAACTCCTGACCTCAGGTGATCCACTCGCCTTGGCCTCCCAAAGTGCTGGGATTACAGGTGTAAGCCAGTACTCCCAGCCTCTGAAGTGGTCATTTTAAAACCATATTTAGATCATATCTTCTCTGCTCAAAGCCGTTTTTACTCAGAGTAGATGCCAGAGCTCTTCACAATGGCCTACAAAGCCCTACAAGGCCTTGAGCCCTCTTTGACCTCACATTTCTCTCCTTCCTTTACAGAGTTTCAGTGACTTGCACAAAGTCTCTCAGCTAGGAAGGAAACGAACTGGGCCTAGAAGTCTGTTTGAGCTTCAGGATTCTCAATCTTTCAGTTACAAAGCACAACTTCCCAGCAAGTCTCATTGCTTTTCCTGGCCTGCAGTTTTCTCATCTGTAAAACAAGATACTTCCTCCCACCTAGAATACATCTGAGGGGGTGGCATTAGACACTTTCTAATATCACATTCCACCTCCAATATTTGATGAACCTGAATGAGGCCTGAGCAGGAGCTGTGTTCTAGTCATTTCTATACCTCCGATGCCTGGCAGTTAGTAAATGTGGGATGGGTGGGTGAATGGGTGAGTGGATGGGTGAATGGACAGGTGGATGTAGGTAGATGAATGGATAGATGGATGAATGGATGGGTGGATGGATGAATGGACAAGTGGATGTAGGTAGATGAATGGATAGATGGATGAATGGATGCGTGGATGGATAAATGGATAAGTGGATGTAGGTAGATGAATGGATAGATGGATGAATGGATGGGTGGATGGATGAATGGACAAGTGGATGTAGGTAGATGAATGGATAGATGGATGAATGGATGCGTGGATGGATAAATGGATAAGTGGATGTAGGTAGATGAATGGATAGATGGATGAATGGATGGGTGGATGGATAAATGGATGGATGGGTGGGTGGATGGATGGGTGGATGGATGGATGGATGGGTGGGTGGGTGGATGGGTGGGTGGATGGAGGATGGATAAATGTTCAATCAATAAATAAATAAATTAATAATTAATGTTTAAGGAAAATTCTGAAAGCTTAGCGAAGGAGAAAAGGGAGAGAAAATATTGCTGAAAGGGGGTTTTTAGGAGCTCTGATTTAGAGTTGGAGGATTGAGATGATAGCCAGGACAGAAAAGCCTTCTTTACTTACCAAATACTCCGTAAGAGACCAAACTCTGAGCTAAAGGGTCATATGAGAAGCAGGTTGGAACAGAAGACAGAACACGGACTTTAGGGTTGAGGGGCGTGGGTTCAAATCTTGTCAGTGCAGCTTTCTATTTGTGTGACTCTAAGCCCTGGTTTTCTCAGGGGCATGGGGGATCGTATAATCCTTTTTTCTTGTGGTTGGTGTGAGGAGTAGATGAGATATTAACATATATTTTTAAGTGTCTGGCACATAGTAAGTGTGTAGCAATGGTGCTGCCATCACGGCTAGGAAAGGCCTCTACCAGAGACGGGGCCTCAGCCAGACACCTCAAAGCAACTCCTGTCTTGACGCTGCCCAAGAAGCTTTGATGAAGGGTGCCAGAGGCAGAGGCCAAATGCTGTCTATATCTGCCGATCTCTGGCCATTGGCTAAGCAGCCCAGCTGGCTTGAGGCCTTCTAGAGTACACAGGATGGGCCAGCCTCACGCGGAGTGGGCCTGGCCGCGTCCCTCCCTGACAGGTTCAGAGGGCCTTGTGAAAGAGCCAGCCACCTGCCCTGCCCTACCAGGCTTAGGGGGAGAACTTGGCTTCAAGCTCCAGAGCCCCAACTTCTCAGGAAGCTCTCAGACATGAGGAACTTTCCATCCACATTGCAGGAATTTTTTGCAGCAAGGGAAAAAACTAAAAACCTTCGTCCTTTGGCCTCTGGGAGAATATTCCTTTTATGTGAAACTGGCAGGGAGGAAAATTCAAGATTCCTTCTCCTTCGCCTAATTGATATCAACATGAAATATTCTGGTGTTGTTTTAATAAGACTTTGGTTTTCCAGCAAGAGTAGGGGAAAAAAAGAAAAAAAGATCTTCTCCTGGACCAGAATATTTTTAGCGAAAATATTTTGCTTGCATCCTCCCTGCCCCCTCCCTTCCCTGTTCCTGCGTGGCTTCAAAGGCACAGCAGCGCCGTTCTGGGGTGCTAAACAGCGGCCCACACTCGGCAGCCCCCTCCTCCCATTGCATGGCAGGCCGGCCAGCCAGGGAGTGCCAAGCCAGGAAGATATTTTTTCCAGAAGCGGCATCTGGCTGCTTGGCAGCCACACAAGCAGTTGTGCTGGCAGCCGGGGCTGGCCGGGGTCTGCCGTGCGTTTAGGCTGCTGCCTCTTCTGACTCTCTCCCACAGACACAATGTTCTGTCTCCCAGGCTGGGCCCCTCCTGTTCTCACCCCTCACAAGGATGGGGGGACCTTAGAGCACCTGGGGGCTTTGCCCCCGGCCTCCCGACAGGATCTGACACGGGAGGCCCACCTGGACTTGGTCTCTTGCCAACTTGCCCTTGGACAGGTGGTTTAACTCTTCCGAGCCCTCAGTTTCCTCGAGTGGGAAAGGGGAGTCATCAGCACCCACGTAAATGAGGCTGTCTGTCTGCTCTGGCCTCTGCCTGACTCCCCGAGATAATCTCTTATATGCTTCCCATTGCACGTGACAGTCCCTGAAAGCATGGCCTCTGCTTTCTCGGGCTCTCAAAGCCTTTGCCATCCCAGAACCTTTGCACTTGCTGTGCCCTGCTCACCTTTCAAACAGCTGACTCCTGGCACTTCAGCTCAGAACTCAAAAGCCACCTCCTTCAAGAGGCTCCCTGGCTTCCCCATCTCCAGCAGCCCCTCCTGACCTGCTGTCCCAGCTCCTGGCACTCTCCCACAGAGCAGCTATCACAAACCACTCTGTGCATCTGGTCCTCACTCCTCTGCCATCTCAGGCGCAGGGCTCCATGAGACCAGGTTTCCCATCTGTCATGTCAATCATCCATCCCAAGCACCTTGCGTAAGACTTTCCCAATGACATATAGATGAATGAAAGGGCTCCCAGGCCCACTGGAGATGCCTCTCGCATCTCCCATGGACAGCCCTTGGGGGTCACGATGTCCCCAGCCCACCCCCTCAGAGAAGGGAAGGAAGGAGGCTAGATTCCAGTGTGTGCCTCCTCCCCACAAAAGAGGAATTATTATCGCTAATATACAAATGTGAATGCTGAAAAGTTAAGGGGCTAGCCCGTTGTCACACAGCCAAAGTGTGGCCAGCTCTGCCCAACCCCATTGCCCTCCTTCTTCCACTCCCCCAGCTGGTCCTGCCACTATGCCATGTGAGCTGTAGGCTCGGGTGTGATGCTGTAAGGAACACTGATGACAGCTCCCATGCAAAGTCCTTGTGCCATTCTGGGTGCCCTCCACCCATCATCTCATTAAACTCACAACAGCACTATAGACGGGGATCATTAAACCTCATCATATAGGTGAGAACACTGAGGCTCACAGGGATGAAGTGGTCTCCCTGGGCACACAAAGGAAGTAGGGGAGTTCCTTAAGTGCTGAATGGAATGGACCCACTGCTAAAGTGAGATCCCACCAACATGTGTACCATGCTTCCTAACGCACCTTCAACATCTGCTATTGACCACACAGCTAGCATGCACCTGCGCTAAATAATTAGTCATTGGATAGATGAATGGATGAATGGATGGATGGATGGATGGATGGATGGATGGATGGATGGATGGATGGGTGGATGGATGGCTGGATGGATGGATGGATGGATAGATGGATGGGTGAATGATTGGATGAATAAATGAATGAATAGTTCCAGAGCTGAGATATGAATCTTGATCCATATCAAAAACCAAAGTCCAAGCTGAGCATGGTGGTTCACATCTATAATCCAAACACTTTGAGAGGCTGAAGCAGGAGGAATGCTTGAGGCCAGGAGTCCAAGGCCAGCCTGGGCAACATAGTGAGATCTTGTCTCTACAAAATAATCTTTTAAAAAATTAGCCAGGCATAGTGACTCACGGGTGAAGTCCCAGCTACTCCAGAGGCAGAGGCAGGAGAATCGCTTAAGCCCAGGAGTTTGAGAGTTTGAGGCTGCAGTGAGCTATGATCATGCCACTGCCCCCTATCTTGGGTGACAGAGCAAGAACTTGTCTCAAAAAAATAAAAAGAACCAAGGTCCCAGTTCTGGCTCTACTCCCCAACCAAGCCTAGACTAGGGTCTAAAGCCCATGGAGGCCCAGATGCCAGCTTCAAGGTATACAGACTCCCCAGGAGCTGGCCCTGTAGTGAAACCATTGCAAGCAGCCCTCACAATTCTGTCTACCATCCTCATCACCCCATAGAGGGACCAGGGGTCAGAAATGACAATCACAGCTAATCCAGTGAGTTCTCCAGCCACCTTCTAAGTGGTCACCCAATTCTACCTCTCCTTGAGTCATCTGAATGAGAATGTTGGAGAGCACCCTGAGACTGCAGGGAAATGGAGGCACAGAGGAGGGAAGGGATTTGTCAAGGTCAGTCAGCCTTGGTTCCTGGGGTTGAGCTTGGTCTGCATGGAAAGAGCCTCAAACACCGTTTTGTGCCAGCTCCCTGGGATCCTCGGCCTTGAACACATTTTTCCAGCTCCTTCTTTGCAGACGGAGTGCTTGGGGCCCAGACATAGTCCTTGTGCCCGTGGAGGTGCAAGCTGATCTGCCTCTAGACAGCCTCCAGCTTCATGGGCATCCCTGACAGCTTACCAGACCCAATCAAACACACATCCAAAATGGTTTTCCAGGGCAGGGAGGAGGGTGGACTATTCATCCGGTCAAGCAAAGTGTCACATTGGTTGTCCATACTCTCAGCCTGGTATTCAGAGCACACCTCGTTGGGTTTCAGTTCATCTCCTGGCTTTACACTGTTGGCCTTCCAGCAGGGTTATAGCCTTTGCAAACACTATCTGTCCTTTCTGCCTGGAGGTACTTCTCTACTTTATCCCTTGCAGAATTCTCACTCCTCCTATAACGCCAGCTTGGAGGTCCCCACCCTTGAACTTTCCTCCTACCTGGCTCCTCCCCGCTCTCCATCTCAGCATTCTGTTCCATCATGGCCTCATGATGGAGTTGTCTCGTGCCCTGGTCTGTGAGTGATGTGCAGAAGAAACCTGGTCAAATGATCTCGTTATTCGTCCCCTCGCTGGTCAATCCCAGCACCTGGCACATTTAAGGGTCTATGCCTGATGTCCTGACTCTCTGAAGGCTTGACCTCTCCTGTAATCGCCGAGCTCTGTTCTGAGATGTGATTTGTTCTGAAATGTTCTTGCTAACTTGGGTGAATCCTCTGTACTGCAGAGGAATGCAGCCCTGTAGCAGCTTTTTCAGATGACTCACTAGGGGCTGAGGATGATTAAGGGAGCATTAATGTTACTCTTTTCTCTCCAGTTCCTAAAACCTCCCTGGCCTGCTCGCAGATGTATTCCCAGCACCCGACACCAGGCTGGCACAGGCCTTGTTTCTTGCAGGAGGAAGAAATGAATAAAGGCAGCTCTCGGTCCAGGAGCCCCTAAGGTGTCTACATCTGCAGCTTTCCCTATCTCCGAGGGTGACATACACAAATGTCACAGACTGCAAGCTGAAGAGGCCTGGGGTTGAATCTTAGTTCTGCCTCCTCCCACAGTGAGAAGGTGGGCAAGTCGCGGGAGTGACAGTGTGGAATGCTGGAGCTTGCTGGAGACTGAAAGTTGCCACTGCACAGAGGCAGGGGGCATGACCGCAGCTTGGGAAAGGTCTGTCCCGCCCTCCCCCGATTGCCTTCCCTCCTACCTCCCCCACATCTCAAGGGCCTTTGTCTGTTCCCATCTGCCTCTGCCCTGGCAGAGGCTGCCTTGCCTGCCTGCAAGTTCTGCCTGCTGTTGCGGGGCAGGTGGGTCTGGGAGGGCCAGGCCGGGCCATTTCCTCCCTTCCCTTCCCGCCCCGCCCGCCTGCCTGCAGCCAGCTGTGGGGCAGACATTCCTAGGCCTGCTCATTGATATTCAGGAATGGAACTTGAGCCGGCTCCGGGTGCCCAGAGCGGGCAGGCCCTCTGCTTGGGTTCTTCTGCCCATATTGGGAGGACCTCAACAGCCTCATCAGCCAGAAAGAGCATCTCAGGCCACTGACTCCGGCACCCTGAAGTGGGGACCCCTCTACAGCCCCAGGGCACGCAGGAGTCTGGGGGTGTGGGTGACTGAGGTCTGACTCGCTGTGCAGTGCTCATTCTCTGCCAGCCGCCTGAGTTGCAAAGTGTCCCCAGAGCTTCCTGCTCCTCCAGGTGCTTCCGAGTCCTTCCCAGCCCCACACTGCTCTCCGGAGGCCCTGCCCGAGGCCCCACGGAGGGAGGGGGCTGGATCTCAGGCTGGGCTGGCCGGCCTTCCCACACGGTCTCAGCGGGAAGACGGGAGGCTCCTCCCTCCCAGTCGCAGATTGCCAAGCCTCCACCTCACACCTCTGGGTTTTTGCAGATGGGCTTGTTTTTCCTTGGGGTGTGAAAGAGCTGGTTGGTCATCGCAGGGGCCTCCTCCCCTCCAGGCAGCTGCTCAGGCCAGCCACAAACTCCCATCTCCCCAGGAGATGGCCCCTGACCCAGGGGTCACAGGGTGGGGAGGAGGTGGTGCCCTCCCAGGACCAGCTGGGACTGGCCTTAGGGGGCCCAGCCCCAAGGACTGAGGCTCCCACCCCAGGAGGTGGCAAAAAGGCTCCTCCATTGCTCCTCGGGAAACAAGATAAGCACCTCCCCACCACCCTGTAGCTCCCGCTCACACTTCTCAGCTTCAGCTGAATCCTGTTGGACCCAAGTGTCCACCGGAAGGACCCAGGGCAAGGCCTCACATCCCTGTAAGGGGGTCCATCCCCTCATGTACAACTCTACAAGCTCCTATCCTCATGCTTTCTGCACAGTCTCTCCCCTGGCCCAGCTTCCAGCTTTCCCTCTTCCAGAACCTTCTCCCAGGACCCTGAAGAACCCCAGCCCCATAAACAGCACACTCCCTCGTGCACAGCTTCCTCCTCTTCCCAGCTCCTCCCTTCCATGGCCTTGGGGAGCCGCCTCTGCCTTGGGGACATCATTTCCTCCCTCCCTCCCAAGGGTTTTCCTCTCTCACCTCAAGACAGGAGAATAGAGGCAGTGTCCCCTTGCTTCCATGGCCACTTTCTGGCCTATGCGGCCCCACGCCTTCCCAAAAACACCTGCTCTGTCAGGACACAGGCTGTTGGCCGCATCTCACCCCCTCACTTGTCAACAGCCTCTTGGGCACTCTTCATTCCCTGAGGAGCCCCCCAACTGCAACTCTTGCCATTGCCCTGGGTCGCTTTGACACCCTCACGGACATCCCTCCCGATGTCCTGGCCCCTCTATCTTGGACTTCCTCATCACCAATGCCCCTCCTCCACTCCGAATCAGCCATCTTGACTCGTCATCACAGAAACTGCACTACTTCCACCATCAAGGACCCAGTCAATACCTTCTTCACCGGTGGCCTTCTCTCGGCCTCTGGGGCTCAGGAGCTCCTGTACTGCCCCCGCCGTCCCCAGACTGTTCTCAAACACATCTCTCTCTGTCCCTGAGAGCTTCTATCCCACGGCTGCAGCTCAGATTCCACAGCCAGCACGGCCATCCCTGCCTGCCCTCTCTGCCTCCGCCACCCCCACCTGCCTGAGCCACAAGCCTGGGTGACCCTCCAACCCACGCCCCTGCTCCTGTGCCTAAACAGCTGAGCTGGGCCAGAGACACTCACCCCGAGGGGCAGCTGGCCTCTGTGCTCCCAGTCCCAGGCCCGCACTGGGTGACCCGCATCCCTGGCAGCCTTTCCCTGGGCCCCAGCCGGCTTACTTTCCCTCTCTCCACCATGGCCGCCGCATTGTTCCTTTCCTCTCCTCAACCCTCCCTCAACCTCAGCCTCAGCAAACTCCTCCTGACCCTCAGGAAGTGGTCTGGTCTTGTCTTGATCTTCATAAAGAAAATGGAGGCCTTCAGATGGAGGTCCCTGGATCTCCCCAGCTCATCTCCCTGCCCTGTGACTCTCCCTTCATCTCCCCTCACCATGGAGATGGTGGCCCAGCCGCCATCCCCAGCCCTGGGTTCCCGACTCCGTCTCTTCATCCATCTTGCTCTCACTGATGCCCTTTCTCCGGAATCTCCATGTCCTCCTTCTCTGCAGGGTGCCTCCCATCTGCTTTTTTTTTTTTTTTTCTGAGACAGGGTCTGGCTCTGTCACCCAGGCTGAAGTGCAGTGGTGTGATCTCAGCTCATTGCAACCTCCACCTCCTGGGCTCAAACCATCCTCCCACCCTAGCCTCCTGAGTAACTGGGACTACAGGCACTCGCCACCACACCCAGCTAATTTTCATATTTTTAGTAGAGTTAGGGTTTCACTATGTTGGCCAGGCTTGCTTTGAACTCCTGGCCTCGAGTAATCCACCCACCTTGGCCTCCCAAAGTGCTGGAATTACAGGCATGAGCCAGCTTGCTTGGCCATCATCAGCATTTTTTAACGTTCCAGTCTCTCCCATCTTAAGACAAGAAAAATGTCCTGGACTTCATTCCGCTTCTCAAGCAAATTTCTCAGAATTGTCACTCTCTCCTCATCTCTCCTCATCTCCCTTCCATTTCTTCAACTGCCTTCAGTCAGACTTGCAGCCGAATACTCCAGGAGGCTGCCAATGACAGCCTCACCACCAAACCCGGGGGCCGCATGTCTGCTCCGGTGTCCTTGGTCTCCCAGCAGCATTGGAGGTTACCACTCCCTCCCTCTTCAAAGCTTCTCCTCCCCTTCCTGGTTTTCTCCTGCCTCTGGCTACTCCTCCAGTCTTCCTTGGAGCCAGGGTGACAAAGGTCCAAGCTTGCCCAGGACGGAGGGGCTGTTCGTCCTCCTACGTGGGGTGCCACCTTCTCCGTCCATGTTGCTTTCCCAGAGCTTGGTCTTCAGCAACTTTTCTCCCCGCTTTGCTCTCCTGCTCCAAGTGTGAGCTCCCACCCCTGTGCACTTAAATAAAGCCCATGTGCCAATGACTCCCAAAGGCAGGACCCAGCCCAGCCCACCCTGCCAAACTCTCTATGTCACCCTCTCCCACTGTGTCCAGAGCCCCTCCAAGGCAGGGCTACATGTTACGCCAGTCTGTATCCCCACAGTCTGAAAGCCTGTAACGAGAAAGTCAGTTATAATAGTAACTAACAGAAATTGAGTGCTCACCACGTGCTAGGCTCTGCTCAATGCCTTATATGAGGATATGAGGTCACTCATGCAATTCTGCCAACAATCCCATCAAAGCCATTTTAGAGGAAAGGAAACTGAGGCCGTAGAGGAGCCGTAACATCACATCACTAGGAAGCATGGAGCCAAGACCTGAGCTCCACAGTCCATGCCCTGACCTCACCGATGAGAACTTACCTTGTGAGGCAGGAGCCCATGACCTGTCTATTGAGTTGAGTTTTACTGGGTTACCTCCCACCCCGAAAGAAGTGGAGATCTTAGAGACTTCAACCAACCTCCTCCTGTTCTTGGAACTGTAGCCAGAGGTACCATTTGCCAAGAATGAAAGAAACATGTAAGGGAATGGTTAGAAGCTTAATCTGGAGTGAGACTTGCTGGTTTGAATGCCAGTTCTTTCTCTTGCTAACTCTTGGGGCTTGCTTGAGCAAGTCATTTATTTTGTACCTCAATTTTCTTATTTTTAAAATGGAAGATGGTGACCAGGCGTGGTGGCTAACACCTGCAATCTCAGCACTTTGGGAGGCCGAGGTGTGCGGATCACAAGGTCAGGAGATCGAGACCATCCTGACCAACATGGTGAAACTCTGTCTCTACCAAAAATACAAAAATTAGCCGGACGTGGTGGTGGGTGCCTGTAATCCCAGCTACTCGGGAGGCTGAGGCAGGAGAATTGCTTGAACCCAGGAGGCGGAGTTTGCAGTGAGCTGAGATGGCACCACTGCTGTCCAGCCTGGCGACAAAGTGAGAATTTGTCTCAAAAAAAAAAAAAAAAAAAAAAGGAAGATGGTAATAGTAAAGATTAAAGTAAGATAACACAATAAAACACATAGCATAGCAGCAGGCACAGAGCAGACGAGTCACAAATATTTACTGAGCCTCTACTATGTATTAGGGACCAAGCTGGATGCTGGGATACAGAATTGAAAACATAGACAAGGCGGGGGCTGAAGGGTGTTTACAATCATGGGTGTAGGAAAAGAAACCCTGCGAGATTTGGTTTCTTTGATAACTGAGTTGCTGAGCGGTGTCTAAAACCAGCTTGTGCTTGGGGTGAAAGAGAAGCCATGCACTATTCACTCTCATACCTCTGCCTATTCCCTCTCAAGCACAAGCTATTCCCTGACCCAGCTCTCACTAGAAAACTCCTACTCAACCTGTAACACCCAGCCTGATTATTAGCGTCTCTGTGGAGCTGCCTCTGATTCCCACAGAATAGAATCAGTGTCTCTTTCCTCGTGCTAACCTTAGTATCTTACATATCCTCTTACCAGAGCCACTCATTCATTCAGTGTCATTAAACAAACAAACATTTGCTGAGTACCTAGGTACCTATTACGGGCACTGAGGTTACAAATAATAACTAAATGCTAACGTCTGTTGAGTACTTATTATGAACCAGGAAGTTTTCAATGCTTTGTGTATAATCTTTACAGCAACCCTGAAAGATAGGAGCTGTTATTTTCTCCATTCTGTGGATGGGAACACTGAGATGCAGAGAAGTTCAGTTACTCAGGCCTCACAGCTAGGCAGTGGGGAAGCCAGGATTACTACCTGGGCCCATACCCACCCTGCCATATCACCTTGCAGAAGCCTGAGGAAGTCACATTTCTTGCCTTCTCTGAGGTTCATCCACTGTTTATTTCTCCCAGGATTCCCTCTTTGGGACTTTCTTAGGTTTAGTACGGAAGGTCTCACATCCTGGGAGACTCCTCAGTCCCAGGGAAACCGAGACCACGCCATTGCACTCCAGCCTGGGCAACAGAGTGAGACTCTGTCTCAAAAATAAAAAACAAAAACTAAAGGAAAATGCTGTCCCCTCTTGCCCAGTGCCTCCTCCTTTTTGGCCTGGTTCTAGGGATCCACTCAATGTGGGTCTCCCTCTAGAGAAAGCAGTTTCTGAACAGCAAGGGGAAGGACAAAAGCATTGAAATGGATGAGAAATAAGAATGAATAAAAAGCACCATTCTTGAAAAGAGAAACCTTGAGTAAATGCTGAATCAATCTCATACGTATAAAAGTATGGCAACTAGTTCCCATGTTAAAACCTTCTTTATCCCCAAATCCCCATCACCCCACTTCCCTTCTCCCCTTGCAGTCAAATGCCTCAAAAGAGTCTACATTCACTCTCTCTGCTTCCTCTCTTCCCATTGTCTCAAACCCGCTCCAACTACCCCCTTCCCACCACTACCACGTTCCTGTAACCCCAAGACCTCTAGCCGTCAGCTCCCATAGTCAGTTTGTAGCCCTCGTCCTCCTCAATCCACCAGCGGCATCCATTTGACACAGGTGACCCCTCCCTCCTTCTTGAAACCTGCTTCATGCTTAGCTCCCAGACCCTGCTCTGCCTATTCCCCTCCTGCCCTCGGGCCACTCTTTCCCAGCTGCCCCGTTGGTTGATCTCCATCCTGTTGCCCCATAAATGTAGGAGGGCCTCAGGGCTCTGCCCTCAGATGTGGACTTGTCCATACACCAACTCCCTTGGAGATGGATCTCATCAGTCTTGCTTCTTTAAATATACCCTTTGCACACCCACTACTCCCAAATTTATATCTTCGATCCAGACCTCTTCCAGACTTGCTGCTCTTTGAATATCCTCAACACCTACCTACATCCAGATCCTCAACACCTACCTACATCCAGATCTTTGCACTTTCTCTTTCTGTACATTCATCAGCAGAGCTACTCCAAGACACCCTCTCTCGCCACTTTATATATAAAGTAGCACACTTCCATAAGCATCATCCACCCCCCAAATCTGCTTTCTCTCACTTCCTGTCATTTATCACAATTTGTCATGTATTTATTTGCTTATATCTAATAGACTGTAATCTCCTTCCATGCTGAAACTTCTTTACTTTGTTTACTGCTTTATCCCCAGCACCTTTAATAAAGGCATATAGATAGATAGATAAAGGTGTGTGTGTGCGTGTATGTGTATATATATACACACACATATATATACGCACACACATCTTTTTATATATATATACCTTTATTAAATATACGTATTTATATACACACAGATATATATGCTATGGTCCTATACCAAAGCAATATCCGGCACAGAGATGGCACACAGTAAATATTTGTGGAATGGATGAATGAAAGAATGAATGAATGAACAAAATTGTAAATCATGAACAAGCAAGTAGCTGAATAATGGGTAAATATAGTAATTAAAAACTACATGAGTGGGAAATAAAAGGTCATGTACTATGGAATACTAGTTAGCAATACAAAGGAATGAATTACTGATGCATGCAACAACATGGATAAATCCCAAATGATTCAGCCAAGTAAAAAAGAGACCAGACACAGGAGATGACATAATATATGATTCCATTGACGTAAAATTCCAGAAAATGCAAACAAATCCATAGTGACAGAAAGCAGGGTGGTTACCTGGGTGTGGCACTGGAGGGAGGGATGGACTGCGAAAGGGCACAAAAAAATCTTTGGGGAATTGGGAATCATCTGTGTCTTCATTGTGGCATGGGTAGACACGTGCAGCTGTTGAAACTCATCAAATTGTTCATTTTAAGCCGATGCAATTTATAGTATAGAATCAGACCTCAGTTAAGCTGATTTTTTAAAAAAGAAAAAAGTTGGTGAATAAATAAATCAGTCAACTTACTCAACATCCCTCTCCTTCTCACTACTCCCACCAGGGCTCCAAATACTTGGATGGAACCTGAAGTGACACAGTTTGGGTCTTTCTTTCCTAGAAAAGCTTTTCTTCCAGTGAAAATGGGATTGGTATCTATTTAGTGCCTGCTGTGTATCAGACACGGTGTCCATGATTATTTGAATTCTTCCTAACAAAGGCCTTGTGAGGTGGGTCATATTATTCCCATTTCACAGATAGGAGCACTGAGTCTCCGAAAAGGAGAGAGACATCTCCAGAATCATACAGCCCCAAAATGGCAGACCCAGGATTCAAACCCGAGTTTCTCAGACTCCTAAGCTATGCCACAAACTTCCTCCCCACCAAGGTCCCCTGTACAAACCTCGTGTGTGTGTGTGGCCTTGTACATGTCTCTGATCTCTCAGGGAGAAAGTGTTGCTGCCACCAAGGAGACCAAATGTGTTTCTCATCATGTCTGCGTTGTCATGAGAAGATTCAAGGAGAAGCAGTAGCCAGGCCAGATGTTGTCTCTGGTCCACTGAGGACAAAGAAGTCATCCCAGCTGAAGCAAGAGCGTCAGGCAGTGGTGTCCCTTTTGGGGTGAGGGAGGTGGAGGGGGCTATTCTATGCCCAAGTGTAGGCCCCGGGAGGTTGCACCAGCCATGTCAGGGATGTGTTTCTATTAAAGCTGGGGTGGGGGACACAGAGGAGACCTCGGTATGATTTCACTCAATAAAACATAACCTGCCACCTACAGACGAGGAAGAACGAGAGGAGAGGCGGAGGAATGCAGAAAACTGACGTTTTTGAGAACGTAATAATATTTAAGGCACCGTACCAGACACTTGCACACATACCTCACTTGAGCCTCACAGCACGCTGCCAGATATATAGTATTTGTTTTCCCTTTTATTTTTAGATGAAGAAATGGAGGCTCAGAGAAATAAGGCACGTGTATCAATCATATAAAGGGTGCCCGATATGTTGCTTCTCTTCTACTAACTCTTTCTTGCATAAAACAAACTTGCTGACTTTAGCATTTCCCCAATTTCTCATTCTCCCAAAGAGATCTATAGATTCCCAATACATCTATTCACACACCCATCTACTCATTCACCCACCCTCCCATCCATTCCTGCCTACATCTAATACACTTAGCCTTTCAATTATCCACCAGTCCACTCATTTACTCATTACTCAGACTCCACCAGTCACACAGCCATCCACTGGTCCATGCATATGTGCGTCCATCAGCACTTCATCCAACCACAGGTTTTACTAGACAACATCCAACTATCCAACCAACATTCAACCCTTATCATCCTGTCCACCCACACGTTTACAACTCAACCAGTCACTCACCAATACATATATTCACCTCTCTACCTATCTGCCCACCCACCTACTCACACAACCAATCACTCTATGATTCATCTACCTATTCATTCACTTATTCATTCATTCATTCATCTGGCCTCTCAACACATAACCAATCATGTATATACATCATCTCATCCACATATCCAGTTATCCACTTGTCCATTCATCCCTCTGTTCAGCTATCCAGCTACCCACATTCCATGTATACAAAGACACACAGACTGTGATAGACAATTTCATGTGTCAACTTGATGAAACTGCACTATCCAGATTTTTGGTCAAACACCAGTCTAGATGCTGCTGTGAAAGTATTTTTTAGAAAATTTAACATTTAGACCAGTAGACTTAGAGTAAAGTAGATGACCCTCCATAATGTGAGTGGGCCAGATCTAATCCGTTAAAGGCCTTAAGGAAAAAATGACTGAGGTCCCCCAAGAAAGAAGAAATTTTCCAAACAGTCTTTAGACCGTTTAGAAGAATTGTAGCATCAACTCTTCCATGGGTCTCCAGCCTGTCAGTCTGCCCTGCAGATTTTGGACTTACCAGCCCCGACAATCACATAAGCCAATTCCTTAAAATAAATCTATCTGCATCTATGTATCTATACCCACATCCTGTTGATTCTGTTTCTTTTTTTGGTTAAAAAAAAATGTAAATCAGGCACAGTGGCTTACACCTATAAATCCCAACACTCTGGGAGGCCAAGGCAGGCAGATCATTTGAGCCCAGGAGTTCGAGACCAGCCTGGGCAACATGGCAAAACCCCATCTCTACAAAAAGTACAAATAATAATAACAATAATAATAACTGGGTGTGGTGGTGTGCACCTGTAGTCCCAGCTACTAGAGGGGCTGAGATGGGAAGACCAATTGAGCCCAGGAGGTCAAGGCTACAGTGAGCCATGATCACACCACTGCACTCCAGCCTGGACAACAGAGTGAGATCCTGTCTCAAAAAAAAAAAATTGTTTAATTAGGTTATGTAAAAGCCCAACATAAACACTTTATGCAAGATTGAAACGCATCTTCAAGTTCAGGTTTTATAAAGATCCTCTGCATATAAAAGCTGCTTTTAGTCCCTCGTGCCCAAGAACGTTATACTTACCTGGCAAGGGAGATACCATGATCACCAAAAATGTTCTCTATAAAACTTAATAGCAAATAAGTTAATTTGCAATTATAAAAACATGATTTTAAAAATGGCTCAAAGTTGGCCCGGTGCGGTGGCTCACACCTGTAATCCCAGCACTTTGGGAGGCCGAGGCAGGCAGATCACGATGTCAGGAGTTCGAGACCAGCCTAGCCAACATGGTGAAACCCCGTCTCTACTAAAACAGAAAAATTACCTGGTTGTGGTGGCACGCATCTGTAATCCCAGCTACTCGGGAGACTGAGGCAGGAGAATTGCTTGAACCTGGGAGGCAGAGGTTGCAGTGAAGCCAAGATCGCACCATTACACTCCAGTGTGGACGACAAGAGCAAGACTCTGTCTCAAAAAAAAAAAAAAAGTTCAAAGTTTAAATGCTTATGATCATTACAAACCAGAATGTTTAAACTCACAATACAAACTTCATCAATCTTGAGTGTTTTTGTATTATTAACATAACTTTTAGAGGACCTTTCTATGACTTCATAGAATATTACATTTGTTTCAATATAAAAATGCTGGCTGGCTCACGCCTTTAATCCCAGCACTTTGGGAGGCCGAGGTGGGCTGATCACCTGAGGTTGGGAGTTCAAGACCATCCTGACCAACACGGAGAAACCCCGTCTCTACTAAAAATACAAAAAATTAGCCTGGCATTGTGGCGCATGCCTATTATCCCAGCTACTTGGGAGGCTGAGGCAGGAGAATCACCTGAACCCAGGAGTCTGCAGTGAGCCAAGATTGCGCCATTGCACTCCAGCCTGGGCCACAAGAGTAAAACTGCATCGCAAATAATAAAAAAGAAAGAAAGAAAGAAAAAAAAAAATGTTGGCTTTTCCTCAAAATTCTCAAGTAATACTGGCACTTAGAGAGATTCCTCATGTCTGCCTGTGACACTGTGAACTCCCTCCGATGCCATCAGGCATTCAGCTTGAGAAGCACAGCTCTGGGCAATGAGGAGAAACTGAAGTGGTTTAACCCAGGGAATGATACGTTCTGATTACTGTTTCTAGAAGCGAAGGCCCTTTGGAACACGGTGGGTGTGATGGAAATGGAAAGAGGTCTCTAGATGTGGTTGGCATTGTTAAAGTGGCACTGGCGGGACGTAGTGACAGAAAGAAGAAGATGATGGGGTCAAGGAAGACTCCTGCATGTGGCTTGAGAGAACGGGTAAGTGGAGATAGCATTGCCTGAGAACAAGGAGGTGGGAGGAGAAGGGGAAGCAGTGAGCAGTTCACATTTGGGCCTGCGGGTTGGCAGTTCCCGTGGGATCCCTAGGGAGACATTCAGCAGGTGGCAGACATGAGCGGCTGGAGCTTAAGGAATGGAGAACTGAGGGTAGAGTCTTGAGTTAGTAGGAAAGCATAGGTGACAATCCTATTGGAATTGAGGGGCCTCAGGGCCATAAATGAGCTTCTGTAGGGGGAGCAGGGAGGGTCCTCCAAGCTGCTCCCTCTTTATCCGGGGCTCATGGAGGGTTCACAGCAGCAGGCGAGCCCCATAGGCTCCTGTCCTGCACAGATGGGCAAAGGGGTCATCTCAGGCTCCAGCGAAGGGGTGGGCCCCGGAGCTCCAGCTGGAAACCCCATTTGGGGGCTGCAGGGGTGTGTGTTAAACTGCTCCCTGGGTGGCTCAGGCCAGAGCAGGGCAGCTCAGAGAACAAACTGTTGTCTCTGCCATAAATCCCGTCAGCCATAAAGTGCCTTCCCCTGTGACCCCTTGGTTGGTGTGAGAAACTGAGGTCAGGGCAGGGCAGGGTGATGACCTCCTGACTCCGGGGCCACTGGCCTCCCAGCCCACCATACTGTTACTTTCAGGGCCTCGCAAGCCCGTTCAGGGACCCAGCACTGAGAGACATGGCTCCGGCCTGGGAGGCAAAGCTCTGGTTCCAAACCCAACAATGCCCTGGTTTTCCCTTCCACTGCTCGCCACCTCTGCCCCCATCTGTATCTTGGTTTCTTCATTAGCAAACTGTGTTGAGAATCCCTGCTTTGCCCCTGGAGGGAAGTCTAGGGCTAAAAGGAAAAGCACAATTTAGCTTCAGAGACCTGAAGAATCTACTTGAGCATGCCCCACCAACTTCATCTCTCTGCGCCTCCGTTTCCTCACCTATAAAACCGGGATCATGGGCCGGGCATGGTGACTCACACCTGTAATCCCAGCACTGTGGGAGGCCAAGGCAGGTGGATCACCTGAAGTCGGGAGTTCAAGATCAGCCTGACCAACATGAAGAAACCCCATTTCTACTAAAAATACAAAATTAGCTGGGCGTCGTAGTGCCTGCCTGTAATCCCAGCTACTAGGGAAGCTGAGGCAGGAGAATTGCTTGAACCTGGGAGGCAGAGGTTGTGGTGAGCCGAGATCGTGCCACTGCACTCCAGCCTGGGCAACAAGAGTGAAACTCCGTCTCAAAAAACAAAACAAAACAAAACAAAACAAAAAAACTGGAATCATGATAAACCCAACTGCCTCAAAAGGTTGTGTGAATGAAAGTGAGTACTAAATGAGGTACAAGTACAGTATCAATGCACTCTAGTAAAGCTGTTTGAAATGAAGCGTATGCATTGCCCTTCGTAAAATGTTTAAAGGATGCTAAGGTGATCAGATAACACTTAGACAACTAGGGAAAATGTGATCAACAATGATTTTATGAATTGCCTGGGAAATGACATAATTTTTTCAATTGCACTTAATTTTCCTAAGATTTTTCTTTAAGACCAAAGCACTCATTTCCCAGCTGCCTGGAGTATTACCTGATGATGGCACATAGCAGAGTTGTCTCCAGGAACTGCCTTCAGCTAAGGTAAGCTGCCTCCTTCAGGGCTATGCCCCTCCTCAGGGGCAGCCCACGTCCAGTGACTGGTCTTGCTTCCATTCAAACAACCTGGAGGTGCCATCCCAGCTCCGGAGACGCTCGTGGAATTGGCCAAGGCCTTTGTCTCCACTGTGTAGCAGTTCAACTTCTCCCTCCACCCCATCCTGCTTTCCTCATTCCCTCAGAGGACTCCGCTGCCCTGCTGCAGTGGTACAACTCTTAAAACTTTACCAACCATGATTTATGATGGGATGCAGGTAGAAGGGAAGGTCACACAGATGCAAAACCTCAGATGTTTGACAGGTTGGGGAAAATATCTTTACAATGATAATGGAATCAAATGACTGTTGCCAAGTGTCATCAATACAGTGGATAAAGACAATAAAGGGCTGCCAGTGTTTAATTACTAATTGAAGGTGAAGCGTGAAAGCCAGATGTTCTGCTTGGCGACATAAGAAGAGATTCCCATCTCCTGAGCATCAGGTCCAGAGTTCATGAAAAAATGAGCTTCAGAGGTTGAATTCTCAACCCCAACAAGTTGGCTATGCCAGAGTCATGGTCCTGCTTGGATGGAGCGGAACTCAGAAGATGGATGTGGGAACATCTGGATGGAGGCACTGAAAGCTCTTAAATTCCTGAATTTCCCTGAACCCTATGAGTGCGCAGACATGGCTTACCACTCCCTGTTCAAGGCTGGCATTTCCGTCTTATCTGAAGATGATGCAGAGGTCTCTACTTTGAAAGACAGGATCTACCTCACTCGGAATCTACCCTCATCTTCTTCCTGGCTGCCAGACCAATAACTAGGGTTAATCACAACATGACCCAGCCAGATGAGTGGCAGACCTGCTAAAGACAAAGCTAGGGGACTACCACAAACTTAAACATGTAGCTCCAGTTGCAGCTGCCATATTGGATATGGTCTTTTGGCTAGAGCAAATTAGCACCACGACAGGCACTGGGCATGGGGCCACTGGGTTTGCAAATGCATTCATTTCTATCACTATCAGGAAAGAGGACCAAAAAGAGTTATATTCACGTAGGATGGATAACAATCTTTCTCCAGGGCTATGGTAATTCTCCTAACCTCTGTCATAATGCACTCCAAAAAGATGTGGACCATCTAGACATCGTGCAAAATACCACAATAGCCCACGATGTTGAAAAGCTACAGCATACTTGGAAGGCTAAGTCAGGAGAATCGCTTGAACCCAGGAGGCGAAGGTTGCAGTGAGCCGAAATCGCACTGTTGCACTCTAGCCTGGGTGACAGAGTGAGACTCTGTCTAAAAAAGTAAAAAAAAAAATAGCTGTAGCATGTTAATTAGGCCAGATAAACAAGAAGTGGCAAGTACGTTGGAGACCTTAGAAAGACACATACTTCACAGAGTAAGAGAGAAACTATACGAAGGTTCAGGGACCTACCACGTCAGTGATGTTTCCAAGAGTCCAGAGGCCAGGGCATGCTGGGTCAACCCCCTCTAAAGTAAAAAACGACTTATGGCATCTTGCAGCTCCCACCACGGAGGAGGAAGCAGAAGGTCTGGTAAGGCCCTTTGGATTCCAGAGGTAACATATTTTCCACTTGGAAATGTGTTCTTTCTAATCCATTTACCAAGTGACATGGCAACGGCCAACTTTGAGTTGGACCCAGAGCGGAAAGGGCTCTGCAAGCAGCCCAGGCTGCAGTGCAAGGAGCTCTGCCTCGTAACCCAGTCTGTGCTATGCTGTTGGAAAGTGGCCATGGTAGGGGCAGGATGCGGTGGCTCACGCCTGTAATCCCATCACTTTGGGAGGCAGAGGCAGGTGGGTCACTTGAGGTCAAGAGTTTGAGATCAGCCTGGCCAACATGGTGAAACCCCGTCTCTACTAATAATACAAAAAAAATTAGCCAGGTGTGGTGGCGTGTGCCTGTTATCTCGGCTACTCAGGAGGCTGAGGTGAGAGGATCACTTGAGCCCAGGAGGCAGAGGTTGCAGTGAGCTGAGATCATGCCACTGCACTCTAGCCTGAGCTATAGAGTGAGACTCAGTCTCAAAAAAAAAAAAAAAAATTGAAAGTGTCCATGGTAGGAAAAACATGCCACTTGTATTTTTTGGGCACACCCCAGTAGGACAATTAAAATGTAGACTTCTAGAGTTCCAGAGCAAGGACATGCCATCTCCAGCAGCAAATGGCATCTATTTAAAAAATAGTCCCTGAGGGGCTGCCAGGCCCTGGTAGAGACAGGCGCGGGACAGCATCAAGTGACTATGGGAATAGAACTGTCCGTCATAAACTGGGTTCTTCAGACCCACCAAGTCACAAAGTCAGGAAACCTGGCAGGAAATGCCACTCCCAGGATGGGATGTGAGCAGGGCCTGAGGGCAAAAGTGATCTGCACGGGCAAGTGGGCCAGACGCCCCATTGCCCACCACTGCATAACTCACAGCCAAGCTCTAGTCGCCACTGCCCAGGAGCCGACCAGTTCCGCCAGCCTAACCCAGAGATGGCAGCAATGGCAAGGCCTGGAAAGAACTAGAGGCAGGGCTGATGGGCAGGCAGGAAAATGAGAATCTGGAATCAGCCATGGCCCTCACCACATTCAGGAGGAAGCCCAAGTCCTGTGCAAGGCTGCACAATTCACCATGACCTTGAGCCCTATATTCTATTTCACCCCATTTTCCACTGCCCTCAGTTCTGTTCCACCCCTTACACACACACACACACACACACACACCATACACAATGGTTGTTTGCTATGCTACAGCCACTCTGAACTTCTTCAGTTTCCAGAACACACCAGACATCACTTTCTCTCTCTCCTCTGAGCCTTCACACATGCTCGTCCTTCAGCCTGAAACACTCTTCCTCACCTTTACCTAGCTAACTCCTACTCCTCCTTCAGGGCCCAACCTTAGATTTCATCTCTCTCAGGAAGCTTATCCAGGGTCACCAGAGACTGAGTTAAGTGATCCAACTCCTGCAGCCCTTTGTCACCCCCTGACCTCTCCATACCACTTCTTTCTGAATGAATAGAGTAGTTAACACCATTCTGTATTATAATTTAAAACACATAGACATTCAACTTGGCATTAATCAGTGCTCTCTAGAGAAACAGAGCCAATAAGATATCTGTAGATATATAGAAAGATGATTATGAAGGACTGGCTCATGTGACTATAGGGATGGGGAAGTCTCATGATCTGCTGTCGCAAGCCGGAGACCCAGGAAAGCTGGTCATGTAGTTCCAGTCCAAGCCCAAAGGCATGAGAAGCAGAGAAGCCAGGAGGGTAAGTCCCCGTCTGAAGTCAAAGGTTCAAGAAACAGGACTACTGGTGTAAGTCCTGGTCCAAGTTCAAAGACCCAAGTACCAGATACACTGATGTCCATGGGCAGAAGAGACAGACGTCTCAGTTCAAGCAGAGGAGGTGGTCTTCACCCTTCCTTCACTCTGTTGTTCTACTCAGAACTTCAACAGATTGAATGATGCTCACTTCCATTGGAGAGGGTGATCTTCTTTACTCAATCTACTGATTCAAATGCCAATTTTTTCCAGAACACCCTCCAGACACACCCAGAAATAATGCTTCGCCAGTTTTCTGGGCAACACTTACCCCAGTTAAGAAAATTAACCATCCCAAACTTCAGCCTCCAAATTCAGCCAAAATCTGCTATTTGACTTCAACCTTATCCTGGGCTTTGGAAAGCAAATAGACAAATGCTAATGTCACTGTCATTTCTGGCATTCCTAAGCTGTGGGTGAGAACTGGTCATGTAATCATATAGGTTTCGCATGGCGTCCAATCATTGTAACAATGTCAGCAATACATAGAAGACATACCGTTCAGGCATGTTGTTAATTTCTGAATATTTACTTTTAGGGTTTTTAATTTTTTTTTTTATTCACTCAGGCTGGAGTGGAGGGCAGTGGTGCAATCGTAGCTCACTGCAGCCTCAAACTCCTGTGCTCAAGTGATCCTCCCACCTTGGCTTCCCAAAGTGCTGGGATTGCAGGCATGAGCCACTGTTCCTGGCCCTGAACATTTACTTTTAAACATAGGAAATAATTCTAAATGTAACTTGAAGTGAAAATTGCCTTGTGGGATTTGTATCTTATCAGGCAGTCAAAGGGTAATGTATCATTGCAAGCATAAAGCCTGCAATAATTAATGACAATTGTGAACACTGTTGATTTTATATACAAAAACAATTAAGCAAAATAAATTGACAGCTGTTGGTAGACAATTCTCTGTGAGTCTCTTGATTTTCTTTCTTTTTTTTTTTTTTTATTTTCAAGATGGAGTCTTGCTCTGTCACCCAGGCTGGAGTGCAATGGCATGATCTCGGCTCACTGCATCCTCTGCCTCCTGGGTTCAAGTGATTCTCCTGCCTCAGCCTCCCAAGTAGCCAGGATTACAGGCATGAGCCACCACGCCCGGCTGAGTCTCTTGATTTTCTGCACATCTTGGGAACAGAGGCACTGTCTCTTCAAGGATGTTTGTATGTTATGAACAGCCCTAGAAGATCTCCACAGTATCTCCCTTCAGACCAAAGCGTAGGTTTGTCGAATGTCCGATATAACAAAGAAAAAGTCTTCTCCAGGGCAAAAGTCAAGTCAGTTTCCTGACCATTATAAACGATTCGGTTCCCCTAACTCAGGGTCTCTCCTCTGTAACACAAACCCACGGCATGTGCAGCCTCCACCTGGACCCCTCTACATCATCCCTGTCAATGAAGCTCATGCTGCCTGCAGTACTTTGAATAAGAATGTCCTTGTCTCTTGGGTTGATGGGTGCAGCAAACCACCGTGTGGCACGTGTATACCTATGTAACAAACCTGCACATTCTGCACATGTATCCCAGAACTTAAAGTATTAAAAAAAAAGAAAAAAAAAAAAACAAAGAATGTCCTTGTCTCTGACCCTGGAATCTTGTGTCTTCTGCCAGGATCCATGAAACAATGCAGGCTAACTTGTTACCTTGTATACAAGTAGGATAAAAATCTCAGACCTTTTACAGTACTTGACAACAGTTTACTTAAATATTAAGAGAGAGTATGTCCTAGGTCAGGTTTCTTGGGAAGCTGGCTCTAAGATTGCAGGACTCCTCTCAGCTAGTCAAGCAGAAGAGGTGGCCCCAGGCCATCTCCTTGGGTCTGGGGAAGAGAGGCAGGTATAAAGCATCAGGCAGTGGGTGAATTCCCAGATGCCGCTGTCTGAACCTGCACTTCTCCTGTTTCCAGTCTGCATGCTGACCCTCTGCAAGGAGTGCTGAGATTAAACCCAGCTGAACACCGAGCCCCAGGGATGGGAACTCCACAAGTTCTGCACCCCGATTAGCAGGCAGACGGGGTTGTCAACCAGAGAGATAGAGGGCTGCCCGGACCAGGGTGCAGACCTCTCCCAAAAGCTAAAGACTTTAATTGAGGAATTATACATGTGACTATTTTTAGCCAGGTGAAATCTGTAGAAAGCAGATAGGCTCAAAATGCAGCAAAAACCTGCTTTGAATTTACAGAGCAGACCTCCACGGGAGGGAGGAGGGGTGACTTGGGGGCTCTCTTTCCAAGAAGAAAAGGTGGAAAGAATTTGATAAAAACGTGAAGGAGGGGTGTGGTGGCTCATGCCTGTAATTCCAACACCTTGGGAGGCCCAGGTGGGAGGATCGCTTGAGCCCAGGAGTTCAAGACCAGCCTAGGCAAATTGAGACCCTGTGTCGATTTAATTATATAAAATATATATGTATTTTTTAAAAAAAAAGGTAAGGGAGGACTCATTCCCACAGACACCCACTGTACATCAGGTATAATGCTCAGAGAAATGACGTCTCAGTGTGGCCCAAACTGCAGACCCCATTCCACCACTCCCACATGCAAGGACTACCTGTAAATTAGATACCGATTACAAATGCAAGCTCTGGTCAACATGAATAACAACAACAATGGACAGAAACACATCAGAGAAGCTGGCAAACTTCCCACAAAGGGCCAGAGAGTAAATATTTTGGGCTTGTAGGTAAGACTACTCAACTCTGTCACCATAATGCAAAAGTAGCCAGAGACAATATGTAAGTGAATGAATACAGCTGTGTTCCAATAAAACTTCATTTTTTAAAATGAATATATTTTATTTTGGACTGGATTTAGCCGTAGACCCACAGTTTGCCAACTGAAAATGTCAAAGTAAACTTACAAAACACGGTAGCCTGTTTTAAATATTAGCTCTGAGCAAATTAAAGGTTTTCAACCCCCATAAAATGTAAGATATTCCCAAGGTAATTTCAGGACGTTTTAGAGATAACAGTCCAGGCTGGGTGTGATGGCTCGTGCCTGTAATCCCAGTACTTTGGGAGACAGAGGCAGATAGATCACCTGAGGTCTGGAGTTCGAGACCAGCCTGACCAACATGGCAAAACCCCGTCTCTACTATAAATACAAAAAAAAAAAAAAAAATAGCCTGGTGGTGGCAAAAAAAAGTAGGGTGTAGTGGCAGGCACCTGTAAGCCCAGCTACTTGGGAGGCTGAGGCAGAATTGCTTGAACCCAGGAGACAGAGGTTGCAGTGAGCCAAGATCATGCCATTGCTCTCCAGCCCAGGTGACAGAGCGAGAATCTGTCTCAAAAAAATTAAAAATAAAGAAAGATACCAGCCCATAGAGCACTACAGGCCAGATAATTTGATAACACGACAAATTCTATCAAGGTGAAATTGTCTACTATAAATCACATCAAGGTGGTTCTGGGACAGGATATAGGGTGGCCAGATGAAATGTAGGATGACCAGTGAAACTTATTTTAAGATAAACAGCGAATAACGCTTTCATATAAATACATCTCATGCAACATTTGGGACATACTTATACCAAAAAATTATTTGGTGCTTAACTGACATTTGAGTTTAACCTGATGTCCCATATTTTTAATCTGCTAAATCTGGCAATCCTAATAACAGCATGTGTAATCTGAATCGAAGAGACTGTTGAAAGCCTACATCTACAGTTCTTTGTGACTGCAAGGCCAGGGCCAACTGAAGCTGATATCCCGGGACTCCCTACCACCACCCCACAAAGGCCCTAGATCCAAAGTAGAAAATTCACTGTTGAAGCAGCTAGATCCAGGTTCATACGCAAATTGCCTGGTACCTAGTGGGTAGATGAGAAATTGTAGTTGTGGGTTTTATTCATTTGCAGTTTCTTTTGTCATCGTTGTTTTGTCTCGTTTCGTTTTAAGACAGAGTCTTGCTCTGTCACCCAGGCTGGAGTGCAGTGGTGTGATCTCGGCTCACTGGAACCTGCGCCACCCGGGTTTAAGCGATTCTCCTGCCTCAGCCTCCTGAGTAACTGGGATTACAGGCATGCACCACCGCACTGGGCTAATTTTTGTATTTTTAGTAGAAACGGGGTTTCACTGTCTTGGCCAGGCTGGTCTCGAATTCCTGACTTCAAGTGATCCATCCACCTTGGCCTCCCAAAGTGCTGGGATTACAGGCGTGAGCCACCACGCCCGGCCCATTTGCCGTTTCTTGATGTGCTTTATTCTCCTTTTGTAAACGCTAACACTTGTTGGTGACCTTGGCAAAGTTTTTGAATTTTTCTTGAGCCTTAGTTTCCCCGTCTGTAACACAGGGATAATGCCAGCACCTTCAGGAACTATTGGTGTGAATTAAATGAGCCAATGTGTGTCAAGTGCTTGGCACCGTGCCTGACAACTGATGTGCTTTCTGCAGATTTTAACAAAGTCTCTGCTAACTGATTCCAGCTTCACATTCAACCTTCTATTAAATCTTCAGAACAACCAGAGAGTAGGTATTAAGATCCCCTTTCCGCAGAGCAGATACACTGAGGCTGTGAGCGCTCACTCATAAGGAAGAAGCAGGAGAGATGGGATTTGAACTGGCAGTTCTGGCTGCACTTGGCTCAACAACTGGCAAGGCTGGGCTGGGCTGGCTCCACACAGCCAGGATACAAAAGGCAGACTAGGCTATGGTTCAGCTTCCATAGACCTCAGACACAAGTCCCCCCATCTGCTGAGCAAGCTGCCAGCTTCCCAGCAGATGACACTAGCCTGCAGAACTGGCATTTTGACCTGGGTCAGGAATATGACCGTGGGCAATCAGCTCCAAGTTGGGCCACTGGAATCAGATCATCCAGGGGTTTTCCAGCTGCTGCGGGGCAGACAGGGGGAGAATTCCTCTGCCCCTTCAAGCATCCAGGGGTCTTCAGCCCTGAGGACCTCTCCCACTGCCCTAGATAGAAGCCCTCCCTTATGCCATTGGGGCCCAAGGCTTTCCAATCTCGGTTCCCCCCAAGCATCTTCCTTACCCACTTTTAGGCCTTACCTGACCCTGTACTTCTCCCTACCAGCCCAGGGCATGTTTAAAATCATCCAATCAATTCAATTATGTGTCATGATTTGCTTGGCGACTGTCTTCCTCATTTGGCTGGAAGCTCCACGGGGGCAAGACTTCATCTATCCCAGTAAACGTTTGTCGAATGACTAACAGACTGAGGCAACTAATATTTTTCAGGCATGTCTTATGTCCTAAGCACTTTACCTGCATTTTCGTTGTTGCATTGCCAAGCTAGTTTTGTGAGGTTGAAACTAGCAGTCTCATTTTACAGATAAGAAAACTGAGGTCCAGAGCCAGTCATAAAAAGCTGAGTGACATGGTAGTTAGGAGTGTGGCCTCTGCCACATGCTGGCTGTGCAGCTACAGGCACATCCATCACCTGTGAGATGGGAACAGTCACTTTACTACCTCAAGTGGCTGTTGTGAGGATTCAGTCAGAGAAGGATGAAAGGTACTCAGTGATGTCTCCGAAATACAATTAATGCAGGGAAATTGTTAATATTATTACTTTTGCCAAACCAGACAGCTAATAAGTGCTGGTACTGGGATCTGATTTCACTGTTCACACCACCACAGCAGAGAGAAGCAAGACAAAAAGGGGGTGGAGCTGGGAGCCTTGAGATTGCGGTCCTTGCATAACTTTAGCCAGGCCTGACTGCCCACTGAACCTTTTCCTAGAAAGATAGGCCTGGCCTTGCCACCCTTGATGCCATGAGGCTGACAGGGTTGGCAGGCAAGTGGGCTACAAGCCCCATCTTTAACTTCATGGCTGAGTTACACTGCCACCCAGGCTGGGGCTGGGCACACTGTGCCAAAGATGGAAATGGGACAGGAGAGAAGAGATAGCCCAAGGCCTGGACTTTTCTGCTTCCAGAATAGCCATTCATCTCTGTTCTTGTCCAAACCTGGAAAGAGAGCTTTATGGTACCCCTGGGAAAGGTGTAAGATGCAGAGTGAATGAATCCTCACGAGGGAGCCATGGTCGCAGCTGCCCCTCCAGCTCAACATGCATCATGAGAAACGTTCAGACTCTGGAGCTGGACATGCCTGAGGCCAAGCCCCAGGCTCACCACACCTGGACGTGTGGCCTTGGGCAGGCAGCTTTAGCCTCTGGGCCTCAGTTTTATCCATAAGGTGGGTAGAAAAAAACACCTCATCCTGGATTGCTGTGGGGTATAGAACAAAACTAAAACTAACGTGAGAAATGCACTTAGGCAAGGGGTGGGGAGCTAGGGGAGGGATAACATTAGGAGAAATACCTAATGTAGATGACGGGTTGATGGATGCAGCAAACCACCGTGGCATGTATATACCTATGTAACAAACTTGCATGTTCTACACATGTATCCCAGAACTTAAAGTATAATAAATATAAAAAGAAGAAGGAGAAGGAGGAGGAGGAGGAGGAGGAAGAAGAAGAGAAGAAGAAGAAGAAATAATGCACTTAGGCTGGGTTAGGTGACTCAGGATGCTAAGGAACGTGGCCACTCCAATGACCATATGGTCCCCCAGATATGATGGGACCTCCCAACACTTTGGGAGGCTAAGACAGGAGGATTGCTTGAGGCTAAGAGTTTGAGAACAGCCTGGGCAACATAGTAAGACCCTATCTCTATAAAAAAACATTTTTTAATTAGCCAGGTGTGGTGGCATGTGCCCGTGATTCCAGCTACTCAGGAGGATGTGGCAGGAGAATTGCTTGAGCCTGGGAGATTGAGGTTACAGCACGTTATGATCATGCTACTGTACTCCAGCCTGGCTGACAAAGTGAGATCCTGCCTCTAAGTAAACAAACAAATAAATAAAAACAAACATAAGTAGCTGGGCACGGTGGCTCATGCCTGTAATCCCAGCACTTTGGGAGGCTGAGGCTGGTGGATCACCTGAGGTCAGGAGTTCGAGACCAGCCTGGCCCAACATGGTGAAACCCTGTCTCTACTAAAAGTACAAAAAATTAGCCAGGCGTGGTAGCACAAGCCTGTAATCACAACTACTTGGGAAGCTGAGGCAGGAGAATTGCTTGAACCCTGGAGGTGGAGGTTTCAGTGAACCAAGATTGCGCCATTGCACTCCAGCCTGCACAACAGAGCGAGACTCTGTCTTAAAAAATAGTAAGAATAATAAAATTAACATAAGAAAAGCACTTGGCACACAGGAGGGGCTCTGTAAATGTCAGGTGGAGTTCCCTCTACCTCCCAGTCCCCCTCTCCGTCTGAGTCTCTCTTCCCAGTTCATTTCAGAGCAAGAGTTGGAAGGAACAAGAAGACCATCTTGGAGGCAAGCCTTAGTTAGGCTCTGCAGAAGGGATCCAGGGCCAAACATAACATCAGATTATTAAAAATGTGGACTGTAAACACCGGCACAACAGGCCAGAACACAGTGGCCAACACACCACAGCCCAGCTGCTGCTCATGCCCGTGGCCACACCACCTGCTGCCCCTGATTCTGGGATGGACCCAGCTCCACAGGCACCGGGCACAGACTGGTGTGTTTTTCCTGAGCTGAGCCCTGGGGACCTGGCCAAACCCTGTCCTCATAGCGAGAAGTCCTGGCAGGGTTCCTCAGGAGGAGAGGGCCTCCTACCCTGCCCCCTGCCCTTAGCCTTTAGGCTGGCCCTGAGGAGGTGACCAGAGACCAGGCCCCTCAGGGATTCTACAAGCTTGGGCCTGACAGTGTAGAGCCAGGTGCAGCATACAGGACGGGAACCCCAGCACCCCCAGTTAGCAGCTGTGTGAGCTTGGGCAAGCCACTTTAATTCTCTGAGCCCAAGAGTCCTCATCCAAGAAATGAGGTTATTGAAAGCCACCCCTCCCCAGCCTGTGGTGTGAGGGTTAAATGAGATAGTAAAGCACAGTGCTGGCAGAATAAAGGTAGGACCGGGCCTCAGTGCACCCTGGCATCCCACACCAAGCAGGACAAGTCTGATGCTGGGAACCAAGCTCCCATCGTATCTGGGGGCCATGTGGTCACTGGAATGGCCACTTTCCCTAAAGGTGAGCAGCCTGGGTGCAGAGCTGAGTGAGCAAGTCTTGGAGCCAAAGAATGCTGGATCTTTTTTGTTTTATTTGAGTTGAAGTCTTGCTCTGTCGCCCAGGCTGGAGTGCAATGGTGTGATCTCAGCTCACTGCAACCTTCGCCTCCCGGGTTCAAGTAATTCTCATGCCTTGGCCTCCTGAGTAGCTGGGATTACAGGCGTGCACCACCAAACCCAGCTGATTTTTGTATTTTTAGTAGAGATAAGGTTTCACCATGTTACCCAGGCTGACCTTGAACTCTTGACCTCAAGTGATCCACTCGCCTCGGCCTCTCGAAGTGCTGGAATTACAGGTGTGAGCCACCGAGCCCGGCCGGAAAGGTGGATTTGAACCCCACCCCCATAGCTGTCACTGCCCCATCTATAAATAGTGATATTACTTACCTCACTGACATACTTGCTCACTCAAGGAATTATTGAATTATTGGAAAAAGCATGAGGACCTGCCTTGTGTGCAGCTCTAGTCTCCATGGAACCCTAAGGTTGGGTTCCTGTCCTTAAGATCATTGTGAAGATTCAAGGAGATACTGTATGGCAATGGCTGGCATTCGGTAAGTGCTCTTTCTGAATAAGCTGGCTTCCCTACGTTAATTACTGCCTGCCTCTCTCCCTCCCCACCTTCCTTCCTCCTTCTCTTTCTCCCTTGGTGGCCCTTGCCTCCTTCCTTCCTTCTACTCCTACCCTCCCTTCTTCCCTCCCTCCCTCCCTCTGTCCCTCCTTTCCTTCCTTCCTCTGTGGGGCATGAATCAGACATGGGCCCTCTGGGAATAATTACATAGAAAATGGGGTGGAGAGTTCAACCCCCTCATTCCCCAAACAGGTACCAAGCCCTTCTTGGCAGGTGCAGACCAGCGCCCGGAAGGAAAAGACAGGGCTGGTGGCCACAACGGGAGAGAGGATTTAACAAACAACCCACTCAGTTACCTTCAAAAGACCAAGGCTTTGGCCCCCAGACCTTCCTTCCAGCCCTGAATTCTCTGATCCTCAGTTCTGGGAGGGAAAGGAGAGGAGGGGTTGGATGACTCAGTGCCCCTCTGGGCAGAGTTTGTTCCAGCCCAGGGGCCCAGGGAAGCCCCTTGTGGGGAGGGGTAGCTGCTGGTCACATAAGCTGCAACTGGCCCTGGGACGCCCCATTGTCACCCCAGGGTCATGACCCCACAGGAAAAGAAGCTGTGGGACCCTCCCCCGGCCAAGGCCTCCCCCGCCTGCCCCGCCTGTGTCACCGCCCAGCCTGGCTGAAACCTGATCCGGAGAGATAGAGCCGGCCGAGCCAGCCAGTTATGTCTTAATGTAATTTAGCTGTAATCGCAGCGTGTTTTCCCTCGCTATAATTAGTAAAATGTGGTTGTTTTCTGTGTTCCTGGAAGATGTCTGAACCAGAGCCAGCTGCCCGTAGCTTCTCTGACAGGCTCTCCCAAACAGGCCCACTAGCAACACACTGGATTTCCCAACGCTATTTCCCCCTTTGACCTGAGTTCTCCTAATTCCTGAGTTGAGGCCTCTCTCTCCTGGCTCCTGAGGACACGTCCCAGGGTTTAGCATGGGGCCTGCATGCTGTAGGTGCCCAATAAACGTGAGTGGGTGATTGAGGGATCAAGCCAGCAACAACGAAAAACCACGTAGGGAAAGAATTCCTCATTTAGGAAGTCCACAAGACCCTCAAAGAAATGCGTGTGTTGTGTGTGTGTGCTCACAGGTGTGTGTGTTGTGTATTGTGTGTGTGTGCTCCCAGGCGTGTGTGTTCTCACAGGCATGTGTGTGTTGTGCATATGTGCTTGCAGGCATATGTGTATTGTGTATGTGTGCTTGCAGGCATGTGTGTGTTGTGTATGTGTGCTTGCGGGCATGTGTGTGTTGTGTATATGTGCTTGTGGGCATGTGTGTGTTGTGTGTGTGTGCTTGCGGCATGTGTGTGTTGTGTATGTGTGCTTGCAGGCATGTGTGTATTGTGTATGTGTGCTTGCAGGCATGTGTGTGTTGTGTATGTGTGCTTGCGGGCATGTGTGTGTTGTGTATATGTGCTTGCGGGCTTGTGTGTGTTGTGGTATATGTGCTTGCGGCATGTGTGTGTTGTGTATGTGTGCTAACGGGCATGTGTGTGTTGTGTGTGTGCTTGCAGGCGTATGTGTTGTGTGTGTGTGCTTGCAGGCATGTGTGTGTTGTGTATGTGTGCTTGCAGGCATGTGTGTGTTGTGTGTGTGTGCTTGCAGGCATGTGTGTGTTGTGTGTGTGTGCTTGCGGGCATGTGTGTGTTGTGTATATGTGCTTGCAGGCATGTGTGTATTGTGTATGTGTGCTTGCAGGCATGTGCGTGTTGTGTGTTGTGTGCTTGCAGGCATGTGTGTGTTGTGTGTTGTGTGTTGTGTGTGTGCTTGCAGGTGCAGCTGTCTGCATGTGGGTGTATCGGGGATAATGGGCACAGCCAGCTCTGCGTGGGCTCTACCACCTTGGGACGTTTTGTTTGTGTGTTCCCACCAGACAGTGCTGGGTGTGAGTGTGGGAATTCTGTGTGCTGTGCACGGGGCCACCCAGAGAGCACCAGAACTGGCCCTGAATGCTCTGCTGACTGCAACACAGCAAAGGATGTGGAGCCCCTGACTCTCCCTGTCCTGCGAGCACTGCTCACATCCTTCTGCCTCAGATCCTCCTTCGGCACAGTCCTTTGTCCTTTCACTCGGGCATCAGCAAACATCCCTCAGGTCCTCCTGTGCACTGTCATCTGCCACTCTCGGTGGCTTTCCAATGGGCCTCTCTGTACCTTCTTACTCCCCCACGAGTTCATTCATTCAATGAGCATTTCTTAAATAATTACGTGGGCTAGCTTGTGGTTTCGTGGTTTGTTTTTGTTTTTTTAATGAAAGATTAAGATTCACGTTTTCTGCCTTTGCCAATTCTCTCCCAACAGGAAACATGTTTCAGATCTCTTATTATTTTATTATCAATCGCTATGTAAAATAAAGTGGTGATAGCACTCACCCTTACAAGGCTCAAAGAGTTTTTGTGTACAGGCTACAGTCTAAATTCCTTTGCTCGGTATCCGTGACGACAGTGACTATGTCACAGAGGCAGTAGGGCAATCAGGGGAAGAACTCCCACAACACTTATTTGTGTGGCCTCAGGCAGGCGACTTCACCTTTCTGAGGGCAGTTTGAACATGCTTGATGTGTAAGTACTCAATAATGTTAATTATTATGTAAGTAATCGTGTGGGCTTTGCATTTTCAGTTAATTGGTAATGCTTGGAAAGTGCCGCCAACAATCATTTCTCCAACCCAGCGCCCAAAGTTGTGCCCTTGGCAGAAATCAAGGGCATCTGCACCAGAGGAATGCCGAGTTCTGGTTGGCTGAATTCGCCTGGACTCTGGATGTTCTAATTGGCTGGAACACGAGTGGGTGTGGCCCATTTCCCAGAGTGCACTTGGCAGTCATTCTTGGAGACGGACGACAGACCGAGGATTTGGCATTTTACCTGGGTTATTGTTCTTTTTATCTTTTCTCCGGAAATCTCACCAAATATCCAGCCCTATGATTTCTGCAGATAAATTCTTCCAAAACACATCTCTCCTTACAAAATGCGTAATTGTAGTATTTGCCCCACAGCGCTTGGGTGGCTGAGGTGGGAACGCGTGCTCCAGTGCGATGGTGCCGAGTTCCACCTTCTCACGTTGGGCGGGGGGTGTTCTGAGGACTTTGGCGCCAGGTCTTTAGTCATGTGAGAACCTCCGGTCCTCCTTGCAAATAGGGCATTTCTCCCGGCCAGGCACAGGAAGAAATTAGCTTTTTAAAAATTTTTGGTAAAATGCACATTAAAATGTTACCATCTCAACCATTTTTTAAGTACAGTTTAGTAATGTTAAATACATTCACATAGTTGTGCAGCCAATCTCCAGAACTCTTTTCATCTTGCAAAACTGAAACTCGTATCTGTTAAACAGCAACTCCCCACTAACCCCTCCCTCCAGCCCCTGGTAACCACCACTCTATTGTCTGTCTTGATAAATGTGACCATTCTAGGCTGGGCACGATGGCTCATGCCTGTAATCCCAGCACTTTGTGAAGCTGAGGCGGGCAGATCACTTGAGGTCAGGAGTTCAAGACCAGCCTGATCAACATGGTGAAACTCCGTCTCCACTAAAAATACAAAAATTAGCTAGGCGTGGTGGTGGGCACCTGTAATCCCAGCTACTAGGGAGGCTGAGGCAGGAGAATCACTTGAACCCAGGAGGTGGAGGTTGCAGTAAGCCCAGATCACGCCACTGCACTCCAGTCCAGGAACAAGAGCGAAACTCTGTCTCAAAAAAAAAAAAAAAAAAAAAAAAAAAAAAAAAAAAAAAAAAAAAAAAAGACTATTCTAGGTGCCTCATATACGTGGAATCATGCAATATTTGTCTTTTGGGGACTGGCTTATTTCATTTAGCATAACATCTTCAAAGTTCACCTGTGTTGTGGCATATGTCAGGATTTCTTTCCTTTTTAAGTCCTGAATAATATTCCATTGTAGGTGTTGGTCACAGTTTATTCATCCATCAACGGACGCTTGGGTTACATCCCCCTTTTGGCTATTGTGAATAAAGCTGCCACGAACATGGCTGTGTAAATACCTGTTCGAGTCCATGCTTTTCATTCTTTTGGGTATATACACAGAAGACGAATTGCAGAATCATATGAAAATGTTATTTTTAATTTCTTTGAAAAACTCAGTGTATTGTTTTCTGTAGCAGCTGCACCATTTTACATTCCCACCAACACAAGTGTTCCCGTTTTTTTCATCCTCACCAATATTTCTTATTTTCTGAAAGTTTTTTGTATATTCTTTTGACCGTGGCCATCTTAATGAGTGTGAGGCAGTATCTCATTGTGATTTTCATTTGCATTTCCCTAGTGATTGCTGATTCTGACTAAGGGATTCTGTTTTAAACAATGAAACCAAATGGGGAATTTCTTCACCCCTGGTACCATCTGTACCATCTTTGAGACCAGAAGTGGTTGTGGGGCTTTTTCATTTTTGTTTTTGTATTGAGACAGAGTCTTGCTCTGTTGCCCAGGCTGGAGTGCAGTGGCTCAGTCTCAGCTCACTGCAATCTCCATTTCCCAGGTTCAAGTGATTCTCCTGTCTCAGCCTCCCAAGTAGCTGGGATTACAGCCAGCAACCACACTGGGCTAATTATTATATTTTTAGTAGAGATGGGGTTTCACCATGTTGGCCAGGCTGGTCTCGAACTCCTGACCTCAAGTGATCTGCCCACCTTGGTCTCCCAAAGTGTTGGGATTACAGGCATGAGCCACCATGCCAGGCTGTGATTGTTCTTTTTTATGCATTCATTCATTCATCACTCACTCATTCCTTTGCTATGCCTTGAATGCTGTACTGAGCTCTCCACAGATATTTAGGAGCAATACCAAGGCAATGCTCCTGAGAGCAGATGGGTGAAATGACATTCAAATGCAACATGGAGAACTTCAAATGGCCACTGAATACATGAAAACATTCTTCACCTCACTGATAATCATAAAAATCCATACTGAAACAAGAAGATGAATTTTCTCTTTTTTTTTTTTTGCCCTGCCTTTCAGTAAAGATTTAAAAAATTGATATGAGTACTAACAATACGAGAAAACAGGTCCTAACACATATTATTAGGGAGAACATAAATTGAATCAACATTTTTGGAAGATAATTCAGCAAGTTGACATCTAGGATTTATCCTAAAGTAAAACTGGGGCAAACACACAAAAATAGGAATTTTACAATAATACAAATGACCATCAAGAGAGAATTAACTAAATAAATTATGATATGGTATGGGAGAAGACAGTGGCAGTGAAAGATGTCCAAAACAAAAGGCTGCTCCCAGATCTACGGGTTCCACATCCTTGGTTCAACAAACTGCGGATGCCAAACCTGTGGGCTGATTTCTTGTATCCACAGGTTCCCGCGAGGCAGACTGAGACTTGAGAATTCTTGTATTTTGGTATCGCCGGGATCCTGGAACCAAACTCTCATGGATACTGAGGGATGACTCTAAGCTAAAGCAAGTTGCAGAAAAGTCTACAGTGCATAGAAGCATACATATATACGTAACAGGGAGGTAGACGAATACTTTGTTAAGTTTTCTGAAAACATACGTGCTGCTCTTGACAGTGGTTCTTTTGATGCGATGGTTTGAAATCTAGAAGACATAGACATAGAAGACAAAGACATAAGACTAACAGCAAAGGAAGAGAAGGTTTAAACATGTCTTCTATCTTTTGCAAGTCTGCATTTTCTTTGGAATGTTTACAATGAACTTGCATTTTTCTGCTTCTAGTCAGAAAAAATAATAATATTTTAAAAATAAATTCACTTTGGGAGGCCGAGGCCGGAGGATTGCTTGAGCCCAGGAGTTCAACACCAGCATGGGAAACCCGGTAAACCCCCATCTCTATCAAAAATGCAGAAATTAGCCGGGCATGGTGGCCTATGCCTGTAATCTCAGCTACTCTGAAGGCTGAGGTGGGAGGATCACTTGAACCTGGGAGGTCAAGGCTGCAGTGGCGGTGATCGCACCACTGCACTCCAGCCCAGGTGACAAAGCAAGATCTTGTCTCAAAAAAGAGTTTATCTGGACAGATTATTGTGAGATAAAGGCCATTAAATATATGACAAAAAATATATATACTTTTCCAAGGGAGAGAAAAACAGAAACAAAAAATAGACAAACAAAATTATTCAATTAGAGTGGAAAGTTAAGTATTATCTGTGCATGATAAAGTCACAAGTCACAATACTTAAAATTGCAGAGTAAAGTCTAATCTCATAAACAAGTTTTTACAGGAATTGAAGCACATAACACAGATGTCATTTTGCTTCTACGGCATCTTGCAAGATAGGGGAGGGCGGGTTTTCTTACCAACCACTATCAGCATTTCCCGTTGATGGACGTGGATACCAGGTCCCAGAGGAGGAGGATCACAATCAGACCCTCTGAGGGGAAAGCACCTGAAGGTTTGGAGGGAGGGACAAGCTGGGTCAGGAGAACCCAAGAGCAAGGACAACTTCTCTTCCTTTGGAGGTGGAGTTGTCCACAGGCAGGAATAGACGCTGTCACCCAGCTCGGCACCTTGGCAGGCTGATTCCTTCTCAGGCACTCTTTCTTGCTGAACCCTGTGCAGCCTGAAATTCATATTTATCCAAAACCACGGCCAGTCCGCCCAGAGTGCCTCCTAAGATGGAAAGGCTTGCCATCTCAGTCTGGACCAGCCACCTTCCCTGGCAGAGAAAGAGCCCAGGGCATGGAGTGGGGTTCTGTGGCACCGCACTGTATCCAGGGCCCTCCCGGCAGCCCAGCCAAATGCCATCTCATCACGTGTGACCCTGAGGCAGCTGGGGCCACCCTTCCCTTCAACCTGCAGATACAGGCGCTCGAGCCCCGCCCCACAGGTACCTGCAGGACTTGCGGCACCCTCCTCACTGCTTCCCAGGAGATCCCCCAGCGGCGCCACCTTCCCTCTGTGTTCTGTCTCCTGCTCCTCAAGGCCACTGTCAGCTCGCTGTTCCCTGGTCGCTTCTGCCACTTTGGTCACCTTGGCCACCAGCTGCTGGCCCCGCTCCACCCTGCTTGTCCCAGGTGTAAACACAGCCCACTCTTCTTCATTCCCCAAAGCACCCCAAGAACAGGGCTTTTGCCCATGACAGAGGGATAGTGCTGCAAAGAGCAAAACTCAGCTTAAAGCTGGAGAGAAAATAATCCGTCCCTAGAGTTCATCAGCACTTCACCTCGACAAAGGATTTTCCTTTATGTTTCTCAGGAATCCCTTCTCTCTCTGTACCTTTACCCCTAAAACCCAAGACTCCTACTTTGGTGCCCCCTAAGATGGCTTCCATGAGGAGGGTGTGGGCAGTACAGGTGCCATGATACATCTGGGATACTCAGAAAAGCAAGTTGCCTGCAGCTCTGCCCTCCACGCCTTTGCTCAAGCTGTTCCGCTGTCCGATTCAGCTTTCCTCCTCTGCCTCTTCTCTTTCCTACTCTCTCCTCACCCTTCACATCTCAGGTAAGGTTTCCCCTTTCTGCAGAGCCTCCCAGGATGAGTTAGAGTCCCAGCCTCAAGCATTCCACAAGCCCCTTACAACATATCATAACAGAGGTCATAAGCCAAAACCCCGGGGGGATTTTGGTTGGTTTACTCTTGTCACCCAGGCTGGAGTGCAGTGGCACAATCTTGGCTCACTGCAACCTCCGCCTCTCACGTTCAAGTGATTCTCCTGTCTCAGCCTCCCAAGTAGTTGGGATTACAGGTGCCCAGCACCACACCCAGCTAATTTTTTCATTTTTAGTAGAGATGAGGTTTCGCCATGTTGGCCAGGCTGGTCTCGAACTCCTAACCTCAAGTGATCGGCTTGCCTCAGCCTCCCAAAGTGTTGGGATTACAAGCGTGAGCCATCGCACCCAGCCAACTTTGTTTTGTTTTGTTTTGTTTTAATTTTTAACTTTTCTGTCGATGCTTTTTTTTTTTCAGATTTTTAACACTAGTTTTAAGTCAATTTTCAAGTTTTGAAAAATAGGAGAATTCACATAAGTATCAAAATTTCTGATTTGACTTAAAAAGCTAGAGGCTCTGTCCACACAGGGTCCATTTTCCCATGAACCCAGTGTGGGAATATGGACCCATGTGGCAACAAGAGACTGCAGCTGATGGAAGCTGCCACCACCGCCAGGTGTGTCTCTGAAGTTCACCGCAATCCCCACCATTCCCTATTGCCTCACACTTGGTCCCCTCACTAATTTACCCTCCCCACCTGCCCTGTATTAGGGGAGCTTGTGGCTCCTGCAAGGTTGGCATCCCCTGCCCCTGACCTGCCTTTTTCTCTCTAACACACTGTGAGCACTTTGAGAGCAAAGCTTCGCCATGTCTGCCTCTCTACGCTGAGACAGACACTGGCTCAGAGCTGGTGCTCAAAAAATGCTTTGTCAAGAAAACACCTCAAGGCCCCTCTTCCCCCAGGAGGCCAGGACCCAGTATCTACGGCACCCAGGGACAGTGGGGCCATTGCTCTCCCTCTTGATCCAAGTTCCCCTTGGACACTGGAAGGCCCACATCCCATGTTCTCAGCAAGGCCTCTCCTTACCCTCTGGATTAGTGAGGGAAAACTCGGCCCCGCACAGGTAGCCCCGGCTCCTCAGCGAGTGGCTTTTACACAGTGAAATCTCGTTTCTCCTTCGCATCACAGTCCAATGCAGTTACTCCTGGCCAGGCAGCCTCCATGCAGTCACTCAGGGCCCAAGCCTCTTCCATCCTGTGCTTCCATCCTCTTCCAGGCCCTCAGAGTCCTCTCCTCTCAGCCAAGGGGCAAGAAAAGAGAAGGGGGCTCATTGGAGGGATTTTTGGGCCAGACCCAAAGTGGCATGAATCACTTCCACCATACTCCACAACCTAGAAATCACGCACATGGCCACACCCAATTGGAAAGAAGAAAGGGAATAGCAATGGAGCCATGTGACCAGGAGGGGTGGAAAACGCAGAGACACATGAACACTGAGCTCTCGCTGCCAAGCCCTCCTTCTCCTTCATTTCTGCTGGGGAGGAATCCTGCAGAAGTGCTCCAGACTCACAGGGACTTGATCTTTCAAGAGCAAGAAGCTAAAAAACAGTGTCCTAATCTCACTCCCAGCCTTGTTCAGTGACTCCTCCCAGGAGCCGTTGTAAAGATCTATCGCTGCTACAGAACAAGTCACCCCAAAAGGGACGACGCAAGGGTGTGAATAGCAGGCATGCTTCACTGGACCAATCTAACAGTCTACACAGGTGCTCCAGCAGGGCAGAGCAGAACAATGTGGGACCTTTGAGTCCAGCCAACCAGGGTTCAAATCCCAGCTGCAACACTTGGCAGCTGGACGACCCTGAACATGCCACTTAGCTCTGTTTATGCATCCTCATAGAGGGGTGAAAGCACTGTGGCCTTGGGGACTGTCAGGCTCCTGTAGCCCCCTCCTCCTCAGCTTCTACCCACTTTTATCTCTTAAATATTGAGATTCTAGATATGATTCTTCTAAAGAAAGAGAAGCAGCAGAATGCGGAAGTTAAGTCACAAGCTCCAGAGTGCCTGCCTGGCGGGGCTGCTGTACGGATTCAGTGTGATCATGCTGAGCCCTGGGCTTGGCCCCCACTAAGTGCTCCACACACATTATTGGTTCCCATGTCCCCAGCCCCAGCGGGACCCACCTGATGGTGTTCCCCCAACTGCAGGGTATGTCTTGTACATACTGCAGCTATATTTAATTCCCCCGGCATCACTGCAGAAGCCAGACAATTGCAGAGATTCAACTCCTACAAAAGAACAAGGTGAATCTCAGGTGGGACCTGGGTAGGAATTCACTCCATTACACAGAAACAGGACTTCGAGTGGTACAGGGACCAAATCCCCCCTCAGTGCTCCCAGGCTGGACACATAGCCAGGGGGCCATTGATTCAACTCACATGACCACAGGCGGCTCCAGGACCCAGGATCCTACCCGGGAGAGGGTTTGGGACTGCTCAGAAGTGAGAAAGGGGCCTCTTGTTTACTATGGCTCGGGGGAAGGACTGATGGAGATTTAGGGGACCCACATATCCATCCCCTAAGCCACCCCTTGGCTGCCACTGCCTATGACAGCCCACATGTCCTAGAGTCTCCAGTCAGGGCGAAAGTCTCTTCATCAGGGATATGAGGTTCTCTGCCCAGTTGCTGAGGCCAAGGATTAAAGCATCTACCCGTATCACCCAAGGCCTGGACCTTATCTCAAAGTCAAGGCAGCACCCATAGAGGGAGCAAGTGGTGGTCTGGGGGCTCTACCCCTAACCAGCTCTGGGCCCGTGGGCAAGTCCATGCTCCCCTCCGGGGCCTGGAGAGGGGGGCATTCGATCAGGGCTTTTCAAACTGTGGCCTGGAAAGTTTCAGGCTCCTGTATCCCCACCTCCTCTGCTTCCACCCACTTTCATCTCTTAAATGTTGAGATTCTGGATAAGATTCTTCCAAAGGAAGAAAAGCAGCAGAACGCAGAAGTTAAGTCACAAGCTCCAGAGGCAAAGAGACCTGGGTTCAAATGAGTAAGCTCAGGCAAGACAGTTCACCTCATTGATCCTCAGTCTCCCCATCTGTAAAATGGAAACAATACTGGAACACACGCCCATGTGGGTTGTTCCTAGTATTAGGGGAGATTGTGTGCATAGAACTCTTGGTATTGTGTCTGCCACACGGTGAGTGCTCACCCTGTGGATGTAACCTACCATTATCATTATTTTGAAAAGCTGCCAAATTTTGTGAAGGTTTACAGACTTTTGCTTTGGTGGTCTCTGATCTCATCAATCCCAGCCCCCACCTTTAGTTCCCATCCCAGCCATCCTCCCCACCGCAGGGGCTGACTCTGGATGCCATGGGGCCTCTGCACTGGGCCTGGGACCCCCATGCTTAGACCTGGATGGTGGTCCCAGCTCTGTCACTGACCAGCTGGGTGGTCTTGGGTGAGTCATTTTACTTCTCCAGACCTCGGTCTTGTCATCTGTTAAGTGGGAATGATGTCACTATATACCTTCTAGGGGTGTTGTAGGGATTAGTACAGCACCTGACACACAATAAATGCTCAATGATTGCTGTAATGATTAAATTTAGTTGGGGTAGGTAATTTGGGTTTTATTTTTTTAATCATGTTGGGGGGGTGGGCGCCCTCTAGTGGTGAAGCCCCACCTGGTGGGGGGTGCCTTAGCCTTTAGCCTGGGTGGGGAGGGTAGTGAAGGAAGGACCTGTGGACCCACATCTTAGACGGGGATCTTCTTGGAACCAAGGGTGAGTTCCAACCTAAGGTTACCACAGCTGGCCCTGGGACCAGTGATCTGTAAGCTGGCTTGGCAGGGAGGGCAGAGAAGGAAGTTCTGGCTTAGACCGCTGGGTAAACATCTCTGCAAAGAAGGAAGACACAGTGGCCACCATAGAGCGAGAAGACAGGCATGAGAGGGTGCCGAGGCAGTTCTCATTCTCCCCTCTTCTGTCGCTCACCCTCACTACCATCCTCCCAGTCCATTTTACAGATGGAAAAACCGAGGCCCACAGAGGTAAAGGCGCTCTCCTGCGGTCACACAGGACATCCAAGGCAGAATGCAGGCCGGCACCTAAGCTCCAGGTCCAGTGCTCTCTGCTCCACACTACAAGGTCAGCTTGGCCACGCCAGGCAATGGGAAGCAGAGGACATTTCATTGAATCATACAGTGAAATTTCGAAGAAGAAGGGGAAAAAAGCAGCAGGCGGAGTTCCCAGGGCTGGAGCCCTGCCCAGCTGGTCCCAGAGCTCAGGGAGAGTGGGAATGACGCAGCCTGGGCCCATAGCGGTCTCAGGAGCACCATTCGCCGGGAATCTGCAGGCAACGGCAGCCAGAAGGGCTGCAGAGGCTCTGGGAAGGACGGCTGAGCCGGCGGCGGCCCAGGCTGACTCCACAGGGGCGCCAGGATTCCCTCCATTACGGAATCCAACGGGACCCCCACCTATCCCCAACCCCCCCACACACAAACACAGAGAAGAGCCCGGGCCCAGCAGAGCGAACCGGCAACAGAAGCCTCCTCCACAAGGAAGGGGTCAGCCTGGAGCAGAGAAATCCCCGCAGACTCGTGAGAGGGGCGGCCACGAGCAGGAGTCCAGGCCCAGCTGTGGGCCGGGGCTGAGGCCGAGGGCTGGAAGCTGTGGACACGGCCAGCTCCCTTCCCCACTCAGACGGGCTCCTTTCCTGTCCTCCAACCTGGGAGGCCTCGCCTTCTATGTGTCCGAAAAGCTTTCTCACGAGTTATAGCTCAGCTGAGACTCACAACGCCTCTGTCGGATCATCCCAACCTACAGGCGAGGAAGCTGAGGCTCCATGCGGGGAAGGGAAGGGGCTGCAGGCTTTCAGAGCCATTCCCACCCAGCATGACTGTCTGACATCACCCCTTTTGACATCTTGAGATCTGCAGCATTAGGCTAGGGAAAGGAGGGCATGGATCTGGTCAGCCACTAGCCCCCAGGACCCTGGTAAAATGCTATCCCCTATCCCAGCACTCAGCAGCCCCCAGCCCCAGCGATCACACACTCCCAGGGCTAGATGTGGAAGGAGGTGGTGCATGGTGACACAAAGAAAGTAGGCTTTGGCTCAGCTGGGCCTGAGTTCAAATCCTGGCTCTGCTGTGTGTTTTCTGGGTGACCTTGGACGTGTCATTTACATCTCAGCTACCCAGTTTCCTGAGCTGACAGAAAAGCATAGTATCCTCTGCACTTGCCGTTCGTAGTAAAAATAAGAGCTACTGTTTATTGCACCCTTTGAGATTAGGTCCTGTTCTAATCACTGTAGCTGCATTAGATGATCTAAGCCTTTCAACAATGCCGTGATATGTTATTACTCATAGCTCCATTTGCAGAGAGGAAACAGAAACATCCAGGAATAGGCAGAGGAGGGATTTGAACTCAGCTTGTCTGGTCCCTAAATACTAAGCTATGGTGTCCATGTATCACACAGGAAAAGCACATCAGCGATATCAGATGTGCTGTGGGGCTGGAAAGTTTGGGAGGAGTGGAGATGGCAAGGTTCAGAAACAGATTGGCCAGGGAGTGCCTGTCTGCCAGGATCCATTTGGACCAAGCTCATACCCTGGGTCTGGGAAGAGCTCCGGTTGTACTCTGGAGTCTCAGCTCACAGCTCCAGCCCGGTCCCTTCATCAAATCATCGACTTCTCAGTAGTCACTGAGGCTGTCTTCTGGGCCAGGCCCGGGACTGGACACGCAGGCGAAGGCAGATGAGGGGCACAACGCCATAGCCCCCTCAAGTGGAAGGAGGCCTCGCTAGATGCCGTGATGGTGAGGAGGCAGGAAACCAGCGCCATCTCTATGGTAGGTGGACTCACTACCTGACGGAAAGGAAGCTCTGCTCCCAGGGCTGAAAGGCTGAGCTCTCCTGGGGCCCCTCCCTGCCCAGGAGCTGCTCCTTTAAGAAGCCTGACTGGCCCCTTTAAGGAGCAATGGAGCGAGGCCATTTCCCACTGTGTGCCCCCTCCAGTTGCAACTAGAAGACTCCTGGCTTTCACACCCAGGCTGAGCCGGGGATAGGCAGCCCCCTGCTCCTCCCTCGACCTCCTGGCCACCCCTCAACCCACCCCAGCCCGAAGTCCCCATGCCTTCATGCCGCGGTCCCAGACCCTCAGTGGCCCCCATCATCCCATCCATCCGCTCTTGATCTGTTCCCTGGCTGGGACTCCTGGCTGGGGCTGCAGAGCCCTTCCCTTCCCACTCCGTGCTTGGCAGAGGGGTGAGTGTCTGTTCTCGAGCTGGGCCCAGGGGGCTGGCCGAGGCCAGCGAGTGGAAAGGGAGGTGGAGGGCAGGGCTGTCTAAAGGGAACCCCTTTTTCCAAGGAGCCAGATCCACCCACCACAGGGATGTGGGATGAGGGCAGGCAGAAAGGGGGACCAGCCCAAAGTGAGTGCTGGAGAGCATCTATCTGCACAGAAGACTGAAGTAAGTGGTTAGGCTTCCGGAAGAACTGATTAACCAAGGAGGATCCAGACCCCTGCAAGAACAGGAAGTCCCATCTTCCTGGGAGTCTTGGCCTTCAGTCAGAGGAAGGCAGGCAACCATGCATCCAGAGGGACACCCACTCTGCACCTGGCACCCTGCTAAGACACCCCACAGGTCTGATGCCAGCTCACGCCCGGACTTGCAGCCTTCCCACTCAGGTCCTCACCCAGCTAGCAGAAAGAGTAAGAACCTGGGCTTGGGAGTCTTGACAGATGCTGCAAGTGAATCCTGGCCCCACCATTTACCACCCGTGTGACCTTGGACAAGTCATGTCACCTCTCTGGGCCTTAATTTCATCATCTGTAAGATGGTGATAGGCTGGGCACAGTGGCTCACACCTGTAATCCCAGCACTTTGGGAGGCCGAGGCAGGTGGGTCACCTGAGGTCAGGAGTTCGAGACCAGCCTGGTCAACACGGTGAAACCCCATCTCTACTAAAAATACAGAAACAAATTAGCCAGGCGTGGTGGCGCATGCCTGTAATCCCAGCTACTCAGGAGGCTGAGGCAGGAGAATCGCTTGAACCTGGGAGGTGGAGGTTGTGGTGAGCCGAGATGGTGCCATTGCACTCCAGCCTGGGCAACAAGAGGGAAACTCCGTCTCAAAAAAAAAAAAAAGATGGTAATAATAGTTCCCACCTAGGGAGCTGTTGCAATGAATGCTCAGGCAGTGCGTGCTCCTTTCTATGGTTCTGCCGGCCCTGCACCCCCACCCGAGTCTCTTCCATCCTGGTGGAGCCCCAGGTGGGGTGTCCGTCCCTCCTCAGCAGTGGGGAAGGCCCTCCCCTTGGCTCTGCCATCCTCCTGCCTATGTACTGCAGCTGTTCAGCAGAAGATGCACACAGCCATATTGTAGACTCCTGCAGAAAGACCTGCAGACGCTCACCACCAAGGCTCCAAGGGACCCTCCCCAGGGCACCCCTGTGCTGTCACCTACTGGAATCAAAGTGAGGTCGAGAGGGGCCACTGAGAAGGGGATGGATCTCCTCAGATCCATGTCTGAAGGCCCAGGTCAAGTTTGTGTCTCCCGCTCCTTAGCAGAATGGCCTTGACCCCTCTGAGCCCTGTTTTCCCATCTGTGGTGTGGAGCGTGCAGGAAAGCTCCCAGAGACTTCTGCCGCTGAAGGAGCTTGTTAGCCTAGGCTGAGCAGAGCCAAGGGGATGCAAATTCAGCCTCAAGGCTGCCCTTGCCTTTGTTTGCTTTATTGAGTAAAAGAAAATACTTTGAACATTTTATGGGGACTTGGGGAGGGGAGGAGGGGTCGGGGAAGGCTCCATCCAAGAGAAACAGCTTCCAAGGAGGATCCAGCCAAGAAAACCCTAAGTGGGGGCCGGGGCTTTCTCTGAGTGTGGCCAGGGATGGGAGTCTGAGGGGACACAGGAGCCAGGAGAGGGGCGGAGCGCTGCAGACGGTGAAAAGACCCCTCAGGCTGGTCTTCCCCCGCCAGCTAGTGCCCCCTTTCCTGCTGCCGCTGCTGCCCCGGGGCCACCCAGAAGCCCCAGCTCCCCTGTCACTCCCACTTGGGTTCGTTCATTCATTCCTTCATGCACTCCCTGACTCATTCACTCATTCACACAGGCACTCACTGTTCTGCTCATTCTTTCCCTCTTTCATTCATTCCCTCCCTGGTTCATTCATTCTCTCACTGAGGCACTGGCTCAAAGGTGAACAGTCAAGGGCCCTGCCTTCAAGGCATTCTCTGGTTAGTACAGGACAGTCCCTGAGAAGGAGCATGCCTGAGGCTGTAAGAGGCCAGGGGACCCTCCCCAGAAGCGGTGAGTGTGGGGCACCAGCTGGTAAAGGGAGAGGGGAGGCCGTACAGGAGAATGGCACAGAGGTGGGCAAGTGTGCAGTGTGTTTTAGAAGGGGGCAAGAAGGCCAGGGAAGGAGTGGAGCTTAGCACCCACAGAAGGCCAGCCCTGGGCACATGGCAGGGGACCCCAGGACTGTTGTGGGCTGTCACCACTGCACTGGGCCAGGATGCCCTAAAATTCCCCAGCACTCACTGTGGGCCTTTTCCCTAAATTTCCCAGGGGACTGAAGTTAGACTACTGTGGGACCCCTCCCATCCTGCCTGGGGAAGCCCCAGCATGGCCCTAGCTCTCCCACCCCGCAGGAAACCCCAGCACTTCCCGCCGTCCCGGCCACAGATCTGAAAACCTTCCTCTGGGCTCCTGTCCTCAAAGGCTGCCGGTCTTGAAATTCAAGCCCAGAGATTGCCAAAGCAGCTCGAAAACTGCTGAGTATTTTTCAGAAGAAGGAGGAGGAGGAGAGGTAGAAGAGGAGAAAAACAGAGAGCCTGGAAAAGAGTGAAGCTGGCCCCACATTGGAGCTCCTGTGGCTCTTCAAGCCCAACGGCTGCCCTGGCAGCAAGGGCTCTCAGGCGGGGTCCCTGGGAGTTCCAGGGGTGTCCCCAGGGTACGGCCTGGCTCCGCAGGGACACTGGTTCCCAGACCATATTTCCACCCTGAAAGGTCTTTCAGGCAAGTGTGTGATGATCCCCAGGGAAGCAACTCACTGCCCTTTGCCTCAGCTTAGCACCTGAAGGCCACTTAGCACCTGAAGGTGTTAAAAACTCCCAGGTCACCACTCCCACTGGGGATGCTGGCTGCCACCCAGAACTCCAGGAAAAAAGACCAAGATGGCCGACAAGCTCCCTCAAGCACAGCAGAAAGAAGAAGAGCTGAATCCAAACACCATCTCTCTCCTTTATTGAGGGATCTTGGATCAGTCAAGCAGCCTCTCTGGATCTCAGTGTAAATGTGGACAATAATAGCTGTGATAACAGCAGGAGTCCTATTTATTGAGTGCTTACTGCTTGCCAGATATAGGCTAAACACACAACCTCATTTAAGCCTCATGACAATTCTATGAGATTCCACTTTACAGATTAGGAAACTAAGCTCAGAGAGGCTAAGTACCTTGCCCAAGGTGATCCAAGCAACAAGGGAAAAAATAAAGATTCCAGCCCACCCACCCCAACTCCAGAGCCTGCAGACTTCACAGTTTTGCTGCATCTCAAGGTGTTTTTGTGCATTCATTGAACAAATGAAGAATGTCTTCTTGTGCTGGGCACAGGACATAGAGAGATGAATCTTGTATCTGCCCTCAAGGAGCTTCCAACCCAGTGGGTAAGACAGATAAATAACCAATTACAATGCAGTGTGGTTGTTGTTTCAGTAGATGAATTACAAGATGCTGGGTGTATTTGTCAGGCTATTTAATGCAAGCTGCTTTAACAAATAATCCCAGCATCTCAATGACTTAACAAGACATCACATGGTACAGTGCGTAAGCAGGAGCTTCTGCTCCATGCAGTCATTATGCGATCCAGGCCTCCTTGGAGTCTTCTGCTGGAATCCCCTACTGGATGTCGGCCAACAAGCAAGAGAAAGACGTCATGGAGGACTGCGTGGAACATTTTATGGGCTGGCCCAGAAATCGCATACCTCACTTGTCCATATTCCACTGGCTGGAACCAGTCACACTGCCCCACTTAACTGCAAGGGAGGCTGGGAATTGAGGAGATAGTGTTGGTGAGCATCTAGCAGGTGTCTGCCACCCTAGGGGAGGGAGACAAAGAGAACACATCCCTATTTGGGTTGAGCAGAGATGCTTCCAGGAAGTAAAGATCAAACTAGGTTTGATCAAAGAGAGCAGTGACCCTGAAGTGGGGCTTGGCTTGGCAAATCACAATATGTAACAAAGACCCTCCCCTTAGGTCCTCTCTTAACTGGAGACAGGTGGAATAGGGAAAGAGCTATGGACTGGGAATCTGAGCTGCAATCCTGGCTCTCCTCTGACTGGACAGGCAAGCAACCATCTGAGTTCAGTGTCCTCATCTGTAAAATGGTAATTAGAAGATTAACTTGGAGATTGGGGTCGGAACCAGGCACACAGAGCAGCACTTGATAGATGCCAACTATCCTTGCTGTTGTCTACTGAGGCTTGCTGAATCCACACTACTTAGCCCTTGGGTGTTCTCTAGCAGTGTTACCTAGACAGATTGTGAAGAAAATATTTAGTCTATTCCCCAGCATATGATCTGATTCCTACCACTTCGCAGCCCTGAAGGCTCCAAGGGAGTGGGACAGAAAACTCCATCTAGAGGCGAAAAACCTGCCCCAGGACATAACTTTCCACCCAATGACTTAAAGACTTTCCTGTCCCAAACTGTCAGAACTGGAAGACACCTTACAGGTCATTTGGGTCATTATTTAACAGATGGAAAAACTGAGGTCCAGGGAAAAGAAGGAATTTTTCCCCAAGGCCCCACAGTCCAAAACCAGAACTCACAAATATGTTTCACCCCATGTGCCAACTCTGATCAATTGGTTGTGGCTGCCTGGAGCACACTGATAAGATTTCTGAGACTTGGTCTGGGCTCAGTGGGAAAGAATACCAGAATCGATTAGTCATGTCTGCTATGGGTGGCTTGGGGAAAGTAGACAGTATGTATTTACATTGCTCAGTAGATGATGAGAAAATGCATCAATCCTCCTCACCAACTTCTACCTTCTCCTTAAAAGGTTTAGCAACATTCATAGAAGATGGTTCCAAAATAAGTCAAAAGGACTTAGGGGACAAAAACCTAACTGTCAATAAACCTAAAATGAAGTGAAAGCACTTAATAAAAGCTCTAATGTAGACCCTACAGCAACAGTAACTCCTTAACCATCATTCAGGCACTATAACCCTGGACTCCAGTAACTGGCTCCAGTATCCTAAATTAAAGTAGACGTTTGTTGTTGCTACTTCCCCTTCCTAGAAATGTCCCAATTTCCTCCTGAGGAGCTGCCTGTTCCCCACAGCACACAGTTTGTTGCATATGTTCCAATCTGCCCCGACCCCACCCAAAACTGGAAGTTGAGTCTTAAAGCAGAGACACAGGGAGACTGGAAAATTGTCGAGTGTTGGTGCCCAGCTGTCTAGGCTCAGGGTGAAGAGGTGACCCCCTCATCATAGGTGTTTCCACACAACATTGCCACTGTCTGTGTCTCCTGTTAGACAGTAAGTTCCTTAAGGACCGAGACCTTGTCTTATTCACCGATGAATCAACAAAGTTTAGCAAGCTGTCTGCATGTGGCAAGCATTCAATAATCTTTGCTGTTCTTAAATGAATGAATAATTTAATGAATATTAAGAAAGCATATAAGTTCTGAATCAGAGGACAAGGTTTAAGATTAGCTCTGCTTCTCACTAGCCATGTGACCTTGGACAAGCCTGTTACCTCTCCGAGCCTCAGTTCTCTCATGTATAAAATGGATACAATTCCACACACCTCCCAGGATTGTCGACAGGTTTAAATGAGATAATGGATGTGCAGGGCTTTGTAGACTGTCCAAGTGATGTTCAGAGGGCAATTACTCTCATCACCAAGATAGGAAAGAGGTTGATAATAGGCCTGAATAATACCAATAACAAGCCCACCCTAGCAGATAATTGAGTGAGGATGAAGCAGATTTTGTGTTTGTCCAAAAACAGTTTGTGATTCAATGTCTGTGTTGAAACTTAATTCAAACTAGCTTAGTCAACAAGAAGAATCTGTTGACTCAGGACAGAAAATTTTGGCACTAACTTCAGGTAAGGTGTGATCTGATAGCTTAAGTGATGTCACCAAAGACCTAGTTGCTAAGCACCAAAGATTCAGTAGCCAAACATTAATTGGTGGCTCCATTGCTGAGCACACAGTTAGAACCTAGGACATTTTTGTTCAAAAAAGATAAGCCAAATTGCCCTTAATGTGATATGCAGAACCAATAAAAACTTTTGATGAGTCAGGAATCAGGAACTTTGGTTGCATGAAACAGAAAGAAACATAAGGAAATGTATTGGAAGAAGTGACAGGGAGGTTGGAGAATAAGGCTTGGAAATGGACAGGAATCAGTGATTGGCAGGGCCAGCCAGGTCTGGAAGGACCTTGTAAAGCATTGTAGAGTCTCGGGGTCAATGAAAAGCATGGGGAGATTTAAGCAGGAGGGTGGCATGCTTCCATTCGTGTTTTAAAAAAATCTTGGCCGGGCGCGGTGGCTCATGCTTGTAATCCCAGCACTTTGGGAGGCCGAGGTGGGCAGATCACGAGGTCAGGAGATCGAGACCATCCTGGCTAACGCAGTGAAACCCCGTCTCTACTAAAAATACAAAAAAAACAAAAACCAAAAATAGCCAGGTGTGGTGGCGGGCGCCTATAGTCCTAGCTACTAGGGAGGCTGAGGCAGGAGAATGGTGGGAACCCAGGAGGCGGAACTTGCAGTAAGCCAAGATCGCCACTGCACTCTAGCCTGGGCAACACAGCAAGACTCCATCTGGAAAAAAAAAAAAAAATCGGCCGGGCGCAGTGGCTCACGCCTGTAATCCCAGCACTTTGGGAGGCTGAGACGGGTGGATCACGAGGTCAGGAGATCGAGACCATCCTGGCTAACACGGTGAAACCCCGTCTCTACTAAAAAATACAAAAAACTAGCCAGGCGAGGTGGCGGGCGCCTATAGTCCCAGCTACTCTGGAGGCTGTGGCAGGAGAATGGCGTGAACCTGGGAGGCGGAGCTTGCAGTGAGCCGAGATCCGCCACTGCACTCCAGCCTGGGTGACAGAGCGAGACTCCGTCTCAAAAAAAAAAAAAAAAAAAAAAAAATCTCTCTGTGACCGCGCTTGGTGGCTCATACCTGTAATCCCAGCACTTTGGGAGGCCAAGGTGGGTGGATCACCTGAGGTTGGGAGTTCGAGACAGGTCTGACCAACATGGTGAAACCCTATCTCTACTAAAAATAAAAATTTAGCCAGGCGTGGTGGTGCATGCCTGTAATCCCAACTACTCAGGAGGCTGAGGCAGGAGAATCACCTGGGAGGCAGAGGCTGCTGTGAGCCAAGATCGCACCATTACACTCCAGCTCTGGGCAACAAGAGCGAAACTCAATCTCAAAAAAAATTAATTGATTAATTAAATAAATAAATAATAAATAAAAATAAATAAAAATCTCTGGCTGCAGCCTGCTGGAAGATGGAAGGCAGGACAGGGCAAAAGAAGACTAGAGATGAGTTTGCCACTGTGATCCAGGTGAGTGATGATGGAGGCACAGATCATGGTCACGTAGAGCTGGAGAGGTCTTGAGAAATGTGAATAAAAAGAGATCAACAGGATATGGAGATGGGATGGGCCAAGAGCCAAGAATGACCAGCAAGGTCCAAGCCTGGCAGCTGGGTGGGCAATGGCAGCACTCACTGAAATGGGGGGCATGGAAAAAGGATGGTTTCACCTTGCTGGGTCTTGAGCTGGTGCCATTTGTCCTGCAGAAAGCCTAGGCCAGGCAGCTGGCCCAGGGAACTGGCCAGAGAGGGGCAGGCTGGAGAAGGACGCCCAGTTTGGTATCAGACGTCAGGGTAATTCCAAACTCTTTTGGGTACAGAGTTGGGCCTCCAGAGCCAAGTTCTGGGATGCTCTTTGCCTCTGGCTTCCCGCCATAGGCATCATCTGCAGAGAATATTCAAAGATGTAAACATGATGATTTCATCAAGGTCCGCGCGTTAGGGGACACATGTGCAGGCGATGGCAGCCCATCAAACCGTGGAAATTCTGACCCAGGATGTTGAGACACAACAATATGGAGGCTTCCCTCCCCCGCATCCCCTCTGGCCCGCGCCCAGTTCTCAAAAGTGGTTAATTAATGTAATGAATTATGACAAACGTGGATGGCGCCTCTGATTTGCTGACAGCTGATACAAACAGAGGCGGTGGCCAAGAAACCCAATGCGTACATTACACACACACACACCCCCCACCACCACCACATACAACTCCACCAAAAATAGCTTGCAGCTAGGTTTGTAATTCAGTGACTTTTCCATCTGTACTGGAACGTTGCAAGAAATGACTGCTGCTGCGGCTCAGGGTAAATGAAGAGTTGGAAATATGTTGTCTCCCTGTGTTTTTAAATTATAAAGCCTTTCTTCTCCTCACCTCTGCCTCTCCCTATGACATACAGTCTAGGGTTACCTTTAGCCAACCCTGTATTCAGTGATGAAAGGAAGGGACTCACATTCATTGAGGACCTACTATGTGCCAGGGCTTTGTATGCTAAGTCAGAACTCTTTTGGTTGTAAGCAACAGAACTCCAACTGAATCAGCTTAGGAGAAAATGAAAAAGGGTGGATGTGAAAAGGCCTCTGAAATATTTCATATGATCAAACAAAAATTGAATAGTCGAACTATAAGAAGGACCAGGAGATAGCTAGGGCCAGTGACTCAATCCGCACCAGAGCTGAGGGCCTCCCCACCTTAACATAACATCTATCTATCTATCTATCTATCTATCTATCTATCTATCTATCTATCATCTATCTATCATCTATCTATCTATCTATCTGTCTGTCTATCTATCTATCTACATTTGATTCTCACTAGTCACAGATTCCATATTTGTGAATTCACCTACTTGCCAAAACGTATTTGCAACTCCCAAGTAAATATTCATGGCACTTTCATGGTTGTTCATGGGCATGCATGGAGTGGTGATAATTTTTTTTTTTTTTTCTGAGACAGAGTCTCACTCTGTTGCCCAGGCTGGAGTGCAATGGTGCAATCTTGGCTCACTACAGCTTCTGCCTCCTGGGTTCAAGCAATTGTCCGGCCTCAGCCTCCCAAGTAGCTGGGACTACAGGCGCCTGCCACCACGCCCAGCTAATTTTTGTATTTTTAGTAGAGAAGGGGTTTGCCATGTTGGCCAGGCTGGTCTTGAACTCCTGACCTCAGGTGATCCACCCTCCTCAGCCTCCCAAAGTGCTGGGTTTACAGGCGTGAGCCACTGCACCCACCTGTGATAATTTTTTGAGTCATATGATGCACATGTTTCCAGCTAAGGTCAAACAAGGCAATGCTCTGCTTCTTGTTCAGCTCTCATTTTATAAACAAGCATCCTTTTCAAGGTCCATTTAGTGCCACATTTTTATCTGGAGAAGCTTCATCCAGGAGTTACAGTGCTGCTGACCATGTGTTCAGTGTCAATGAATCCATAATATATATTAAATAAAGTGTTTAAACAGAAACACACATACAATGAGGTGTATGTTGATCCATGGATGAAAACGCTGTGACCAGAAGTTCACGGGAACCTAACCCTGTGGTTCCTCTGGGAGCAGTAGGTTGGTGTTCACTAGTTTCATTTGTGGCAACTTTACAGAACATAACTACCACCAGAAATGACAGTCAACTGTATCTCCTGTTTCTCCTTCTCTTGGCCTGCTTCCCTCTCTCCAACTCAGTGTCCGCGGCAGGGCAAGGAACAGGTCGCCAACAGGGGTGCCTCGTAGCCTCTGCCACCAGAGAGGGGCTTTTCATGTTTGAAAAATCCAGGACTAGCTGGCGCGGTGGCTCAAGCCTGTAATCCCAGCACTTTGGGAGGCCGAGACGGGTGGATCACGAGGTCAGGAGATCGAGACCATCCTGGCTAACACGGTGAAACCCCGTCTCTACTAAAAAATACAAAAAACTAGCCGGGCGAGGTGGCGGGCGCCTGCAGTCCCAGCTACTCGGGAGGCTGAGGCGAGAGAATGGCGTAAACCCGGGAGGCAGAGCTTGCAGTGAGCTGAGATCCGGCCACTGCACTCCAGCCTGGGCGACAGAGCGAGACTCCGTCTCAAAAAAAAAAGAAAAAAAAAAAGAAAAATCCGGGACTAAATCAACTATAGTGGGAGTGGGGGATCTTGTGTGTATACAGGGTGTCTCCTAGTGAAAATACATAAAATTCAGGAACACCAGTTCCTAAAAGAACAGAAGCCTGCTCTCATATGCCTGGAAAAAAGACTGAGCAGACAAACATGTCACTCATTCACACATACACACACACACGTGCACACACACGCACATATTTATTTAATTCTCATTGCACAAGTTTTACTATATCCACATACCACCTGTAACACTACCATCTAGTTTTTCTTAAATTAAGTCTTTATTTTTTTGCTTAAATGTATGTAAAAGGAAAATTTATATTTCTATCATATGTAAAAATTGATCATCAAAATAAACTTGTAACGTTAAAATAAAAAGCAAATGTTAGTCCAGAAGCCATCTGAAATCCTTTCGCCTGAAATTGGCCATATGTTTAGAAACATAGGTTTATGTTTTAGTCTCTGTCTCTGAACTGGGAGCTCTGTTCCAAGGAACCATCTCTCATTCACTGCAGCCCAGCGCAGGACTGGCACATATGAGCGTGCAATAAACATTTTATATTTAAGCTCAGGTTTCTGCCACCTGCATCTTCCTCTTACGTATATTGGAGAGGACACTGGTTGAAGAGGAACCCCTCAAGAGGAATGAAGGGGCCGGGTGAGGTAGCTCATGCCTGTAATCCTGGCACTTTGGGAGGCCTAGGCGGGAGGATCGCTTGAGTCCAGAAGTTTGAGACTGGCTTGGGCAACACAGTGAGACTGCCGTTTCTACAAAAATAAAAATTAAAAATTAACTGAGCTGGTGGTGTTCACCTGTAGTCACAGCTACTTGGGAGGCTAAGGTGGAAGGATTACTTGAGCCCAGGAGGGTGAGGCTGCAGTGAGCCATGATTGCACCATTGCACTCCAGCCTGGGCAACAGAGATCCTCCTCAAAAAAAAGGAGGAATGAAGGGATAGAGAGAGGCAAAGAGGGAATGGAAAGGGGGTGTGCCTAATGGGCTGAATCCTATCTGACCTCTTCTTAGAACTACACCTGCCACAGACCTACTGCCCTCCTGTGTACTTTTCCTGATTCCTCAACATCTTCATCTGGACTGTACCTACTTCCTAAAAAGCTCTCTCTTTTCCCTTCAAGACTCATTCTTCAAATACTACCTCCTCTTCTGTATCAGTTGGGAAGCTTTTTAGCAACACATAACAAAAAACCCAGCTGCAAGAGACTTAACTACAAAAAAAGTTTTGTTATCTGAGACAATGAGAAGGCCCCATATGACTTAATTCAGCAGTAGAACAATATCATCAAGAACTCAAGCTCGTTCCATCACTTTGCTCAGCCATCCTCAGTGTAGCATCTAGCTTTCCTCATGGTCTCAAGATAGCTACAACAGTTCCAGCCCTCACATCCTCACCAAAATGCAGACTCAAAAAAGGAATCATGACTTCCTTGTGTCTGTTTTTAAGAATCATGAAGCCAGACATTGTGGCTCATGCCTGTAATCCCAGCACTTTGAGAGGCTGAGGCAGGCGAATCGCTTGAGCTCAGTAGTGAAAGACCAGCCTGGGTAACATGGCAAAACTCCATCTCTACAACAAATACAAAAAAATTAGCCAAGCATGGTGTGCTTGAGCCCAGGAGGTTGAGGATGCAGTGAGCTGAGATCACGCCACTGCACTCCAGCCTGGGTGACAAAGTGAGACCCTGTCTCAAAAAAAAAAAAAAAAGAATCATAAAACTTCTCTAGAAACATGCCCCACCTCCACCACCACCCCTCAGACCCTAGTAGTTTGTTGACCAAAACATGATCACACCCCCCCCCGTCTGAAGCCAGTTATTGGCACAGGGGCTGCAGTTAGCGTGATGGGCTCTAATGAATCAAGACTCACACCTTGTTTGGGAGGCTGAGGCAGGAGGAGCCTGTGAGCCCAGGGTTCGAGACCAGCCTGGGCAACAAAGCAAGATGCTGTATCTACAAAAAATTTTTAAAAACTTAGTCGAGCATGGCGAAACACACCTGTAGTCCCAGTTACTCGGGAGGCTGAGGCAAGAGGATCTCTTGAGCCTAGGAGTTCAAGGTTGCAGTGAGCCATGATTGCGCCACTGCACCCCAGCCTAGGTGACAGAGAGAGACCCTGTTTCAAAAAAGAAGAAAATAAAAACACAAAAAAAGACTCACCCTTTGAGGATGACGAGGGTAGGGGGGCAAAGTTTCTCTGAAGTACCTGACCCCATAGGGGAGCACAGAACCCGAGCCAGGCCCAGTTCTGCAGTGAGAAGCCGACCACATTCTTTTCAATACTTCTCTAAATACCCACCCCTCAGGCCACTTGGATAAAATCCCTCTTTGGTCCATGGGGGCCTCGTGTCTGATGGATTAAAATGTCTCCAGTCTTGTCCCCCTTTCTAGACTCCTCTGCATAAAGACCGCTCCACGCCATCTCTCTCGTTTGTCTAGACTTGTTGACTGACTTTGCACTTATCATAGCGCAGTGTAATTTATAAATGATCGCTTACTAGTCTGTCTTTGTCGCTAGGCTGTGAGATCCTTCCAGATAGGCCAGAATTGTACTTAGATCTAAGAACCTGGCCCAAGGTAGGTGCCCGGGGGAAATGCTAGTTCTATTGAATTTGCTGAAATGAATTGTGAGGCCAAGGGAGAGGGGGAGGAGGAAGAGGGAGAGGGAAGCCAGGAGGAAAGAGAGAAGAGGACAAGGCAGTCAATAAAATACAGGCTTTGGCTGCAGACAAAACAGGGGATGCCTGGAAGAGCCAATTCATTAACCGGGATGGAGATTCTATTGTGGGAAATAATCATTTGTTAGCTTAAATAAACCCTTTTACCTCAATTACATGTAATAGAATACAGAAGTATTGACTCAGCCTGGGGGGGAAGGCAGAAGTTCAAACCCACCACCACTTCACTGGCAGGCACTAATTGCCCCAGGGCTTAGGTCAAAGGTTATTACAGGACTGAAATTGTCAGTGAAAATAAAAGCAGGGCCTCGACTCCTGAATTAGCTAATTGCTCCTCTCCTCTGCTGGCTTTGCCCTGGCTTCATTTCTAATGCGCTCTGTGGGCTGGCAGGTCCCCCTGCCCAGCAAGCCACTATTTCCACCTGTCTCCTTGCTAACCCAAACCCACATTCCACTTGGGCCCCTCCTCAGACTGTCTGGAGGTATAGAAAGCAAGTGTCTTAATGCATTAGAGGTTGGCAACAAGAAGGGAATTGAAGCAACTTGGATGAGTTGACTTCTGTCCTCAATCACAATATTACACAAGCGCTATGTTCTTTCTTTTTTTTTCTTTTTTTTCTTTCTTTTGAGACAGAGTCTCACACTATCGCCCGGGCTGGAGTGCAGCGGCGCGATCTTGGCTCACTGCAACCTCCGCCTCCCGGGTTCAAGTGATTCTCCTGCCTCAGCCTCCCAAGTAGCTGGGATTACAGGCGCCCACCACCACACCCAGCTAATTTTGTATTTGTAGTAGAGACAGAGTTTCACTATGTTGGCCAGGCTGATCTCAAACCCCTGACCTCATGAACCGCCCGCCTCGGCCTCCCAAAATGCTGGGATGACAGGCATGAGCCCCCGCACCTGGCCCACATGATGTTCCAGGCACTGTGCAAAGCCAGGTTCCAGCTTTGTGGGTTTCTTTGTGTCTCTGTTTAATCCTCACTAAGTCCTGACACTCTCCGCTAAATTAAACCAGGGCCCTAGGAAAAAGAGCTGATTCCAGGTCAGGGTTGGGAAACGCACAACACATTGAGACCACACGGGACGTCTTTCCACACCAGAAAGCAAAGAAGCCGTCAAAGCACAAAGGCCATGATGACAAAAAGACACAAGAGCCATTTGCAGGAGTCCTCACTGGCCAAAAATTGAAAAATTTGACCTTCAAAAAGAACAGTGACTACTGTGGATTGAAACCCATTAAATAAATTTTAAAATCCGGCCGGACGCAGTGGCTCACGCCTGTAATCCCAGCACTTTGGGAAGCCGAGACGGGTGGATCACTTGAGGTTAGGAGTTCATGACCAGCCTGGCCAACATGATGAAACCCCGTCTCTACTAAAATTACAAAAATTAGCTGACCACGGTGGCAGGCGCCTGTATCCCGGCTACTCGGGAGGCTGAGGCACAAGAATCGCTTGAACCCAGGAGGCGGAAGTTTCAGTGAGCAGAGATCACGCCATGGGCTGTAGAGCAAGATTCAGTCCCTAAATAAACAAATAAATAAATAAATAATTTTAAAATCCAAAAGTTCATAGTGAGACTTAAACAATGCACTCCTCATCTTTGGAGAGTGCTAGTTAACTAACGTTCTGAAAACTGGTAAATAAAGAGAAAGAATCAGGCACTTGTCCTATATTTCCTGTATGAATTGTATCTTGGGGTAACTGAATAGTTGATGGAAAGAAAGTTCTTGTTTTTAGGAAAATCCCAGTCACTAGACAGTGAAGAGATCATAGAATTTGAAAATTGTCATTTTGCCATCCTCCTGTAATAATGAATTTAGGCCAAAGTTTTTCAGCCTTGGCACAGTTGGTATCTGGGGCCAGACAGTTCCTTGTGGTTGAGGCTGTGCTGTGCACTGCAGGATGTTCGGCAGCGTCCCTGGACTCTCTCCGCTAGATGCCAGTGGCAGTCCCCCAGCCCCCAGTTGTGACAACTGGGGAGTTGGAGACAACCAATGGTGTCTCCACGCACTGCTGAAATGTCCCTGGAGAACAAAATCACCCCAGGTGAGAACCACTGATCCAGGCCACAGTCCTCAATGGCTGCACGGATCATTGGAGCCAAGGTGCTGTGGAACCAAGCCACACGTGAGTCTGAGGTAGCCCATGAGATGCTCAAGGAGGCTGTGGTGCCCACCACCACACATCATCAGCCCTGGCCCGAGCATCCCCAGTAGACCAGAAGCTCAACGCAAATTCCCCGGTGACATTTCCCCAACCCTTCATTTTTTTCTAACAGAGTTGCCACTCCTGTATGGAAATGATAAGTCCTCCCCAGCTCCTTTTCTGTTTATTTCCCACAGGTTATGTTCTCTCTTAACCACGTGTTTGCACACGTTGCTGCTACTCCCTAGAATGCCTCATCCCCATTTTATTCCTGCCAATGCCTCCTCATTCTTCAGGTCTTCGATGTCTCTTCCTCCAGGAAGCCTTCTCTGACTCCTGTTTTGTACTATCCTTGCCCATTGTTGCTCTTGTCCCAAGTTGTGGTCATTGCTAACTGTCTGTCTCCTCAACAAGACTTGTAGGAGCAGAGACTGTACCAGATTCATTTTTTTTTTTAATCTCCAAGGAAACCAGTGTAGAATAGGCACTTAGAAAATGTTCAAGTAGGCCAGGCACAGTGACTCACGCCTGTAATCCCAACACTTTGGGAGGCCGAGGTGGGTGGATGACCTGAGGTCAGGAGTTCGAGACCAGCCTGGCCAACATGGTGAAACCCTGTCTCTACTAAAAATACAAAAATGACCTGGATATGGTCGTGCATGCCTGTAATCACAGCTACTTGGGAGGCTGAGGCAGGAGAATTGCTTGAACCCAGGAGATAGAGGTTGCAGTGAGCCGAGATCACACCACTGCACTCCAGCCTGGGCAACAGAGCAAGACTCTGTCTCAAAAAAAAAAAAAAGAAAAAGAAAGAAAGAAAATGTTGGAAGTAGGAAGGAAGGAGGGAAGAGGGGAGGCCCGAGTTGGTGGAAGCTGTAAGCATCTGGATGATCGTCAGAGTGTGAGTGCACAAATGAGAACTAGGAACACAACAGCCTTGACCATCTGATCTCCTTCCCTTCCTGCCTCCAGCTTCCATCGCTCCACTTGCTCCACGCTCCTGTCATGCCACATTTCTGTAAACCTTCATACGGCTTTACTTCTCTCCACCTCTGCATGTGCTGTTCCTTCGGCCTGGGCTGCTCTTCCCGCTTTCTCTTTACAGTTAAAGCTCTATTCAGCCTCCCCAAGTCTCCTGACCCCCAGCTCTCATCCGCTTCCCAGCTAGTCATCACCTCCTCTGTGCATCCAAAGCTTTAGGTTCTGCCTCTCCACCTTCCTCTCTTGCTGCCTCAAAGTCCACCTGTTTCCAGCACTCAGCTGTGAGCTCCCCAAGGGCTACCTCTTGACACACCCACAAGGGACTGTGCTGAGGCACCTCTGTGCTCCCAGGGCCCAGGAGAATGTTTTCTAGGTTGATGCTGTGCATCTATGTGTGCATGTAGACCATCGAAGCATGGATTTGACTAGAGTGGGCTCTTCACATTTTTTACTCATGAACTCCCTTAAATAATTTTGAAAACTGTGTATTTTAGTAGAATCCATCTCATACTCAATTAAGTTCATCTAAATCAAATAAATATTCACTGAGAATGAATATATGAGCAGTGATGAGTGAGAGAAAATAAGATTTACACCCAAGTTTTTAAAAAGTGAGTGTGGATTTATAGTAGCCAGTAATCTTTTTGCACAAGTTAAGTGAAAATATTCCCCTCACAAATCAGAATAAATGTTCAAGAATTTACAAAACACAAACTTCAGCTAGGCGCGGTGGCTCACGTCTGTGATCCCAGCACTTTGGGAGGTTGAGGCAGCAGGTCACCCGAGGTCAGGAGTTTGAGACCAGACTGACCAACATGGCAAAACCCTGCCTGCACTAAAAATACAAAAATTAGGTGAGTGTGCTGATGCATGCCTGTAAACCCAGCTACTTGAGAAGCTGAAGAGGGGGACTCGCTTGAACCTGGGAGGCAGAAGATGCAATGAACAGAGATTGCACCATGGCACCATTGCACTCCAGCCTGGGCGATAGAGCAAGGCTCTGTCAAAAAAAAAAAAAAAAAAAAAAAAAAAAAAAAAAAAAAAACCACAAACTTCCCTCCAAGACAGGATCATTTACTCAAAAATGACCAGTAGACAGTAAGTTTGAAAGATTTTACCTCCTTCTTTTTAGAATTGGACAAAATACTTTACAGAGATATAAAGCAAGGAAGGGATGGATAAGAAAATGCTCCAGGCATTCCTCGTTCCCAGCATGCTGTCTCCAAATCTTAAACATTGTGATTCTGAGATGATTTTGTTGGTCAGCAGGTAGGTAGGTAGGTGGATGGACAGATAGATTGATGGATGGATGGATGGATGAGAAAGTCAGAGAGAGAGAGAGAGAGAGAGAGAGAGCATGGTATGTAGCCATGAGTTTGTGTCCCTGAATGAGTTACTCCTACTGCCAATATTTCTTTTGTTATCATAAGACCCTCCCTTAGTAGTGAATACTGAATGCATTCCAGGACAATATTTGGGGAATGAAAGACACACGGTAACTCAAGAAAAACTGTCAATATTCCCCCCATCTGACTGTACAATATACCTGAATTCAGAGGAGCTCAACATGGGCCAAAACAGGGGCTGCATTTTGCCCTGAGCCCTTACCATGAATGCATGGCACCAGGATTCAAGGGAGCTCCCCACACTGAGATGGGCCCTGTATTCCATAGTCTGGAGTTTTCTGCCCCTCAGGGAACACACACAGTGAAATGCGGGGCCAGTAAGAGGTGTACCTTTCCATTGTAAAATGCAGCAGAGTATTGTGCAAAGTGGGTGGAAGAGGAAACATATCCAGTCAGAGGGGCGTTCTGCAGCAGATGGGTTAGGAAGGAGCTCTTGGAATATGTACACGGATTCCCTAAGATGACAGTATCCATGTGCCTCTTGGCCTGGGACTAGAACACACCCTTGTATGGCGATACTGTACAAAGAAGGCGGGAGCATGCGTGTAAAAGAAGGGCGCAGAACAGTGGTTCTCAAAAGGTGATCCCAGACCAGCAACATCAGGATCTTTCGAGAACTTGCTAGAAATGCAAATTCTCGGGTCTACCCTAGATATTTAAGCAGAAGTTGTAGGGGTGGGCCCCCGCAATCTGTGTGTTCTCGAGCTCTCCTGGGGACTGATGCACATTCGAGTGAGAACCTCTGGTATAGACCTCTCTTGCTTTTGTGATCACCCCTTCTTCCGGTAACGACACTTCCATATTCCTAGCGGAAGCCACCCGCTCCCACTTTCAGACCTTAGAGTTGGGTAAAATTGGCTTATCCCTTCCCCAGCCCGGCTCCAGGGACTGGCCCATGTCCTAGGCCTGGACAATTAAACTGTTCTGTCTCCCTCATCCCAGTGACTGACGTAAGAGTACTCAAGAGAGCGGGTTAAACCAATCAGAGTCCACCCGGGGACTTTTACTGGAGCCTCTGGGAAAGATATGTTCTCTTTCTGCTGAAGTTATTAGTGAGCCTAGAACAGCAGGGAAAGCCTTCCTGAGGATAAAGCCAATACAGCAGAAAGCAAGGAGAGGAGAGTGAGCACCTGGATCCAGCTTTGCCTGAAGCCAGAGGACTGTGCACTTTTCTGTTCCATAAGCCAATACATGTCCTTATTGGTTTAAGTCGGTTTTCATGTGTTTCTGTCACTTGCAGCCAAAAGAATCCTGAATAGCAGAGGAACAGGAGTGAAGGTGCAGAAGGGGAGAAGAAGCAGGTTCTGGAACCTGGTAGACATGGCTTCACCACTTAATAACTGTGACTTTGAGCAAGTCACCTTGCCTCTCGGATCTTCCGTCCTTATGCAAGACAGGAGTCACACCAGCTCCTGGTGTGGCGATTGGTGGGGCGCTGTTCCATGTCATAATAGTCACCCGCGGGATATCGGGAGTCACACAGATGGCCTTGAGCAAGTGACCTCCCTTCTGTTTGCCGGTTTCCTCATCGGTAGGAAGCAGATTAAAAATAAGTATCCAGGAGGATTGTGGTGGGAATTAAGTGAGAGAATTGGGGGAAGGCCCCCGCCAAGCTGGTACTGGAAAGAGACTGAGGGTCTGTGACAGTCTTTTTAAATCGGCTGCACCTCCAACCCACCCCAGAGGGTGGATGACACGGGGCCTGCAGCTGCAGCGGTCAGCCTGGGAGACTGAAGAGCAGTGCAGAAATTCTAGCAAGTGCTAATTGGGTCGTGAAGCTGCCCTGGGGACGGGAGGGGATGCCTGATTAATGGCTGCTTGCTCTGCAGGGGGTCACACACCGGGGCTACCTGCCGCCTTCCCTCCTTGCCAGAGCTGGAAACCTCAGCCAGGAAGCCAGGCCGTCTTGGGACAGCAAGGGTGAGCCTTGCCGCCATCTGGTCCCCAATTCGACTGCCTAATGTTTGTAACAGACCTGCAAGCTAATTGCATGGTCGGGGAGCAGCCTTCACATCTTTAGCACCTAATTCACTATTGTTCTTTGGGAGCCCCAATCCTGCTGCTGTGGAGGGAGGGTTCTGCCCCATTTATGGGGCTTTCAAGCCCGGGGCCATCCCAGCCTGGCCTTGTTAGGCTCCAGCTGGGCAGGCAGGCAGGAGGGCATCCCCTCAATGTCCCGCAGACAGCCTGGGGCTGTGCCTTCCCACACCTGTAACTCACCTGGCTGGCACTGGCAGTATACTCCCAAAACACAGCCTCTCCCACTCGTCATGGGAAAGGCCTCCCCACCCACCCTGGTAGGGCCACTTGCTTCTCTGGCCCTCAGTTTTGGAGCTTTATTCCCCCACTCCACCCCCAGCAAAGGCAGGGATGGAGAAGAACGCTGGGAAGGTGAAAAATGGAAACAGGGAGGTCTGGGTTCAAATCTCAGCTCAGTCACTTTCTACCATGGAACCTGGGCCAATTACATTCTCTAAGGGCCTCAGTTTTCCCATCTCCAAAATTTACATCCTAACATCTATCTTGCCAGGTTCTTGTGTCAATCAAATGAGATCAGAGTAACAACTAAGAGAGCAAGAGCTGATCAAGCACGGTGGCTCACGCCTGTAATCCCAGCACTTTCGGAGGCCGAGGCGGGCAGATCACGAGGTCAAGAGATGGAGGCCATCCTGGCCAACATGGTGAAACCCTGTCTGTACTAAAAATACAAAAATTAGCTGGGCGTGGTGGCATGCGCCTATAGTCCCAGCTACTTGGTAGACTGAAGCAGGAGGATCGCTTGAACCCAGGAGGCGGAGGTTGCAGTGAGCCAAGATCACACCACTGCACTCCAACCTGGGCTACAGAGCGAGACTACGTCTCAAAAAAAAAAAAAGAAAAGAAAAGAGAGCAAAGAGCTTCCTCTGCCCCAGGAACCGTCCACTAGAAGCTGGATGTGTGCACATCAAGGGGGCTATAAAGCAGGAGGGCAAGGGGTGGCCATAGGGAGAGGACTCTGGGTCCAAACAACGCATAGGGTCGGGGAGGTGGGGAGAGTGCCCTTGTCCCCAAATCCACTTCTGTCCCAGATTCAGGGGCCCTTCGCCACCATACTTGCCTGCCTGCCCCTTGAAATGCTAGGGCAAGGTTCAATCTTCACTCACCTCCTGCACCATTATAGGGCTGGCGGGGTGGATGGTGAGGACCTCTCCCCACTGCCCTCTGCTGCAAATTTGGGAAGGGTGAGAAGGGCCTGGCTGGCCACTGAAGGGGCCCCCGACTCACCCCACCCACTATCATTCCTATGAACTGGTCATCTAATGGGCTCTGTCATTGACTCACTGGGGGACCTGGAGGAAGTCGCTTCCTCTCTGTGGGTCTCGGCTCCCTCCTCTCTAAAGCAATGAGATGAAGAGAGAAGCCTGAGAGGATAAAGCTCCCTGCCTGGGTCCTCTCCCCTCTTCTGGGGCAGGAATCGTCCCCAGGTGTTTGCTCTGCTCTCTCTGGAGCATTACATTAGCCCCACAAGGTAGAATCGACTGGGATGATGAGAGACGCCACTCACAGAAAAGACGTGCCTTGCCCAAGGTCACACAGCTGGCAAAGTGGCCACGTCAAAGGCAAACTGAAGCACTCCAGGTCCCATATCTCTGTGGTCCCCATGACAGAAACATCCTGGGGAGGGTGTGGAGGGTGGGAGAAGGGCTGCCGTCGGCACCTGGGCATGTGGTCTATGCCTGCCTCCACCCTCTGGTGGGTTGGGAAATGATGGATGCTAAGGCAGAATCAGGGGGTCAAGGGAAAAAGACTGGAATCTGGACAGATGCCAAGAGCTCCAAGCATCTGGACTTGGATCAAGTTAGAGCTCTAGAGACAGAAGGGTAAACCCCAGCTCCTCTATTTATTAGCTGTGTGACTTCAAGCAAGTGACTCTACCTCTCTGAGCCTGCTCTATAAAGTGGGGTTAAAAATGCCCACCTCAAAGGTTGGTGGGGTGGGCCCAGTAGGATTGTGCTTGGTACACAGTAGATGTTCCAAAAGTCATAGCTGTTATCCCTGGGGTTCCTACCCAGCTGGACTATGGCAACCCTCGCCAGCCTCCTGCCTCAAGCAACCGTGCCTAAGGAGACAGCATCCGTGGCTGGGAAACGTGCCCCCAGACCACTGTGCTTATCATCAACATACTCATAGCTCAGGAAATGTCCAGAAAGTTCTGTCTAGAGGAAACAAAAGCTGGGCCCACATCTTCCAATGGCAGGGATGCTAAAAGGCAGGACAAGGAAAGAACGCTGGTCCCACTGCCCCCAGGGATGGAGCAAAGGCAAGGTCTTTGGTGCAGGAGGTGCGAGCAGCCTGCAGACCCAGGACAGAGGCCTGGGCTGTGCTGGGGGCAGGGGTGCGTCAAAGCCAGTGGCAGGAGGCAGCGTCGGGTCAGAGTGAGAGCCCAGGCTATGGCGCTGCGCAGCCAGCCGGGCCAGGTACTGCCCAGCCTCCTCCACACGATAGCCAGAGCAATCCCTTTAGGTGTAAGGCACATCACGTGTGGCTCCTCATCTCCAAGTAGAAACTCAAGTCGTGATCGTGATCTGCCCCCTCCCCTCAACCCCACCCACTCTGCGCCAGCCGTTCTGGCCCCTCTTCATCGCGAGACAGCCCTCCAGGCTGGGGTACTGTCTGTGGAACACGCTTCCCTCGCTTCCTTCCTGCTCAAATATCCCCCCTCCAGAAGCCTCCCTGACTACCCCATCTAAAACAGCATCCTCTTTGCCCTCACCACGTTTTATTTTTTCTTACGATTTGCCACTCCCTGGCGTTATATTTTGTATCTATTTGTTTTATTATTGACCTTCCCTAATAGGATGGAAGCCCCATGAGGACCAGGGAGGGCTCTGTGCAGTTCACTGCTGTATCTCCAGCCCCTGGGACGGTGTCAGGCACAGCGTAAAGCCAATAAATATTTTTTGGATGAATGAGCAGATGACTGCTTGCATTCTGGCTCCACAATTTTCTAGCAAACACCCATCTCTTAGGATTATTGTTTCCATTAAATAAAATGATACAGGAAGAGTGAACGCAGCTGACATGTAACAGGTGCTCCATCGATGACAACGTGAATCACTGTGATTATCAGCCAGAGTCTCAGGCTGTCGCCTGTTCACTGTGAGGCCTGGGGCAGGCTGATACTCTCTTGGAGTCTCTGTCCAGTGTGGAAGCAGGGGTGCCCACCTCTCATGCAGGGACACCCACCTCCTACACAGAGTTGTCTGATGGATACCCAGGCAGCACACCTACTGAAGCCCCCAGCAGAGGTTCCGATGATGTTAGACACTTTCCAAGTGGCAGCCGTCACCATCCCAGAGAGGTTAAGATTTGGACACAGGCCCACCTGCTTCCGCTTTCTCATTCTGTGATCTTGGAGAAGTGGCGTAATGTTATTGAGCCTCAGTTCTCCTCATCTATAAAATGGGGATAATAATGGCATCCTGAGAACACCATGAGATGTGCAGCTAAAGAGCTTCACAAAACTCTACAGAAATGTGCTGTGACGGGCAGGAGGGCGAGCCACAGACATGCAGGACAGGGCCCGGGGTGAAGGGATAAGGCTTCATGATGCACAGAGCGAGGCAAGATCAAGAGCTATGCTCGGAAGAAGTGGAATGCCAACCCCGGCTAGGAACCTGCAGAGCAGACACTCCTACCCCTTCCCACTGCCTCTGCCCCCACCTCTCCTCAGGGTCTCAGGGGGACCTCTCCCGACCAGCCCTGGAGGGGGAGTTTTCAAGGCAGGCAGGTGACAGCCACAGGACCCCAGCAGCAGAGGTGCCTTCTGCCTCAGGCTATCTCCTGCCCCACCAGGAATATATGGTTTCCCCTACGAAGACACTTAGGTTGGAGGCCAGGGAGAGGGGAAAAACAGAAACAGTCCCCCCACTCTAAGCCTGACTGCTCACACAGCCCCAGTCTCAGGGCAGAGGACTCACTAACCTTCAATCTGCCTCAATCCCGAGACTAACCTGGCCTCTCCCTGACATCCTGGGACAGGCCCTGGGAAATAAGACCTTGAAGGATGGGTTCTTGGAAGGTAACATCACCAGATTCCTCAAACTCCAGCCCCTGGGAGTTTGAGGAGAGACACGCCAGGTCCCAAACTGACCTAGATCCTCCCACCATATTCCCTTGTTCGACCTGTGCCTGGCAAAACACTGATGGGGAAGACACAAGTGATTCAATCAATTAATCCCTAGACTCGAGCTCTGAGAGGCATGATTTCTTGTCTGTTTTATTCTTTGATGAATTTCCAGTACCTAGAAGAGTGCCCGGCACTTACTAAGTGTCTAAGAAATATATATTGAATGGATGAATCCATCAATAAATGAGTGAATGAAGCAATGAATCAATGAATTACTAAAAGTGAAGTTCCCTGAGGGCCGGGATTTTTTTTCCACGTTCTTTGATAAATCCCCAGGGTCTGGAATCGAGCCTTGGCACATGAGAGGTATGAGTAAATGCATATGAACAAATGACTGAAGCGGCCACTGAATCAATGACCCATTAGAATGGAATCTTCCTGAAAGCAAGGATTCCCATCTGTTCTAAGGCTGCCTTCTCCGTGCCTGGTGTAGAGTAATGTTGAATTCAAAGAATGAATGAATGAATGAATGTGCAAGGCCCTAGCTCTCCGTGCAAAGACCACAGATCGATCAGAAAGCATGAGACACAGAGGCCACCCTGCCCCCGCCCTGCCACCAGCCACCACTCGCCTCATGGTTTTTTAAATAATTTGTCTGTTGTTTTTAATTGTTGAGGCAGTAATACTTGGTTCATGAAACTGCAATATACAGAGAGGTGAAATAAATAGCTTATATATATATAATATATATAATATAGCTGGTTTTAAAATATTCCCTTATCATTGGTGTACTAGGTCACGTGAGTCACGGAAGGTCGATAGCAGCATCCTCCAGAACTGCGAGCAAGGCAGGGTCACCATGATTGGACGAGGCGTCTGTCGTCGGGAGGTCGAGGCGCGGAGAATTCCCAGGGGCACGCCTTCCCTGCGCGGTGTCTGGGGCAGCTTGCAGCGGACAATAAATAAATGACTGCAAACCAGAGAGCGATTTTTGTTGGAGTTTGGGGCAGGGATAGAGGATTGGGAAAGTTCGGGGGAGTTTGTTGGTGGGCAGAGTACTACTTTCTCTTTGTTTTTCTTTTTGTTTTTTTTCCTTTCAGAACCTTTGGGAAAAAGGACTTTGGTTTCTCGAAGTGTCGGTTTCCTCATTCAAGTCCTCCTCTGGGGACGAGTTTAGAGTTGTCTGTTCCTAGAGAGAGACAAGCACCTGTGGGTTGACTACAGTCCCTTTGCATGAGTCTTTTGTCATCGGGGGGTTTCAAGTCAACAATAAAATCCTTATCACCCCTCCCCCCAAGAGTTTTGGTTCAGTTTTTGTCTTCTTTTAAACACAATGTACAAAAATAGAGCTTCTTCCTTATTTTTCATGTAAAAATATTCCTCTGATGCAGTTCTCTGGGAGTGTGAGTGTGGCCAGGGCGACCTGAGGGGCCGCGGCGGGGTGGCCTAGGCGGGGTGTGTGGGCCGGATCCGACGGGACCTCTTGGTCACCGTCGTGTACTTGAAGGGCTTCTGAAGCTCCGGCTGCCCCTTGGGGTAGCGCTTCATGAAATGCACGTCCTGCTGGTTCTCCCGGGTCTTGGGACCCTTCCGCGGCCGCCCCTTCTTGGTGAAGCCCACGTACCAGCCGGAGTACTTCGCCGACATCAGGGCCGTGTAGTTGTTCTCCAGAACCTTCTCGATGAACACACACTCCTTGCTGGTGCCATCGGGCTGCAGGGGAGAGAGGGGGAGTATTCAAGAAAAAAAATGACTCAGTGATGCTCGCTAAAGCACAGTGAGCAAGGTTTTTTTCAGGACCATTGCGATCGTTGTAGGGACAACTGTAAGGAGGTTTTGCAGAGGGGGAGAGAGATTGAGCTCAACTCTGAATACAGCACAGGCAGGTGGGGGTTTATAACCAAGGAGCAGAGTAGAAAATGACTAAGAGAAAACATCGAGGGTGTGGGGGATTCTGGCTAAAGCCACCTAACAGGGTTTTTGCTGAGGACAGGCCAGGGTGACCAGACATCACCTGGGTGATGGAGGAGGATGAGGACCCTGATCATATATCAAGAGTGAGGGGTTCTTGCTAAAATGACTTATCAGGGCTCTTGCTAAAACTGGATTTTACAAAGAAGTGCACAGATGGGCCTAAGAGAAGGTTCAAGAGCCTGACTCTAGTTTGGCCAAGTGAAGACTCTTTGTTAGGAGGAGAGAAAGGGGACAGTAGGTACAAGGGGCATGGGCAGGAGGCTATGGCTGGGGCAGCACAGGACAGACAGCCTTCACTTCCTGGATGTGTGGAGTAAACTTTTGTTACTGACTCCTGCATCTTTCCCCCACCCTCCAATTAGGTAACAGACTCCCACTGTCATTCAGAAATCTATTCCTGGCTGGGCGCGGTGGCTCACGCCTGTAATCCCAGCACTTTGGGAGGCCAAGGTGGGTGGATCACCTGAGGTCGGGAGTTTGAGACCAGCCTGACCAACATGAAGAAATCCTGTCTCTACTAAAAATACAAAAATTAGCTGGGCGTGGTGGTGCATGCCTGTAATCCCAGCTACTCGGGAGGCTGAGGCAGGAGAATCTCTTGAACCCGGGAGGCGGAGGTTGTGGTGAGCTGAGATCGCGCCATTGCACTCCAGCCTAGGCAATAAGAGCGAAACTCCATCTCCAAAAAAAAAAAAAGAAAGAAATCTATTCCTTCTTCCCCACTCTCCACCCTCATAGCCCAGGGGCTCCACCTCATCCCTACCAGAGCAATATATCCAGACACTATTTTCCCTTTGGCCTCAGTGATTGGCTCATAGGTGAGCAAGTGACCCAAGCCATCCAGTCAGAGTGTTCCTTGAGACCTTTTCTAGGCAACCCCAAACACAGGTGGATTTAAGCTGGAGGAGTTTGTAAGGCTGAAGCAGAGGCAGCCACTTTATCACCATGGGGGGAGATCCTGTCTGACAGTGAAGCCAGCACAGATAAAGCAAAGCCAAGGAGGGGAGAAGGAGAGAAACTACATACTGGTCATATCATTTGGGCTCTAGATCCAGCCACGTCTGAAGCTCAAGTTACCTCACGGTTATGTGAGCCAATAATGGCTCGTTTCCTTTAAACCAGGTGATGATACTGTGTTCTATCGCGTACAACAGAAATGAGTCCTGATAGATTTGCATAAAACCCGACATTAAATCAGCAACTCAGCTGTAACTCAGCTCCACTGTGATCTAGTTAAATATAAATTACACGTCATGTGGGATGTGGTGCATCTTAATACTTGGTATGAAGTAAGGTAGGGGCCTCCAATAACAAGAGATTTCACATGGTCAAACTCCAAACTGTGCCATCGGTTGTGGGATCTCAGGCTCCTGGGCTGATGTGTGAAATCCCTTGGGAGCCTGGGTATGCTGGGCGAGGAGCACTAGATCTGGAGTCAGAAAACAAATGACCTCTAACACTTCCCTTGTGTAACCTCAGGCCAGTCAGTCCCACTCTGTAAACCTCAAATTCCTCACCTACCTAATGGGAACAATGACTTCTGCATCATAGAGACCCTGTAGGAGTAATGCTTATAAATGAATCTGACACACAGTAGTAGCTTGCTAGATTATTCCTGAAGGGCAGCTGCTCCTGACAGGGCGCTCTTGGATCTGATCTGGACAGGGGGTGGTGGGGAGGCAGGGTTTTAGTCTCCTCTCTGAGGCAGCCGAATTGTTCGATAGGGAAGAGTGGGAAACACACAAAGTTGGAAGGCCTGAATTAGCAGCACTCGAGTTTCCAACTAACATCTCCAAATTTAGGCCGGGCCCACTCCTCGTTACGGACGGATGCCCAGCCAAGCTGGAAGCCCAGCGGTCTGGCTGTGTGTGGAGACTGAGGTGCAAGTTCCAGCCTTTTGTTTGAAGTGGAAAACAGGCTGGAGCTTCCAGGAACGTTCACCTTTGAGCAGAGGGCAAGCTTGGGCCCTCCAGACAAAGTGCTGAACTTTGCAGAAGGGACAGGCAGGGTAAGAAAACACTCTGGAGGATGAGATCTTTCGAGGAGGCTGCAGAACAGGCAGGGGCAGGCCTGGGACACAAATGTGGAACCCAGAGGACAGTATGGGTGGCGTGAGCAGCAAAGATCTATTGTGAGGAAAGCCAGGGTAAGCGTGCAAGGCAGGTGGAGAGGAGTAGTCCCTGGGCTATGGGTACCCCATGGAAAATTCTGGATGCTGCCTGTCCAACCTGAATCCAGGTTCTTTGCCTGGTCTCAACCAAACAGTAGGAACAAACAGACCAAAGGCTACACCATGATGTTTCCCCATCCTAGAATACCTGCCACTGCCTGGAAAATGGCTTTCATCCCTCCAGGCTCAGCTCAAAAACTGCCTCCTCTGGGAAGCCTTCTAGGACTGCCCTTTATCTCCCTGGGCAATTCCTCTTCCTCATTCAAGACTCCATTCAAGTGTCAAGTCTTACTGGGCTCACGTACTCCATCTTCTGAACCCTATTCCTTCTCCCCACACCCCAACAGAGAAATTCCATATCTGCCCGCCTCCGCATTAGCCCAAGTGCCTGCTGAGGTCAGGGCTGCTTCTCAGTTCCCCTGTTGCTGAGCACAGGCCTTAGCTCAAGACAGAGGTGCCCCGAGCATTTGGGGTTGAACGCATTTTCATGAGGATGGAAACCGTGGGATGATACATGAAAGGGGTTTCCTTCTGAAGAAGATAGACTCTCCCTCCTGGATCTGTTATAAATGTCCCACAGACAATCATAAGCTATGAGAGGTCCCTCCTGGGACACACTGATTAGGGAGACAAAGCAAGCTGAGCCTAGAAATTGTCTAGCCCACTTGGTCTCCCTACTCATTCATTAACCATTTATTGATTGCCAACTACAGGCCAAACATTGCTACTTCCATTACTGCATTTCATCCTCTTCTTCGACTCTGCTTGGTAGAAGAAAGCAGAGCTCAGAAGCAAATTGGTTTGCCCAAGGTCATGGAGCTTGTAAGTGGCAGAGCTGGGATTTGAACTTGCCCTAGCCACTGCAGCTCACTTCTCCTCTGCCCAGTTCCGGAGAGGTCCGCAAGGGGAAAGGGTGGGGAGGAGCAGGTGCTGCCCATCAAAACATCTCACCTCCCCCAGGCCTACATAGCCACCATTGGCACAAAGCGAGGTTTTGGATGTACAAGGAGCTACCCAGTGCCAGACACACAGGCTCAGTGCATGCCTGGGTTCACTTAAAAGGGCTGAATGGCTTTGGCTGAAATTCACAAATCTTGGGAACCAGCCTGGGGCTATGATGATCACAAGCTCCCCTCCATGACCTCAGGCAAAAATGGATAAGCACCTAACAGCACGCTATACCTGGGCTTGACACTTGCCTCTGCCCCTGGCTACCACATGGCTATGACCCTGCTCACCACAGCAGATTCCAAAAACACCTATGCTTGGGCCTGGCCCCCAGAAACTCTGACACGATTAGTTCAGGCAAGGCAGAAGCATCAGTGTGTAGAGAATAAGTGAATATTCCATCCCAGAACCCTGATGATGTAGCAGAACTTGATCTCTTTCCTACTACCACCTCCCACCTCTCGCTTCCCAAACTGCAGCCCTTGTCCTTTGATTTGATCTGAAGATGGAATCCTGATGACCTCCTCTGGCCCCTAGATCCAATCTTACCTGAAACTAGAACTACCCCCTGGACTGCTGTTTGTTGTTGTTGTTGTTGTTGTTGTTTGCTATATAAGCCCCGTATTCCCTTTTTGCTTAAGGCATTTTAGATTAAGTTTCAGCCATTTGCAGCCAAAGTCATCTTAAGGAAGGTGTGCTGGTGGGCAGAGCACTCCCCTGACCTGAAAAGGTCTGTGGCTCTATGTTGCCCCAAAAAGGACTCATCAGTGATTGCAACAGGTGGTGGCAGATGAGAAAAATACAACCTGGGTTGCATCTCCAGAGATGGGAAAAAAAAATGCCTAGCACATCATGCTAGACACTCAACCACTGTTTACAAAATGAAAGGAAGCGCCACCTCCTGGGCCAGGTGACATGGGTTCCAGAGGGGTAGCAAGGAGAAGGGGGGCCGCCTGAGCATGCAGGGGCTGGGACAGAGCTGGCATCTGATTAGTACAATGCAGCAGAAAGAGCAACTCCAGCAAGGGCCTGCAACCTCTGGAAAGCTCTGTCAAGGGCTTGATGCAGGGACCCTTGCTGTGGCCAGAGATGTGCAGGGTTGGCACACAGATGGCCCAAGGAAGCTGCCCCACTGAGCCACTCCAAAGGAGTCGGCACTGGAGCTGAGACCAGGCATTCCCACAGGTGAAGAAGTGACCTGGTGACCCGGCTCCAAAGGGGAAAGGGACTAACACTTAGCAAGTGCCTACTCGCCTACTAAGTGTCTGGATTATCATTCCCATTTTACAGATGAGGACGCTGAGGCTCAGCAAGGCCAGGGAGCTTACACTCCCTTGGGTTGATGTGGATAATTCAGGCTGTAGCTTAAGAGTCAATCCACAGACAGCAGGAAACATGTTTCTAATTCTTTGGTGCCCTCAGAGCCCTTTGGCCAGGTACACAGATCTCAAATGAATGGATGCAGAATGGGCCCTCAGGGAGCTCCCAGTGTGACAGAGGATGCAGGCAGGAAGACAAACAGTGATAACCCAGGTCAGCAGACAGGCAGCACAGGGCTGCGGGAGGGCCTGTGGGGCTCCGGGGTGGGTGGGCTGACGAAGGGGTCCGGGAATGACCAGCCAGGACTCAGGGCAAGTGGACAGAGGGAAAGGCAGGCCCGCAGAGGGCCCAAAGACCCGGTCCATGGAACAGTGGTGCTCAGTGCCACGTATCTGGAGCATAAGGAATCCATGTGCCCAGGGAGGCTCCCTGGGGCCTTTGGTGTCCCATAGCAAGGTGGGAGGACCCATGGATGGGTTTGGAGCTGGGTGGGGGTGGAGGGCAGGCCATGTGCTGCCCTCCAATGCCCTATGTGCTCTAGAAAGCCGAAGGTGGACAGCAGGGAAAGGCCTGGAGGTGCAGAAGCCACACACCAGGCGGCTGGGGCAACGATTTCCGGGATGGTAGGAGGCCAGAACAGAGGCCGTGGCAGGGGTTAGGACAGGAGGGGACTCCCAGGACCTGAGGCCCGACTGGGCAGGGAGGCTGTGGCGAGGACCGCAGCCCAGGAGCCAGATTCCCACCTTGGGGGCCAGAGAGTGAGGGGGCGCTGGGCGGGGCAGAGGTCAAGCCTGGACAGGTGGATTTGGGGGCGTCCTCGAGTCCCCCGGGTGGGCCCAGAAGACAGAAGGCTGGCAAGGGATGGGGGCGGGCGTGGAGGCCGGGGCAGGAGCGGGGGAGGCGCCGGGTGCCGGGGCCGGGCCTCCCTCCGCTGCGCCAGGGCGCGCCGCGCCAGCTGAACCGTCACCAATATTAATGACGGGAGAGAGGGCGAGGGGGCAGGAAATCGGAGCCGGCTCCTGTGGAAGCGGTGACTCAGCGGCTAGCCCGCGGGCGGGAGGCGGCCGGCGGCGGGGTGGGGGGGCGGCCCGAGGGGACGGGGCTGCTCTTTTGACCCCCGCGCGGCCCTCCTGGGGTCAGGATGCCGGGAACCGCGCGCAGACGGCGAGGGCGGGCCGCGGCGTGGGCACGGGCACTGGCTGGTGCCGCTGGCCCCTCCTGGGGGAGAAAGAAAAACGAGCCGAAAACTCAAAGCAGGTTGGGCCTGGGAGGCGGCCCAGGCGGGCAGGAGAACAAAGCGCCTGACGCGGGGCTGGGCCGCGCCGCCACAGGAAACGACCGGCCAGGCCAGGGGGACCGGCCAGGCCAGGGGGACCCGGCGCCCGCGCCCCAGTCCGCGGCCCCGGCCCCGACCCCCCTCGCCGGCCGGCCGGCCTTGCAACGGCGGAAAGTGAATCACTAATTAAAACCACTCCTCGGCATCCCGGAGCCGCGCTCTGCGGATTACTATTATTTTGCTGTTTGAGAAGCCTCAGTTGGTGTGGGCAGTGCGGCTGGAATCTTTTCCTTCCAAACCAGGCTTTCAATCCCGCCGAGCTCTAGTGTGGGACCTGGGACAAGTGCCCGGGCGTGGCCGAGCCTCGGCTTCCTCATCTGTGGAATGGGGATGGTAGCCGCGGCAGCCTCCTGGGATTCACCGGGAGCGTTTCAGTTCAGTGCCAGGCAGAAAGTCGGTGCTCAATTAGCGGAGGCTATTATGACTGTAATTATTAACAAAATAATGCGACAATGCCCTGACTGAGATTCCTGGCCTGTTACATCCTCCCCAGCCTCTTGGGTATGGGGGAGGGGGGAGGGATAAGACTTGGAGAATTCAAAAAATCAAAAACATAGCTTCAGCAAGACTGAAGTCATCTCCCCCATCCCCAACAAGATGTAATGAACCGCAAATAATCAGCCAGGGCATTGCCCCCAAGCACAAGCCCATCCCCCTTGGAATCCAGGCCTACCCTCCACCCCACTCCACCTATCCAGGCAGAACCCCCTCAATCCTGGTTACACAAGCTGGATATGGGAGTCAGTCCCTGCAGAGAGAAGAGGACAGAAAACCTGACCCTACCATAGAGCTCCTGTGGATAACACCTTCCATTCGAACACCCAGAGGAAGCCAGTTCCTAACTTCTGCAAACAAGCGCATCCAGGAAATGAACAGGGGTACTGAGAAGCAGCATCATTGGAGACTCAGATCCCCATACACGTGGGTCTCCCCAACCTGAGGGTCCCCCCGACCTGCACCCTCCCCTGCCTCCGCCCTAATTTGTTACATGCAGCTCTCTTGCCAGTTTCAAAGTAATAAAATCTTCCTGAAATGCTAGAACCATGAGGCCCAGCGCTGACAAGGCGGCCAGGTTCCAGAGGCCACTGCTGCAGGACGGCGCTGTAAGCCCCTGGCGATTGTTAACACGATTGCTGCAGTCACAGCCCTTGGCCTGCTGGTTCCTTGCTCCCAGAGTCAGGGACAGGTAGCCGGGGTGCCCCAGAGCCCCTCAAGGATCCTCCCACTACCAAGCAAGCCAGAGCTTCACACCCAGCAGCAGAAACCAGGGCCCTGTGTGCACCGTAAGTCATAGCCATGGATACCTCAGCCTGGTGAGCTCAAGTGCCCAGGCAGAGAAGTGGGGGATGGGGTGGGGTGAAAGAAAGAGATTACAGTCTCTCTCTCTCTCTCTCTCTCTCTCTCTCTCTCACACACACACACACACACACACACACACACACACACACACGGCCTGTTTTCCATTTGGGGCTAACAGTGCCATGGACACATTGTTCTAGCTCCCAGAGCTGCCAGAGGGGAAGCCCACGTTCCCAGGAATCCCAAACCATCACTCACCTTCCCCACCAGCTTGCCTTTGCGGTTCATGCACAGGTAGAATTCCGTCTCCTTGCCCTTGATCCGGACTTGACTACCGAAGGTGTCTGTCTCCACTAGGAGCTGGGCTTCGAAAGGCAGAAGGAGAACAAGACACATTTTATTACCAGGGGCAATGGCTTGGTCTAAAGGCTCAGTGACATGGTCCCTGATCCTATCTTTGGTCCCTCACTCCCCCAAAATCAGGCATGGGGAGGCCTAACAAGTCCCACAGGACAGATGCCTAAATAACCACAGAGAAGTCAGAGAAGTAGCAGTCCCTGCCCCTCAGGCGGGGAGATGGAAGCTGCAGATCACCTGTTCCCTTCCCTCCAGCCTCTCTTGGCTCCGCTTGGGATCCAGATGGCTCCAGCCAGAAGGGAGTTCTGCCCTTGTGGCTAAACACCAGTGTGCCCTTCTCCCCATCGTCACCCACCTTCCCTAGCCCCTCAACTCTACTGCACCAAACAGGACAAAGAGCCGTGCAAAAAACCCATTTCCCAAAGCAGGACAGACAGCCATACAAAAAGGCCATTATCCCAAGCAGGACAGGCGGCAGTGCAAATAACTCCATCCCCCAAACCCAAAGCAAGACAGACAATCATAAAAATAACCCCATTCCCCAAATCAGGACAGATGCCATATAAATAACCACAGAGAAGTAGCTAAGGGGACCAAGGGGACAGATAGACACAGATGCAGGCATGTGCACACACACCTCCCCTGCCTTTCAGGACATCAAGCTATTTCCTCCAAAAGTTAGGTCTATGGCCCCCTCCTGCAAAGCAAACATCTGGAGCCCCTGCTAGTGCCCCCTGGCACCTTTACCCTGGCTATTCATAGCAGGAAGGGCACAGGGAGTGAGATGCGAGCTCCCTGAGAAAGGGTATGCAGGATATTCCACTGCCTTCCATGGAGGCCACCAAAGCTGAAGGGTAATTAACTCCCAGGAGCCCAGAAATTCCAATCAGGACCCAATTCCCCCTGCGATCCCCCCAGGGTGGGAGACCCCATGCTACATCATCCATGCTCCACAGAGCCTCCCTCAGGATGAGGGGTCCAGAGCTGATCCCCCAAAGCCCTGCCTGAACAAGGACATCAAGCAGGCAAAGAGTGACTGTCCCTTGATTAGGTGTGCTGTATCCAAATCGAATTTTCCTCTCCCTCTGCCAGTCCACATTTTTCTCCCCAGTAGGCTGCTGTGTGACTTTGGGTAGGCCACGCGCCCTCTCTTAGCTCTCTCTCCTCTCTGATCTTAAACCCCTGTGCCTGACTCCCCAGTACCACCTGCTTTCTTTGCCTGTGACCGCCCCCCTCCCAATTCATGCACTCTTTCTCCTGACCCCTTGCTTCCTAGCCCCTGCCCCTCCCTCACCCACAAAAGTTTAATTTCAGTGACAAGGGACTTGCTTCTCCATAACAAAAATCATAGCCCCAAATTCCTGAGTACAGTATCCTTGGAGCCACAAAGAGTATACCTCAGTGCCCCTAAAATACACTAGGTATGATTTCAATAAAAAAAATTACAAATATAGACCCTGGTGCCCTGCTGTGAAAATTAAAACCATCTGGAACTTGAGATTTCCAATAATTAATCTAGCCCTCCTTTGACACCACTACTAATTAAAATACGATACCCACCTTTCCAAGAGGGAAAAAAAGAAGAATTTACATAAAATTTAAAGATCTAACAAGAATTTAGTAACTCTAGAAACAAGGGGAGGCACATTCTTCCCTCCACCTCCCCCTAGCCCTAGTCAACACTGAGTCAGGGATATTTACCAACGCTGAGATGGCGGTGGGTACAAGCCCCTCATCCTCCCTGTTCCCCTTAAGTCAAACTCCCTGTCATTTCGTCTGTGAACTCCCTCCCCAGGGCCAAACATCACTGCAGCTCTGAAACTTGCTTTCTCCATCTCTTCGCAAAGCTCAGGCCCCACAGCGGGTGAGGAGTTATGGGGGCATCAGGACAATTTCAGGTGCTTCTGATGAGGGGGAAAGGTGAGAGCTTTAGGGTGCACAAATCTGGATATGAATCCATGGCCCCAACCGTATGACCCTGGGCCTCAGTTTCTTCTCCTGTAAAATGGGGGTATAATCTTCCATAGTTATTGTGAGGATTATACAAAATGACGCTGTGAAGAGCTTAGCACTCTGTTCTCAGAGGTCAGGGAGAGAAAACTCAATAAATGTTAATTTTCCTACAAACTGCAAAACCAAACTGTTTTCCCAAAAGAAAAGAAAAACGAAAATATAGTGGAAGGAAATCGGAGGTGTCTGCAAGGGTGGAGGAGCAGCAGAGCTTCCCTCCCCAGGTCTTGAGTTATGACCTGACCTTCCCAGCATCCTTCAGGGCTGCAGGCGTCCCACACTGTACAATGCATCAGAAAATGCCTGGGGCTGGGGCTCACTGGGTCTAGTTTCCTTCTGGCATTGCCATCCTAGGCTGTGTGACCTTGAGCAAGTCATACCCCACTCTGAGCCTCAGTTTCCCTACCTGTGCAAGGGGGAGGGGCTCGACCCTATTCTCCTTCTCCTTGGTAAGATTAGGAAGTGGGGTCTAGCAGAGGGGCAGGGATGGGAGATGCAGGAAGTAGGTAAAGCCACTGAGCTGGGGCCCAGATAACCCCAAGTAGGCCCAAGGGGGAGACTCCCTCTCGGCCCTACCCAGCACATGCCTGGGCCTCTGTCCTCGCAACAGTTCCTGCTATGCTCCCCTTAGAGCGCACTGAAACATCCAACCCTATGAGATTGGGTGTCTTTGTCCCCATTCTACAGTGTAGGAAACTTAGATTCAGAGCATCAGCCCGGTAACAGGGGCTGACCTCAGGACTGCCTGCCTCTTTCTACTGGGGCCTGGGCTCCAGGGGAGAGGCCCCCAGCTCTGGAGGGACAGGCCTCCCAGCGCAACCCCCACTCCTCACCAGCCAGCACCACCAAAGGAAGGAAGCCCTGGTCTTGGCCTTTGCCTGAGCTGTCCAAAGGGCCTGGGGCAGAGGTTGCACCTCCACCCCGCCACGAGCCTCACCACCCCACCCCAGCATGAGGAGGGTCTGCGCCTGGCCGTCACGCCAGGGGAGCCAGAAGTCTGTTCTCTCCCCGACCGCAGCATGCGATGGAGTGACCTAGACTCCACTCAGCACATGACATCATGAGGAGGGAGCCGGGCCAGAATTATGTAAAGTCTTTGGGGAGTAATAGCAGCAGCAGTTCTCAGAGAGAGAGAGAGAGAGGGAGAGAGGAAACGAGACAGAGAGAGAGACACCACCCAGGCCAGGTCCTCAGCATCACGCACCCACTCCCATGACCCAAGCCCCCAGGATGCTGCTCTCAAGAGCTGTAAACCTCATCCGGGCTCAGGCACAGCTCCATTCGAGAGGCCTGCACCAGGCCAGGCAGAGGAGCTGATGACATTATCTCACCCTGCTCATCAGACTTCCTCATGGCCCTGGCCGGGCCACTGTCCCCTCCAGCCTGCACGATTCAACAGCCCCCTCCCCTTGCCATTCTCACCCCCATCCACCTCTCCTCCACACCACAGCCAGAGGAATCCTTTCAAAATATAAATTTGCCAGGCGCTGTGGCTCATGCCTGTAATCCTAGCACTTTGGGAGGCCGAGGCGGGTGGATCACCTGAGGTCAGAAGTTCAAACCCAGCCTGGCCAACATGATGAAACCCCATCTCTACCAAAAAAAAAAAATACAAAAATTAGCCGGTCTTGGTGGTGCACACCTGTAGTCCCAGCTACTCGGGAGGCTGAGGCAGGAGAATCACTTGAACCCAGGAGGCAGAGATTGCAGTGAGCAGAGATCATGCCATTGCACTCCAGCCTGGGCGACAGAGTGAGACTCCACCTCAAAAAATAAAATAAAAAATATATCAATTTAATTTTGTCCCTTCTCTGCTAAAGACCTCCTAGGGATCCCCAAGCCACATAGAAGAACATGTAAACTCTTCACTGGGACCCACAAAGGGCACACAGCCTGGCCCCTGTGGGCCAGCCCTGCCTCCCTGCCTTGTTGCTCCCCTCTAGCACACCAAGCATGCTCCTGCCACAGGGCCCCTGCACATGCCGTTCCTCTGCCTGGGGGCTGCTTTGCCCAGAGCTTCCAGAGTGGCTCCTCATCTCCTAGGTTGTGGCACAAATATTGCCCCTCAGAGAGGCCTTCCCAGACCATGATGTCTAATGCTGGCACCACCCTCCCCAGCCCAGCCCTACCCCATCCCCCTGCTCCATTTTCCTGAGAGCTCTTCTCCGAAACTCTTATTTTTATTGTCGGTCTCCACCCAGCAGAAAGTAAGCTCCACAAGGACAAGAACCTGTGTGTCTTATCACCACTCTGACTTCCAGTGCCTATCCCACGCCTGGCTCAGAGTGACCGACCGGCAAGCCAGTTTTAATAAGCTCATCAACAGCCTTGTGGTGTGGAGATGACTAACACCATTCACTGGCTAATGAAAACGAAATTCAGGGAGGTGAAGTGGCTTGCCTGACTCACATGGCTGGGAAGAGCAGGGTAAGGTCTGAGTCCAGTGTCTGATTTCACAGTCAATGCGCTTCACTACTGTGCACCTTCCTGGTGTGACTCTCGGTGCCACTTGCAGGAACCATGGGTTCCCACCCACCCATCCCCAGCCTCAGGGACACAGCAGAAAACCTTTTCCCTCTCTGGGCCAGATCTAGGTAACCTCTGAGGCCTCTTTCAGTTCTGCCCCACTGGAAAGTATCAGTAACTGACATTTCTTTAGAGTTTATGATGCGCCGGGCATTGTCCTAACTACCTTACACGCATTATCTCATTTAATCCTTACCACCATCCTAGAAGGTTTGAACTATTGTTATTATCCCCAATTTACAGGTGAGAAAACCAAGTCCCACAGTCACACAGTGATAGAGCTGAGATCCCAGCCCAGGCAGTCCGACCCAGAAGTCTTGGGCTTTGCCTGTCTACCCCAGCCCTCACTTCTCAGAGGCCCCAGCCCCTTTCCTGAGGAGCGAGTGAGTGAACAGTGAAGGAGGCAGGAGGATCTTCTCTTTGGCCCCACTTTCTTTGGGCAGCAGTTAGTGGACGGGGATGTCCACCTTCCCTCAGCTCCACTTCCAAATGACTTTGAGGAAGGAGGGAGCCCCTAGGGTCACCCTGAGAAAGATACCTTTGATATCGGGAGAGGGGGAAGCCCTCAGGACCACCCAGGGCTGGGATGCGACCACAGCCAGAGAGAGGCAAGGCAGGTTTCAGAGCTGATCAAGAGGAGAAAAGGCTGCATGAAACAAGAGGAATACAAAAAGGGAAACCCCGGGCCACAGCTGCCCGAGAAGGAGGGCCCACAGAGCCTGTCTCCCCAGGGCTCCACACAGAGCAGGAGCCCAGAGGCCAACCAGGGCTGGGGCCAAGGAGAGTGGTGTAAAGAAAAAGGGCTCAAAGGCTCTGCTCCCTTCTCCAGCATCCAGAGAGGAGAGCAGCAAAGGGGAAAGAGCGCAGGAAGGGAGCTGGAGAGAAAACTTTCTACAAAAAACTCACGTTGTCTCTTCCCACTTTAATACCTGCAGCAAAAATGACTAAATAATGATGGTAACAGTGACTAGTTATCTGAGCATCTACCATGTGTCAGGCAATGTTAAGTGTGAATGAGGGGTGGTGGCTCAAGCCTGAAACCCCAGCACTTTGGGAGGCCAAGGCAGGCAGATCACCTGAGGTCAGGAGTTCGAGACCAGCCTGACCAACGTGGTGAAACCCTGTCTCTAATAAAAATACAAAAATTAGCTGGGTGTGGTGGTGCGTGCCTGTAATCCCAGCTACTCGGGAGGCTAAGGCAGGAGAATCACCTGAACCTGGGAGGCGGAGGTTGCAGTGAGCCGAGATTGCACCACTGCACTCCAGCCTGGGCAATAGGGCAAGACTACATCTTTAAAAAAAAAAAAAAAAAAAAAAAAAAAGAGTGTGAATGTGGAATATTTCATTTGATCGTCACAACAGCCCTATGAGATAGGAACCATTACTCCATTTTACAGACGAAGAAACTAAGTCAGTTATGCAGATAAGTTAAAAGGACCCGATTTGAACGCAGGCAGAGCAAGGCCAGAGCCAGTTTGAGACAGATGGAGATTCCGACCGAGGGACGCAGGCAGTGGGAGCAGACATTACGCAGGCTGGTGATGACAGAAAGGGGAAGTGGCATTGACTGATTGATTGATTGCTTGACTAATCCCAGTGTGCTTCCCCAGCCGGGTTTCCCAGAGGGTGATCCGGGGCCTTGCTGTGAAGACTTTGGGTTTGAAGGGTGGGAAACAGCAGGGAAAGACTCAGAGAGGCAGCCAGAGGCCTGGAGAGAGACACAGCACAGAGACAGAGCTGAATCCCACAGACACAGGGGACAAGACCCAAAGAGGCGGAACCCAAGGAACAAAGCTGGAGGGTGAGTTTGTTTTCCCCAAGCCTGGGGTAAAGTCCCCGAGACCCGCAAGAGCAGCAGAGGAGCTGGGAGCCAGTGAGGGGCTGGGCCCCCGGTCCGGGGCCCTGCGAGGGCTGGACGGTAGCTGACCAACTGCAAAGATCCCAGTGCTGACGCAGCTGCTGGCTGCTCTCCAGGCGTCTTCCCCCAGTGAAGAACCATCCTCACTACAGACAGCACTGAGGGGTCACCCTGAGTCAGCCCTCCCTCCTTCCCCACTGAAGGCAGACCAGGTCTTGAGAGAGGGAGAGAGAGGCGGAGTTGGAGGAGAAGGTATCCTTGCTGGAGTCGCTTCCCCGTCCACTGTAACACACACACCCATGCACACACACACAGACTGCTGTATATGGTCTTTTCTCAAAGGTGCCCACAGTTCTCTTTCTCCATATGGACACACCAGAAAGTCGGGGGGAAAAATCAGTAGGGTTCATCGGGAGCTCTATTTAACCCTAGCTGTAGCTCTAGTGCCGCCATGTCAGTCAGGGGGTTGGTGAGGTGTGGATGGTCCTCCCTGGGGATAGAAGTTGTGGGACATGAGCTCAGAGGGGCAGGGGTTTAGGTGGAGATAGGAAGTTCCATTCCCAGCTGGGAGAGCTCCTGAAGAAAGCTGGGTCTGATGATCGCCCTATCCCCATTGCACAGTGCAAGGTTGGCTGGATAGAAAGGAAGAGTGGTGGGAAAGGAGGGAGGGAGCACTGATTTGCCAAGTACCTACTGTGCACTGAGATCTGTGCCAAACAGAAAGAAGCCCCTTTGCCCCAATGCGCCAGGGGAAATGATATCTGCCACGCACCCCGACACACACAGACGTCAACCGTACATTCACTTGCTCAAGCATACACTGAGAGCGTCTTCGTGGTTGGCCCTGTGTACTGGGGATGCAGGAGTGAACAAGACAGACAAAACCTCCACCCTCCAGGAGTTTACACTCTAAACACGGGAGACAGATAGTGGGTAACTAAATATATAACAGAAGGTCAGATAGTGACAAGTGCTAGGAAGTGGGGACAGAGCTGGGAACTCTCTGATAAGGCGACAATAGTACAGAAGCCTGAGTGGGTGAGGGAGCAGGCCAGGGGGATATCTGGGAGAAGAGCATTCTCAGGACAGCAAATACAGAGGCCCTCAGATGGACAGCGCTAGGGCGTTTACAGGATGCCCGGAAGGCTGCTGTGGCTGCGGCCACGTGAGCAAGGAGCTGAGGCAGAGCCTGAGGCTGCCACAGGATCAGGAGCCAGGCACACCAGGCCTGCAAGCTGACTCAAGGACATGAGTGTTACTCGAAGTGAGACGAGCACCTCTGCGCTGTGGAGGAACTCGCTCACATTTTGGGATGTGCGTGGAAAATGGACCGTGGGGGCTCAACTCTGAGACTAGGGGTCCCTGCTACGTCAGCCACCCAACCAGTCCAAAGGACCTCTGGCAACTACCGGAACGAGGGAAATAGGGAGGAGAGGACCTCCTCCCAGCTCCACCAACAACTCAGCAATAGCCCTGAAGCCCCCACCTTCCTCCCTGCGTGAGCCACTGAGGGCAGCCCCCGGTTCCACTTTGAATTGCCCGTACATATTTTATGCATCCTTCTGGCCGCCTTTAAAGGGGCCCTGCTCTCTGCCAGGCCTTGTGATGGACATGGCGACATGGCAAAGAGCAAGACAAGGTCACTCCCTCCAAGGAGCTCACACTCTCACAGGGCACCAGCCATGTCAACAGATAGTTCCACCGCAGCAGGACCCTTGTTGGGACAAGGGCGAGCACAGGGGCTCCGGGGCTCTGCACCCAGCCCGGGGGCTCAGGGAAGCATCTGCACGGGGGCCGCTGACTCCCTGCGAAGCTGGAATCACAGACTCACCCCATGCCTGAGCTGGAGGAAGCCGCAGAGTACCAGCTGCATACCCTTTACCCCACCCACATTACAGGTGGGGAAACTGAGGCTCAGGGAGAGAACGGGTGGGCTCACAGTCATGTGGAAAGTTCATAGCCTAGGTTCTTCCTACTCAAAGTCAGCCTCTAGTAAGGAACAGGGGGCCCTAGACTGAAGGCTCCTTGATGACTGGGACGAGGCATGTCACTCACCACGGCAGCCGCCTCCCCTGGTGCTTGTGCTTGGTAATTTATGTTGAATGAATAAGTGAGTGAGGGGAGACACACCCAATCAGGGGAGCCAAAGGCCCTCCTCCCTCATGGGGCAGACCTTGCTGCTGGGAATCACTGGAGGACGCCTCCTCTACCTGCATCTAACCTGCCAGGGTCCCGCTGACAGCAAACAGGAGCACCGCTTCTTCTTCCCTCAGGTCCTTTCTGGAAGCCTCTGGAGCCAGTACCTGATGGCAGCTCCTCACCCGAGCCCACGACAGCACCACCGCCCCACACACCCACAGTAAGGAGGTCAGGTGGTGATTATTAATACTGGTTTAATGATCACATAATCTTTGAGCAAAAGATTCTCCCATTTCAATTTCCCTGTTTGTAGAAGAGGAAACAGGATCAGAAAGGCTAACTCAGATCCACGGTCTCCCACTCGAAAGTGGTGGAGCCAAGATTCAAATCCCATTGGATTCCCGAGTTGACAAGCTCAGTCCTCCAAATACCATCTCCCTGGCTAGCAGGGCCCCTGTGCTGGCCTGCCCAGGGTTATTCTGGGCGACGTCAGTCTGGAGGCTGGCCGACGGCAAAATGGGGTTTTTTCAATCATTTTTTTTCTCAGAGAAATCTTTTTTCAAATAAAATCAGGCAGGAATATCCAATCATAAGGTTTCATAAACTTTAAAAGCAGAGTTGCCCCAGAAACTCCCCCATGCTGGAGTCTCCCTGCGTGTGGGCTCAGCTGGCCCCTCCTTCTGAGGAGTTGGTGCCTCCCCCTCTGGTCACATCCCAGGCTTAGGAACATCCACCTTGAGGGCAGGTGGAGGGGGCCTTCTCCTCCCCACTTGGCAGATAAAGAAATTAAGCCCAGACATGGAGGCTCTTCCCCAGCTCTGCAGGATGCTCAGCGGCAGAGCTGCGGCTGGAACTCAGTGTCCTGCTTCTCATTCCAGTGGTGTTCTTTGACTGGCAACTGCCTGCAGGACAGAGTGTCCAGCACCAAGGGCAAGAAGAGGGGGGGCTGATATTAAGACAGGTGGGCAGGATGTCCCTGCCCCACAACCTCCCACCTGCCAGATATTCAACTACCTAAGTCTCCAGCCCTCTGGCCAGCTGTGCTCTCCCTCCAGAACCCAAAGCAAGGCTGAGAAGGTCCCTTATTCCTGGAGCAGCCCACTCTCTGAGCCCCTCAAGCTTTTCGGTACTGGGAAAGCTTTAGGGGGCCACAGGGAGACCCTCTTGCAGAATACCAAGGTGCGGAAGACCCACTGACATCTAAGCAGATTTCACTGAAGGACCACCCACTGCTGTGCAGCAGGCCAAGAGCCCCTGAGCAGGGCACCCAGACCCTCGTGCCCACCCACAGAGCCGGCGCCTCAGGATTCTGGCCTTTACAGAGGCAAATCTGAGTTTCTGAGTGTCCGTGTGATTCCAGATTCCAGGTGTTTACAGGGATGTATCCGTGGTGTTTGCTGAGACTCTGAGACTGCATGTTATCAAATCACACGATTCTGACAAAGTGTGTGGTACATCTCAGACTGCATCATTCTCAGTGGGAGCAGGTTCCTCAACAGAACTGTCCTGGGCGCCCTGGCCGCCCTCCCCCTGAGACAAGGCGGGCCCCTAATGCAGGGCAGCCCCACCCTCCTGCCCCGGCTTGGCCACATAAATCACCCTCCCAATAATATTTGTATTGATGATCTAGATTGGAAGCCTCAGTTGGCTCCATTGTCTCACTTCCTCTCCCCGGGCTCACAGCTGGGGTCCCTTGGCCTCATCTGTGTCTCTAATGTGGCATTTAAATGGAGCAGCAGCAGCAAGGCCCTGCACTGCCCTGGGTGTCGGGGGGTGGGAGGAGTACAGAAACATATTCCTTGAGAGAGGATCATAAAATCTTAGAAAGTGTGGTGCTGGCAGAGAAGCCAAGAAGGCCTAGTCCCTAGGTCCTGGAAGTGCCGCCCACTGGCCCCACCCAGGCGCTTGTCAGATGCAGCAACTCGGGCCCCGCCCCCGAGACCCACTGAACCAACACGGGCATTTGGACAGGATCCCTTTGTGGTCACACGCATGTTACACTTAAGAAGCATGGCGGGGCGCAGCGGATCATGCCTGTAATCCCAGCACTTTGGGAGGTCAAGGCGGGTGGGTCACCTGAGGTCAAGAGTTCGAGACCACCCTGGCCAACACAGCGAAACCCCGTCTCTATTAAAACTACAAAAATTAGCTGGGCGTGGTGGCGGATGCCTGTAGTCCCAGCTTCTCGGGAGGCTGAGGCAGGAGAATCGCTTGAACCCGGGAGGCAGAAGTTGCAGTGCGCTGAGATCGTGCCACTACACTCTCCAGCCTGGGCAACACAGCAAGAGTCTGTCTCAAAAAAAAAAAAAGAGAGAAGAAGAAGAAGCACTGCTTTAGCCCAACCATTGCATCATGCAGAAGAGAAACCAAGGCCCAGAGAAGGCAAAGGGCTTGTCTGAAGTCACACAGCAGGAAAGATTCTCTGAGTTCCCAGTTCAGGCAGAGGGAATGAGAGGGCGAGTTGCTTCTGGGGTGAGGGGCCGGCCATTTCCGGGCTCCCCTCCCTCTCGAGCTCCCGCCTCCTGTCTCAGGGTGTGGACAGATGGTTCAGACCAGAGTCTGACCCCCCTGTACTCTCCCAGCCTGGAGGGGCCAATGAGAGCTCTGGGGACTCCCCAGAAGGGCACCTCCTCCCGCCACGGCCAGCCAGCTGCCCCTTCTGGCAGCAACTGGACAGCAGATCCCAGGGAAAACCACCACCTGGGTCAGCCCAGCACAGCCAGGCGTCTGTGGAGGGGGGCACGAGGGATGGGAGGCCCCATAGAGGCGGCCAGCAGAGGGCCTGGGAGAGGTGGGGAGGAGGGAAGCTGTGGTCCGAAGAAGGGAGGCAGAGCTGGTGGGGAGGGGGACAGAGAGGTGGACAGAAACAAAACAGGGAACGGGGAAGAGCCGGGAAAGGAAGAAGGGGAAAGAGAGTGGAAAGGGAGCAGAGGTGGTGAAGAGTGATGTCGGGGAGAAGGGAGGCAGCTGGTCCGGAGGTGCACAAGCCCAGTGTGGCCCAGCCCTACCCAGCCTGGCCTGGCCTGGCCCAGCCCCCAGTGACGGTGCAGCTGCCACACTTGGGCCCTACTATGAGGTCAGTCCTGCCCCGGGGCTGAGGGAAAATAAATGGTGTCCAAGATAAAAGGTCCAAGAAATTATTTGTCTTGTTGTCATGTCCTGACTGCAACGGGCAGGGCTGGCAGGCAGGCGGGGCATCACCCCCAAAACACTCAGGCTGGCAGGTTTGGCCCCACACACAGGACCACAGCCCCAGATCCCCAGAACCTGGGCCTGAGAAGGCAGGAATGGGTGGGGGCAGGTGCTTTCCCAGTGAGTGGCAAGGACCAGGAGGCCTCGCAGCAGTCTCCGCTTTTCCTGCCTGGCAATTTTAAATAAATAATCTGTGTGGTATTTGCTCAGTGTCTGTCTAGGCCAGATACCCTCCAAGCTCTGGGAAGGCGGAGCGCTGCCTATTTCGCTCACTGCTGAGCACCTTTGTGGACCAGGGCCTTGAGATGTCTCACTCCTCCCAGCCATTGCAGAGGCAGCACAGGCAGGGGAGTGGGGAGAGCTCCCAAGTACTCCAGGAGGGTTGGGCAGTTCCAGGGTCAAGGGCAGGTCAACAGGACCATGGCCCAAGGTGTTACGCATGCCACGTATCACAGGTGCACAGGCTCAAGCTCAAAGCGCCCATATGCACACGTGCACATAACACACACACTAGGCTGATTTCCACCACCAGCAGCTTCCACAAAGCATCACCTAGAGGCTCCTGCCCCTTGAAGTGGCCGAACCTGGGGCTGGTGAGTGGTGGCATGGGAGCAGCCACCTGCTTTAGGCCATCCCAGGCAAGCCACTGATACCACAGCAAATGCCACTTAGGGGGCATTTACCAGCCAAAGATCTTCTCATTCACATCTTCAGTAAGTACGCCTGACAATGCTCTCAAGGATTCACTATTGCATCCCCATTTTCCATTTTACAGATCAGGAAACAGACCCAGAAAGGATCAGTGCCAGGTCCAAGATCACAGAGCCAGGACCAGCAGAGCTGGCATTTGAACTTGAGGTCTCTGAGGCCAGGAAGGACATGTATACGGGGTAGGAGAAGAGGGTTGGCACATACCATACTTGTCCCCATCCTCGCCGCGGGCACTGATCCTGCGGCCCAGGACCTGGATGTGTTTCCCACTGGTCCGGCTGTAGAGCTGGTACAGCCGCAGCTGCTTACGGCTCACATCGTCCCGAGCCCGCGTCTGGTTCTCCACGTGGATGCGGAAGTCCACGTTCTCCTCGGCAACCAGCACCTGGGCAGGGAAAGGGACATAATGAGCCACCCCAGATGTCCCAGACCCACTGCATGCAGGAGCCAGCCACGCTCACCACAAAGACCAAGGGCATGTCTACACCGGCTCTGAGCCAGGCCGTGGCACACACTGATAACAACCCCCTCACTACCCCCATTCAAAGACAAGGCAATGGGGGCTCTGAGAGGTGAGGCAAGTTGCCCAAGGTGGTCCAGCCAGAAAGTGGCAAAGCTAAGAATCAGGCCTAGGTCTATGTGACAACAAAGCTTCTCTTTCCACCACAGCCCCCAGTTAAAGCAAGAACAATTCTCGGTAAAGTGGTGGGGCAGAGCCCCTACCCTGATTCCATCCCGGGGTAGCTGTGAGGACTAAGTGAGCAAATGGGAAGAAAAGTACTCAAATCCATATGGAGACGGGTGAGGAACGAGAGGGGACAGAACGCTGCATCCATGGGGAAAGAGGAAGGCCTGGAGAGCCTCATCCGGGGAACCAACAGGCCAAGTCCTCTGTGACTTTGTCCCTTGCAGCTGATGCTGGGGTCTCCTCCCCACACCCTAAGGGTCCTCATGCTCGCTCCCACACCATTTGCCCACATCCTTAACTCCTCTGGTGAAGCCTTTGTTTTGCGTCTGCCACCAAAATTCCAGCTCCCTTGAGGCTTAGCTTGTGCCTGTCCACATCCTTCAGGAAGCCTTCTCTGGTTACACCAACACACACCGCGCTCATCTTCCTTCCCCTCTCATTGGGACGACTTGCACCTGCCTCCTCACTGGCCTTCTGCTTTCACTCTCGCCTTCTGGTAGTCTCTCTTTACCAAACCCAATCCCCTCTTCATACTCTCCGGGGCCTCCCATCACACTGTGGTGAAGGACTCCTCCAAGGCCTCAAGGCCTTGCAAGGCGAGCCCCTGAATGCTTTTCCACCTTCCTCTCCCACCACTCCCTCCCCACCAGCCACGCTGGCCACTGGCCACCTTGGCATGACTCTGGGCATTCCAAAATCAAAGCACACTCCTGCCCCAGGGCCTTTGTACTTGTTCTTCCCTCTGCTTTGATGCTCTTTCTCAGATCCTTACATTCTAACCCCTTGAGCTCACTCGGGTCTCTGCTCAAATGTCACCTCCTCATGCAGGCCTTCCTGGACCCCTTTCTGAAGCCACCTCCAGCTCTGACACTCTCCCTCCCCCCACCATGCTTTGTGCTTCTTTCCAGCACTTATCTGGGTTCTGTCTTTTGGCCCCAGTAGACTGGTAGCACCATCAAAAAAAAAAAAAAGAGAGAGAGAGAGAGAAAGAGAAAGCTGGAGCAGTGTCTCTCATTTGCCACTATATCCGCAGCACCTAACACGGTAGAAACTCAAACCCTTCTCGAATGGATGCATGAACAAATGTTGAAAAGGCCTGGAGTCCTGTTGTGCCATTTAGCATTGGGGCAGGGTCCCCTGTACCCTTCTGGTTGTATGCATGTCCTATCCCATGTCAGCCATAAGGCTGAGCCATTCCTGAAGCCCAGACAGCATTCTGGGTTTGTCCCCTGCGTGCCCACAAAGTCTATCACGATGCTAGGCACAAGGGACCCCCATTCCCACGCTGGCACAGCCCCACTCAGCCCATGGCAGAGCTCTTAGGACTCTGGCTGCCAAAACATCTGTCTCACCTCTCAGCTGTGAGCTCCCAAGGGCAGGCCTGTGTTTCCTTCATTTGCTACAGTAGGATCTCTGTCCCCAAGCAGACCTGCATGTATCTCCTGATCCTGGACTGGGCCCGCAGGTATGTCGGCAGGACCACATTGTTGAACCTTCACGATTGTCCTCAGGGCGGAAGCATCATCCCACATTACGGATGAGGAAACTGAGCAGTAACGCAGAATTAACCCCAGGCCTTGTGACCCCAAAGACTGTGTTTCCTGTGCCCCACCCCTGCAGGCAGCCCCAGGCCACTGCCTTGCAGGGCCCTGCCTGCCCCACCAGTGCCATCAGGAGCTGGCCCTGGGTTCAAAACCCAGGGTGTGCCACTCTCCAGCTAAGGAACCTTATGCAAGTTATTAAACTCTAGTGCCTGTTTCCTCGCCTATAAAATAGGGTGATGATAACAGCACCCTCCTCGTGAGTGGCTGTAAAGATTAAATATATAAAGCCATATATTAAGCGCTCAGAGCCGTGCCTGGCTCACTAGGGGTAACTAGTGGGAGAACACAAGGGAGTTTTTCACGGGGCTCTAGGTGAAGCCCTGCAAACCAGATTAGCATGTGGGAAGATGCTATTGCTTTTCATAGTCCTGACAACCATGCACCATGAGAACGCTTTTCACCCGCACTGAACGGATGCAGACACTATGGCCCAGAAAAGTTAAGTCCATTGCTCCAAACCACACAGCCCAGTGAGGCAGGGCCTGGCCTGCTGGCCCACCAAGTGTGCCCCCTCTTCACTTCCCCCTCCCCTCAGTGGCCACACACATCACCACTCCACCACTGGCAGCCCGGGTCTGATACCTGGGGCCCACCTCCTTCCACATCCTGCTGCTCAGGGACAGAAGAACTCCAGTGCCCCTGAGGCCCACACCTGGTGGGCATTTGTCCAGAAGATGCCCCACCCGTGGCCTTTGACCTTCCTGGAATGACTTCCGGAGGTGGCTAGCCCTGTCCCCTCCCCCAAGGGCAGGCCTCTGGCGTCCCCTCCCTGTCCTCCAACTCTCCTCCTGCTCACAGGAGACCTTATCGACCAGAGGTCAAACCAATCTCCTTCCCCCGGGTCCCCGAGGGGAGCTGCCCTGCCCCAGAAGCCGGCCTCCCATTAATGATTTTCTCCCTGGCCCACTGGACAGAGGCAGCGTGGGTGACCCAGGGTCAGCAGGGGCTATCGGGTGGCACTTCCCCAGGATGCGGGAGGGAACAATCCATCTTGCCCAGCTCTCACCATTGAAGCCCCACTCTGTGGCCAGATCAACTCCCAGGGAGGCGGCGGGGGGTGGCCTCTGGTTTGGAAACAAGGTCCGTTCTCCTGGAAAGGCAGGAGGCACCCCGGGCTTCCCAGGCAAGACCTCTGGAGGGTGTGACACCCCCCACCCCAAAGCCTTTCCTAGCCCCACCTCCCAGGCTGGGTGAGGGCCCCCAAACACTCTACTGCAATGGCTTATTGTCCCAAGTCCAGTGTGACTGGTTCATCCCTGAATCTCAGTTCTGCCCTCAGAAGGCAACCAGCAAACGCATGCCAAAAGGCTGAGGCCAAAAGCGAGGGAAACCTGGAGGCCAACATCAGCCCTCCCACTCACCAGCCAGAGTGCCCCACAGAGGGATGTGTTAAGGCAACTGACTGCTCAGCATTCCTCTGTTCCAGACACGCTGCTAAGAAGACCCCTAGGCCAGTCACGGTGGCTCAGCACTTTGGGAGGCCGAGGTGGGCGGATCGCTTGAGGCCAGGAGTTCAAGACCAGCTTGAGGAGTTCAACACCATCTTAACATACTGAAACCCTGTCTCTACTGAAAATACAAAAATTAGCCAGGTGTGGTGGTGCACGCCTGTAATCCCAGCTACCCAAGAGACTGAGGCCGGAAAATCACTTGAACCGGGGAGGCAGAGGTTGCTGTGAGCAGAGATCACACCACTGCACTCCAGCCTGGGTGACAGAGTGAGAATCTGTCTGAAATAAATAAATAAATAAATAAATAAATAAATAAATAAATAAATAAAATTTTAAAAATAAGAAGAAGAAGAAAATGACCCCTAGACATGGCACCTCAATGACCCGTGGAGGTGAGCACCAGTTAAAGCCCATTTCAAGGTCTGCAGCCAGAGTACATGCATAGTGGGGCTGCCTTGGGAACATCCACTTCTCCTGTGCTACTAGCCGGGTGGCAGATCACTTGGCTCGGTGCCCTGCAAGGGGGACCTATCTTCAAGGTCTTCCCACTACAGTCAGTGTTGCTGTCGGCCTGGCTAACACCCCTCCAGGCATACAATGATCAGGGGTGTTGAAAAGCTGCGGTTTGAAAAAAATCAAATTGTTGAAACTCTTTTTTTCTTTTTTGAGACTGAGTCTCACTCTGTCGCCCAGACTGGAATGAAGTGGCACAATCTCGGCTCACTGCAACCTCCACCTCCCAGGTTCACCTCACCTCCCTGATTCTCGTGCCTCAGCCTCCCCAAGTAGCTGGGATTACAGATGCCCACCACCACACCGGCTAATTTTTGTATTTTTGGTAGAGATGGGGTTTCACCATATTGGCCAGGCTGGTCTTGAACTCCTGACCTCAGGTGATCTGCCCGCCTCGGCCTCCCAAAGTGCTGGGATTACAGGTGTGAGCCACCATACCCAGCCTGCTGCAACTCTCAAAAGGAGAGAAGGGTTGGTGCATAAAGCAAGTCTTCGACGGAGACAAGGTGCCTTTTGTCATTCTACCTTGCCTGCCACGCCATGCACATGGATTATCTTTTGGGCCTAGGGTCCTCTTCAGCCTAAGATTCCAGTTGTCCCCAGCCCCTGCTTCCCCTGCCTCGAGGGCTTCCGTCCTGGTAGAAATCTTCACTCTTCCAATGAAGCAAACGCACAGAGGCAAGGAGGCCCCAAGAGGCTCAAATCCCTCCCCCAAGCCTGCCAAGGTCCCCCGGCCCTGGGGACAATCATGGGGCTCAGTGGCACAGAGCCCACCCACCTTCTGCCTTTGGTTCCATCCTCTCCCAGTGCAGCTCTTAACACAAAACGTGATGCCATGTCCCTGCCCGGGCTCCCTATTACCCGGGACAACAGCCAAGTGTCATCCTTACAATCAAGCCCCGTCTACCTTGCAAGCTTCCCCTCTTAGGCACCTTGGTAAGAACCTTCCACGGGGTGAAAAGAGGTTGAGGTGAGCCCCCAGCCTAGTGCCAGCTTCAGGGATCAACCAAGGTACCATCTCACACCAGGGCATCCAACAGCCTCCATCACTCCCTCTGGCCTGAAGACCTCAGCCTCTCCAGCCCACTCGTGGCTGAAAAGCATGTTTGGGATTTTCCTCTTTCTTCCTGGCCCCCCTTTCCACCTCCCACAAATGTGCATCACATCACACATCAGCTATGTACACACACCACACAGGCAACACTAACACGGCAACCAGCACTGACTGACCTTAGCTGTCACCTGGCTTCACCCTCAGTCAAGCAACTTATTTGACTTCTTTAGCTCTCAGTTTTCCCATCAGCAAAATGGGAACTGTTTACAATACGTATCTCAGAAAGAGATTATATTAGTAACAATCATGACTCTTTTTCCTTTAGTTTTGTTTTGTTTCTTAAACAGCCACTGTGTGTTGAGCACTTCCTCTGTGCTAAGAATCTCTTGAGGGACATCTTCGTATGTAATGCCCAGAACAACCCTATGACTTGCTACGATTTTTTTTTGAGACACAGTCTTACTCTGTTGCCCAGGCTGGAGTGCAATGGCGTGATCTCGGCTCGCTGCAATCTCTGCCACCCAGGTTCAAGCGAGTCTCCCGCCTCAGTCTCTGGAGTAGCTGGGATTACAGGCGCCTGCCACCATGCCTGGTGAATTTTTGTAGTTTTTAGTAGAGACGGGGTTTCACCATCTTGGCCAGGCTGGTCTTGAACTCCTGACCTCATGATCCACCCGCCTCGGCCTCCCAAAGTGCTGGGATTACAGGCGTGAGCCACTGCGTCCAACCTGGTACGATTATATCCCCATTTTACAGAGAGGGAAACTGAGGCTCAGAGAGGTTACAACACTTTTATGTCACAGAATTGGTGAGAAACTAAGATTCAAATCCAGCCCAGGCTCTCTCCTGCTTTGCCCTCACCTGCCACTGTTCTCCCTCCTCTTCCTCACCCACCTCCTTTCTACTTTTCCAGGATGACAACTGGTTCAGGCCACAGGCCACAGTTTGGGGGCAAGGAGGTTGGAATATTGTCCACAAAAAAGCTGAAGCCCTTAAGCCTTCTGCTCCCACTCAAGAGAGAGGGATGGGGCCCCACAGCCTCTCCCGCCCAGGTCCCCATCCTCTGATCCTTGAGGCTTCATGTAACCCATGCTCCTGTCTCCAGGCAACCTGCCCAGAAAGGGAAGGTTTCCCTGGTCCCAGGAGGGGCAGCCCCCAGACTTTCAGCCACATTCCACACCACCTGCCTCCTCCAGCAGCAGCAGCAGCAGCATCGGGCCAGCCAAGGCTTTCAGATCTTCTCCAAACTCTGGATTCAAACTGGAGACCTTCACTCCTCTCCAGCGAAAATGCAGTCTCCACTCTGGAGAAAAAATCCACTCTCTCCACCTGAAAATGCAGCTCCCCTAACTCTTCCTGGACTCTGGCCCAAGGGGCACTCTCTGGATTACTGTAATTGAGAGTGAAGCTCACATTGGCTCCCACTGGCTGGGCACCTGCCCCCATGCCAGGCCCATGTCCACTCCTCACACAACCTAAGCAGCCGAAACTATTACTATCTCTGTGTTCCAGGTGACAAAGGAAGACACAGAGAGGCCATGAGACTGGCCCAAATTGAACAGAAACTGACAGAGCCACAATCTGAACCCATCTCTGGATCTGAAGCCCATGAGTTTCCCATGGACGGAAAGGGGAGGAGGAAGGCTGGGCCCACCCTGAATCTGAGTGTGGCTCCAATGGGTGCCCCCACGTCCTCAACCCCAGGCTTCTGGCCTCTTGCCTGTCACACTCCGCACACCAACTCAGCCAGGACAGACAGTGATGCCGCAAAGGGCCCTTCCCCACCCCCCAGCCTGTCCATTAAGCTCCCAGGGCTATCAATGTATTGATTGGCGGGGCTGAGCCATCAGCAGGGGAGGGGGCGCTGCAGGATAGGGGGCTGGGCCTGAGGGTTGGCTTCCTCTCCCCATACATCAGCCTTCATGGTACAGATCGTCAATATGGGCCCCGCTGCTGCAGGCAGTCAACCCTGGAGCCATAAAGACGATGCCCTGTTCTCTCCCTCCCTTTCCTCTTCCCACCGATCCCTGTTTCAATTCCAGCTCTCTAAAGCCCCCGGGTAGGGAGAGTAGCCATCCATGCCCATGAGATAACAAACAAGCCCTTTATTCCAGCATTCAAAACCCACCACAGTCTTTTCCATCGCCCCCATTCCTGGGAATGGATGCGCCAGCCACCCCAGTCACGCGGAGGCTCACAGTGTCCTCTTCACCCAGTTTGTTCTTATTTGAAGATCTGAATGAAGCATCGACCCAGGCCAGACCCTCTTGCCCCAGAGTCTGGTTCCGGGCCTGTCATCAGAGTCCCCACTGCACCCTTGAGCTCTTGCTCTCCAGCACATACCCCCCGTTCTTCTCAAGTCTCCAAGGGCTAGGATAGGTGCTGGCCCTTGCTGTGCCCCAGCCCCTGGCACAGATGAGTGGGTGGGGGGAGTCAGTCTGGGTCCCCACCCCCAGAGAACCTCTCCGCCAAACCTCCACTCACTGACCCAACATTCCTCCAGCATGCCAGGTCTGTGCCAGGTGCCATGGTGCCTGCAGCACAGGTCAGACCTCCCTTTGACTTCCAAGAACCCGTGGGCTGGTGGACAAGCTGGCCTTGAGACACCCCAGAGTTGAATGCAGATACACAGCTCACGTTTACTCAACACTTATCATGAGCCAGGCGCTATGCCAAGTGCATCCCCCGGGCAGGGGGAACTCACCCTTCCAGCAACCCCGGGAGGGAGGTTCTGTCCTAATGCCTACAGGAATGATAAGTCACAGAGAGGCCAGTCAATCACTCAATCACATGGCCAACTGAAGCGTGCTGGGCCTGGAACCCATCCATCCCCGTGAGCCCTGCAGAGTGCCCTGGATCAAAGACAGTGGCCAAGTGCTATGCGATTGCAAGGCAGAAGGTGGGATGGGGATTGGGGGAAACAAGAGCTGCCCGAAGTATGTGCCATCTCTTCATGGAAGAAGAGCCTTGGATACCTTCTTCATTCCCCTCAAAACCAGTCCAGGCCCAGGTATGCAACAAGTGTCCCGTAAATGTTGGTGGATTGTTGATGATGAGCAGCACTATATTTAAGTGCCTACTACATGTCTGGTCATCAATTACTCCTACCAACAGGCCAGGGGAGTGGGATTAGTATCCTTAATTTGCCCATGGTGAGGAAGAGGAGACTCAGAGAGGTTAAGGGCCTTGCCCAAGGCCACACAGTCTTGAGTGGTAGAGTGGCAATTAAGTCCAGACTAAGTCCAAAGCCTGTGCTCCCAACTCAGACTGGAGGAGGCCTGATGCCACTGAGCCAAGAAACACGTCCTTTCTAGCTTTCTCTAGCACCCCATAGCATGTTATGTACCTAACACAGACAATATCATTGATTGAACAACTACTTTTACTCAATTATTCATGGAGTGTTTTGCCATTGTGCTAGCTACTCTGTGTGCAATATCCCACTTAGTTCTCACAATAACCCTTAAGAAGTAGGTATTTCTCTCTTTTTTTTTTTTTTTTTTCAGATGGAGTTTCGCTCTTGTTGTCTAGGCTGGAGTGCAGTGGCATGATCTTGGCTCACTGCAACCTCCGCCTCCCAGGTTCAAGCGATTCTCCTGTCTCAGCCTCCTGAGTAGCTGGGATCACAGGCACCCATTAAGCCCGGCTAATTTTTGGTATTTTTAGTAGGCACGGGGTTTCACCATGTTGGCCAGGCTGGTCTCGAACTCCTGACCTCAAGTGATCCGCCCATCTTGGCCTCCCAAAGTGCTGGGATTATAGGCGTGAGCTACTGCACCCGGCCAGAAACAGGTATTTCTCATGATCCTATTTTACAGATGGGGACACTGAGGTGTAGAAAATTGAAGGTTAAGGAATATTTGCTGAGCAGCTGCCAAGAAGCACAGCCAGGATGCAACCTAGGTTTCCCCTACGCCAAAGCCTACGCATTCAAGCATTACAGAAGCCACTGACCTCACCTCACTGATACCCAGGTGTGTAAATCAAAGCTCAGAGAGAGAGGTCAGTGAGCCTAGGCCAGAGCCAGGACTGGAACCCAGGTATTCAGGGATTCTTCTCTGTGGCCCACGTGGGGTTGTCTTTGGCCCCATCCTTGGCACAACAGCATTTTGAATGGCCTGAGGCCTTTTGCCACTGAGATGTCAGAGCAAACACACTGCTAGCAAGCCCGACCGAAGCCCAAGGGGCCTACTGACCTGCTGGGGTTTCAGAACAAATCCCCATGCTCAGGCCCAAAGTGCTGACAGCAGGCCCAAGCCCCTTCTTTTTTTTTTTTTTTTTTGAGACAGAGTCTCGCTCTGTCACCCAGGCTGGAGTACAGTGGCCGGATCCCAGCTCACTGCAAGCTCCGCCTCCTGGGTTTACACCATTATCCTGCCTCAGCCTCCCGGGTAGCTGGGACTACAGGCGCCTGCCATCTCACCCGGCTAGTTTTTTGTATTTTTTAGTAGAGACGGGGTTTCACTGTGTTAGCCAGGATGGTCTCGATCTCCTGACCTCATGATCTGCCCGTCTCAGCCTCCCAAAGTGCTGGGATTACAGGCTTGAGCCACCGTGCCCGGCTGGCCCAAGCCCCTTCTAAGGCCAGCCCTCCCCTCCATGCACTGCCACGGGGTCTTATGCATTAGAGAAGAGCTGACACAGCAAAAGCTAGGAGCATACAGAGGTTCCTCAGAGCAGCCCTCACCCACAGAAAAGAGAAATCAACACCTCCCTTCCCACAGTGACGACAAGACAGCAGCCCTGGGGAAGGACTCACTATACCTGCTGGGGGCGGGCAGGGGGCAAGGGAACCCTCCTAGAGTAAGAGGCATAGGAGCGTGGTCCGGACTACAAACAAGAGTTTGGATCATGCACTGTCCCTCCACAACTATCTGAGGCAGTAGGGACGGTTTCCTTGGTTGCTTTTTCCCATTGTACACATGCAGAAGCTGAGACCCAGGGAGGTTAAGTAACTTGCCCAAGGTCACACAGCAAAGAGAAGGCAGAGCCACACTCCAGAGCCCTCAGACAAGTAAGCTTGAGTCCTAGAGTCGGGCAGACCCAGAGCTGAATCCAGCTCTGCCTCTCTCTTGCTATGTGACCAAAAGCAGGTTACTTCATGCCCCGGTGCCTCTCTTTTTCTTCCTCTGTAGAATTCCCTAGATCCAGGCTGGTTGTGAGGCTTGACCTGGATAATGTGCAAAATCACATGGCGGGCCGGGCGTGGTGGCTCACGCCTGTAATCCCAGCACTTTGGGAGGCGGAAGCAGGCAGATCACGAGGTCAGGAGATCAAGACCATCCTGGCTAACACAGTGAAACCCTGTCTCTACTAAAAATACAAAAAATTAGGCCAGGCGCGGTGGCTCAAGCCTGTAATCCCAGCACTTTGGGAGGCCGAGACGGGCGGATCACAAGGTCAGGAGATCGAGACCATCCTGGCTAACACGGCGAAACCCCGTCTCTACTAAAAACACAAAAAATTAGCCGGGCGAGGTGGCGGCGCCTGTGGTCCCAGCTACTCGGGAGGCTGAGGCAGGAGAATGGCGGGAACCCGGGAGGCGGAGCTTGCAGTGAGCTGAGATCTGGCCACTGCACTCCAGCCTGGGCGACAGAGCGAGACTCCGTCTCAAAAAAAAAAAAAAAAAATACAAAAAATTAGCCGGGCGTGGTGGTGGGCGCCTATAGTCCCAGCTACTTGGGAGGCTGAAGCAAGAGATGACGTGAACCCAGGAGGCGGAGCTTGCAGTGAGCCGAGATCGCGCCACTGCACTCCAACCTGGGCGACAGAGTGAGACTCCGTCTCAAAAAACAAAACAAAACAAAACAAAAAAGCACACGGCAGCCGGGTGCGGTGGCTCACGCCTATAATCCCAGCACTTTGGGAGGCCGAGGCAGGTGGATCACCTGAGGTCAAGAGTTCAAGACCAGCCTGGCCAACATGGTTAAACTCCATCTCTACCAAAAACACAAAAATTACCCAGACGTGGTGGCATGCAGGCTGAGGCAGAAGGATTGCTTGAACCTGGGAGGCAGAGGTTGCAGTAAGCCGAGATTGCACCATTGCACTCCAGCCTGGGCATTAGAGCAAGACTCCATCTCAACAACAATAACAAAAAAAGCACTTGGTCTGTAGTGAGCGCACTATACCTGGTGGCCACCATGAATACTGTTGTTGTTTTTGGTGGCTTGAAGTGCCTGCACCCCAATTTTCCACACCCACAAGTCTCCTGCTAGAGGACTAGGTCAGAACCAAAAGGCCCTGCAGAAAATGGAAATCTCTTTCCGATTCCCCTCTAGTCTCCCTTTGGGGGTCCAGTGTGTCCTTGGAGCTGCCCAGGGCAGGGTAGAGGCTGCATCTGTGACCCTGATGGGTTGCCCCAAGCCTGCTGACACTGGCCGTGCCAATCACAAGAAATTCTAAAAATCCACCTCCTTATCTCAGAGCGGGTGACACTCCCGAGCTTCAGGAATGCTGGTGGGGAGCCCCGCCCCGTCCCCCTCCCCCACCTCCTCCGCTGGGGAAAGGCTGGAAGAGGACTGCTGAATTCTCCAGGCCCCAGCCCCCAAGTATCCCCCTCTAACTCTGGGACCCTCTCAGATCAACACATTCCAGGAGGATCAGGACCTGCAGACTCCAAGTCAGACACCCTCAAGCCCAGAGACGCCTACCTGGGCTCTCAACATCCCCCCCTACACCAGAATCCAAAGAGAATCTCACTACAGAGCCCTAGCATGTCCCTAAGGACTCCACGGGCACACCAATGTTATTTCTGAATAATTTCAGGATCCTTTGAGAAGACGGTCCATCTGCTATGGCAGAAAGAATACAAGATCTTGAATCCAGCATGTTGGGTCTTAGCTATGACCCTGAACAAATCCCTTCCTCATTCTGTGCCTCGGTTTCTCCGTCTGTGAAACAGAATTGTTACCCTCTCTTACCTTGCCCTCCCTGTAGAATGGTTGAAAGAACCGAACCAGCTTCCCAATGTAAGGGACACTTTAGAATTTCTACAAGCACCTTCTTTTTCCTTCACGCAAATCACTGCTACTCGGACTCAGTTTCTTCCCCTGCTAAACGGAAGGAAGATGTACGTGCCTGCCTCATTCCACTTCACAGTGCTGGGAGAGGAGGGAGCAGAATAGACAAGACTCTGCTCATCTGGCACTTTCTCCCTTTAAACTTAGAGGCCAGGGACTGACCAGACCTTATTCCCAAGGCAGCAAGAAGCAGGCTCCCAGCAAGCATGTGCTGAATGAATACCTGACTGTGGATGGATGGACGATGTTGCTTTAAGAAATTAAAAGGCCAGGTGGGCCGGGCGCGGTGGCTCAAGCCTGTAATCCCAGCACTTTGGGAGGCCGAGACGGGCGGATCACGAGGTCAGGAGATCGAGACCATCCTGGCTAATATGGTGAAACCCCGTCTCTACTAAAAATACAAAAAAAAAACTAGCCGGGCGAGGTGGTGGGCGCCTGTAGTCCCAGCTACTCGGGAGGCTGAGGCAGGAGAATGGCGTAAACCCGGGAGGCGGAGCTTGCAGTGAGCTGAGATCCGGCCACTGCACTCTAGCCTGGGCGACAAAGCGAGACTCCGTCTCAAAAAAAAAATAAATAAATAAATAAAAAATAAAAGGCCAGGTGGGTGGCTCACACCTGTAATCTCAGCACTTTGGGAGGCCAAGGCAGGCAGATCACCTGAGGTCAGGAGTTTGAGACCAGCCTGGCCAACGTGGTGAAACCCTGTCTCTACTAAAAATACAAAAATTAGCCCAGCATGGTGGTGTGTACCTATAATCCCAGCTACTTGGGAGGCTGAGGAGAGTCACTCGAACCCAGAAGACAGAGGTTGTGGTAAGCCGAGATCACGCCACTGCACTCCAGCCTGGGTGACAGAGCTCAAAAAAAAAAAAAAAAAAAAGTGCCATCCACTAACAGAGCATCGCATCCTCTTTTTGTCCCAAAGGACACTGTCTCCAGCTTCCCCATCCTAGCCAGCTTAAAGAAAGGGTCTAAACCTCACTGAGGAGGCTGGGTGTGGGGGTGGTCACGCCAAGAGGGGGCATGGAAGGAAACTTCCAAACTTGAACACTTCTTGTGGTGAGAGAGGAAGTGGCGCTGCAGGAGGGACAAGGGGCTAAGGGGCTGGCAGGAGGGACAAGAGGCCGGGGATGCCCCCCCGCACCCCGCCCGGCCTGGCCTGCGTCATGCCTGGTCTGTCTGGGGAAGGCCAGGACCTAGCCGAGCCTGGCGGCAGGAACAATGTCAGGCAGGTGCCGGCCGAGCTGCGGGAAAGGCCCAGCCCGGTGTCATTGTCAGAGCTCAGCCAAGTGCAGAAAAGCAATTTACTGGTCACGCCGCTTGCTCCCCACGGAAATTTTTAAAATTCTTCCAATTTGAGCTATCTACGGTGTCCCGAGTCGTGTGGAGAAGGGATGAAGGGATTTTATTAAATTCCCAGCTTCCTACTTCCTAGGGTGGCCAGTGGGTGAGGGCGGGGCTCACCACTTCGGGGGTGGGCAGGACGGTGTCTGGCATTGAATGTGCTCATGGAAACATAGCTGGGGGCAGAGACCCATTCTGAGCCTGGTAGCGATGGACAGGAGGAAAGGAGGGGCCCAGAAACTCCACTGCTGAGACTGGACCAGTCCTGGAAAACACTGAGGTGGGGGAGGGAAGGGTGTAGGCACATCCATTTCCCAGCAGCCACAGTGTGCCTTCCTGGGGGGATGAGAACTGGCAAAACTTCCCCACCCCTATCATATACCAGTTTAACTCCATGACCAACCATTTCACAAATGATGCAGCGAAGATTCTGGGGATCCACAGAGAGGGAAAGATGGCGCTGGAGCTGGGGTTCAGGCCTAGGCCACTGGATTGCAAAGGCCTGAGCCCTTCCCTCCACGCAGAGAGGCTTCCCTGGGCCCTGCTCACCCTAAAGGAGCTTCAGCTGCTACCCGCTAAGTGCAGCCTACCCAAACCTCAGCAGGGAGCAGGCCTCAGATTCCTGGCAGTTAACATCATGTGGCTCCCACCCCTCATTTCAACCATTAAGGCCACCCGACTTTTGTTCCTATAGTGTAAATGGGGACAGAAGCCTGACAACCTTGCCCATAACTCCCAGGATAACATTTCTTTATCTTTAGGGGTCATAGATGTTTTGAAACTCTGTGGGGAGCAGACAACCCTCTTCCAGACACAGCACATTTGAGCACCATTTTTGTGCAATGTTTCAGGGGCCTCCCCCTCCCACAATCCCATCCTTTGACACTCCAAGGGTACATGGACCATGGGTTAAAAACATCAGTCCTATGGCACTTTGGATGCAGAAAGGCCGGTGGGGACAAAGGGGCGATGGAAGGGGGAAGGTGGAGGTGGTGGGGAGAGGAGGTTCCCTCACCTGCTCTAAGGCTGCCGCTTGACCTAACCAGGGCAGACCACCCAGCTCTTTCCCAAGATGCTGGCTCTAGCTCTGGCCAGGAGGTGGAGGTGGGATGCAGAGTCCACACTCCCTCCCTCCAGCTCCCCCAGAGAACACAAAGACCACACAGCAGCCCCTCCTGGGCCCCACTTCAAGAAGAACCAAGAGCAGCAGGCATCCAGAGGCTTGAGCCACACGTCTGCAGGCCTCCCTGCTACTCCATGCCCATTTCATCACTCCTGCCCCCAGGCTCAGAACTCTGGAAAAGAGCTCTTGCCCAGGTCAGACAAGCAGACCCCCTGGAGTGACCCCGGGGCCTGCCCTCTGCTTGGGGACTCAGCTGCAGACCAGGCAGGCCATGCCTGGCACTGGCCTCCCTCTTTGACACCAGCCGTTCCCCACCCCCGCCCCCATCACCACACAGGGTCACATCTGCTTTGGCAAACAGCCAGTCTTAAGTTACTGACTCCAGTTATATTGATTCAAGGAGTCACTGGGGACTCCAGCCTGGCCAACAGGAGGAAAGAACCCATCAGTCCGTCCACCCTTCCGTCCCCAAGCCCTACTGGATGCCCCCAGCTCAGTGCCTATCAGGAGGGTAACAACCCTCTCCTGGGTGTGGAGGGAAGATAACAGGCCCACCACCGCCAAACACGGAGAGAGGCTGCTGAGTCCCAGCAGTGCTCAAGGCACACAACACTCCTTGAGCCAGAAAACCGGGAGAACCACCAATTTCCTGTGCTTAAGACTTGCTCTGGGGATCTCCTGAATCCAGAAGGCTAAGGTCTAAGATTCTTCTCTAATCCCGGAAAGCCACCTGCCTTCCACCGAGGGGGAAGGGTCAGACAACCTTCTTTTGGCCTGTGTCCAGTTCCTCCTGGCCTGGCCCCTTGCAGCGCTAGGTGGGTGGGGGCTTGGGGAGCTGACGCTTCCTATTCCCTTTGCCCGCCGCCCCCCACCCCCAACATGCAGAGGCAGCCCTGGTCTGGTTCTAATCGGGGCTGAAGTCGGCTCCCTTTTTCGCTCTTCTCTCTCCCTCCCCCCAACCCTTTTTCCTTCATTTCTACGGCTTTGGAAGCCAGAGCGTTCCAACTGTCTGTGTGCCAAGACCTTCCCGAGTCTGAAAGCTGCTGAAGTAACAGATCAGATTTTAGCAAGTGCTTTCCAGGCTGAGCGCCAAGCCCTCTTCTGATTCACGGAGAGCGAGCGAACGGGGAGCAGGCGGGGAACCAACGAGGGCTGCACCACCTTAGGCGAGGGAGTGCGGAGCGTGGCCCGTCCGGGAGCGGCCTCGCGGGCAACGGCCACTCGGCCTAGGCGCCCTCGAGGTTCCCCTTGTCCCGGGCGTGTGTGTGTCTGTATGTGTGTCTCAGTGCTGCAAGAGCCTTCAAAACCACAGAGTAATTTACAACTGAAGCTTTCTCCCTGGACTCGAAATCCACTCGGCTGAAAGCCTTTTTGTTTGGAAGCGGTGATGTTAAGGGAAGGTTGGCAGAGAAAATCCCTAGGTCCTACCCCTCGCTGACTGCGGGCAGGGGTCTTAGAGCCGGGTATATTGCTGCGGCTGAACCCGCCGGGTCTGCGGGATCTCCTTCCAGCCGAGGCCGACAGGGGCCGCGACAGCCAGCGCCGCCTCGGGCCCCGCGGCAGAGCCCCTTGCCCTTGGCCGGTCCCCCGCCGGCGCAGGGCGCGCGCGGAGCCGCCCTTCCGCGCCCTGGGAACAGGTGCACTGGGCTCGGCGCCCAGGAGGGGTGGGGCACAGGGAGGGGGCGCGGCCGGGGAAGGGGGGTCGGCGTGTACCGCGAGGCAGGGGCGGGAGGAGGTCAGAGTCAGGACCCCACGTACCTGTACCTGGAAGCACAGCAGCAGGAAGTGTAAACACCTGCGGGAAACAGATGGAGAAGCGGTCAGTGGGACCTGAGGAGGGGGGCGCACGGACAGACAGACACTCAGTCGAACAGTCAAGCGAACGGACGGGCGGGTAGACAGAGGCACAGGACACAGGCACACGGACAGACGGCCAGGCAGGGTGGGCAGCCCCGCGCGCGGGCGCTTACAGGCAAGTGCAGGCGGAGGGCGCTGAATACATCGCTGGGCGGGAGGGAGGCGGCGGCTCCTAGCCCAGCCTGCACATGTCCGCTCCGCGCGGCCGGGACCGGGCGCCTCCGCCGCCGCCGCCGCCGCCGCCGCCGCTGCTGCTGCTCCCTCCTCGCCGGCTGCTGCTGCTGCAGACTCTGCTGCTCCGGGGCGCTCCGCGGCGCGCCCTGCGGCATCAGCGCCCCGCGCGGCTCCTCCCGAGCGCTGCGCCCTCCGGGCTGGCGCAGGGGCTGCGGGGCGGCAGCCGCTATGCAGGAGGCGCCTGGCTGGTGCGGGGAAGCTTGCTTACTGCTGGCCGTCCGGCCGTCCGGGCGTCCGTGGGAGGTTGGCTTCCCGGCTCAGTTCGGGGACAGCATGCGCGGCGGGGCTGGAAGCCGGGTTGCACTCTCCGGCCCGGGCGCGGAGCTGCGTGAGGCCAGAGGTCAGCGCTCCGGGGTCGGGGCGCGCGGCTGCAGCACGAAAGCGTCACGGCCGCTCCGTCTGGGCGCCCGCCGGCTCATGTCTCCTCCTCCGCGTCTCTCCGGCCGTGCGCATCGCCGCCTCCCACCACTGGCGGCGGCCGGGGCGTTTTCTACGCGCGGGCGGCGAGGGGGCGGGGGGCCGGGGGCGGGCCCGGGCCAGAGCCGGCACAATGAGGATGCGGGGCCTGGGGGCTCCCCCCTCGGGGCGCGGCCGGACGGGCGCTCAGCTCGCCTGGGTGCGCCCAGCCCACATCAAAGGCGGCCCTGCCTGCTCGCCTGCCTGCCGCGGCCTCTCGCTGCCTCCTCCTCCTTCTCCCGGCGGCTCGGGGTTGGAGGGGAGGCGCTCAGACTCTCGGCGACGGAACCGGCAGCTCCGAAGGGGCAGGACCCACGAAACTGAAGCTGGTGAGCGCTGGAAGCCGTCGGAGCTCTGCGCCCGAACGCAGTGACCCGCTCCTCCGCGCAAACGTTGCCCAAACTGGGCAGGCGATGCTTCCCAAGAAAGCAGTTAGGTACGGAGCGTCCTCACCTGCCCACATTCGCTAGTCGCACTCACCAGCGCTCGAGTGGGGAGCCGAGAGGGGGCGGGTCAGACCCAGCCCCGGGGCGGCTCCACTGAATGGGGGTCGCTTTTACCCGCTCTGTGATCGTGGAGTTTCCCAGCCACCCTCTTGACTGGCTACGCACTTAAGTGAGCCCCCTTTCTCTTCTTACGTCCCTGCCGCTGCGAAGGGGGCTCCGGGGCGTCTCTCCTTCCCACCCCTTGCCGCCTCCAGGGTTCTGGGGTCGGTTCACGGGATCCCAGCTGGGCTCTCCCGTAGGCGAGCCAGCTTTGGAAACACACGGCTACCACCAAGCGGCCCCGAGACGTCACTGCAACCCCAGCACGGACGGCTGCACGCCGGGGAGCAGCCAGCAGGACTCTGGTCAGCGACCACGCTGAGGCCCTCTTCCGGCCTCCTCCCAAAACCGGGCTGAGACTTGCCTCCGTTTGCATACTATGCAGCTTCGTTCCTTTAACCAGGGTCCCATTCAGGACACTGGTTCTTACCGCCTCCACCCCTTCCAGAGGCATAAGTCCTGTCCTTCCCACCAACTCCAAAACGTAGATGTTCTTGTCACGCACCTGCCTCACTGTCTAGAGCCGGTGTCAGCCAAGCTCTGCTTAGGCCCAGTGCTAAGGAAAATAGGTCAGTGAGAAAGACATTGGAGTACAGCCTCAACCAAAACTCAGGAATCCGGACTGTTTGGTTAAAGCCTCCTTGCGTTGGCAATGGTTGATGGTCCACTAGAGCATAAACTGAGGTAGGACTGTGGAACGGTGCTATTTCCTGAAGCCATGAATATAAAACGTTAGTAATTGTTCCAAATATCAGGCCTCCTCGCAAGCTATTTTAAGTTCCCTTTCAAAGCTGAGGCTATTTTAAACAGATAGCCTCTGTTTCAACACTGGACGCAAGTGCAGAAAACCTTTTCAAAACCAGGTGCTGAGTGATGGCGAAGATTCCTGCATGAAGCTTTTGAGCTGAATTTACTTAGGCATTCTGATTGCCAGAGCTGGACTTGCCAAGTTACTCGTAAATGAACCAATCCCAAGACAGGATGCAATGACGAACCATAAATAGAAATGGACAGAAATTCTCCCACCGATGACCTCAGTCATTGCCACCATCTTTGATCTTGCTTTATAGGAAGATTGACAAACCCAGTCAAGAGGGGTTTTTGGCTTACCATCTGCTAGTTTGAAGTATCTCCTGGCTAAGAATCATGCTTCAAATTTTCTGTACTGTTACTATTTTTTATTACTTGTGAATGGAATGGGTATATAATTATTTATACCCTATCTAAAATGCCTGCAGTATTTTTCAATGCTCGGATAAAGTATATTTGCCAATCTCACCTATCAAACAAATCAGACTGACCAAAAAGTCCAGCCAAGAGAACACTTCTGAGTAAGAGCATAAACTCAGGAGTCAGAGGTAGTGCATTTGAATACTGTCACCAACATTTACTTACAAATTCCAGCAAGCAACGGTCTGAGACTCTGCTTCCTCCTCTACAAAATATGGCTAAGAACAGGAACGACTCTCACAGAGTTGTGAGTACTCAATGAGTGTCTGGCACACAATGAAAACTCCAAACATTTTAGCTAACTAATAATCCTAATTATGGTTTTCAGGTTATTTTCACATTTCTTTCTGAACAATTTTATGAAGTAGGGAGGCAAGATCACTTCCAATTTACAGTTGAAGAGGCATCTAGTCAGAATGTCTTTTGACTCCAAATCAATTTTATACTACACATTCTTTTCGCCACCACTCACACCCTCACGTCTGGTTTCATGTACCTATTTACCAATATGACCTATTTACCATATGCCTGAATCTTAAATGGGTTCTATCTAGATTTAGCATGTTCATACAACACTTAATGTATACCACTATTTTAGTAGTCACTTCTTACTAGTTCAATCACAATTTATTGAGATCCTACAGTGTCGGGCCCTCACTGAAAGACAGGCAAGATCCCTGCACTAAAAAAGTACTTCGTCTCCACTAGGGAAGATGAGCCATAAGCAAATACACCAAGAGATAAATGCTGGCTTGTTACCAGTGCTTTGAGAGAACCCAGTGGGATGAGATGAACAGTACAGGAGATAGAGCAAGCTAGAAGACCTCTTGGTAACATTTAGGCCAAGACCCAAAGACAGGAGATAGCCATGCAAAGGAATATTCCAGGTAAAAAATGCAAAGTGCTTCCAGTGGAAAAAGGCTAGGTGACTGGCAGGGTTAGCCAGGGAGAGTGTGGCAAGAGATAAGGGTGAAAGCAGGCAATGTTCTTGACCAGGCCTTTGCAGGAAATGAAGTAGCCATCAATGGCTTAAGGGTACCAGTTTTGCAATGCATCGGTTTTAAGTGTACGGTTCAGTTCTGACAAATGTTATCTAGGTACAAACACCACCTCTTCTCAGGCAATCTTCCAGCCCCCAATTACTGGTCCCAAACAATCATTTATCTGGCACTGGTTTATTTTCAATTTCATATAAACAGAACCACCTAGTATGTGCTTGTGTCTGGCTGAGCATGTTTGAGATTGGTCCGTTGTTGCATTTTGCAGTAGTCAATTCTTTTTCATCATGGGATAGTATTTCATAGTATAGATATGCCACAATTTGTCAATTAAGGGCTTTCAAACTGAGTCAAAAATCAGTTTGTTAAAAAAGCTTTACCCTGGCTAAGAATGAAGTGGAATGCTGTTACACCATCCCACTTCATTCTTAGTAGCTGGAGTAAGCAGGACACTAAGAAAGCTAGCTGTTACCAGTCCAGGTAAGGGTACTGTAGCTTGGGCTACGCAGCCATGTGCTATTTTGGGGTCGGAATCAGACACACCTGCATTAAATTCACAGCTCTAAGTTAATAAACTCAGGCAATTTTCTGAGGGGAGTTAAGAATGTATGTTGACTGGTAACACAATGAAATGAAAGCCCTGCAGAGCATCTCGATGCCTTGCCTACTGACTAACCCTAAGCACCTAGAACTTTTGTCTAAGACAAAGTATGTATTTAAATCCCTTTGTTCAAGTGTGCAAGTAAACTGAGCACTGCAATCTTTCCACTTGTTTTCCACTTCTTCCCAGTCTTGACGGAGAAGACGCCTAAGATTCAGGGAATCTGTGGAGTACAAATATTGTGGAGACAGAGATGGAAAACATCTAGCCTAAGAACACAGGACAGGCCGGGCACGGTGGCTCACGTCTGTAATCCCAGCACTTTGGGAGGCTGAGGTAGGCGGATCATGAGGTCAGGAGTTTGAGAGGAGCCTAACCAACACAATGAAACCGTGTCTCTACTAAAAATACAAAAATTAGTCGGGCATGGTGGCACACGCCTATAATCCCAGCTACTCAGGAGGCTGAGGCAGGAGAATCGCCTGAACCCGGGAGGCGGGGGTTGCACTGAGCTGAGATCTGGCCACTGCACTCCAGCCTGGGGGACAGAGCGAGACTCCGTCTCAAAAAAAAAAAAAAAAGGACAAGCAGCCTCAAGCAGCACTGTCTTCAGTAGTATCAGATAATCAGCAAAGTAGACCCTTAGCACAAATAGGCTGTAAAGTTTTCTCAAAGCCAGCTCCTAGAACGCACACAGCATTAAATCTTGGGACCTCTACTGCCAAATCCACAAGTCAGGGAGCAACTGGCTTTTCATTAAGGAACTGGCTAGAAAGTAGCCTCACTTTCTTAAACTTTAACCCTGTATTTCCAGAGTCCAGGACACCTTTATAATAGGCTCAGTACAAACTTGTAACCCTCAACTTTTTTTTTCTTGGACAATTTCCAAGAAAAGACTCACACCCTATACAATGCTCATCTCTCCTTGCTCATTAAGCTAGTACTATCAAGAGCTACATAGCGGGTCGTAATCCCAGACCTTGGGAAGCTGAGGCGAATGGATCATTTGACGTCAGGAGTTTGAGATCATCCTGGCCAATATGGTGAAACCATCTCTATACAAAATACAAAAATTAGCCGAGTGTGGTGGCGTGCACCTGTAGTCCCAGCTACTCAGGAGGCTGAGGTGAGAGAATCACTGGAACCCGGGAGGCGGAGGCTGCAGTGAGCCAAGATCACACCACTGCACTCCAGCCTGGGCAAGAGACTGAGACCCTGTCAAAAAAAAAAAAAAAAAGAAAAAAAAAATGATTTTATCTGTTAAGAAAAAAAGAAAAAAAGCTGGTTGGGCGCCGTGGCTCACACCTGTAATCCCAGAATTTTGGGAGGCCAAGGCAGGCAGATTACCTGAGGTCAGGAGTTCGAGACCAGCCTGGCCAACATGGTGAGATGCTGTCTCTATTAAAAATATAAAAATTGCCTGGCGTGGTGGCTCACACCTGTAATCCCAGCGCTTTGGGAGGCCGAGGCGGGCGGATCACAAGGTCAGGAGATCGAGACCACGGTGAAACCCCGTCTCTACTAAAAATTCAAAAAAATTAGCCGGGCGCGGTTGTGGGCGCCTGTAGTCCCAGCTACTCGGGAGGCTGAGGCAGGAGAATGGCGTGAACCCGGGAGGCGGAGCTTGCAGTGAGCCGAGATCGCGCCACTGCACTCCAGCCTGGGCGACAGAGCGAGACTCCGTCTCAAAAAAAAAAAAAAAATATATATATATATATATATATAAATTAGCTAGGCATGGTGGCATGTTGCCTGTAATTCCAGCTACTTGGGAGGCTGAGGCAGAAGGTTACTCACTGTAACCCGAGAGGCAGAAGTTATAGAGACAAAACTGCACCACTGCACTCCAGCCTGGGAAACAGAGCAAGACTCTCTCTCAAAAAACAGAACAAAAATAAAAGCTACTTAACGATGGTTTGGTTAACAACAGACCACCTGTATGGTGGACCCAGACTAAAAGGGAGCTGACCATTGTAGCAGATGGCATTACTCCTGTTCATGATGCTGGTGCAAAAAAACCTGTACATGCAATTATGTACAGCACATACTTGATACTATGAAAATAAATGTTACTGATTTACTTATTTATTGCATTTTATCAGTGTTATCCTTAACCAAAAAAAAAAAGCCTCAGGCAGTATTCCAGATGGCAATGTTATAGATGACAGCATCGTCTTATTGCCCCTGAAGACCTTCCAGTGGGACAATGTATGGTGGATGAGTGACTTGTTGATGATCCTGACCCTATGGTAGGCCTAGGCTAATAACCCTATGGTAAGCCTACGCCTAGTTAACAAAAAAGTTGAAAAAAACTTAATAGAAATGTACAGAATAAGAAGGTATTTTTGAGGCCGGGCACGGTGGCTCACGCCTGTAATCCCAGCACTACCCAGTGGGTAGATCACATGAGGTCAGGAGTTCGAGACCAGCCTGGCCAACATGGTGAAACCCTTACAAAAATACCAAAAAAAAAAAAAATAGCCAGGCATGATGGCGGGTGCCTGTAATCCCAGCTACTTGGGAGGCTGAGGCAGGAGAATTGCTTGCACCCAGGAGGCGGAGGTTGCAGTGAGCCAAGATCACACCATTGCACTCCAGCCTGGGCAACATAAATGTGTTTTTGTAGTTAAGTATTTAAAAGTTTTTAAAGTTTATGAAGTTCAGTAAGCTAAGATTAATGAAGAAAAACATTTTTATATTTAACATCTAAGTATACCATGTTTATAGTTTACAGTAATGTCCTAGGCTTTTCATTCTCACTCAGCAACTTCCCCTTCTGCAAGCTGTATTCATTCCAGTGCCCTATATAGGTATGCCATTTTATCTTTATTTTTACCATACCTCTGTTAGACACAAATACTGAGATACAAGTACCTATAGTATTCAGTTCACCTATACTGCACAGGTTTGTAGCCTTGGAGGCATGGGTTGTACCTTACAGCTTAGATGTATGGTAGGCTATACCACCTAAATTCACGGAAGTAGACTCTGATGTTCACATGATGAAATCACCTAATGGTGCCTCTCTCAGCACGTATCCCCATCATTCATTAAGTGACCCATGACTACATATTAAGTCAAAACCATGTATTTTCTGCATTGATACACCTATTATTCTGTATTTGCGTGTTTTTAAGCTCATCTGCTTTCCCTGCATGGCCTTTTTACTACTGTAACCTATTCTACCTGTTCTCTGGTTGAGACTGAAGGTAGCTCCGTAGTTACATTGACTATTGACTTATGAAAAGCTTGTCAGCCAACCTGTGCACACATGTCCTCCTCGGCACTTAAAATTGTTCATTCCCTTGTTTTTCCAAAGGGTCTGGTCTGATCTAATCAACCGACTACCCTAAACCCAGTATTAACAAGCAATGTTCCCACCCAGACAGTGGTCTACAAATACCATTATTTCTAAGGGAGGCAGGGTTCTTTGGGGGAAAGGGAAATGGCCACTCCAGGTCTGAGGAAGAAAATGAGCAAGATGAAACACCTTGTCACAGAAGAAGTCAAAGAGTGATCAGATTACTGAGATCTACTATGACAGGAGCAAGCTTGAAGGGGATTCCCTTGGTCAAAAATAAAATATCAGCATCAAAAAAATACAGTGGGTTGAGATATATACAAATAAAAAAAAACCTGAATTAAGGTTAAACTCACTCACTGATTCCTTTTCACAAGCTGCTAGGTATCAATCCATCATTCTAGAAATTGGCAAAAAAGAATAAATCCCATTAAAATCATTTCCAGCACAGAATGAAAGCCTGTCTGGGCACACTGGCTCACGCCCGATGCCAGCACTTTGGGAGGCCGAGGCAGGCAGATCACTTGAGGTCAGGAGTTCGAGACCAGACTGACCAACATGGTGAAACCCTCTACTAACAAAAAAAATTATATATATATATACACACACACACACACTATATATATTTTAGTATATTTATATACTATATATATTTACATATTTGTTTTTATGTGTATATACAAACTTAGCCAGATGTGGTAGCACACACTTGTAATCCCAACTATTTGGGAGGCTGAGATGGGAGACTGCAGTGGGCTGAGATTACACCACTACACAATAGATCTCAAAACAAGAAAGGAAAAAAATTCAAGACCACTTCAAAATGTTGGAATAAATAAAATGCTGAGTGATGTTTTTAGATTTCAGATACACACCCAAAGCAGCAAGCAGTTGGTATATTAAAATCAACACAAAAATTTGAAAGACAAAATAAAAGTCTCTTTCCCGAGTTTAAACAAAAAGGAATGAGAAAAACTATCCAAGACAATCAAACAAGTCTAAGAATGGATAGAAGTGGGAGATGAAAATCTCCCAAGGAAAACGGCACAGAACTGGAGAACATTCCCTCATCTGCTCAAACTACTGGAGTATATACCACAGCAAAACAATAGAAATGAAATCAGTATATCCAACTCAGATCATGTGTAATCAGCTTAAGGTAGAATATATAAAGGTGCTAATTAGTCCCCGAATATCCTCATATCTATGTGATAATTTTTCTCCTATACATCTGTAAGAAGTACTATTAGGCAACTTCTGCAAATAGTCACTGAAATAATTGCTTTGATTCAGACAAGGAATCCAGGTTGAGGTCAGGTGCGGTTGCTCACACCTATAATCCTAGCACTTTAGGAAGCTGAGGTGGGCAGATCACTTGAGGTCAGGAGTTCAAGACCAGCCTGGCCAACATGGTGAAACACCATCTCTACTAAAAATACAAAAATTAGCCGGGCTGGTGGTTCACACCTGTAATCCCAGCTACCTGGGAGGCTGAGGCAGGAGACTTGCTTGAACCCAAGAAGCGGAAGCTGCAGTGAGCTGAGACTGTGCCACTGCACTCCAGCCTAGGGGAAAAAAAACAAGAATACAGGTTGAAAGGCTGCTTTTAAGCTGTTTTAACATGTCAGATTTTCTGTGAGTGAGGCTAGAATAGGCGGATAGGAGGTCTAATGGAACATTTGGAAACATGTTGCATAGTTATAATAATTGTTAACTATCATCAGGAGGTGGGAACACAGCACTAAATCCTTATGATGAAAAAGTGGTTAGCTCCAGTGAACTATTGAAGGGGAGGGGCAGGGACATTCTCATAGAATTTTATACTACTATTTGCCATTCCTAACTACGTAAATTATTTCCTTGACAAAGTATAAAGCAGTTAAATAAGTCAATAGAAACCGTGCTACTTTATTAAAATACTGAGTTTTATTTCACATGTATATTTTTGTCTCCCCACCATTTCCATGTCTGACCACCGCTACTACTATGTCCTATCATAACATTCCATACATACTTAAAACCAAGCAAAGGGTGGAGTTCCATCTTTAAAAACTAAACAGGCATTTTGGACAACACATTCTTGGCAATGGAACCTGGACAACATTTATCAAACACGGTAGGGAAAGTTCTCACTCTGCATTATAAAAAGGACAGCCAGATATCAACTGTTACAGAAATGAAATAAGACGGAAAATTTTTAACAAATTGTTTAAACTATTTTCTTAAAGAGACTTCCTCCACTGCCAGAGATCTTGAATAGCCTGGAAAAAAAAAAAAAAAAAAAGAAATGTGGTTAAGGAACCACAACACTTCACAGACATCAATAAATTAAATGCCTCTTTGCATAGTTCAACATCTATTTTTCATTCTACCACCAAATAGGTTAACTCTAGATAAAGAAATGACTCCAAGAAAATTTATACTCAGATATAATTTAATTCCTAATACTTTAATCAGTCATAAAAATAATATGAATATACTAATATTTAATAGTTTATTTACTTAAGAGACCCATTTGGCCAATGTTACTTCCAACTTCATCTTCCCTGAGATCAGCTTTAGAGTTGGCCAGATTTAGCAAATAAAGTTAAACACCAGAAACGTATTCTGAATTGCCTGTGCATGTGTACATTTAGAAAAAACTATCTGCTGAAGCTAGGCATGGTGGCTCACGCCTGTAATCCCTACACTTTGGGAGACTGAGGTGGGCAGATCACTTCAGCTCAGGAATTCGAGACCAGCCTTGGCAACACGGTGAAACCCTGTCTACTAAAAACGCAAAAATTAGCTGGGCATGGTGGTGTGCAACTACATGAGGCCCAGCTACTCAGGAGGCTGAGGAGGGAGGGTTGCCTGAGCCCAAGAGGCAGAGGTTGCAGTGAGCCAAGATCACACTACAGATGGGTGACCAAAGCAAACCCAAAAACAAAAAGCAAACAAAAAACAGCTGGCCAGACATGGTGGCTCACGCCTGTAATCCCAGCACTTCAGGAGGCCGAGATGGTGGATCACCTGAGGTCAGGAGTTCAAGACCAGCCTGGCCAACATGGCAAGGTGGTTCTGAATAAAAATCCAGAAGTTCACCAAGAACTAGAAAATGAGATGACAGGATTCTCTCAGCTGTCACTGTTTCACAGCCAATGGGTTCTCAGGTACAAGATAACTGAATACTGAATGCCAATATTAAATATCATAGAAATCTTTTTCTGTTGAGATGGACTCTCACTCTGCCACCCAGGATGGAGTGCAGTGGCACTCACTGCAACCTCTGCCTCCCAGGTTCAAGCGATCCTCCTGCCTCAGCCTCTTGAGTGGGTGGGATTACAGGTACACGCCACCATGCCCAGCTAAATTTATTATTTTTAGTAGAGACGGAGTTTTGCCATGCTGCTTCCCAAAGTGCTGGGATTATAGGCATGAACTACCACGCCCAGCCAAAGATCTTCTCATCATCAGGTTCAAACAAATATACATTGTCACTGCTTGCATCTTGCATCTCTATGTCAAAGACGGGCAGCATTTACTTTTGATAATCTCTAATAGTAATTCAAGTTATTAAACATTTACTATTTATTGCAGAAATTTCATTCTGACACGAGAATACTTTCAATTCTAGAGCAAGATAATACTTCTGGTAGGCTGGGCAAGGTGGCTCGTGCCTGTAATCCTAGCACTTTGGGAGGCCAACTTGGGAGGACTGCTTGAGGCCAGGAGTTCAAGACCAACCTGGGCAAAAATACTTTTAAAAACAAAATACTTCTGGTAGAAGTGCTGGTTCAGTAATTTAATAGCTACAAAACTTTGTAGCTACAAGCCTTTGTTATAAAGTACAGAGGACCACTGCAACTTAATCATTAAATTATCACTTTCCTTGGCTGTACTTGAAGAAATGCATCTCTTATGCTTACTTGTTAGTACATATTGGTTATTTATGTCTGACTTTCCACTATTTTCAATATTAAATAACCTGTTGCATAATGCTTCAAAACAACCTGTTGCATAAAGTTTCAAAATAACTTATGCTCAATCAATGTTTAGTATGCCAAATAAACTCCCAAAACTCACACTTTAAACTTTGGGATTCAAATGTAGAGAAAAAACAGAATAGCAACCAAAAGACTGAATCTGATCATCTTAAAGCCCATCACTGCAACTTTAGCAAAGCTCAAGTCAAAATTAACCAAATCAGGGTTTTACATACCCAAAAACTAAAAATTAAGGTGCAATTAAAATAACTGACCTGCTAAATATTATGGCAGAAAAAAAACAGCTAATTGCCAAATTTTCTGAAAAAAGCTGACTACAGGAAACCTAAAAACCATTAAATGCAGCCATCGGTTCTCTACACGATACCTACCTAACGTCCCTATTTAACCACTTTTACATTTTCCTTACACTTATAAATCAACTGTAAATAAGAGCAAAAATATATGCATAAACTGTATGTTGACTAAGACTTTCGTACTAATTGTAAAATCTAACAGCTAAACTCAAGCTTATATATCTAGTAGTAGCCACAATTTAGTGTCTTGCTTCCAGGTTTCACGTTAGGATGATTTTGGCAAAATGTATTTCCCATAAGATCTATGGAAAAAAAAAAAAAAAGATCTCTACCAACTCCCAAAAAAGCAAAGACCAGACTGCCCCAAGCCGCCAAATGGAGCAACAAGGAAAACCACAGCAATTTCCTTAGCCAAAATAGTACCAAAAAAGTAAAACTGAATTCAATAACCAAGAAATAATTTGCCAACTATAGGAAATTTGGAAAAAATATACTAAAGTTATCGTCTCAGACTGCCAACTGTATTCTTCATGTATTTCATTAAATACATGAATTTTCAGATTATTTCATTAAATGAATTATCTGTGGCTAGGAACTTTTTAAAAAGAGCCAACACTTAAAAAGGGTAAAGGCAGAATCATAATAAATCACGAAAAACTTGGACTTCATCTTGTCCCCAGAAAATTCAGTTACCTCTTGGTCAGTCATCCGGAAGCAATTCTTCACATAATTGATGAACTTGGCTTCCACTTTGGGAAGAGAACCACCCTATTGAGACAAAAGCATTATTACAGGTAAGTAGAGAAATACACTGAGAGAGATACCTTTAGAAAATTCCTCAATAATCTGCAATGCTACTACATAGAGCAGTTTACTCCTTTTCCCTTCAACTTTCCAAGAATACTCAATGTCTTTTTCAGGGCCAGAAAGCCCTATTGGGCAGCATGGCTAGTATCTCTATTCAAACAGATTTGCCAAAGGGTCAAATCTTCCCAGACGACCTTTCTAGGAACATAAAATAAAAGCTACACTTGAGATTCTACAGACAAACATGACATGGCAACTCGGTTGCTTATCTGTATTATCTAACAAGCCGGTTTTATCACCCAGAACCAAACACAACCTGTAACACTCCTTTGGAGAACCATGTCAAGTGACCCAAACTGTTGTTTAAAAAAACAAAACCCCACAAAACACTTGTTGATCACAAACCAGTTCAGAACAACAATGATCTGGTCATCAGTTAAAGATATATAAAGTTTAATGGGGAAAAAATTACAGTAATTACATTTCACTAATCACTCTTACCATTTCCTTCAAATTACGGATATACGCAAGAAACTACAATGGGGGAGAAATTACAGTAATTACACTTCACTAATCACTCTTACCATTTCCTTCAAATTATGGATATAGGCAAGAAACTACAACAGTGTTGGCGATACCTGTAACTTTTTGTCACCAAAATTTCAAAACATTACTATTGCAAATATCTTGAAATGTTTATTTATCACTACTTTGGAATTACCTTAAAGCACTGAATATATCTGTTTTTATTAAATTTAATACCTTTCCAAGTATCTTTTATGCATTTTTAAAAGATTGAAAAGGTTTTCAAATGTCCAAAGGACCTTGGCAGAATCAAGTATAGCATTAAGAAACTTAACTGCCTCCAATAACCTAGTAAAATAAACCTCAATTTCCATTTCAAAATTATTGTCACATACATTCTTAATTGATTCATTCAAATATTTATTGAGCAGCTAAGGAGATACAAAGGCGATTTAAAACATTGTCAGAGGTGAGGCAAATGCACAAGTAATAGAAAGCAAAGGGCAAGGTTCACTGAATCACAGCAGTCAGAAGAAAGTGCTTTAGGGAACCAAGAGTGAGATTGTTTCCAGCCTGAAGAGGCATGGGTGGCAAATCAGAAAAGGGGATTGAGATTAAAATAGAAGACTTCAGTCTGGATTGTTGATGACACTCAGTATGGACTATATTTGTCTCTCCTTTTCCTTTCTCCCCATCTTTGGGCTTAATTTACATGTAGTGCCCAGGGCTGTTCAATGCGCCTGCAATTAAACCAAGGAGATAGGACCATATTAAAATGGAGGGGAGGGGAATCTAAAATATGTCATTTCAGCATTGTATCCAAGGGACAAAAATCTGATAAGCAGGAAGGCTAAAGGGTTTCCAGTGTGACTAAAACAAGAAATATGTTCCAGTTCTAAAATTTTTTTTCCAGTGGACTTATCACTGTACAAGGAAATCTACACAAGCCAACAAAAAATCTATAGAGCACAGGAAAAACATGGGGAAATGAGTTGGCAATTTTTCCTTACCACCCCACATTTGTTCTCAATAATTGCAGTCTAAAAGTATTGTTCATTGAATTAAAGCTTCTCTCAAATGTGCTTCCAAGGCATTTAAACCATTTATTTCATATCCTACTCAAGTCAATCAGACAAGAGACCTAATCGTCTTCCCATATTTCCATTATTTAAGACAAAAGGAAACTAGATTTAAACCTATTAGTCATTCACAAAATCTATTACTACATGTATTTAACTGGTGACAACTTGGTGTAAAGGGCAAACAGAAATGTCTCAATCTGCTGAAAATTACTTCTGACTAGGGTCAATCATGAATATTTAACTATAATACCAACCAAACAGTCTACTTTTCCAGCTGTTTGCAATTTTAATGAAGTCTCATACGCCCTCTGTTGGTTCTCTAGCATATCTTACAACCAGAATAGGTCAAGGGTTCTCACTGATCTATTTTAACATGGAAGGTCAGAATGTTATCTTGCAACCAGTGCACTACATTCCTTTTATAATGGAAAATAAGGCATATTTAATTTTGCATATGCAAATCACCATAGACACTATTATAAATGTTTTATAATTCATTTTTTAAAAAATTCATACCACGAACAGGGCAAGTACATTAAACCAAAACAAAAAAAAACAAGAAACATTCAAGTCTACGCAAACTAGACACATGCAATTTGAGCAGGGAGAAAGTTTTTTTAAAAATAACTTTACTCACTTTTTCTATACTTGCTTGCATTTTTGCTTTAATGTCTTCTACAGAACTAGGTCCTTTTGGTGTTTTAGGAGTTTTTTCCTGTTTTTTGAAGGATTCTTGTCCCTGAAAAGGAAATGAACTTCCAAAAGGTCATAAGAATAAATACAACTCCTAATTTAAAACCCATTCTATCTGGATTTCCTCAAATAGTCTTACAAAACTCCCTTATAAAGCTAATTATACAACTGGAATTATCAATAAATTCACACCATACAATTTTGTTCTTAAAAATCTTTCTTGTAAGATTAGCTAGGCATGGTGGTGCATGCCTGTAATCCCAGCTACTCAGGAGGCTAAAGCGGGAAGATTGCTTGAGCCCAGCAGCTGGAGGCTGTAGAGAGAGCTATGATCATACCACTGTACTCCCAACTGGGCAAGAGTAGGACACCCGTCTTTTTTTTTTTAAAAAAAAAAAAAAAAAGGAGTAACTTGGGAGTTCGCTTTTTAATGCACAATACTCAGTTCAAAAAATGAAATCAGAAGATCCCTAAGAATAAAGCAAGAAAGTCATTGCAGTCTGATGCCTGGGGCCCACCCCAGACCAATTTCATGATAATCTCCATAAGCAGAGCACAGTGTTGGGTTCTTTTAAAGTTTTTCTCCTTTAAATTCCATTTTCTGCAGGGAAGGGGGTAAGGCCAGAAAGGAGACCATCACACCCTGTCTGGCCCTAAATGTTCTACTTCAATCTAATATGCAGCCAAGGTTGAGAATCTCTACTCTATGCAGGTGTACTTTTCAACAAAGATTCCTTACAGGAAACAACTATTGACTTCACAATCATAAAAAATTCAAGCCAGGCGTGGTGGCTCACGCCTATAATCTCAGCACTCTGGGAGGCCCAGGAGGGCAGATCACCTGCAGTCAGGAGTTCAAGACCAGCCTGGCCAACGTATATAGTGAAACCCCACCTCTACTCAAAAATACAAAAATAAGCTGGGCCTGGTGGCACACACGTGTAGTCCTAGCTACTTGAGAAGCTGAGGGAGGAGAATCGCTTGAACCCGGGAAGTGAAAGTTGCAGCAAGCCGAGATCATGCAGCTCTAACCCAGACTCACTGACAAAGCGAGGGTCCGTCTCTCTCAAAAAAGTCTATTGGTTCCCCCCGCCACTGGAACCCCAGCAGCACATTACTTAGTATGTTTGTCTGTGTGTACCTATAACACATAACAAGCTGATTTTTTTTTTTTTTGGAGGCAGAGTCTGACTCTTTCGCCCAAGCTGGAGTGCAGTGGTACAATCACTGCAACCTCCACCTCCTGAGTAGGTGGAATTACAGGAACATACCACCATGCCTGGCTAATTTTTGTGTTTTTAGTAAGGACGGGGTTTCACGATGTTGGCCAGGCTAGTCTCAAACTCCTGACCTCAGGTGATCCCACCAACCTTAGCCTCCCTCCCAAAGTGCTGGGATTACAGGAGTAAGCCACTGCGCCCGGCTGCAGCAAGCTGATTTAAACTTTAAAACAGCAATTACAGGGGTTCTATAAAGGCCTATGAAATTTCAGACACACTAGATTCTTCCACAACAGTAGAATCTTTTTTCCCCGACTGTATCAATGAGACCCATATGTAAATGTAACCACTTACTTTTGATCTTGGTGTTGATGATGGTTTTGAGTCTTTTCCATTCTGATTTGACTTTTGTGCATTTTTGGCTGGAGTATCTCGTATAGACTGCAATTAGAAATTTATCTTAATCACTGTCCCTGACCCCAGCAACAGTGCAAACAGTACTGTCCAAGCCATGTAAGAAAAGCAGCAACCACAGGCTGGGCGCAGTGGCTCACGCCTGTAATCCCAGGACTTTGGGAGGCCGAGGCAAGTAGATCATGAGGTCAGGAGTTCAAGACCTGCCTGGCCAACATGGTGAAACTCCATCTCTACTAAAAATGCAAAAATTAGCTGGGTGTGGTGGCCTGAGTCTGTAATTCCAGCCACTCAGGAGGCTGAGGCAGGAGAATCGCTTCAACCTGGGAGGCAGAGGTTGCAGTGAGCCGAGATTGCGCCACTGTACTCCAGTCTGGGTGACAGACTCCGTCTCAAAAAAAAGAAAAAAAGAAAAGAAAAAGCAGCAACCACTTGAATAAAAGGTTACACAAGACTAACAAATTGGGTGGAGGGCTACATGGATAAAGAAAACAGACCATTCCCCACTATAAGTTTTCTGTAGTCCTCCCTCAGAACTAATTTTCAGTATGAGATGATCTCCCACACCAGCTTCCCTCAACTACAAAACAAGCAAATAGCACTAAAAAATTACTATTTCTATTGTTAGTTTAACAACCTTGTAGCATTGTATCTACTCACTTTCTTCACTGGTGCTTTTTCTTCAGCTTCCTCATCATCAAAATCATCATCATCATCACTACAAATGAAACATCAAGACATTAAGCACTTTCAAAATTTGGGAGTAGACACAAGAATTGAAAGCAGGACCTTGACGTGATTATTTGTGCACCGTGTTAATCGAAGCATTCATTGTTCACAACAGCCAAGAGATGAAAGCAACCCAACTGTTAAATGGCTGAATAATGAAAATGTTTACGCACACACGATGAAAATCCTCTTGCATGCTATATGACTGAACCTTGAACAAAGTAAAATAAGCCACCCACAAAAAAAACACTGTATGATTCTATTCATTAAGTATCCAAAAGTAGTCAAACTCAAAAGAAATGGAAGGTATAATTGTGATCACTAGGGGCTGGGAAACAAAGCTGCTCAATAAGTAGTTTTGCATGAATATACACTATGCCAATGTATAATATATGTATATTTAAGTAATGTACAGTTAAACTGTACACTCAAATAGAGTGAATTTGTGTTAAAAAAAAAAAAATTAAAGACCTAAATAGAAACATTCCATGTTCAGATATTGCCAAGATGGCAACACTCCCCAAATACACAGGTTAAATACAATCCTTAGAAGACTCCCCAAGCTGGTTTCTCTGTAGAAATAGATCCTAAAATTTATATATAAACCCAAGAGTCGGCAGTGTGTCACAACTATAATCCTAACACTTTGGGAGGCTGAGGTGGGAGGATATCATTTGAGTTCGAGACCAGCCTAGGCAACATAATGAGAACCCTCTCTACAAAAAAAAAAAAATTTAATTAGCAGACGTGGTTGTGTGTGACTGTAGTCCCAGCTACTTGAAAAGCTAAGGCAGAAGGATCTACTTGAGACTGTAACTGTGTAATTCTGCCACTGCACTCCAGCCTGGGTGACAGAGCAAGACCCTATCTCAAAAAACAAAAACAAAAAAAGACACTTAAGGGACCCAAAGAGGCCAAATGCAATCTTGAAAGGAACAAAGCTAGAGAACTCACACTTGATTTCAAAAAATCAGCTATAAGACCTACGAAGGGGTCAAGGTACCATGGCTCATGCTTGTAATCCCAATACTTTTTAGGAGGCCAAGGCAGCTGGATCACCTGAGGTCAGGAGTTTTGAGACCAGCCTGGCCAACAGGGAGAAACCCAGTCTCTACTAAAAATACAAAAATTATCCAGGAGTGGTGGCGGGCACCTGTAATCCCAGCTACTTAGGAAGCTGAAGCAGGAAGACCCGGGAGGCGGAGGTTGCAGTAAGCCAAGATCGCACCATTGTGCTTCCAGCCTGGATGACAGAGTGAGACTCATTTAAAAAAAAAAAAAAAAAAAAACTGCAAAGGAACAGTGTTGTAACTGTTCTTACCTGTTAAGGATAGACACATACATCAACAAACAGACCATAAATAAATATGTATATTTATAGTAAGTGATTTTTTTTTGTTTTTTGAGATGGAATCTCACTCTGTCACAGGCTGGAGTACAGTGGTGCAATCTCTAATCACTACAACCTTTGCCCCCCAGGTTCAAGCGAATTCTCCAGCCTCAGCCTCCTGAGTAGGTGGTACTACAGACACAAGCTACCATGCCCAGCTAAAATTTGTATTTTTAGTAGAGACAGGGTTTCACCATATTGGCCAGGATAGTCTCTATCTCCTGGTCGTGATCCACCTGCCTGGGACTCTCAAAGTGCCGGGATTACAGGCGTGAGCCACCGTACCGGGCCGTAAGTGACTCTTTTAAAGGTTGCCAAGATCCTTCAATGGGGAAAAAAGTTTTTGAACAAATCATTTGGGGAAACTGCTCATCTACACCCCAAAGTCTATATTTGGACCCCTCCATTCACACCATACACAGATATTTACTCAAAATGGAACAAAGCGCTAAATAAAGCTACAAGACAAAACTCAGAATTAAGGGGGTAAATTTTCACAACTTTGAATTTAGCAATGATTTCTTAGGATTGACACCAAAGGCACAAGCAACAAAAGAAATCAGACATAAAAATTTAAAACTTGGGTCAAAGGCCACCATCATGAAAGTTAAATGACAATTCACAGAATAGTGGAAGATAATCTGCAAATCATGCGTCTGATAAGGTGCTTGTTTGCAGAATGTATAAAGAATTCTTAGGCCCGGTGCAGTGGCTCAACGCCTGTAATCCCAGCACTTGTGGGAGGCCGAGACAGGCCTGAAATCAGGAGTTCAAGACCAGCCTGGCCAACATGGTGAAACCCAGTCTCTATTAAAAATACAGAAAATTAGCCGGGCATGGAAGGGATCGGGGGATGCCTGTAATCCTTGGAAGAAGCAGGGGAACTGCTTGAACAAGGGAGGAGGAGGTTGCAGTGAGCAAGAGCCAAGATCACATCATTGCACTCAAGCCTGGGCAACAGAAAGAGACTTGTCTAAAAAAAAGAATTCTTGCCAGGGCACAGTGGCTCACAGCTGTAATCCCAGCAGTTTGGGAGGCAGAGGGAGGTGGATCACTGAAGACAGGCATTTAACAACAGCCTGGCCAACACAGTGAAACCCCTTCTCCTACTAAAAATACAAAAATCATAGGAAAAAAAAAAATTCTTACAGCTCAGTAAAGACAAAGAGAAGTAACTGGATTTTTTAAATGGGTAAAGACATCTCTCCAAAGATATATGGCCAATGAATACATGAAAAGATGCTCTAATAAAGACTAATAATAGTCCATAGGTCTGAAATGCAATCAAACCCACAACTAGCACTTCATACCACCAGGATTAGAGAGTCAGATAATGGCAAGTGAGGGTGTAGTGAAATCAGAAGCCCCATACACTGCTAGTGGGAATACAATGGGTCAGCCACTCTACTTTAGGTGTACACCCCAAAAAAATGACATGTCCACAAGCGTTCATAGAAGTCAACAAGTAGAAGCAACCCAAATGCTCACCAACTGACGCATAACCAAATAATATACCCATACAATGTATTCAACCATAAAAATAAATGGAGTACTGATAATGCTTTCACATGGACGAAACTTGAAAACACTGTGCTAGGAAAACAGTCACAGAAGTCCATTCATGCAACATATGAGGGACAGGGAACCTACAAAGTTCATTTGTGGCTGACTAGAGCTGAGGAGCATGAGGGGTAATACCTATAGAGGACGATTTCTCATTCAGGTGATGAAATGTTCTAAAATTGATTGTGGTGATGGCTACACAACTAAGCACACTAAAACCACTGAACTGTACACTATTTTTTTCTTTTTTGAGTTTTACTCTTATTGCCCAATCTGGAGTGCAATGGTGTGATCTCGGCTCACTGCAACCTCCGCCTCCCGGGTTCAAGCAATTATTCTGCCTCACCCTCAGTAGTAGCTGGGATTGCAGGTACCGACCATTACACCCAGCTCTTTGTATGTTAGTAGGGATGGGGTTTCACCATATTGGCCAGGCTGGTCTTGAACTCCTGACCTCAGGTGATCCACCCACCTCGACCTCCTAAAGTGCTGGGATTACAGGTGTAAACTCTACACGTTAAATAGGTAAATAATGGAGGGGAGTAATCCAATCGAGTCATTGGAGGGCAAGTCAGGCAGAAGTCTGTATCAGCAAATACTAAGTGGTTCACGTTTAATTCAAAAAACTGAACATACTGGCCTCTAAATCCCAATACGGCAACTTCGTGTAAGAAACACCTATCTTTCCAACACCGAAGAAATAATTTCTGTATTTAGAAAAAGTATCATAACTTAAAAAAGTTGCCACGAATAGCCTTTAAAGTGCTTTTTAACAGTGATTTTGTCATTACAAGTTTCTGGCATTAGAACCCAATCCCTGCAGGTGCCTCCCCTGTGCTAGAAACAAGATGAGAATGCTTTTCTTAAACGTTTTTTCTTATTCGTTAAAACAAGTCTATTAAACTACTATCAAAACAGCTATCAAAACTACTATCAAAACAGCTTTACTGGCAGGGCGTGGTGGCTCACACCTGTAATCTCAGCACTCTGGGAGGCTGGGGTGGGCAGATCACCTGAGGTCAGGAGTTCAAGACTAGCCTGACCAACATGGTGAAATACCATCTCTACTAAAAATACAAAAAATTAGTTTGGCCATGCTGGCGTATGCCTGTAATGCCAGCTACTTGGGAGGCTGAGGCAGGAGAATCACTTGAACCCAGAGGCAGAAGTTACATTCCAGCCTGGCCAACAATGCACTTCAGGTGGGGCGACAGAGATTGTCTCGAAAGAAAAAAGAAAAAAATGAAAAAAGAAAAAATCCAGCTTTACTTATTAAGAAATTCCCCAATAAATTAAAAAAGACATTTAAGTGTCACATATTATCAAGATACTACATACATCTACACATAGGATACATCAGCACTATGCACATTATCTAGCTTTTCTTGCTTAAATCAAGAGTCAACTAAGCCCACACTATCCCCTTTCCATCCTCAAAACGGGATCACTGATTTCCCTTTTTATCTGTTTAAAGGGTTAGATTTCTAAGTGACTATAACAAACCTTCCTGCACCTCTTTGCATTTTCATTGTCATCTAACTATATGCTGGGCCCTTGCCATCTCACCACTGAAGTTTCTATTAAGACTTGTTTGCCTCAAAGCATCCTTTACCACTATGCCTAGACCTTAGTATGCTTTCTTCAACTTACATGAAAACTTGCAGCAGGGAATGGTGGCTCACGCCTGTAATCCCAGCACTTTGGGAGGCCGAGGCGGGCGGATCACCTGAGGTCAGGAGTCCGAGACCAGATTGGCCAACATGGTGAAACCCCATCTCTACTAAAAATACAAAAATTAGCCGGGCATGGTGGCAGATGCCTGTAATCCCAGCTACTCGGGAGGCCAAGGCAGGAGAATTGCTTGAACCCAGGAGGCAAAGGCTGCAGTAAGCAGAGATCACGCCATTGCACTCCAGCCTGGGAAACAAGAGTGAGACTTAAAAAACAAACAAACAGGCCGGGCGCGGTGGCTCAAGCCTGTAATCCCAGCACTTTGGGAAGCCGAGACGGGCGGATCACGAGGTCAGGAGTTCGAGACCATCCTGGCTAACACGGTGAAACCCCGTCTCTACTAAAAAATACAAAAAACTAGCCGGGCGAGGTGGCGGGCGCCTGTAGTCCCGGCTACTCGGGAGGCTGAGGCAGGAGAATGGCGTAAAAACCCGGGAGGCAGAGCTTGCAGTGAGCTGAGATCTGGCCACTGCACTCCAGCCTGGGCGACACAGGGAGACTCCGTCTCAAAAACAAACAAACAAACAAACAAACAAAAAACATGGGTACTGATTTGGAACTTGATTATCTACACTTCTCATTCCTATCAACACCAAGACAAAGAAAAATTATTACATTGTGGTTACATCATGAATTCACATTCATTTTTTTGAGATGGGAGTCTCCCTCTGTTGCCCGGGATGGAATGCGGTGGCATGTTCTTGGCTTGCTGCAACCTCCACCTCCCAAGTTCAAGCGCTTCTCCTGACTCGGCCTCCTAAGTAACTGGGACCAACAGGTGGGCACCACCACGCCCAGCTAATTTTTGTATTTTTAGTAGATGCTGGGTTTTACCATGTTGGCCAGGCTGGTCTTGAAGTCCTGAGCTCAAGTCATCCACCCACCTCAGCCTCCCAAAGTGCTGGAATTACAGGCATGAGCCACCACGCCTAGCCTAACTATATCCATTTTTTTTTTTTTTTTTTTTTTTTTTGAGACGGAGTCTCGCTCTGTCGCCCAGGCTGGAGTGCAGTGGCCGGATCTCAGCTCACTGCAAGCTCCGCCTCCCGGGTTCACGCCTTTCTCCTGCCTCAGCCTCCCGAGTAGCGGGGACTACAGGCGCCCGCCACCTCGCCCGGCTAGTTTTTTTGTAGTTTTAGTAGAGACGGGGTTTCACTGTGTTCACCAGGATGGTCTCGATCTCCTGACCTCGTGATCCACCCGTCTCGGCCTCCCAAAGTGCTGGGATTACAGGCTTGAGCCACCGCGCCCGGCCTATCCATTTTTAAAAAAGGAAATCTTCCAAAACCCCAACAGAATCAAGACCACCATCAGGTCCTACTCCAAAGTCTTTCTGGAAGTGATTGCTTGTCCCTGAGCCTTGGTGAATGCTATTAAATACTTATTTTATAAACTTGTGCAAAGGTAACTCAAAATCGGACTAAATCAATCCAAACCATACCATCCCTATTTCTCATTTGTGTTTTTAGCCCATTTCCCATTCTTCTCTTGGGATGTATTTCAATTCTTACTAATGACAAATATTCTTAAAAGTGATTAACAAGCAGGGCTTGGTTATGCACCTGCTTTGTAGGCTAAGATGGGAGAATAGCTTGTGCCCAGGAATTCAACTCCAGTCTGAGTAGCATGGTAAAACACCATCTCAAGAAAAAGTGGCCGGGCGCAGTGGCTCACGTCTGTAATCCCAGCACTTTGGGAGGATGAGGTGACCGGATCATCTGAGGTCAGGAGTTTGAGACTAGCCTGGCCAACATGGCAAAACCCCGTCTTCTATTAAAAATATAAAAATCTGACTGGGTGCACTGGCTCACGTCTGCAATCCCAGCACTTTGGGAGGCCAAGGCAGCTAGATTATGAGGTCAGGAGTTCAAGACCAGCCTGACCAACATACTGAAATCCTGTCTCTACTAAATACAAAAATTAGCAGGGCGTGGTGGCGCACCTGTAGTCCCAGCTACTCGGGAGGCTAAGGCAGGACAATCGTTTGAACTCAGGAGGCAGAGGTTGCGGTGAGCCGAGATGGCGCCACTGCACTCCAACCTGGGCAACAGTAGGGAGACTTCATCTCAAAAAAAAAAAAAAGAAGAAAAACAGTGACAAATACTGCCTTAAATTTGACTTCATTTATGGAAGTCTGACATGCAAGTACTTTGAGTTTTTATTTTTCTTTTGAGATTGGGTCTTGCTGTGTTGACCAGGCTGGCCTCAAACTCCTGGCCCGAAGAGATCCTCCCATCTCGGCTGGGTATTGGGATTACAGGTGTGAACCACTGCGCCTGGTCAAATTTGACTTTTTAAGCTTTCAGCTCTTTCAGCCTTTTCCCTATTTTCTGCCTTCATCGTCAATGCTCAAAGATTTTGAAGAACCACCAGTTTAAAACCTAAACTCCCAATTTGATCATTCATGCATGTTCTCTTTTAGAGTGCACGTTCTTATATTTAATGTGTTTTCCATAAATGCATATGGACCAATCTCAGAACTGAAGAACAAAGCTGAGAGCCAAGTATTTAATGTATTACTAATACTTGCACACATAAGACCAATTATAAACAGTACTTTATACCAGTGTGCATGTAACTGTTTATACCAAGTTTGATCCAGTTTAAAAAATTAATGTTTCCAATCATATTTTAAATCCCAAGAAAAATCTTAATATCCCTTTTAGGATCTTATTTTTGTCCATTAAGTATCTACATAAAAGCACAAGCCAAAATCCTTTTGGGGAATAACAAACCTTCAGTAACAATTTGTAAAATGAATATAGAGCTATTTAGTCAGATTTTCTTTTCTTTTTCTTTTTTTTTTTTTTTTTGAGACGGAGTCTGGCTCTGTTGCCCAGGCTGGAGTGCAGTGGCTGGATCTCAGCTCACTGCAAGCCCCGCCTCCCGGGTTCACGCCATTCTCCTGCCTCAGCCTCCCGAGTAGCTGGGACTACAGGCGCCCGCCACCTCGCCCGGCTAATTTTTTTTGTATTTTTAGTAGAGACGGGGTTTCACCGTGTTAGCCAGGATGGTCTCGATCTCCTGACCTCGTGATCCGCCCGTCTCGGCCTCCCAAAGTGCTGGGATTACAGGCTTGAGCCACCGCGCCCGGCCTTTAGTCAGATTTTCTTTCAACCCAATCTAATTAACTTCACCATAATACATACCAGGCTTGATGGGTATAACATCCACTAAATCTTTAAAACAAAGGGACATATTCAAACTTTGCAAATGCTATAGCCTACCCTTCTGAAGAGTCACAAGTCACAGCACTGTAAAGGCTCATGACCCAATATCCTTTCAATTCAGCTCATTTAACTTAAACTGACAACAGATGACCACTTGCCCTTTCATTATAAACTATTACACAGGATGGCTTTTCATAAATGACTTTTATAAAATCCTCATGCATATAACAATGTCAAATTCCTTTTTTTCTGTTAAGATTTCAGAAGTGTATCAAATTTCTAAGATCATACTTACTCTTCATCATCATCATCTTCATCATCATCATCATCATCTTCATCAGCAGCAAGTTTTACTTTTTTCTTTTAAAAGAAAAGGCACATACTCATGAACAAGAGCTGTTCTATCACCAAACTAAAATCTGTAATACAAAACCTATAATAAAATTGCCATCTCTACCTGTGGAACCTTGCTACCACCTCCAGGGGCAGACCGCTTTCCAGATATACTTAAGAGTTTCACATCCTCCTCCTCTTCATCTTCTGACTCTGCATCTTCCTCCACAGCTAAAATACAATTTATTAGACATTATAAAACTCAAGCAGCAAAGAAATCAGAAAAAAAAAGAACACTGATAGCATACAGTAAATATTCTAAAAACTGAGATTTCTATTCTATTTTTTTAAAAAAAGAGCAAATGGGAAAAGGAACTTTTTAACAAAGGTATTCTGAGGCCTAACGTTCACTGCCAGGTTTTAAATGCAAGAAGCCTGAGCAGGGTGGCTCATGCCTGTAATCTCACTTTGGGGAGGCCAAGGTGGACCACTTGAAGCCAAGAGACCAATCTGGGCAACACAGTGAGACTCCATCTGCACATATACAAAAAAAATTAGCCAGGCGTGGTGGAGTGTGCCTGTAGTTCTAGCTAGTCCAGAGGCTGATGTGAACCCAGTAGTTCAAGGCTGTAACAAGCTACGATCACTGCACTCCAGCCTTAGAATGAGACTGTCTTTATTAAAAAAATATTTTAGGCCAGGCACAGTGGCTGACGCATGTAGTACTAGCACTTTGAGAGGCCAGGGCGTGCAGAACACGTTAAGGCCATGAGTTTAAAATCAGGCTGGCCAACTTCACGAAACCCCTTCTCTACTAAAACTATAAAACACAACTAGGCTTGGTGGCACACGCCTGTGGTCCCAGCTACTGGGGAGGCTGAGACAGGAGGATCCCTTGAATCCCAGAGGGAGAGGTTCCAGTGAGCCAAGATCGTGCCACTGTACTCTACCCTGGGTGACAGATCAAGATTTTGTCCCCCCACTCCAAAAATTTATTTGTCCTCTCCAATTATAAATTTCTAGACTCACACTGGAATCTATTTTAAAGACAGTAGTACTATACCCATGCTTTAAGTCCAAACTGGGAACCAAGCAACTGCATTAAAGAGAATAAACTAAGTAGTATAATACATAAAAATAACATACCTACTAAGTGCTGTCCACTAATATGCACTGGCCCTGAACCACACTTCAACCTTAAGACCACTGGTGGTGTTATTTCAAAGCCCCCAAGGGAAACCTAGAAGGAAGAAATTTTTAATCACTAAACATATGAAGAAAATGTACAATAAACATTACAAGCAAACACATAAGCCAAATCAACAAACCAGTGAACCTGGTCGGGCGCGGTGGCTCAAGCCTGTAATCCCAGCACTTTGGGAGGCCGAGACTGGCGGATCACGAGGTCAGGAGATCGAGACCACCCTGGCTAACACGGTGAAACCCCGTCTCTACTAAAAATACAAAAAACTAGCTGGGCGAGGTGGCGGGCGCCTGTAGTCCCAGCTACTCGGGAGGCTGAGGCAGGAGAATGGCGTAAAAACCCAGGAGGCGGAGCTTGCAGTGAGCTGAGATCCGGCCACTGCACTCCAGCCCGGGCAACACAGCGAGACTCCATCTCAAAAAAAAAAAAAAAAAAAAAAACCACAAACCAGTGAACCTTTTTTCCACCTCTGATAAACTAGCAGCAGAAACCCCCATGTTCAAGAGCTGACCATTGAACTCCAGTGACAGAAGATAAAGAACCACTTTCTATCTCTTTGGCACAACGAAATGACACCAAACCTACCTTAAAACAGAATTAAACCTTGACACAAGATCCAAAGTATACAAGTGCCCTTACCGTTGGCTGTACAGACATTTTCAAAGTTGCCAGTGTTACTTTAATTGGACTGCCTTCGTAATTCATTGCCTCTGCTTCAACAATGTGCAATTCATCCTTTGCACCAGCCCCTAAACTGACCTGTGAACAAAAAAAAAATACCACTTCAACTTTGAGTTCCACCTACTTTACACCCCCCCACCACTAAATGTTATATATGCAGCCATGCGTCACTTAACCACAGGGCTAGGTTCTGAGAAATGTGTTGTTAGACAATTTCATCTTGGTACAATCATAAGAATGTGCTTATACTAACAAACCTAGATGGTATAGCCTACTACACACACCTAGGCTACAAACCTGTACAGTATGTTACTGTACTGAATACTGTAAGCATCTGAAATACAATAGTAAGTATTTGTGCATCTAAGCATAGGAAAGGGCGGTGGTGGCTCATGCCTGTAATCCCACGGCACTTAGGGAGGCTGAGGTAGATCATGAGGTCAGGAGTTTGAGACCAGCCTGGACAACATGGTAAAACCCCGTCTCTACTAAAAACACAAAAATTAGCCAGGCATGGTGGCACATGCCTGTAATCCCAGCTACTTTGGAGGCTGAGGCAGGAAATCACTTGAACTCGGAAATCAAGAGGTCGCACTGAACTAAGATTACGTCACTGCACTCCAGCCTGGGTGACAGAGGAAGACTGTCTCCAAAGGAAAACAAAAACAAAAACAAAAACAGGAAAGGTACATTAAAAATAGGGTATAATAATCTTATGTGACCACCGTTGTATGATCCATCTGTTGACCCAACAGTTGCAATGAGGCACATGACTATGATTTTTTAAAAATACAAGTATAAACCTATCACTGTTACCTCAGAAAACAAATCTGTGCAATGTTATCCTCAGGTTTTGTGATCTTGGCAAATCAATTTCTCATATTCAGAAAACTTAAGAAATGCATAAATATGCATACACACAATATAGATCACCTAACTTATTTATTGAGCAACTTCTAAGTTGAGAGAAAGCTAATCTCTGGTAGACATGTAAGATTATCGATGCCTTTTACAAGGGCTTTATAATCCAACTGAAGAAAATAAGGCAAGTTTAACAATGTGACTGGGTTTTACATGGTTACCAAATGAGTATAGATGCCAAGTTCTTCATCAAAGATGTACAGACAGTGAGGTACACACAATACCCAGGTGTAAGAAATAGTATTTTATAAGCAGTCAGCAAAGGAAAAGTCTCAAGCCACATGAATAGAAACTAAAAGGCTGAAATCAAGTAGGGTTAAGTAGTTTATTTTGAAAGTTTAAGTACCGTTCTTAAAGATAACTGGTGCTCATTTTCATCATTATCCACCTTAAAGTGATAATCTTTGTCGGCCTTTAGTTCACAACCTGTAAATGAAGAAAAAAGCAACTCTAACAAGGAGAAAAATAACACTGAAACTTAAGTGTGGGTAACCAAAAAGGTCAGGTCTAACTTTTGAACTAGTTTTTCACAATTTTAGCTACCAGAGGGCAAAGCAGAATGATCAATTCCTAGATTTCTTGAACAGAAACCTCTACAAACAAGTAACACCCATAGAAGTCTACCATTCTATTTTCTCCTCATACCATATTTCATCTCTAACTACGCTGATGGGCACTGTTATTCTGCATACAGAAACGAGCTCAACGGTTTAGTAAATCTGAACCTAAAACAATTACCTGAAACCAAATATAATGTCCAATGTTAAGTTTCCCACTATTTAAAACAGCTGATTTACCCACCTAAATTCCCAAATGGAAAGTTCGAAATGAGAACGGTTACAAACATGAATAGCTTACTATTACAAAAGAAAAACGACAAAGGTAAAAGAACCAAAGCTTGCTACAGGGGTCAACACTCTACTCTTTAAAGCAACAGAAAGTGACATACGCCTGAAACTATATTCAGAAACTATGTTTAAGACAAGGAGGGTTGTTTCCAACAGTTATCAAAAAGTACTGATATAAATTTATCAGAATTCTCAGTTATCCAAAACAGCTAGGAATTAAAGCCTTAATGTTTTAAATACATGTGTCTACTGCCACTCCATCCATGCATGGGCAAAATTCTTTAAAATACTGTCAGAATAAAAATTTTAAATAATTCCATTTAACTACCATCTAACTGTTACCAATACATATACATGCTTAAATGTGAATAAGTTTAATTAACAAATCTCAGCACGGATAATGAACAAAATAAAATTCACGGTAGGATTCGCACTTACTTCAAAGTCTGAAGAGTACAAAGATTAGGCTTCTGTAATTAAACCTACTGACATTAAAAACCCAAGTGGGACTCTCCTTTTTGGGGCAGGGCTACCGCAAGTCGAAGGGGGTGGTGGTCCCAAAATTCTGCGAATAGTTTTAGGTCTTGATCTGACTCAAATCGAACACTCTACGTGTTTCTTGTATTTAAATAAGCGGTTTGGTCAATGCTGCACAAATGGCGGCATGCGAGGACGTCCCCCTAAAACGAAGCCTCATTAATATTCACGAAGCAGCAGCTACGAGTCAAGGGTCTTGGTTTAGTTTTAGCCTCTTTGCCTATAAGTACAACCTTCGTTAAGTGAGTTAATCTCTGGGCACCAGTGCCGTCATCTGCAAAGTGGGGCTAGCTCCAGCTACTGCAGTGAGACAGAAAAGGGGCTCAAAAAAAAAGAGCTGCCATCACAGTAGATGCTGTAAGCACTGAACAAAGGCCTCCGGAATCCTAGTGTTACCAGCCTCTTAACATTTCCCACTTCAACTGAGCCACAGCATCCCTTGATCTGGAGTAGCAACATGCTAGTGAGCCCCGGATGTAGTGCCCACACCCCCCTCCCTCCCCCAACCACGTGGCAACCACGTGCTCCCAGCGGTTGCGGCCTCCTCACGCCGCGCCGCGCCTCCCCTCCCCCAGTAACTGGCCGAAGCACGCGAGTGAAGTCTGGGTCCGGCAGCTCCAGACTCTGAGGTCAGAACAACGCCAGGCTGTGCATCTACCCTCTCCAACAAGCAGGCCCATGCTTCCCGGTAAACCCAGCCTCCGGGACCACCAACCCGGGGCCTGGGATCAGAAGCCTACGAACGAACTCCGTTAGAAAATAAACCACGCCTGGGGCTCCGCGGCGTATCCCTGGCAACGGCCGAACTTCCAGGCGGCCAGTTCCGCTACACCTCAGGCCCTGGGCCTCGGACTGCTCACGCTCCAGGCGCTTCAGGCCGCTCGTCTCCTCCCCCTTCACGCCTCCGGCTCCCCCCGCGGCTCCAATCCCACCAGGTCCAGGGCTCGGGCAGCTCTTCCCACCCGCTCAGGCCTCCAGCCGGTCTGGCGGTCTCCACCAGACCCTGCTGCAGCCGGATTCCCTCCCCTCACCCCCGCCTTCACCGCCACCAGGCCCCGCTCGGCCTCGCTCCAGCTCCCCCCTGCAGTTACCGAAAAGATAGTTCTGGGGCCTCAGGGGGCTCATGTCCATGTCCATCGAATCTTCCATCAGGTGGCGGCACGCACTTAGGTGGGAGAGAAGGCGGACGGAGATAAACTAACGCTGCTCCAGAGAACAGCCGCGCAGGACGGAATCACACCAGGGAAAGGACGCAAGCTCCCCGCGCTTATATATAGCCCCTGAAGATCTCGCGAGCGCTTCTCAAGTCCCGCCTCCGCGCGCGTGCTCCGGAGCCTTCCCACCCCCGTACCGTAGCCCTCCTGCGCAAGCGCTCTTCAATCACACTCCTTTCTACCTCGCCCCCCACCTCCTTCCAGGTACTCCGCGGGCTCCCACCGAGCACGCGCACTCGTACACTGGCCCCACCCCTCCGCCGCTGTCGCCTGTGCGCACGCGTGCTTTCCAATCGTAACGCGCGCTCCCCACCTCCAACACTTCCACGTCCTCTCCCGCTCAAGCGCTCCGGCCTCCCGCCAAGAGTCTGCGTAGCCCACCCTGCAAAATGGCGTCGGCAGCTCTTAGCTGTGTTAGATATGGCGGGTTGTTAGCTGGCTGGGAATGAGCCGGAGAGCACCTCGATTCACTTTCCCCATACCCTAGTGCCTTGCAAACCTCCAAACAGGCGTAATCATTTCAGGATTTTTTTTTACTTGCCTGAAGGCTTGGGATCGCAGTTAATCGTTACCCCAAAGTTCAGGTGCCGGAGAGTGAATTGCGGCTTATTCTTTGTTAGGAAGGAAAGATGTAGCTACCGGCCAGGCTTACGGAACTGTGTTTTTACAGTTCTGCCCTTCCTGAGAAAACATCTTCAAAGTCCTCATCTTTATGTAATTTGGGGGCCTAAAGGGGACTGAATCAGTCTCCAAATGAGCAAGGACATCGCCCTAAGAGAGCTCGGAGGGTGGGCAGACTCTTGACTTCTTGCCGCTCTTAATCTTTAGGATTCCTCCTGAAAGAAAGCGAGTGACTTATAAGAACTACAGAAGCCTTAATCGAATATTTGGTAGCGAGTATGGGAATTAACATTTTAAGCTACACGTTGACAAACTCCGAGGTACCCCAGCAGCCCCGGGCATTGGGGCGTTCTGAAGACCCGTAATCTTTTTTTTTAGCCTCAACATATCAAACAAATTTAAGAAGTGAGGAATATAAATGATAGCCTCAGAAAGGAAGACCCCCCCCACCCCAAGGCATTATTTCTTACAAGAAAATTATACAGACGATTTCAGCATCCATCAAAAGAGGAATGAACAGTTAAATTATAACATATCCATAATATGCGTTAGTTGTGGACACATACTAACGCATAATATGGATATGTTATAATTTAACTCTTCCTTTCTGAGAGCGCCTGTGTCACATAAAGCTTTGAGTCACTAAATTTGTTATGTTTTTTTTTCTTTTTTTTTTTGTGGAGAGAGTCTTGCAGTGTTGAGTGTTGTCCAGGCTGAAGTGCAGTGGCGTGATCTCGGTTCAATGCAACCTCCGCCTCCCGGGCTCAAGCAATTCTGCCTCAGCCTCCCGAGTAGCCAGGACTACAGGTGCATGCCACCACGCCCGTCTAATTTTTGTATTTTAGTAGAGATGGGGTTTCACTGTGTTCGCCAGGCTGGGCTCAAACTCCTGACCTCGGGTGATTGGCCTGTCTCGGCTTCCCAAAGTGCTGGAATTACAGGCATGAACCACCGTGCCTGGTTTTTTTTTTTTTTTTAAGTAGACACTAGGCTTCACAATGTTGGCCAGGCTGGTCTTGAACCCCTGACCTCTCAGGTGATCCAGCCACCTCTGCCCCCAAAGTGTTAGGATTACAGGTGGGAGCCACCACGGCCAGCCAAGAATTATTTTAAATTCTAATTTGTACTATAATGTCATTATGGTTACACTTAAAAATTGTTACCTGTTAAAGATCCATACTGAAGTATTTGTAGGTGAAATTATGTATCTGGGATATTTTGTTTTATTATTTGTTTATTTATGTATTTTGAGACAGGGCCTCACTCTGTCACCCAAGCTGGAGTGCAGTGGCTCGATCTTGGCTCACTGCAACTTCCACTTTCCAGGTTCAAGCAATTCTCATACCTCAGACTCCTGAGTAGCTAGGACTACAGGCGCACGCCACCACGCCAGGCTAATTTTTGGATTTTTAGTAGAGACAGGGTTTTGCCATGTTGGCCAGGCTTTATTTTATTTTATTTTTGTTTATTTGTTTGTTTGCGACGGGATCTCACTCTGTCATCCAGGCTGGAGTACAATGGCACAATCTTGGCTTACTGCAACCTCAGCCTCCTGGGTTCAAGCAGTTCTCCTGCCTCAGCCTCCCAAGTAGCAGGGATTACAGGCACCTGCCACCACGCCCAGCTAATTTTTGTATTTTTAGTAGAGACAGGGTTTCACCATGTTGGTCAGGCTAGTCTCAAACTCCTGCCCTCAGGTGATCCGCCCGCCTCAGCCTCCCAAAGTGCTGGAATTACAGGTGTGAGTCACCACACCTGGCCACTATTTTATTTTATTTTTTTAATTTTTTTTTAATTTTTTTTTTTTTTTTGAGACCGAGTCTCACTCTGTCATCCAGGCTGGAGTGCAGTGGCATGATATTGGCTCACTGTGACCTTTGCCTCCTGGGTTCAAGTGATTCTCCTGCCTCAGCCTCCCAACTAGCTGGGATTACCGGCACCCCCTACCACACCTAGCTAATTTTTGCATTTTTAGTAGAGTCAGGGTTTCACCATGTTGGCCAGGATGGACTCGAACTCCTGACCTGACGTGATCCACCCGCCTCAGCCTCTCAAAGTGCCGTGCTTACATGCATGAGCCATGGCGCCTGGCCTTATCTGAGACTTTAAAAAAAAAAAAAAATCCAGCAAAAGGGGAGGAGAAAGGAGAGTGGAAAGGTATGTATGAAATAAAATTGACTACGTGATAATAATTGTTAAAGCTGGGTGATGGGCATATGGTTGTTCATCATACGATTCTTTCTATTTTTGTTCTTATTTGAACGTTTCCATCATAAAATGTGTTAAAAAATGAAGATTAAAATAAAACTTGTATTTAAGAAATAGTATATCAGTTTATCCTATGGAATACTGTGCAACTTCTAAAAAGAATACAGTGGTCCCCTATACATTATATCCTGGAAAGATAGCTACACCACATGAAGTGAAAAAGCAAAGTTGGGCCGGGCGCGGTGGCTCACGCCTGTAATCCCTGCACTTTGGGAGGCCGAGGTGGGCGGATCACGAGGTCAGGAGATCGAGACCATCCTGGCTAACACGGTGAAACCCCGTCTCTACTAAAATACAAAAAATTAGCCGGGCGCGGTGGCGGGCGCCTGTAGTCCCAGCTACTCGGGAGGCTGAGGCAGGAGAATGGCGCGAACCCGGGAGGCGGAGCTTGCAGTGAGCCAAGATGGTGCCACTGCACTCCAGCCTGGGCGACAGAGTGAAGACTCCGCCTCAAAAAAAAAAAAAAAAAAAAAAAAAGAAAAAGCAAAGTTGGAGAACTATATATATATATGTAAAATACAACCCTACTTACGTAAATGGTGAATGCCAGGCGTGGTGGCTCACGCCTGTAATCCCAGCACTTTGGGAGGCTGAGGCAGGAGGGGCTGGAGTTGGAGACCAGCCTGGACAACATAGTGAGACCCTGTTTCTACAAAAAATAGAAAAACTTAGCTGAGTGTGGTAGTACATGCCTGTAGTTACAGCTACTGAAGAGGCTGAGGTAGGTGGGAGGATCTCTTAAGCCTGGAAAGTCAAGGTTGCTGTGAGTCATGTTCACACCACTACTCTCTAGCCTGGGTGACAGAGTGAGAGCCTGTCTCTAAAAAACCCAAACAACCAACCAACCAAAAAGAGAAAAGAAAAGAAAAGAAGCATTTATATGTACTATATATATATACTTGTAAGTGCCTGCTCTACTTACTGTGCAAATCCATTTCTTAGAATACTCTACACAACTACTTTCAGACATTAATAATAATATATATACAAAAATATTTACTAAGGCATTCTCTCCCTACTTGGAAGGCTGAGGCAGGAAAATCACTTGAACCCAGGAGATGGAAGTTGCAGTGAGCCGAGATTTAGCCACCGCACTCCAGCTCGGGTGACAGAGTGAGACTCCATCTCTCTCTCTCTCTCTCTCTCTCTATATATATATATTTCTAATATTATGAATTATCCAGTTCAAATACCCCTAACTGTCTCTTACAGTTGATTTGCTTGAATAACGATCCAAACAAGGTCTACACATTACCCTGAGTCATGTTGTCATTTAACATGTTCCTGGCCGGGTGTGGTGACTCACGCCTATAATCCAAGCACTTTGGGAGGCCGAGGCGAGCGGATCACCTGAGGTCAGGAGTTCAAGACCAACATGGAGAAACACTATCTCTACTAAAAATGCATAATTAGCCAGGTGTGGTGGCATGCCTGTAATCCCAGCTACTCAGAAGGCTGAGGCAGGAGAATTGCTTGAACCCGGGAGGCGGAGGTTGCGGTGAGCCAAGATGGCGCCATTGCACTCTAGCCTGGGCAACAAGAGTGAAACTCCGTCTCAAAAAAAAAAAAAGTTTCTTTGTCTTCTGTATTTTCTGTAAATTAGTAGATCAAGAGATGCACTGTTGGCCAGGCACAGTGGCTCACGCCTAGGAGGGCAGATCACCTGAGGTCAGGAGTTAGAGACAAGCCTGGCCAACATGGTGAAACCCCATCTCTACTAAAAATATAGCTTTGTTGCCGGGCGCGGTGGCTCAAGCCTGTAATCCCAGCACTTTGGGAGGCCGAGACGGGTGGATCACAAGGTCAGGAGATCAAGACCATCCTGGCTAACATGGTGAAACCCCGTCTCTACTAAAAATACAAAAAACTAGCCGGGCGAGGTGGCGGGCGCCTGTAGTCCCAGCTACTCCGGAGGCTGAGGCAGGAGAATGGCATAAACCCGGGAGGCGGAGCTTGCAGTGAGCTGAGATCCGGCCACTGTACTCCAGCCCGGGCTACAGAGCAAGACTCCGTCTCAAAAAAAAAAAAAAAAAAAAAAAAAAAAAAAAATATATATATATATATATATAGCTTTGCGTGGTGGCTCATTCATCTAATCCCAGCACTTTGGGAGGCCAAGGTGGGTGGATCACCTGAGGTCAGGAGTTCGAGACCAGCCTGGCCAACAAGGCAAAACCCTGTCTCTTCTAAAAATACAAAAATTAGACGAGCGTGGTGGTGGGAGCCTCTAATCCCAGCTATTTAGGAGGCTGAGCTAGGAAAATCGCTTGAACCTGGAAGGCAGAGGTTGCAGTGAGCAGAGATCGTACCACTGCACTCCAGCCTGAGCAACAGAATGAGACTATCTCAAAAACAAAACAAAACAAAACAAAACAAAAGCCGGTCCTGGTGTCACACGCCTGTAATCCTGGCTACTAGGGAGGCTGAGGTGGGAGGGTCACTTGAACCTGGGAGGCAGAGGTTGTAGTAAGTTGAGATCCTATCTTGAACAATAAATAAAATTAATTAAAATTTAACTAAAATTAAAAAGTTAGTTCCTCAATCTCACTAGCCAAGTACTCAATAATCACATGTGGCTAATGACTACAGTACAGGATAATACACAAAGGCCATTTCCATCATCACAGAAAGTTCTGTTTGGACAGTGCTGATCTAGAGGCTTGACTAGATTCAAGTTCACTCTCAGGGCAAGAAACTTCATAGGTGGCAAGAATATTTCCCTTTGTATCAGAGACACATAATATCTCGTTGTTTCTCTTGTTAATTTATGGAATTGTCAGCCTGATTCTTCCTTTATAATGTTCACCATTCACTTTTCACCAAAGAGTTTTAGCAGATTTATTGCTTCAGTTCATCCTAATTCTATCACTTACTCAGCATTTATTAACTGAAATTCTTCTGTAAAGGAGAATGTTTCTTGATCAATTATTTGATTACCCTAAAAACTCATTTTCAGCCGGGTGCAGTGGCTCACACCTGTAATCCCAGCATTTTGGGAGGCCGAGCAGATGGATCACCTGCGATCAGGAGTTTGAGAGCAGCCTGACCAACATGATGAAACCCTGTTTCTACTAAATACAAAAAAAAAAAAAAAAAAATTAGCTGGGTGTGGTGGCATATGCCTGTAATTCCAGCTACTTGGGAGGCTGAGGCAGGAGAATTGCTTGAACCTGGGAGGCAGAGGTTGCAGTGAGCCGAGATTGCACCATTGCACTCCAGCCTGGACCACAAGAGCGAAAACTCCATCTCAAAAAAAAATAATAACAGTTTTCTTTCTGAGATGGGGTCTTACTCTGTCACCCAGCCTGGAGTGCAGTGGGGCTATCTCAGCTCACTTCCGCCTCCCAGGTTCAAGTGATCCTCCCATCTCAGCCTACTAAGTAGCTGGGACTGCAGGCACAGGACACCATGCCCAGCTAATTTTTTGTATTTTTGGTAGAGACGGTTTCACCACGTTGTTCAGGCTGGTCTTGAACTCCTGAGCTCAAGCAACCCACCCACCTCGGTCTCCCCAAGTGCTGGGATTACAGGTGTGAGCCACCATGCCTGGCCAAAAATAATTTGTACCACCCTGGGCAACATAGGGAGACCCCAGCTTTACAAAAATTTTTAAATTCATTGCGTGGCTCACACATATGGTCCCTGCTACTCAGGAGGCTGAGGTGGGAGGATCACTTGAGATGGGGAGGTCAAGGCTGTGGTAAACCATGATCAAGCCACTGCACTCCAGCCTGGGCAACAGAGAAATACACTGTCTCAAAAAATAAATAAATAGAAATAATTTATACAAGAAAAGCAGGAAAATGATTGAGTCTTTCCCTTTATTTCCTTGTTTTCAGAATAAGGTGGAATCCTAAGTGTCTCCAAAGGTGACTAATTTTTTTTAGTATCTTTATCTGCACATGAGTTTTACTACAGCTAACGTTTCAATTTGTTTTAATAATGATTTTTTGGTACTCAAATGGTTCATTGTGGCAATGAGAGATCTTTCAATTTGGCATTTATGTTTTTGTGAAATAATTCCAGCAATCTCTGACAGCTTTCTTACATTCTGGTATGATAAAATATTCCAGGTTCAGATGGAGCTTTGTGGATTGTGCCTATAATCCCAGCTAGGTGACTCAGGAAGGAGGATCCCTTAAGGGCAGGGGTACGAGACCAGCCGGGGCAACATAACAAGACCTCATCTCTCTCTCCTTTTTTTTTTTTTTTTTTGGAGACAGAGTCCTGCTCTGCCACCCAAGACTGGAGTGCAGTGGCACAAACTCGGCTCACTGCAACCTCCAATTCCCGGGTTCAAGTGATTCTCTTGCCTCAGCCTCCCAGGTAGCTGGGATTACAGTCACCTGCCACCACTCTCAGCTAATTTTTTTTTTGGTATTTTTAGTCGAGACAGGGTTTTGCCATGTTGGCCAGGCTGGTCTCAAACTCCTGACCTCGTGATCTGCCCGCCTCAGCCTCCCAAAATGCTGGGATTACAGGCGTGAGCCACCGTGCCTGTTTTTTTTTTTTTTTTTTTTTTTTTTTTTTTTTTTTGAGACGGAGTCTCGCTGTGTCTCCCAGGCTGGAGTGCAGTGGCCAGATCTCGGCTCACTGCAAGCTCCGCCTCCCGGGTTCACGCCATTCTCCCGCCTCAGCCTCCCAAGTAGCTGAGACTACAGGCGCCCGCCACCACGCCCGGCTAGTTTTTTGTATTTTTAGTAGAGACGGGGTTTCACCATGTTAGCCAGGATAGTCTCGATCTCCTGACCTCGTGATCCACCCGCCTCGGCCTCCCAAAGTGCTGGGATTACAGGCTTGAGTCACCGCGCCCGGCCCCGTGCCTGTAAATAATAGATAAATAAAACATAAAAATTCCAGGTTCAGGCTGCTCAGCCTATGGAGTAGCCATTCTTTATTCCTTTACTTTCCTAACAAACTTGCTTTCAATTAAAAAATAATAATTCCAGGTTCACCTTGTACATTTTCTACCCCATCATAGATTAAGCCATTTCTTTAAGGACTCTGGTTCCTTTCAGTGGGAAGTGGCGTTAGAGATCACATTCTGGTTATGAGAAGCACTCATTGCTATTGCATTGGTGGTTTTTCTAGTGTTTTTCAATGGATAGAGCTAGGAAATACTTTCTTACATAACAAGTAATATACAATACTCCATTGCTCTGCATTTTCTTTTTCCTTTTCTCTCACTTAGCAACATATTGTAGACACCACTGTATGGCAGCATATAAAGTTTTTTTCTCACATATACAGCTGCATTTTCTATTTTACAGCTGCGTAGTGTGGATATACTCTAGTTTATTTAACCAGCTCCTTATTAATGGACATTTGGGTTGTTTCTAGTCTTGTGCTGTTATAAATTGTAGAGCAGGCTGGGAGCAGTGGCTCATGCCTGTAATCCCAGCACTTTGGGAAGCTGAGGCAGGAGGATTATCTGAGGTCAGGAGTTCAAGACCAGCCTGGCCAACATGGTGAAACCCTGTCTCTAGTAAAAATACAAAAGCTAGGCCAGGCACGGTGACTCATGCCTGTAATTCCAGCACTTTGGGAGGCCGAGACGGGTGGATCACCTGAGGAGTTCGAGACCAGCCTGGCCAACATAGTGAAACTCCATCTCTACTAAAAATACAAAATTAGCTGGGTATGGTGTCAGATGCCTGTAGTCCCAGCTACTCAGGAGGCTGAGACAGGAGAATCGTTTGAACCCAGGAGGCCAGAACTGCAGTGAGCTGAGATTCGCACCACTGCGCTCCAGCCTGGGCCAGACAGAGTGAGACTCTATCTCAAAAGAAAAAAAAAAAAAAATTAGCTGGACGTGGTGGTAAGCCCCTACTTGGGAGGTTGAGGCATGAGAATCACTTGAACCTGGGAGGCAGAGGTTGCAGTGAGCCGAGATCGCACCATTGCACTCCAGCCTGGGAAGAGAGCAAGACTCTGTCTCAAACAAACAAACAAAAAAGACATTATATAAGACACAGATGGCTGGGCGCGGTGGCTCACGCCTGTAATCCCAGCACTTTGGGAGGCTGAGGCGGGCGAATCACCTGAGGTCCAGGGTTCGAGACCAGCCTGACCAACATGGAGAAACCCTGTATCTACTACAAATACAAAATTAGCCAGGCATGGTGGTGCGTGCCTGTAACTCCAGCTACTCGGGAGGCTGAGTCAGGAGAATTGCTTGAACCCGGGAGGCAGAGGTTTCGGTGAGCCAAGATTGCGCCATTGCACTCCAGCCTGGGCAACAAGAACAAAACTCCGTCTCAAAAAAAAAAAAAAAAAAATGACACAGATGGGAGGAAGGGAGTGATGAAGAGAGGTGGATTAATGAGTACAAACACATTTTGATACAAGAAGTAAGACCACTTAGTGTTCAGTAGATCAGTAGGGTGATTATAGTTATCATTAATTGATGGTACATTCCAAATTAGCTAGAAAAAATAATTTGAATATTCCAACATAAAGAAAACATAAATATTTCAGGTGATGGATATTCCAATTACCCTGATCTGATTATATGAATGTATCAAATTATCACAGATACCCTCCAAAATATGTACATCAAATTTGTATCAACAAAAAATAAATGAATAAATGAATAGGACACAGATGAACCGCCAGATGGGTACATGGGGCGAGGTCTGAAAGCGCAGGTCATCAACACAGGAGCTTCTGTCTTCACGGAGATGGGGCGCGCCACTCTCCTGGCGATGGATGCTTTTACTCAGCTCATCAAGTTTTTTTTTTTTTAGTTTTTTTTGCTTGTTTTTTTCAGACAGAGTCTCACTCTGTCACCCAGGCTGGAGTGCAATGGCACAATCTCCACTCACTGCAACCTCCACCTCCCAGCTTCAAGAAATTCTCCTGCCTCAGTCTCCAGAGTAGCTGGGATGACAGGCACCCACCACCATGCCCAGCTAATTTTTGTATTTTTAGTAGAGACAGGGGTTTCACCATGTTGGTCAGGCTGATCTTGAACTCCTGACCTCAAGCATTCCATCTGCCTCGGCCTCCCAAAGTGCTGGGATTACAGGCATGAGCCACCGCGCCCAGCTTTTTTTTTTTTTTTTTTTCTTCGAGATGGAGCCTTACTCTGTTGCCCAGGCTGGAATGCATTGCAATGGCGCAATCTCCACTCACTGCAACCTCCGCCTCCTGGGTTCAAGTGATTCTCCTGCCTCAGCCTCCCAAGTAGTGGGGATTGCAGAGGTGCACCACCACACTGGGCTAATTTTTGTATTTTTAGTAGAGATGGAGTTTCACCATGTTGGCCAGGCTGGTCTCAAACTCTTGACCTCAGGTGATCCTCCTGCCTCGACCTCCCATAGTGCTGGGATTACAGGTGTGAGCCACAGCACCGGGCCCATCAAGTGTTGTTCAACAGGTTTTATGAGGCTTTGGCCAGAAGCAGTGGCTCATGCCTGTAACCCCAACACTTTGAGAGGCTGATGTGGGAGGATCACTTGAGCCCAGGAGTTCAAGACCAGCCTGGGCAACTACTGAGACCCCCGTCTCTACAAAAAAAAAAAACCACTTTATTTTAATTAATTATTATTATTATTTTTTTTGAGATGGAGTCTTGCTCTGTTGCCCAAACTGGAATGCAGTGGTGCGATCTCAGCTCACTGCAACTTCCGTCTCCCGGGTTCAAGCAATTCTTCCTCAGCCTCCTTAGTAACTGGGATGACAGGCAGGCACCACTGTGCATGGGTAATTTTTGTATTTTTAATAGAGACAGAGTTTCACCATGTTGGCTAGGCTGGTCTCGAACTCCTGACCTCAAGTGATCCACCCACCTCGGCCTCCCAACTTGCTGGGATTACAGGTATGAGTCATTGCACTGGGTCCCTAAAATTTTTATTAATTTAAAAACATGGCCGGGCATGGTGGCTCATGCCTGTAATCCCAGCACTTCGGGAGACCGAGGCGGGTGAATCACCTGAGTTCAGGAATTCAAGACTAGACTAGAAGACATGGTGAAACCCCATCTCTACAAAAACACAAAAATTAGCTGGGCATGATGGCGGATGCCTGTAATCCTAGCTACTCAGAAGGCTGAAGCAGGAGAATCACTTGAACCCAGGAAGCAGAGGTTGCAGTGAGCCGAGATCACACCATTGCACTGCAACCTGGGGAACAGAGCAAAGCTCAGTCTCAAAAAAACGACAACAAAAAATAAGAGTTTTTATAAGGCCTAGTCTCCAACTCCACCCACCTCTTCCCAGAGGTCAGTCAGTGGAGCTGAAAGTTCCAATCCTCTAATCCCTTTGTCTTTCTGGTGGCCAGCCCTATCCTGAGGCTATGTAGGGGCCCCATCCTCACCCACCTCATTATTGTAAACTCAAGTGTGATCAAAAGGGCCTTGGCTGGCAAGGTGACTCATACCTGTAGTCCCTGCACTTTGAGCTCAGGAGTTAGAGGCCAGCCTAAGGCTGAGGTGGGAGAATCGCTTGAACACAGGAGGTGGAGGTTGCAGTAAGCTGAGATGGCACCATTGCACTCCAGCCTGGGTAACAGAGCTAGACTCTGTCTCAAAAGAAAAAAAAAGAGACGGAGCACAGTGGCTCACACCTGTAATCCCAGCACTTTGGGAGACTGAGGTGAGTGGATCATCTGAGGTCAGGAGTTCGAGATCAGCCTGGCCAACATGGTGAAACCCCGTCTCTACTAAAAATACAAAAACTTAGCCATGTGTAGTGGCATGCCCCTGTAATCCCAGCTACTCAGGAGGCTGAGGCAGGAGAATCACTTGAACCCAGGAGGCAGAGGTTGCAGTGAGATGAGATCATGCCACTGCACTCCAGCCTGGGCAACAGAGCAAGACTCCATCTGAAAACAAACAAATAAAACAAAACAAAACAAAAAACCAAATGCCCATCAATGATAGACTGGATAAAGAAAATGTAGCGCATATATACCATGGAATACTATGTAGCCATAAAAAAGGATGAGTTCATGTCCTTTGCAGGGACATGGATGAAGCTGGAAACCATCATTCTCAGCCAATGAACACAGGAGCAGAAAACCAAACACCGTATGTTCTCACTCCTAAGTGGGAGTAGAAGTGAGAACACATGGACACAGGGAGGGAAACATCACACACTGGGGTTTGTCGGGGGGTGGGGAATAGGGGAGGGATAGCATTAGGAGAAATACCTAATGTAGATGATGGGTTGATGGGTGCAGCAAACCACCATGGCACCTGTATACCTATGTAACAAACCTGCACATTCTGCACGTGTATCCCAGAACTTAGAGTATAATAAAAATAAAAAAAGATTGCTAACACCACTTGTTTCCCAAAAACCTATTGAAATAAAAATTTAAAATAAAAAAAATCCACAAAAAATGCTCATTGTGAATTTCAAAATGCACTCCTATCACTCAGAAAATTCCAAGGGTTTTAGGAATTTCTCTGTGACAGGGTGACAGCAACTGGCACAAAGACCAAATATATTTCATATTATACCATATCACCACAAATAAATAATAAGTATGTTAAGTATTGAATTTGTTAATGGTTAATAACCATTCCACAATGTATGCATATTTTAAAACATCCTGTTGTACAATATAAATATATATATATATACACATGTTAATTTGTCAATTTAAAAATAAATAGGAAAAATAAATATTTTTCCCCTAAAAAGCTTCTACATATATTTGTGGACAATGTTTATATGCAAGCATCTGCTTTGATTTTTCTTGAATAAACATGTAGTGGTGAAAAAGTGGTTCATCTGGGACATCTATGTTAAAATCTTTTCTTCTTTTTTTTTTTTAAGACAAGGTCTCCCTCTGTTGCCCAGGCTGGAGTGCTACGGTGCAATCTCTGCTCACCGCAGCCTTGACTTCCCCGGTTTAAGCAAATCCTCCCACCTCAGTCTCCTGAGTAGCCAGGACTACAGGCACTTGCCACCGCATGCTGCCGATTGTTTGTATTTTTAGTAGAGACAGAGTTTCACTGTGTTGCCCAGGCTGGTCTCCAACTCCTGGGCTGAAGCAATCCTACCACCTTGGCCTCCCAAAGTGCTGGGATTACAGGTGTGAGCTACCGCGCCTGCCCATTTTAAACTCTTTAAGAAATTGCAGAGCAGGGGCCAGGCGTGGTGGCTCATGCCTGTAATCCCAATCCCAGCACTTTGGGAGGCCAAGGCGGGTGGATCGCTTGAGGTCAGGAGTTTGAAAGCAGCCTGGCCAACATGGTGAAACCCTGTCTCTACTAAAAATACAAAAATTATCCAGGCCTGGTGGTGCACACCTGTAAATGCAGCTACTCGGGAGGCTGAGGCTCAAGAATTGCTTCAACCTGAGAGGCATCATAGCCAATCCCGGTCTTTACTAAAAATACAAAAAATTAGCTAGGTGTGGTGGCACATGCCTGTGGTCCCAGCTACTCAGGAGGTTGAGGCAAGAGGATTGTCTGAGCTCTTGAATGAGCCTGGGAAGTCAAGGTTGCAGTGAGTTGAGATCACACCAGTGCACTCCAGCCTGGACAACAGAGTGAGACTGTCTCAAAGAAAAAAAGAAGAAGAAGAAGAAGAAAAAGTAAAGAAATGGCCAAACTGTTTTCCAAAGTTATTGAAGTTGTAGTACCATTTTACAGTAAATTGCCATGTGTGATTGTTTTAGTTCCTACACATCCTTATCCTCACTAACACACTTTCATTGCAGACGATCTATTATGTGTGCAGAGGCATCTTATTGTGGTTTTAATTTGCAGTTCCCTAACGACTAATGATAGTCAACGTGTTTTCATGTGCTTATTTGCTATTCACATAACATCTTTGGTGAAATGTCTGTTTAAATCTTTTGCCTCCTTTTGTTAAATCTTTTGCCTTCTTCTTCTTTTTTTTCTTTTGAGATGGAGTCTTTCTTTGTCACCCAGGCTGGAGTGCAGTGGCGCGATCTCAGCTCACTGCAACCTCTGCCTCCCGAGTTCAAGCGATTCTCCTGCCTCAGTCTCCCGAATAGCTGAGATTACAGGCATGTGCCACCATGCCCGTCTAATTTTTGTATTTTTTTCTATTTTTAGTAGAGGTGGAGTCTCACCATGTTGGTCAGGCTGGTCTCGAACTCCTGACCTTAGGTGAACAATGCCCTCGGCTCAATCTCTTGAGTAGCTGGGGTTACAGGTGCCCACTGCCACATCTGGCTAATTTTTGTATTTTTAGTAGAGACAGGGTTTCACCCTGTTGGCCAGGCTGGTCTTTAACTCCTGACCTACTGTGATCTGCCTTCTTAGACCTCCTAAAGTGCTGAGATTACAGGTGTGAGCCACCATGCCCGGCCCTCCATTCCCCCAACACCATTTTTTTTTTTTTAAGAGACAAGGTCTCACTATGTCCCCAGGTTGCCCTGGTTGGTCTGGAACTCCTGGCCTGGAGTAATCCTCTCATCTCAGCCTCCTTAGTAGCTGGGATTAGAGGCTTGAACCATCTCACCAGGTTTTTATGCCCATTTTTTAAAGTTGGGTTATTGGTTTCTCATTATTGAGTTTTGGGAGGTCTATATATTCTGGATACAAGTTCTTTATCATCTAGGTGATTTGCAAATATTTTCTCCCAGCCTGTGAATTGTCTTTTCATTTCCTTAGCAGTGTCTTTTGAAGAGTAGAAGATTTTAATTTTTATGAAATCTCATTTATCAGGCTCTTTCTCATATGGATCATGCTTTTGATGTAGTGTCTAAAATATCTTAAAATATCTTTCCCTGACCAAAGGACAAAAAATATCAAAATATCCTCTGTTTTTTTGTTTGCTTGTTTTGAGACAGGGTCTCACAAGTCATCACAGCTCACTGCAGCCTCAACCTCCTGGGCTCAAGCGATCATCCCGTCTCAGCATCCCCAGTAGCTAGGACTACGGGTGTGCGCTGGACCACATCTGGCTAATTTTTGTATGTGTTATTGAGATATTGTTTCTCCATGTTGTCCAGACTGGTCTCAAACTCCTGGGCTCAAGCAATCTTCCTGCCTTGGATTCCCAAAGTGCTGGGATTACAGGCGTGAGCCACCACACCTAGTCTCTCGTTTTTTTTTTTTTTTTTTTTAGAAGTTTCTTTCTAGGCCGGGCGCGGTGGCTCAAGCCTGTAATCCCAGCACTTTGGGAGGCCGAGACGGGCGGATCACAAGGTCAGGAGATCGAGACCATCCTGGCTAACACGGTGAAACCTCGTCTCTATTAAGAAATACAAAAAAAAAACTAGCCGGGCGAGGTGGCGGGCGCCTGTAGTCCCAGCTACTCGGGAGGCTGAGGCAGGAGAATGGCGTGAACCTGGGAGGCGGGGCTTGCAGTGAGCTGAGATCTGGCCACTGCACTCAAGCCTGGGTGACAGAGCAAGACTCCGTCTCAAAAAAAAAAAAAAAAAAAGAAGTTTCTTTCTTTCTTTTCTTTCTTTCTTTCTTTCTTTCTTTCTTTCTTTTCTTTCTTTCTTTCTTTCTTTCTTTCTTTCTTTCTTTTCTTTCTTTCTTTCTTTCTCTTTCTTTCTTCTCTCTTCTCTCTTTCTTTCTTCCTCTTTCTTTCTTTTCTTTCTTTCTTCTTTCTTTGTTCTTCTTTTTCTTTTTTTCTTTTCTTTTTGAGATGGAGTTTCGCTCTTGTTGCCCAGACTGGAGTGCAATGGTGCCATCTTGGCTCACTGCAACCTCCACCTCCCAGGTTCAAGTGATTCGCCTGCCTCAACGTCCCAAGTAGCTGGGATTACAGGCATGCACCACCACACCAGGCTAATTTTGTATTTTTAGTAGAGATGGGGTTTCTCCATGTTTGTCAGCCGGTCTTGAATTCCTGACCTCAGGTGATCCGCCTCCTCGGCCTCCCAAAGTGCTGAGATTACAGGAGTGAGCCACCGCGCCTGGCAGAAGCTTTTTTATTTTAGTAGTTTTTTTTTTTTTTTTTTTTTTTTTTTTTTTGAGACGGAGTCTCGCTCTGCCGCCCAGGCTGGAGTGCACTGGCCAGATCTCGGCTCACTGCAAGCTCCACATCCCGGGTTCACGCCATTCTCCTGCCTCAGCCTCCCGAGTATCTGGGACTACAGGCGCCCGCCACCTCGCCCGGCTAGTTTTTTGTATTTTTTAGTAGAGACGGGGTTTCACCGTGTCAGCCAGGATGGTCTCGATCTCCTGACCTCATGATCCGCCCATCTCGGCCTCCCAAAGTGCTGGGATTACAGGCTTGAGCCACCGCGCCCGGCCTATTTTAGTAGTTTAAAGATGTTGCCCCAATGTCTTCTGGCTTGCTTTATTTTTTTCTTCTAGCAAGAAGTCAGCTGTCATTTTAGTATTTTTTCCTCTCTATGCAATGTCTTATTTCTCTGATTACTTTTAAGATTTTCTCTTTATTGCTGATTTTAAGCAATCTGATTATAATATATAGAATATATATTATACAGTAAAATATAGTATAGTTTCATGTTTCTTTTGTCTGGGGTCCTTTGATTTTCTTGGATCTGTGGACATATAGTTTCCATTAAATATAGAACATTCGAAGCCACTATTATTTAAAATACTAAAATATTTCCTTTTCCCTCTTTTACCCCCTCTTCTAAGAGATTCCAGCTCCACATACATTGGGATATTTGATTTGTCCTATAGCTCACTGATACTCTATTTTCTTCAGTCTTTTTTTTTTTTCTCAATGTTTCATTTCTGATAACTTCTTTTTTTTTTTTTTTTTTTTTGAGACAGAGTCTCACTCTGTTGCTCAGGCTGGAGTGCAGTGGCAAGATCTCGGCTCACTGCAAGCTCCGCCTCCCGGGTTCACGCCATTCTCCTGCCTCAGTCTCCCGAGTAGCTGGGACTACAGGCGCCCGCCACCACGCCCAGCTAATTTTTTGTATTTTTAGTAGAGACGGGGTTTCACCGTGTTAGCTAGGATGGTCTCGATCTCCTGACCTTGTGATCTGCCCGCCTCAGCCTCCCAAAGTGCTGAGATTACAGGCTTGAGCCACCGCGCCTGGCTCATTTTTGATAATTTCTATTTTACTATATCCCTATGTTTCACGAATCTTCTTTTATTATGTAATTTGCTGTTAATCCCATTCAGTGTATTTCTCTTTTTTTTTTTTTTTTTTGGAGATGGAGTCTCGCTTCATCGCCCAGGCTGGAGTGCAGTGGCGTGATCTTGGCTCGCTGCAAGCTCCACCTCCTGGGTTCACGCCATTCTTCTACCTCAGCCTCCCAAGTAGCTGGGACTACAGGAGCCCGCCACCACGCCCGGCTAATTTTTTGTATTTTTAGTAGAGATGGGGTTTCACCATGTGAACCAGGATGGTCTTGATCTCCTGACCTCGTGATCCGCCCACCTCTGCCTTCGAAAGTGCTAGGATTACAGGCATGAGCCACCGTGCCCGGCCTCTCATTATCTTACACATATTTTTATCTCTGAAAGTTCTTTTTTTTGAGACAGAGCCTCACTCTGTTGCCCAGGCTGGAGTGCAGTGGCACGATCTTGGCTCATTGTAACCTCCACCTCCTGGGTTCAAGTGATTCTCCCACCTCAGCCTCCCAAGTAGCTGGGACTACAGGCATGCGCCACCCACGCCAGGCTATATCCCTAAGAGTTTTGGTTTATTTTTGTTTTTTGTTTGTTTGTTTACCTCATTCATGTTTTCCTTTAATGCCTATTTTTTTCTGTGTTCTTGACCATATATAATATAATATCTGTTTATTGTCTTTTTCTGCTAATTTTATCATTTGTGTTCGTTCGTTCTTTCTCTCTCTCTCTCTCTCTTTCTTTCTTTCCTTTTTTTTGTTGAGACAGAGTCTTGCTCTGTTGTCCAGGCTGGAGTGCAGTGGTGCGATCTCAGCTCATTGCAACCTCCACCTCCTGGGTTCAAGCAGTTCTCCTGCCTCAGCCTCCCAAGTAGCTGGGACTACAGGCGCCCGCCACCACACCCGGCTAATTTTTTGTATATGTAGGCGGGATTTCACCGTGTTAGCCAGGATAGTCTCAATCTCCTGACCTCGTGATCCGCCTGTCTCGGCCTCCCAAAGTGCTGGGATTACAGGCACCCACCAGCACGCCCGGCTAATTTTTTGTATTTTAGTACAGACGGGGTTTCACCGTGTTAGCCAGGATGGTCTCGATCTCCTGACCTCGTGATCCACCTGCCTCGGCCTCCCCAAGTGTTGGGATTATAGGTGTGAGCCACTGCGCCTGGTGCAATCAGGTAAGTTTTGATCAGATGCCAGGGTGCCAGGTATTGTGAGTTTTACCTTGATGAGTGCTGAATATTTGTTTGTTTGTTTGTTTGTTTTGGAGACAGTGTCTCCCTCTATTGCCCAGGCTGGAGTACAGTGGCACAGCCTCAGCTCACTGCAACCTCTGCCTCCCAGGTTCAAGTGATTCTCCTGCCTCAGCCTCCTAAGTAGTAGGGATTGCAGGCACGTGTCACCACACCTGGCTAATTTTTGTATTTTTAGTAGAGACGGGGTGTCTCCCTGTTGACCAGGCTGGTCTCAAACTCCTGACCTCAAGTAATCAGCCCATCTTGGCCTCCCAAAGTGCTGGGATTATAGACGTGAGCCACTATGCCTGGCCGAGTGCTGAATATTCTTGTATTCAAAAAAAATACTGCCCAGCATGGTGGTTCACTCCTGTAATCTCAGCACTTTGGGAGGCCAAGGCAGGGGATAGCTTGAGCCCAGAAGTTCAAGACCAGCCAGGGCAATATAGTAAGACCCTGTCTCTACTAAAATTAAAAAAAAAAAAATTAGCCAGGTGGGGTGGCATGCACCTGTAGTTCTAGCTACCCAGCTACTTGGAGGCTGAGGAGGATCTCTTGAGTCCAGGAGGTCAAGGCTCCAGTGAGCCGAGATCAAGCCACTGCACTCCAGCCTGGGTGATAGAGTGAGACCCTGTCTTTAAAAATTAAATTAAAAATACTATTGAGTTGGCCAGGCGCAGTGGCTCACGCCTGTAATCCCAGCACTTTGGGAGGCCAGGGCAGGTGGATCACCTGAGGTCAGGAGTTTGAGACCAGCCTGACCAACATGGTGAAATCCCGTCTCTACTGAAAAATGCAAAAATTAGCCAAGCATGATGGCGCACACCTGTAATCCCAGCTACTGGGGCGGCTGAGCCAGGAGAATGGCTTGAACCCAGGAGGCAGAGGTTGCAGTGAACTGAGATCATGCCACCGCACTCCAGCCTGGGTGACAGAGTAAGACTCCATCTCAAAAAAAAAAAAAAATACTATCGAGATTTGTTTTGTCACACAGTTAAGATTCTCAGAATGGGTTTGGTTCATTGTGAATCTTGCTTTTCAGTTTCATTAGGTGGAATTAAAGCAGCCTATTATCTACAGCCAGTTTTCTCACCATTTCTGAGGCGAAAACTCTTGAGTACTCTACTGGATGCCCTGGACAGGATGAGGTGCTCCCGCTCTGCCTGGTGGGAATGTGAACGATCCCCAGCCCTGTGTGAGCTCTAGGGATGATTCTTTTGAGGGGATTCTTTCTCCAGCTTCAAGTGGTTACTTTTCTTTTCTTTTCTTTTGAGATGGAGTTTTCACTCTTGTTGCCCAGGCTGGAATCTCGACTCTTCACAACTTCCGCCTCCCGGGTTCAAGCGATCCTCCTGCCTCAGCGTCCCAAGCAGCTGAGATTACAGGTGCCCGCCACCACCCCTGGCTAACGTTTTTTGTATTTTTAGTAGAGACAGGGTTTTACCATGTTGGTCAGGCTGGTCTCGAACTCCTGACCTCAGGTAATCCACCTGCCTCGGCCTCCCAAAGTGCTGGGATTACAGGCATGAGCCACCACGCCCAGCCTCAAGTGGTTTCTGTCACATGCCTCCGTGTGAAGAGACCACCAAACAGGCTTTGTGTGAGCAATAAAGCTTTTTAATCACCTGGGTGCAGGTGGGCTGAGTCCGAAAAGAGAGTCAGCAAAGGGTGGTGGGATTATCATTAGTTCTTGCGGGTTTGGGATAGGCGGTGGAGTTAGGAGCAATTTTTGGGGGGGCAGGGGGTGGATCTTACAAAGTACATTCTCAAGGGTGGGAGAATATTACAAAGTACCTTCTTAAGGGCAGGGGAATATCACAAAGTACATTACTGCAAGGGCGGGGAGGGTATATTGTCATAAGGTCAATCGACCAGTTAGGGTGGGGCAGGAACAAATCACAATGGTGGACTGTTATCAGTTAAGGCAGGACCTGGCTATTTTCACTTCTTTTGTGGATCTTCAGTTGCTTCAGGCCATCTGGATGTGCACATGCAGGTCACAGGGGATAATGATGGCTTAGTTTGGGCTCAGCGGCCTGACAGTTTCTATACGTGCCTTTGCTGATTCGTCTTCAGTTGAAGACTTGAAGGGAGCCTTCTGCAGCTGTCTGAGTCTCTCTGTGTGTAACTCTGTCCTCCCCAGTACTCTGCCCCGCAAACGCTAGCCACCTGGGCCTCCCCAAACTCCCAACACTACCTCAACTCAGGGAGACAAGCAGGCTCCACACATCCCCCCTCCCTTTGCCGTGGCCTGGAAACGCTCCTAGAACTCAGCCGGGCAATCATCTGTTTCCTCTCTCAAGCGTGATTGCCCTGTGCTGACTATGTGACGTCTGAAAACACTTATTTCATACATTTTGTCAAGTTTTTAGTTGTTTAAAGTGGAAGTGTAAATCCAATCCCTGTTATCCATCTTAGTCAAACACATTAGTTTAAGACTGTCGTTTTTTGTTTTTGTTTTTGAGACGCAGTCTCGTTCTGTCACCCAGGACAGTGGTGCAATCTTGGCTCACTACAACCTCCACCTCCTGGGTTCAAGTGATTCTCCTGCCTCAGCCTCTCAAGTAGCTGGGATTACAGGCACCCACCACCATGCCTGGCTAATTTTCACTGTGTGTGTGCGTTTTTTTTTTTTTTTTTTTTTTTGGTAGTAGAGACGGGGTTTCACCATGTTGGCCAGGCTGGTTTTGAACTCTTGACCTCAGGTGATCTGCTCCCCTCCACCTCCCAAAGTGCTGGGATTACAAATGTGAGTCACTGTGCCCAGCAAGACAGTTGCTTTTTAATCTAAGGTTTGAAGTTGCAGTTTCTTCTAAAATTTCCCAGTGGGGAATCACAGCGTTACACGAATACTAACTATGTTCTGGGCACTGTGAAAGCTAGGTTCCAGCTTTGGGAAACTTGTCTCTTTTTTTTTTTTTTTTGAGACGGAGTCTCACTCTTTTGCCAGGCTGGAGTACAGTGGCGCGAACTTGGCTTACTGCAACCCCTGACTCCCAGGTTCAAGTGACTCTCCTGCCTCGGCCTCCAGAGTAGCTGGGACCACAGGCACGTGCCACCACACCCAGCTAGTTTTTTGTACTTTTAGTAGAGACAGAGTTTCACCATGTTGGCCAGGCTGGTTTCAAACTCCTGACCTCAAGTGATCCACACCCCTGGTGGAGATCTGCCTGCCTCTGTTGTTATTTTTAGAAACTAATGTTTATTTTCCATCTATCTTATTTTCATGTTGCTTAAGAGTCTGCGGGGCTGGGTGCAGTGGCTCATGCCTGTAATTCCAGCACTCTGGGAGGCCGAGGCAGGTGGATCACCTGAGGTCAGGAGTTCAAGACCGGTCTGGCCAACATGGTGAAGCCCCACCTCTACTAAAGCTATGGAAAAATTAGCCAGGCGTGGTGACAGGCATCTGTAATCCCAGCAACTTGGAAGGCTGAGGCATGAGAATCACTTGAACCTGGGAGGCAGAGGTCTCAGTGAGCCAAGATTACACCATTGCACTTCAGTCTGACAAAGTAAGACTTCATCTCAAAAAAAAAAAAAAAAAAAAAAAAAGCTTGTGGAAGAACAGCTTAAGACCACACAGTGGTTGTTCCTACCCATTTAGTGGCCTGAGGAATGGGAGCTGCAGGTCAGTTTTCCATGGCAGGCTGAGCGTTTCACGTCTTCAGTAGAGAACTGCTGGATAGACACTGGGTACCTGCATGCCTCCGACCTACTCACCTCAGGCTGAGTAGCAGTGAACTCAGGAGCTGGAGCAGTCCATTCACCATTAAATCTGAAAATCCTCTGTCGTCTGTGGTCATAGCTTTTTCAGCAGTAGCCTGTTCTTTTTTTTCTTTTCTTTTCTGTTTTTTTTTGAGATGGAGTCTTGTTCTGTCACCCAGCCTGGAGTGTCGAGTGCAGTGGCACGATCTTGGCTCACTGCAACCTCCACCTCCCGGGTTCAAGTGATTCTCCTGTCTCAGCCTCCCCAGTAGCTGGGACTACAGGCATGTGCCACCACGCCTGGCTAGTTTTTTGTATTGTTAGTAGAGATGGGGTTTCATTGTGTTAGCCAGGATGGTCTCGATCTACTGACCTCATGATCCACTTGCCTTGGCCTCCCAAAGTGCTGGGATTACATGTGTGAGCTTTTCAATCTCTTCAGGGTCTCTGTAGAAGCAGAGATCAGGCATGACCTCTTGTGGGTGTTCACAGGAGAGAGTGCCAGGCACGTGCAGAACTCCCTTAGCCAGCATTCCCCACATCAGACCCCCTGAGAGAGCTCCACTGTTGCATGGGATGGAAATATCCACACAGCGCAGAGGAGAACCTGTGTTCCCCAGAGGTATGGTAGGTAGGTTATCATGAGATGCCTCCGTGAGAGGCCAGTGGCTACCCTGGGATCAGTATCTACCAACAGACGCAGTTCCCAGAAGGCTGCCTGGACCTGGTTAGTGAAGGTTCCAGGAGTGAAGTGGCCAGCAATAGGAGTGGCTCCTGTGGCAGCAGCAAAGCTTAGCTCAGCCAGCTGACCAGGATTCCAGGGGGATATGAGACTGACATCAGGAGGGTTTTAATTTTTTTTCGGACAGGAAGTAGAACGTATTGGTGAATATTAAGAGGGGGCAGCACAGTGGAAGCCTTCATGAGTGCAGGGCCCGCCACTTGTTCAGAGGGCCACGACTGGGGATGTACTTGACCCCACAGCCATCTGGGATGAGCTGCTTCTCAGCCACCATGTCTTCAAATGCATCGGCATTGAACTTGATGAAGCCCCACTTCTTTGAGATGTGGATCTTCTGGTGGTCAGGAAACTTGAACTTGGCCCTGCGCAGGGCCTCAATCATGTGCTCCTTGTTCTGCAGCTTGGTGCAGATGGACATGATAACCTGGGCAATGCGAACCCTGGCCACAGTGCCCTGGGACTTTCCAAAGGCACCTTGCATTCCTGTTCGGAGCCTACATTGGGGTAGTGCAAAGTCAGAAACTTGAACATCCATCACCTGTCTCCAAGGTCCCTTAGAGCAACCCATACAATAAACAGGCTGCATACGCTACCAAGGAAGCTGCTGTTTGCAGCGACTGCACACTGGGCCCCCATGAGGAAAGGAACTCAGTCAGCTTAATTGGCTGCAGAATCAGAAGGGTTTTCAATGGCAACAATGGTACAAGCTGCCAACAGAATTAGATTCTTCAGATTTAGGATGTAAATGCCGTCACTTTTCCTTTTTTTTTTTTTTTTTTTTCGAGACAGCATTTCGCTCTTATTGCCCAGGCTGGAGTGCAATGGCGCAGTCTTGGCTCACTGCAACCTCCACCTCCTGGGTTCAAGTGATTCTCCTGCCTCAGCCTCCCGAGTAGCTGGGATTACAGGCATGCGCCACCATGCCCAGCTAGTTTTGTATTTTTCATAGAGACGGGGTTTCTCCATGTTTGTGAGGGTGGTCTCGAACTCCCAAACTCAGGTAATCCGCCCGCCTCGGTCTCCCAAAGTGCTGGGATTACAGGCGTGAGCCACCGTGCCCAACACTTTTCCTTTATAGATCTACTGTTCCATCTGGAACCAGGTTGGTGCCACCTAAGTGGGTTCCTGCTGCAAGAAACTAGAGGACATTCCCCTCCTTCATTTGCAGGACATCGAGGCTCTGGACATTGTGGAAATTTCCCTTTAAGTTATGATAAGAATGCAGAAGAGCGCTGTATGGCCCCCTCTATGGGTAGCATGAAAAACCTACAGAATGTTAAATGGGGTCTTACTGATTATCTCGGGCTCCCGGTTCAGTCTCCAGTCTGAGGAAAATAGCTGACATGTCTCCTTCTTTCTAAAGTGCACCAATCAAGCAGAACCTAGTAGAAGCTGCAGTTCATTACATATCTCCAGACCATAGAGAAGAGTAACCAGGAGAGTCATTGAGGAGACTGATCGGAGGAGACAGAGGATTTCTTTGAAAGGAGTTACTGGCCTAGAGGTGAGGGCTATTCCTACCCTGGACCTGAAGTCAAGTCAGAAGGCTTTATTAGCCGAAGTGCTGTCCTGTACTGGAGCAAAAGATGCTGAGAGAGATCTGGAAAACGCGACCTGTGTCTCCTGGAGTTAAGGGAGTGTAGAGTCCTCTTCCCAACTCTTTTTTATTTTTTGAGAAGTCTCGCTCTGTTGCCCAGGTTGGAGTGCAGTGGTGCGATCTCGGCTCATCTGCCACTTCTGCCTCCTGGTTTAAGCGATTCTCCTGTCTCAGCCACCTGAGTAGCTGGGACTACAGGCATGCACCACCACACCCAGCTAATTTTTGTATTTTTACTAGAGACAGGGTTTCACCATGTTGGCCAGGCTGGTCTTGAACTCCTGGCCTCAAGTGATCCACCCATCTCGGCCTCCCAGAGTGCTGGGATTACAGGCGTGAGCCACCACGCCTGGCCAATGCTTCCCAACTCTTGCCTGGAAAAGTCCGAAGGCCAGAGGCTGGCTAGAGCTACCTGTGTTGGCAAAGAAAGGACTATGGTGAGCTTGACTGCACTTCCAGAAGTAACCAGCTTAGAGAATTCTTAAAAGGACCTTACCAAGAGGACTTTACCTACTGGGTGAGGCAACACCAGGCTACAAAGGCTGAGTTTTTCCACCTAGATTTATTTATTTATTTATTTATTTATTTATTTATTTATTTTTTTATTTTATAGTGACAGGATCTCCCTATATTGCCCAGGCTGGTCTTAAACTTCTGGCCTCAAAGTGATCCTTCCTGCCTCATTCTCTCAAAGTGCTGGGATTACAGGCATGAACCACTGTATTCGGCCTCCAGATTTAAATACATTGCAAAAATAGTACCCGAAAAAATTCCTTATACTTTTTGTCCAGATTCTTCAAATATTAACATTTTACATAACCACAATACATATATAAAAGCCAGGAAATTAACACTGATACAGCACTATGATCTGATCTATAGACCTAATTCAAATTTTACCAACTGTCCCACTGATCTTTTTCTGGTTCAGCATTCAGTGCAGCATCTCACCACACATTAAGTTGCATGTCTCCTTAATCTTCTGTCATCTGGAACTGTTCCTCAGCCCTTTGTCTTCCATGACCCTGACGTTTGTAAAGATAACTGGCCACTTATCTTGTACAATAGCCCGCATCTGGGGTTTGGCTGAGGTTTCCTCGTGACTAATTTCAGTTCTGCATTTTTGTTGTGAATATCAGAGAAGCCATGCTATGTCCTGTGTGCATCATGTCAGGAGGCACATGATATTTTTCCCATTTCTGGGGAGGTTCACTTTGATCACTCGACAGGGTGATGTCTAGAGGTTTCTCCACTACAAAGTTACTCTTTCCCCTTTGTAATTAATAAGTATTTTGTGGGAAGATCTTTAAGACTAAGTAACAATCCCATTTTCTATATTATTTTACCTACTCATCCTAGCTTCTGTTGAAGTGTTTTTACCTAAAAAAGTTATTAGCATAGTATTTGCCAAACAATGCTTTCCAATGTCTATTTGCTAGTTGGAATTCTGCTGTAAGGAAGAACTTTTCCATCTTATCTCTGTATTTATTTATGTCAGGATGGATTCATGATTCTTACTTTATTCTATGTGTTGTAATGTATTACTGTTAGTATTTACTTTCTTTTTTCTTTCTCTCTCTGTCCTTTTTTTTTCTTTTGAAAGAGGATCTTGCTCTGTTGCCCAGGCTCAAGTGTAGTGGCACAATCATGGCTCACTGCAGCCTTCACCTTCCAGGCTCAAGCAATCCTCCCACCTCAGCCTCCAGAGTAGCTGGGACTACAGGTGCACACCACCACACCTGGCTAAGTTTTAATTTTTTTGTAGAGCTAGGGTGTCACTGTGTTGCCCAGGCTGGTCTTGAACCATGGGTTCAAGAGATCCTTCCATCTTGGCCCCCCAAGGTGCTGGCATTACAGATGTGAGCCACCAGGCCCAGCCTGCTCTCTTGCTTAAACTGTTTAAGGTTTGGCCATTGGAACCCCTTCAAATGGGCTCCTGTGTCCTTTTGACACATCCCATCATTTTGTGTGCGTGCGGTTCCTATTTTCTGTTGCACATTAATTTTGTACTTTCCCTGCCCTAGCACTAAAATCAGCCACTTCTTCAAGGAGATGTAATTCCTTTCATTGGCTAATGGTATTTAGAAATCCAGACCTGGGTGCTAGTTGTATTCATTGGTTGTAGGACGCACACACACACACACACACACGCACACACACTAGTTCATACCTCCAATTGCAAACCAAAACAATAGGTTTCATGCAGCCTTTCCCATTTCTTATTTTAACTGCTTTCTCTGACAAAGAGAAATTTAGCTTTCATTGTCCATAACGCATTTATTTTCTCCAATACACATAAATTAGTTTCAGAGATGCTAGTATATGTAGCCATGAGAAAAACTACTAAGTGTAATACTTATGCTCAATTTTTTTCTTTGGCCTTATAGGACATAGCCAAAAATGCTCTTTTCCAGAGTTACTTAGGGTAGTTATTTTCTTCCTCCATCCCCAGTGTGGTTTGGTATTCATTTTTGTTACAGCCAGGTTTTTTTTATTTTCTATTTTTAGTTTTTGAGATGAAGTCTCGCTCTGTTGCCCAGACTGGAGTACAGTGGCAAGATCTCAGCTTACTGCCATCTCCACTTCCCAGGTTCAAATGATTCTCCTGTCTCAGCCTCCCGAGTAGCTGGGATTACAGGCTCACGCTACCATGCCCAGCTAATTTTTTGTATTTCAGTAGAGATGGGGTTTCACCATGTTGCCCAGGCTGGTCTTGAACTCCTGAGCTCAGGCAATCCACCCGCCTTGGCCTCCCAAAGTGTTAGGATTACAGGCGTGAGCCACTGCGCCCAGCCAGTTTATTGTTTTTGTTTGTATTCCATTTGGGGCCCTATCCTATCTTTGTTGATTACATTTTTATTCATTTTTAAGTATGTGAAATATTTACATGGTTCTAAAAGTCAGAAATATACAAAAAGGATGGCTCAGAGCAGTATCCCTTCCCCTATCCTTTCTACCCTGTTCCTGTCTACTGCCGATAAATTACCAATCTCATTTGTTTCTTTGTTTTTTTGAGATGGACTCTTGCTCTGTCACCCAGGCTGGAGTGCAGTGGAGTGCTCTCAGCTCACTGCAGCCTCTGCCTCCCAGGTTCAAGCAATTCTCGTGCCTCAGCCTCCTGAGTAGCTGGGATTATAGGCGCCCGCCACCACGACCTGCTAATTTTTCTATTTTTAAGAGACAAGGTTTCACCATGTTGGCCAGGCTGGTCTCAAACTCCTGACCTCAGGTGATCCACCCGCTTTGGCCTCCCAAAGTGCTGGGATTAAGGCGTGAACGACTGCACCTGGCCCAATTGTTACAGGAAAGTGGCCCCGATCTAGACCCCAGTAGAGGGTTCTTGGATCTTGTGCAAGGAAGAATTCAGGGCGAGTCTGCAGTGCAAAGTGAAGGCAAATTTATTAAGAAAGTAAAGGAACAAGAGAATAGCTACTTCATAGACAGGGGAGCCCTGAGGGCTGCAGGTTCCCCATTTTTATGGTTATTTCTTGATGATATGCTAAACAAGGAGTGGATTATTCATGCCTCCCCTGTTTAGACCGTATAGGGTAATTTCCTGACGTTGTCGTGGCATTTGTAAACTGTCATGATGCTGGTGGGAGTGTGGCAGTGAGGACGACCAGAGGTCAGTCTCGTGGCCATCTTGGTTTTGGTGGGTTTTGCTCAGCTCCTTCAGTGCTACCTGTTTTATCAGCAAGGTCTTGATGACCCGTATTTTTTTTTTTTTTTTTTTTTTTGAGACGGAGTCTCACTCTGTCGCCCAGGCTGGAGTGCTGTGGCCCGATCTCAGCTCACTGCAAGCTCCGCCTCCCGGGTTCCCGCCATTCTCCTGCCTCAGCCTCCCGAGTAGCTGGGACTACAGGCGCCTGCCACCTCGCCCGGCTAGTTTTTTGTATTTTTTAGTAGAGACGGGGTTTCACCTGGTTAGCTAGGATGGTCTCGATCTCCTGACCTCGTGATCCGCCCGTCTCGGCCTCCCAAAGTGCTGGGATTACAGGCTTGAGCCACCGCGCCCGGCTTTTTTGTATTTTTTAACAGAGACGGGGTTTCACCGTGTTAGCCAGGATGGTCTCGATCTCCTGACCTCGTGATCCGCCCGTCTCGGCCTCCCAAAGTGCTGGGATTACAGGCTTGAGCCACCGCGCCCGGCCAATGACCCATATTTTGTGCCGACCTCCTATCTCATCCTGTGACCTCCTATCTCATCCTTCACCGCCTGGGAATGCAGCCCAGTAGGTTTCAGCCTCATTTTACCCAGCCCCTATTCAAGATGGAGTTGTTCTGGGTCACATGCCTCTGACACAATCTGATGTTTCTGGATTATTCTTCTTGTGTTCTTTTTTGCACAGTTGAGCTGTAGAGATGAGATTAGGGTAAGATGTGTAAGGAACTCACCTTGGGCACAAAACTGGGGGGGGGTGTCAAAAAATCAGTAGCCAGGATAAATAATATTTTAATGCAACGTTTTAAAAATCAAAATGAATGCAAAACAATCCATGATAACAAAATATCAAAAATTTGAACAAATGTCACTGCTGTACTGAGCCATATTGGAACCAGAAGCAAAAGGAAAAGTTTTCTCCTTCTCAAAAGTTTTTTGAGAAACTGAGTCTCAAAAAAGTTAATCCCAGCACTTTGGGAGGCTGAAGCAGGTGGATCACTTGAGGTCAGGAGTTTGAGACCAGCCTGGCCAACATGGTGAAACCCCATCTCTACTAAAAATACAAAAATTAGCTGGGCGTGGTGGTGGGTGCCTATAATCTCAGTTACTTGGGAGGTTGGGGCAGGATAATTGTTTGAACCCAGGAGGCAGAGTTTGTGGTGAGCTGAGATTGCGCCACTGTACTCCAGCCTGGGTGACAAGAGTGAAACTGATTCTCAAAAAAAAAAAAGAAAAGAAAAGAAAAATTGTCTAATTTTGATTTTATTTTACCTTTTTTTTTTTTTTTTTTTGAGATGGAGTTTTGCTCTTGTTGCCCAGGCTGGAGTGCAATAGCACAATCTTGGCTTACCGCAACCGCAAACTCTGCCTCCCAGATTCAAGTGATTCTCCTGCCTCAGCCTCCTGAGTAGCTGGGATTACAGGCATGTGTCACCGCCTGGCTTATTTTGTATTTTTTTTTTTTTTTTGAGATGGAGTCTCGCTCTGTCGCCCAGGCTGGAGTGCAGTGGTGTGATCTCTGCTCACTGCAAGCTCTGCCTCCCGGGTTCGCGCCATTCTCCTGCCTCAGCCTCCCGAGTAGCTGGGACAACAGGTGCCCGCCACCACGCCCAGCTAACTTTTTAGTATTTTTAGTAGAGACGGGGTTTCACTGTGGTCTCGATCTCCTGACCTCGTGATCCGCCTGCCTCAGCCTTCCAAAGTGCTGGGATTACAAGCGTGAGCCACCACGCTTGGCTATTCTGTATTTTTACTAGAGATGGGTTTCTCCATGTTGGTCAGGCTGGTCTCAAACTCCCGAACTCAGGTGATCAGCCTGCCTCGGACTCCCAAAGTGCTGGGATTACAGACATAAGCCACCGCTCCTGGCCGTTTTTTTTTTTTTTGTTTTTGAGATGGAGTCTTGCTCTGTCACCAAGTCTGGAGTGCAGTGGCATGATCTTGGCTCACTGCAATCTCTGCATCCTGGGTTCAAGCAATTATCCTGCCTCAGCTTCCTGAGTAGCTGGGAGTACAGATGTGCACCACCATGCCCGGCTAATTTTTTGTGTGTGTGTTTCTAGAAAATACAGGCTTTCACCATGTTGGCCAAAACTGGTCTTGAACCCCTGACTGATCCACCCACCTCAGTCTCCCAAAGTGCTGGGATTACAGGTGTGAGCCACCTCGGCCGGCCCTCCTTCCTTATTCAAATCTCTTCTTTTCTATATCTTAAAGTAGCTTTTGATGCCTAGTTTTTCCCCAGAATGTTAAAGCAGTTGAGAGAAAAATATAAAGGTCAATGGATTAAAACTCACATCATTTTAAATTTAAATATTTTATTTATACAAAAAATAGGCCCATCTATGGGGCAGCCCATCTCTGAACCAGCCCACGATTCTTCCTCTGTCATCTGGGCATAGGGAAACTCCCACAAGGCCATAGGTATACTCTGAGAGAGAAGGATTAGTGCAATGGAGGCAGGTGACATGGATCTGGGTCCATCCATTCATATAACTTACTTGTGCCCTTTGGGCCTGTCTGAGCCCAATCCTGGAGGTTCTACTTCCATCGTACCAGTAGAATGAGGCTGTGCCCATCCAACCTTAGGATTTAGTCTGACAGTCACTTGATTCCAGCAGTCAGATGCTCAGTCTCTACCAGGACACAGTAGCACCCTAGAAACCCATTTTCTCAAGTGCTTCTCTATTGCAGATAGAATGCCCTTGCTCCAAAACTCTAGGGGTCTGTATTGTGGCTTCTCCATAGAGGTTTGACAGAAACTTCACATGGTGTGTTTGCCACTGATAACCTTACCATGATGGGATCTGTTGGGCCATATGACCCAGATGGCAGGCCCAGTTATACTGCAGCCTGGAGCTGCCGCAGAGCCCTTTCTGGCCCTGCCCACTGCTCAGACCTGGCATTCTTTCATGTCACCTGACTCATGATATATGGGTCAGAACAATATTTCTGAGAGCAGAACATCCAAAACTCGAGAGGCTTTTTATCAAGCGTTGTGCTTCTTTCTTAGTGGTGGGAGTTGCCAGATGCAGTAATGCACTTGACCTGTCTTCCTGCATCCCGCATACCACGGATACCTGAACACTTCGCTGGCTTCACTGGTTTCTGAACCTTTGCAGGGTTTAACTTCTTGCCCTTTGGAGCACATATATCTTGCCAGAGCATCTAAATCCCTGCCATTTCTTTGTTGGCTGCCCACTTTCTTGTCCCGAGGAACACCAGGGCCTATTTGTCATTATAAGCGATCCCTGGGAGTCAAGTCCTCCCAGTGGCCATCCCAGCCTTGCTGCCCATTAGAGTCATTCCACGCACCTTGCCTTTCGTAGTTAAGACCTGCCATCTGGCCCCACAGAACAGCCAATACTGAGCTTCTCGGCGATGTCAATGGCTCCCTCACTAACTCATTTCATATCACTTAATAAAAGGGAGAATTTCTGGGCCCTCTTTTGCCTGCTCATCTGGCAGGTTCTCAGGTCTTACACAATGAGTGTTTTGGCCACTTCCTCAGCACTCTGCCCCGGCACCTTTCTAACATGCCCCACTTTTATTTATGTGCACCATCAGTTTTTCCAAGCTTCCAGGAGCCACCACAACTGGGCCTGGCTCCAGGAACCCTCAGTAGGGTGCTGAATCCTGAGCCATGGAAGGATCCTTCATATCAACAAGCTCTTCCTTACTGCCTCTTATATTCTCCCTTCATCCCTTAGCATCCATTCCCAGTGGGTATTTTTTTCCCCAGTTCTGGGCCCTGCAACTCTGCCATTTTCTTCCCCAGCAGGTCCTATACTTCCTCAGCTAGGCCACGCAGTGACTTGACTTTGGTTATTGGTCTCATAGCCATAGGGGAGGTGGGAACCAATCTCGAGGAGGGCAAATGTCATTTTGAAAGGCATCCACTTTGGTTGAAACACACATAGTTTTCAAGAAAGGGGAAGCTGCTGTATACCAGCAAGGGATAGTGGGGCACTCTTGCAGGCCCATGGGTTCAGGGGAATCTGGAGTTTCAGTGAGATCACTTAAGGTCTACGGATATAGGTATATATACCTCTATCACCATTCCAGGTCTCAGGGACCCATTTCTTCCTTCTGGTGGCATAAGAGACTAGCAAAGTCTACAAATTCAGGCTTCTTTGTAGTTCTGTTGCTATCAAGGCATGGGTGTGATTTTCAGCATGGTTTGCTCTCTGGATGAAGGTGCCTTAAGTGTTACCATAGAGGCCTTCTGACTCATACCCGGTCCTGAATTGGTAATTGGCCAACCTGAGCTTGTAATTTTCTTCTTCAGCATGGGTCATTGGCATAGATATAGTTAGCAACTGGCAGAATCCCCACACTGGCTCCCTGATGTGTGGAATGAGCACTGTTAGGGTAGAAAAGGCCAAGTGGAAACCACCATCACCGCCTCCACCAAATCTGAAACCAAAACCAATACCATCTTGCTGGAGGGATTGCAGAGACTAATGTTACCATCAAGGACTTGGTAGAATCTGAAGAGGTGGTGATTCCTACCCTATCCTCATTTAACTCACCTTTTTGGCCTGTGCAGAAGACAGATGAACCTTGGAGAACGACAGTGGATTTTGTAAACTTAATCAGTAGTGACTACCACTGCATTGCTGTTCTAGATATGGTTTCATTTCTGAAGTAATTCACCACATCCCCCAGGCCCTGCTGTTCAGCTATTGGAGAATGCTGTTCCCCTCCCTATCTGTTAATTTTTTTTTTTTTTTTTAAGACGGAGTCTTGCTCTGTCACACAGGCTGGAGTGCAGTGGCATGGTCTTCGATCACTGCAATCTCTGCCTCCAAGGTTCAAGCAATTATCCTGCCTCAGCCTCCCAAGTAGCTGGGATTACAGGCAAGCACCACCATGCCTGGCTAATTTTTGTACTTTTAGTAGAGACAGGTTTTCACCATGTTGGCCAGGCTGGTCTTTAATTCATGACCTCAGGTGATCTGCCCACCTCAGCCTCAAAAAGTCCTGGGATTACAGGCATGAGCCACTACACTCAGCCCATACCTGTTAATTAGCACCATCAGACACAGTTTACTTTCAGCCACCAGGGCCAATAATACACCTTCAATGTCCTGACTCAGGGGTAATCACCCCTCAGGCCCTCTGTCCTGCTTCAGTCTGGAAGGAACTGGATTGCATTTCCATTCCATAGACATTAGGTTGGTTCACTCTTTTATCATATCATGTAGGTTGGACCTGGTGAACAGGAAGTAGCCTCTACTCCAGCTATTTTGGTGAGACACTTACATCCCAAAGCATACGAAGTAAATCCCACAAAACTGCAAGCATCTGCCACCTCAGTAAAGTTTCTATAGGTTCACTGATCTGGGACATTTTGAGATATTCCTTCCAAGATGAAGGGCAAGTTTCTCTATCTGGTCTCTTCAGCCACCAAGAAAGTAGCACAATGCTTTGTGAGCCTCTTTGGATTCTGAAGGCAACATGTATCTACTAGGCCACGCTGTTGCATTGTGTGTACTGAGTAACCCAAAGGCAGCCAGGTTTCAGTAGAGTCTGGAACAAGAGAAAACTCTGCAGCAAGTCCAGGCTACCATGCTGCTCCCTCATTGGGCCATATGACCTAGAAGATCCAGTGGTGTTTGTGATGGTTAATTGACTGGATTAAGGATGCACAGGCCAGGCGCGGTGGCTCAAGCCTGTAATCCCAGCACTTTGGGAGGCCGAGGCGGGCGGATCACAAGGTCAGGAGATCGAGACCATCCTGGCTAACACGGCGAAACCCCGTCTCTACTAAAAACACAAAAAATTAGCCGGGCGAGGTGGCGGCGCCTGTGGTCCCAGCTACTCGGGAGGCTGAGGCAGGAGAATGGCGGGAACCCGGGAGGCGGAGCTTGCAGTGAGCTGAGATCTGGCCACTGCACTCCAGCCTGGGCGACAGAGCGAGACTCCGTCTCAAAAAAAAAAAAAAAAAAAAAAAGGATGCAGAGAGAGCTGGTAAAGCGTTATTTCTGTGTGTATCTGTGAGTGTGTTTCCAGAAGACATTGGCATTGGAATCATCGACTGAATATGGAAGATCTGTTCTCACCAAAGTGGATAGACATCATCCAATCAGCTGAGGGCCCAAATTGAATAAACAAGCAAAAAAAAAAAAAAGTGGATTTGTTCTTTCTCTTCTGGAGGTGAGGCATCCAACTTCCCCTGGCCTTGGACATCAGAACTCCAGGTTCTCTGACCCTTTTTTTAGATGGAATCTTGCTCTGTCACCCAGGCTGGAGTGCAGTGGCGCGATCTCGGCTCACTGCAACGTCCGCCTCCCAAGTTCAAGTGATTCTCCTGCCTCAGCCTCCCAAGTAGCTGGGACTGCAAGTACCTGCCACCACGCCTGGCTGATTTTTGTGTTTTTAGTAGAGATGGGGTTTTGCCATATTGGCCAGGCTTGAACTCCTGATCTCCAGTGATCTGCCCGCCTTGGCCTCCCAAAGTGCTGGGATTACAGGCATGAGCCACCCCACCTGGCCTTTGGAATCTGGGATTCTGTGACCTTTGGAATCTGGGACTTGTACCAGCAGCCCCCAGATTCTCAGGCTTTTGGCCTTGAACAGAGAGTTACACCATTCCACTTCCCTGATTCTGAGGCCTTTGCACTTGAACCGAGCCTCACTACTGCCTACCCTAGTTCTCTAGCTTGCTGATGGCATATTATGGGACTTCTCAGCCTCCATAATCATGTGAGCCAATTCCCACAAGAAATACCCTCTGTAGACATCTGCAATCTCAGCTTCTTGTGGGGCTGAGATAGGAGGATCACTTAGGAGTGAGGACCAGGTGTTTGAGACCAGCCTGGGCAACATAGCCCAACACTATGGCATCAAGCAGTCCTCCTACCTTGGTCTCTAAGGTCTCCAGGTGCCACTGTGGCTCACTTGTGCCACCTCTTGCTGGCTTCGCCTCTCTGAATGTTCTCCTTCAGGCCCTCTGGGGCCTGGGGCAGGTGCATGTGCAGCTCTGTGGCAGAGGGCACTGGCTTTTTCTGCGGTAACCTACGGCATCGAGATTGGAGGTGCTGAAAAAAAATATGGGTTCCAATATACCTTCTTGGGTTCCAGTTCTAATTTGTCCTCACTCTCCCCTGCTTCACATTCAGCTTTGATTCCCAACTTCCAGCCCTGTTGACCTACAGCAACTTCAGCCTAGTCACCAGACACAAAGCCTTCTATAGACGTCATTGGCTTCTCTTCATGGTCCCTGGTTAACGGCTTCCCTCTGATCCTCTAATTGTCTTCTTGACTTTCACTGGCCCAGCTAACCTGACCCTGACCCTGACCCTGGCCCTAACCCTGAAAATTTCAAACAAATTTATTTATTTATTTATTTATTTTGAGACAGAGTCTCGCTTTGTTGCCCAGGCTGGAGTGCAATGGCATAATCTTGGCTCACTGCATTCTCTGCCTCCTGGGTTCAAGCGATTCTCCTGTCTCAGCCTCCTAAGTAGATGGGACTACTGGCATGCACCACCACGCCCAGCTAATTTTTGTATTTTTAGTAGAGACGGGGTTTCACCATATTGGTCAGGCTGGTCTCGAACTCCTGAACTCAGGTGTTCCACCTGCCTTGGCCTCCCAAAGTGCTGGGATTAGAGGCATGAGCCACCGTGCCCCGCCCACCTACTACATTCTATGGAGTAAGTCAGGATATTTAATATAGAGGGGTAGTAAACTTGATCATTGAGTCTGTAGGTTACAGCGTATGTGATTATACCAGAAGAGGAGTGAATATCATGTAGAGATGGATGCAATGAGACTTGGGTCTCCTTTGTGGGATAAGCTGCTGATTTTTTTTTTTTTTTTTTTTTTTTTTTTTTTTGAGACGGAGTCTTGCTGTGCCCCAGGCTGGAGTGCAGTGGCGCGATCTCGGCTCACTGCAAGCTCCGCCCCGCCAGTTTCACGCCATTCTCCTGCCTCAGCCTCCCAAGTAGCTGGGACTACAGGCGCCCGCCACCTCACCCGGCTAATTTTCTTGTATTTTTAGTAGAGACGGGGTTTCACCGGGTTAGCCAGGATGGTCTCGCTCTCCTGACCTCGTGATCCGCCCATCTCGGCCTCCCAAAGTGCTGGGATTACAGGCTTGAGCCACCGCGCCCGGCCGATAAACTGATTTTTAATTGTATGAGGTATGAGTCCCTTACGAGAGTGTGTTGAGTTTTGCTATTAGTTTTGTTTGGGAGATTTACTGGCAGAGGTCTATATATGAGCCCAGCGCAGTGGCTCATGCCTGTAACCCCAGCACTTTGGGAAGCCAAGGCAGGCGGATCACTTGAGGTCAGGAATTATTGATCAGCCTGGCCAACATGGTGAAACCTCATCTCTACTAAAAATACAAAAAAAATTAGCTGGGCGTGGTCGTGGGTGCCTGTAATCCCGGCTGCTTGGGAGGCTGAGGCAGGAGAATCGCTCAAACCCAGGAGGTATAGGCTGCACTGAGCCGAGATCGCGCCACTGCACTCCAGCCTGAGGGACAGAGTGAGACTCTGCCTCAAAAAAAAAAAAAAAAAAAGATGGTGATGTATGAATGCTGCCAGAGGAATTGGCTGTGGCAGATACTAGAGATTGGCTCATTCACTCCATTCCAGCCACCGTGTGTCATGTCTTACTGCCTGCTAAAAGCTGGAAAGCATTGCTCAGACTCCCTTAAGTTAACAATGTGCTCATATGAAATTTGAAAAATAAAAATTGGAATTATGAAGCAGAAGCCATCATTCTGTCCGCTATGCTGTTTTGGCAGTAACCCAGGTTACAGAGGCATTTGGAGTTACTGTGGCATTTGTAGTAGAAGACCCAGGATCCAATTCCTGGTTTCATGGGAGTTAAGATGCATCCATTTTGATAGTGTGAATCATCACAGAGGCACTGTGAGCCTAGAGACTGCAGTCATTATGGCAACTTCTTTTTTTTTTTTTTTTTTTTGAGACAGAGTCTCGCTGTGTCACCTAGGCTGGAGTGCAGTGGCCTGATCTCGGCTCACTGCAACCTCTGCCGCCTAGGTTCGAGCAATTCTCCCACCTCAGCATCCCAAGTCGCTGGTGTTACAGGCACAAGCACCACACCCAGATAATTTTACTATTTTTAGTAGAGACAGGGTTTTCTCATGTTGGCCAGGCTGGTCTCAAACTCCTGACCTCAAGTGATCCACCCGTCTTGGCCTCTCAAAGTGCTGTGATTACAGGCTTGAGCCACTGCCTCCAGCTATAACTTGCTTATTCCCAGGCTTCCAGACAGTGGCAGAGAGAGCTCCCTTAGTGAACCAGTTTTTTTTTTTTTTTTTTTTTTTTTTGAGACGGAGTCTCGCTCTGTCGCCCAGGCTGGAGTGCAGTGACGCGATCTCTGCTCACTGCAAGCTCCGCCTCCCGGGTTCACGCCATTCTCCTGCCTCAGCCTCCCGAGTAGCTGGGACTACAGGCGCCCACAACCGCGCCCGGCTAATTTTTTGTATTTTTAGTAGAGACGGGGTTTCACCGTGGTCTCGATCTCCTGACCTTGTGATCCGCCCGCCTCGGCCTCCCAAAGTGCTGGGATTACAGGTGTGAGCCACCACGCTCGGCCAGTGAACCAGTTTTGCAATATGGTTCTGGGGTTTATTCCTGGGAGCTTGGACCAGCCTCTCCCAATCTCCTAATGATTTCCTAATAACTGGCAATAACTCTGCTTTCAGCTAGAGTGGATTCTGTTACCTGCAATGCAACTCTGACCAACACAATTGCTAATATGCAGAGTTGGGGAGGGTTCAAGAAAACAGGCCCTTTCACATCCTCCTGATTGGAATATGAATTGGTACAACTTTAAGATGATGTAGCATGTATCTTTAAAATTCTTACCCTTTGATTCTGTAATTCACTTCTAGAGGTGTATCCTAAAGAAATAATCAAAGATGCATTAAAAGGTTTGCCATACATTCAGACAAGGACAATGTTTGGCAGTGGTTAAAAATAATGTTTCCAGGCAGTGGCTCATGCCTGTAATCCCACCGCTGCGGCAGTGGGATCACAAGGTCAGGAGTTTGAGACCAGCCTGGCCAAAATGGTGAAACCCTGTCTCTACTAAAAATGCAAAAATTAGCCAGGTTAGGTGGTGCGCACCTGTAATCAAATAACTTAAAACAGAATTACCACTCGACCTAGCAATCCCATTAGTAGCTATATATCCACAAGAAAATAAATTGTTCTACCAAAAAGATAGATGCACTCATATGTTCATCACAGCACTACTCACAGTAGTAAAGACATGGAATCAACATAGGTGCCCATCAGCAGTGGAGCAGATAAAGAAAACAGGGTACACATGCACCCTGGAATACTATGCAGCCATAAAAAGAATGAAATCATGTCCTCTGCAGGAACATGGATGTAGCTCCAGGGCATAATCCTAAGCGAATTAGTGCAGGTACAGAAAGCATACTGCATGTTCTCACTTGTAAGTGAGAGTTAAACATTGGATACTCATGGATATAAAGACAGCAACAATAAATACTGGGGACTACTAGATGGGGGAGGGAGGGAGTTAAAGGTTGAAAAACTAACCATTGAGTACTGTGCTCACTATCGGGGTAACAAGATCGTTCACATCTCAAACCTCAGCATCACACAACATACCCATGTAAGAAACCAGCACATGGGCCAGGCATGGTGGCTCTCACCTGTAATCCCAGGACTTTGGGAGGCTGAGGCAGGTGGATCATTTGAGCTCAGGAGTTTGAGACCAGCCTAGACAACACAGTGAAACCCCATCTCTACAAAAAATACAAAAAAATTGGTTGGGAATGGTGGCATGTGACTGTAGTCCCAGCTACTTTGGGGGCTAAGGCAGGAGGATTGCTTGAACCTGAGAAGTTGAGGCTGCAGTGAGCCAAGATGACACCACTGCACTCCAGCCTGGGTGACAAAGTGAGACCAAAAAAACTCCCAAAAAACAAAAAAGAAAGAAAGAGAGAGAGAGTGAAAGAGAGAGAGAGAAGGAAGGAAGAAAGGAACCAGCACATGTACCCCTAAATCTAAAATAAAAGTTGAAATTATTTTTTTAAAAATAGGTATAGGCCAGCGTGTGGTGGCCTACACTTGTAATCTCAGCACTTTGGGAGGCTGAGGCAGGAGGATTGCTTGAGTCCAGAAGTTCAAGACCAGCCTAGACAACATGGCAAAACCCCAATCTCCACAAAAAATACAAAACTTAGCTGGGTGTGGTGGCATGTGCCTATAGTCCCAGCTACTCAGGAGGCTGAGGTAGGAGGATTGCTTGAGCCTGGCAGGTTGAGGCTGCAGTGAACTATAATCATAGCACTACACTCTAGCCTGAGTGACAGAGCAAGACTCTGTCTTGAAAAAAAAAAATTAAAATTAAAAAAAAAAAATCCAGGAGTGGTGGCTCACACCTGTAATCCCATCACTTTGGGAGGCCAAGGCAGGTGGATCACCTGAGGCTAGGAGTTCGAGACCAGCCTGGCCAACATGGTGAAACCCTGTCTCTATTAAAAATACACAAATTAGCCGGGTGTGGTGGCACACACCTGTAGTCCCAGCTGCTTGGGAGGCTGAGGCAGAATAATCACTTGAACCTGGGAAGCAGAGGTTGCAGTGAGCCGAGGTGATACCATTGCACACCAGCCTGGGCAACAAAGCACGACTCTGCTCTAAAAAAATAAAAATAAAAATAAAAAAAGAAAGTATAAAAGGAAGTTACCTTAACACAATAAAGACCCATATATGGGCCGGGTGCGGTGGCTCACGCCTGTAATCCCAACACTTTGTGAGGCCGAGGCAGGTGGATCACGAGGTCAGGAGATTGAGACCATCCTGGCTAACACGACGAAACCCCATCTCTACTAAAAACACAAAAAATTAGCCGGGCGTAGTGGCGGGCACCTGTAGTCCCAGCTACTTGGGAAGCTGAGGCAGGAGAATCACTTGAACCCAGGAGGCGGCGGTTGCAGTGAGCTGAGATCGCACCACTACACTCCAGTCTGGGTGACGGAAGGAAACATTGTCTGAAAAAAAAAGAAAGAAAGAAAAAAAGAAAACAATTCCATTTAAAATAGCAACAAAAGGAATAAAATAATTAGGAATAAACTTAAAGAGGTAAATAACTTGTACATTGAAAATTATAAAACATTGAAAGAAATTTAAGGCCAGGCGTGGTGGTTCACGCCTGTAATCCCAGCACTTTGGGAGGCCGAAGTGGGTGGATCACCTGAGGTCAGGAGTTTGAGACCAGCCTGGCCAACAAGGCAAAACGTCATCTCTACTAAAAACACAAAAATTAGCCAGGCATAGTTTCATGCACCTGTAGTCCCAGCTACTTGGGAAGCTGAGGCAGGAGAATTGCTTGAACCCGGCAGGCAGAGGTTGCAGTGAGCTGAGATTGTGGCATCGTACTCCAGCCTGGGTGACAGAGCAAGACTCCGTCTCAAAAAAAAAAAAAAGAAAAGAAAAAGAAAAAAGAAAAGAAAAGAAAAAAAGAAATTTAAGAAGACACAGATAAATGGAAAGACATCCATGTTGATGGATTGGAGGAATTAACATTGTTAAAACGTCCATACTCCCCAGAGTGACCTACAGATTCAGTGCAATTCCTATCAAAATTCCAATGGTCCCCAAAATAAATTCATGGATTTATAGCCAACAGATTTTCACTTTTTTTTTTTTTTGTCTTTGTGTGTGTGTGTGTGTGTGTGTGGCGAATGGGGTCTCACTATATTGCCCAGGCAGGTCTCGAACTCCTGGGCTCAAGCTATTTTCCCGCCTCTGCCTCCCTGACAGCTAGAATTACAGGCATGAGCCACCGCGCCCGGCATATAGCCAACTGATTTTCAACAAAGATGCCAAAAACACACAGTGGGGGAAAGGAGAGTCTCTTCAATAAAACTGGCAAATGCAGAAGACTGAAATTGGATCTTACACTTGTCACAAAAAATGGACTCAAAATGGATTAAAGATGTAAACATAAGACCTGAAACAGTAAAACTACCAGAAGAAAACACAGAGGAAAAGCTTCTTGACGTTAGTCTGGGCAAGGATTTTTTGGATACGACACCAAAGGCACAGGCAACAAAAGCAAAGAAAGACAACTAGGATTGCATCAAGCTAAAAAGCTCCTGCACAGCAGGAAACAATGAACAGAGTGAAGCCACAACCCATGGAATGGGAGACAATATTTGCAAACCATATATCCAAGAAGGTGGTTTTTGTCGTCGTGGTTGTTTTGGTTTTTTGTTTGTTTTTGTTTTTTGAGACAGAGTCTTACTCTGCTGCCCAGGCTGGAGTGCAGTGGCACAATCTCGGCTCACTGCAACCTCCGCCTCTCGGGTTCAAGCAATTCTCCTGCCTCAGCCTCCCAAGCAGCTGGGATTACAGGCATGCACCACCACACCTGGCTAATTTTTTGTATTTTTAGTAGAGATAGGGTTTTGCCATGTTAGCCAGGCTGGTCTCTGACCTCAGGTGATCCACCCACCTTGGCTTCCCAAAGCGGTGGGATTACAGACGTGATTCACTGTGCCCAGTCCAACGAGTGTTTATTTAAATTAAATTCTTTTTTTTTTTTTTGGAGACAGGGTCTCACTCTGACACCTATGCTGGAGTGCAGTGACATGGCTTACAGCTCACTGCAGCCTCGACCTCCTGAGCTCAGGCGATTCTCCCACCTCAGTCTCCCGAGTAGCTGGGACTACAGGCATGCACCACGCCCAGCTAATTTTTGTATTTATCATAGAGACAGGGTTTCCCTTTGTTGCCCAGGCTGATCTCAAACTCCTGGGTTCAAGTGATCCACCTGCCTCGGCCTCCCAAGTACTGAGATTACAGGTGTGAGCCACTGCGCCCAGCCCTAAATTGAACTATTGAACTAGCCGATATATAATTAAGAAATTTAGAATTTGGCCAGGCGCGGTGGCTCAAGCCTGTATTCCCAGCACTTTGGGAGGCCGAGACGGGCGGATCACGAGGTCAGGAGATTGAGACTATCCTGGCTAACCCGGTGAAACCCCGTCTCTACTAAAAAATACAAAAAAACTAGCCGGGCGAGGTGGCGGGCGCCTGTAGTCCTAGCTACTCGGGAGGCTGAGGCAGGAGAATGGCGTAAACCCGGGAGGCGGAGCTTGCAGTGAGCTGAGATCCGGCCACTGCACTCCAGCTCGGGCGACAGAGCGAGACTCCGTCTCAAAAAAAAAAAAAAAAAAAAAAAGAAATTTAGATTTAATTAGACATTTATTTATTTCATTTTAAATTTTTATTTATTTGCTTTTTTGGAGAGTCTCACTCTGTCACCCAGGCTGGAATGCAGAGGTGCGATCCCAGCTCACTGCAACCTCCACTTCCAGGTTCAAGTGATTCTCCTGCCTCAGCCTCCCAAGTAGCTGGGATTACAGGTACCTGCCACCACGCCTGGCTAATTTTTGTATTTTTGGTAGAAACGGGGTTTCACCATGTTGACCAGGCTGGTCTCAAACTCCTGGCCTCAAGTGATCCCCCTGCCTCAGCCTCCCAAAGTGCTGGGATTACAAACGTTAACCACTGTGCCTGGCTAGAAATTTAGAATAAATTTAGGATTTTGCTTATACCAACTATTTTCTCCTAAGCGAATGCAGGACCAACTTTTTTCTTTTTTTTTGAGACGTAGTCTTGCTCTGACGCCCTAGCTGGAGTGCAGTGTCACAATCTCGGCTCGCTGCAACCTCCACATTCTGGGTTCAAGTGATTCTCATGCCTCAGCCTCCTGAGTAGCTGAGATTACAGGCGTGTGCCACCACTCCTGGCTAATTTTGTATTTCTAGCAGAGACGGGGGTTTCTCCATGTTGGTCAGGCTGGTCTCGAACTCCTGACCTCAGGTGATCCGCCCGCCTCGGCCCTCCAAAGTGCTGGATTACAGGCGTGAGCCACCGCGCCTGGCCCATGCAGTAGATATTTATAAAGGGCCTCCTATGTGCCAGGTGAGGTAAATCAGACAACTCCCAGCACTGGGGACTAAGCCACTGAGGAGTGGCGAGCCATTAATGGGGACAGGAAGGCCAAGAGGTAAGTCATACTTGGGCTGGGAGTGGTGGAGTCAAGAGGTCGAGTTGAGAAGTGCTACATTTACATAAAATGCCCATTATATATCGTCTAAGGGTCTGAATGCAGGCGCCCAGGAACTCAGGGGTGAGGGTGGGATGGAAAGAAAAATCCTGGCAGTCAGTCAGTGAACGCTGGTGCCCAGAGCCTGCTCGGATTTGACTTACTGTCGGTATTTGGGTTCAAACCCTAAAAGCTGAGGAGCTGACCCTGACCTGGAGATCCTTTTCAGCAGGGATGTGTCTGCGTGCTGACTCTTCTTACTGAGTTTTAGAATAGTGTGATAAACTCACAGAGGAACAGCAGAGGGCGCTGTGAATCTAAAGTCCTAAAGCACAGGAAAGGTTTGCGATATGCTGGGTGGATTTCAGCTTAAAACATAGTAACATAATTGAGAAAGGGTCTACACCATATCTTGGCTTATAACCTGAAATAAAACAGAATCTGTAATATTTTACCTTGAAATATCACTGTGTCCTGAAATGCAAATAAGACAAATAACACATATTAAAGAACAAATTGATGATTTACATGACCACGTGATTGTAGTTTATAATCTGATGAGTTCTTTAAATTCACAGGAGTCAGCACAGAGCTGACATTTTAGGGAAAACATATTGTATGCCACATTATATACATTATACACAGAGTACAATTCAGTTTTTTCCGGTTTTTTTTTTTTTTTGAGACGGAGTCTCGCTCTGTCGCCCAGGCTGGAGGGCAGCGGCTCGATTTCGGCTCGCTGCAAGCTCCGCCTCCCGGGTTCACGCCGCTCTCCTGCCTCAGCCTCCAGAGTAGCTGGGACTACAGGCGCCCGCCACCTCGCCCGGCTAGTTTTTTGTATTTTTAGTAGAGACAGGGTTTCACCGTGTTAGTCAGGATGGTCTCGATCTCCTGACCTCATGATCCGCCCCTCTCGGCCTCCCAAAGTGCTGGGATGACAGGCGTGAGCCACCACCCCCGGCCCAATTCTGATCTTTTTTAAGAGTTAAGAATAGATGAAATATAGACGTTGTAATTGCAGTAAACATGTTAATTGACAATTGATAGCAACTTTTTCCCACAATCGGGCGAAGGAAAGTAGTCCTGATGATACAAGCTACTTGTAGGACTTAAATGGCATGAACCGAAGGAAAACAAAGGACAAATAGTGGATAGGTGCACAATTAAACATTTAAAAATAATTTTTTTAATGACCAGGCATGGTGGCTCATGCTTGTAATCCCAGCACTTTGGGAAGCTGGGAGGTAGGAGGATTGCTTTAGCCCTGGAGTTTGAGACCAGCCTGGGCAACACAAGGAGAACCCTGTCTGTACAAACACTAAAAAAATTAGCCAGGTGTGGTGGCTCATGCCTATGGTCCCAGCTACTTGGGAGACTGCGGTGGGAGGATCGCTTTAGCCCAGAGGGTCAAGGCTGTAGTGAGCTGAGATTATACCACTGTACTCCAGCCTGAATGACAGGTGATACTCTGCCTCAAAAAAAAAAAGAAAAGGAAAGGAAAGAAAAGATAGCCTGATAGCACTGATGAAACACTTAGAACAGTGCCTGGTACACAGAAGGCACTCAATAAATGCTAGTTCCTTTCTTCATTTGCTTCATGTATTGCATTTTCTTCTCAATTTACTTCTTATAAAAATATTGTGTTTCCAGCAGGGCGCGGTGGCTCACTTCTGTAATCCCAGCACTTTGGGAGGCCGAGGTGGCCGGATCACCTGAGGTCAGGAGCTTCAGACCAGCCTGGCCAACATGGTGAAACCCCATCTCTACTAAAAATACAAAAATTAGCCAAGCATGGTGGCCAACACTTGTGATCCCAGCTACTTGGGAGGCTGAGGCAGGAGAATTGCTTGAACCTGGCAAGCAGAGGTTGCAGTGAGCCGAGATCGCACCATTGCACTCCAGCCTGGGCGACAAGAGCGAAACTCCGTCTCAAAAAACAAACAAACAAACAAACAAAAACTGTGTTTCCCACAAAGATTAGGAACATTAAGTATCATTCTCTATTATTGATCGGAGATGGTAGGAATGCAAAAGATAAAAAGTAGGGGCTCTTGGCAGTTAGAAAGTAAACTTATAATTGATAACTCACCCTGTGGGTTTGTTGTCGCTGCTGTTTGTGTTTGATAATGTGCAATTATAGAAATTTACAAAGATCCTTTTAAGAGGGCAGTGTCCTGCTTTCAGAGTCAGTTTGCTTAGGCATGGATCAGCTCATAGACTCTCTGTCGCCTTGCTATTGAATTCGGGCTATATTTTTGACAAGTACAGCAGCCGTATCGTCACTTTAATCACCTAATAATCCACTGTGTCTCTTTATGCTAATAAATAAAACATCCTTCGTTAAATATTTCCTAGTAAGCAACAGAAGACCTGTAATCTCCACCCCTATATGTTACAAAGTAAAATGATATAACAGTAATAAAATCAAATCAAATCATGTCTAGGAGTTTTATAGACAACTAATAGCTGCAATTGCAAAGTGCAATCAGATACCAATTGCAGGGTACTTTTTTCTTTAATATAATGTACTATGCATATTTCACTAACTGTCTCATGATGTCAAATGAATTTAACAAGATGATTATGTAGGTCAAATTACTTAGTAAGTTCTTTTAAGAATGGCTTTTAGACCTATTATGACTTTTAATGGTGCAATTTGTTAAATGATTGGAATTTCTAAAATCCTGCCTGCAACTGCCTGTCAGAAATACTTGCTGTGCCCTGGTAATTTATTTTTAAAACCTACTTCTTGCTTGTAGCAATTGAAACAAAAACGACCACCATAGAGCAACTTCTTGAAGCTCATTTCTCATTTTTAATTATTTAAAAGAGCTTCTTATTATCAAATTATAATTTGAATATTCTAATTTCAAAGAGCCTTCTCACCAAATTTCTCTCAGCTCTATATGAAGATGTCCTGGAAGTTCTTTTATTCCCCTCAAATATGAAATATGACCCTGCTTAATTTATGTCAGGAACTGTAGACAGAATAGATATTACTAAACTTTTTAAAGTGGTCTGTTAGTTCTTTTATTGTATATCTCTAACAATAAAATTTTAAAGGGAGAAAACAATGAAATATGATTGAAACATTCAGTTTTTGCACTTGGAATATTGCCTTTGTATATGTTGTCTTTTGGTATCTACAGGTACTGTATTTCAGTTTTATGCAGTTTGAGAAGGCTCCCTATTCAAGCTAAGTTTTTAAAAGTTGCCCACCAAAAATCGCGTAGCTATCTCTTGTCTCTTGTCTTTTTTTTTTTTTTTTTTTTTTTTTTTGAGACAGAGTCTTGTTCTGTTGCCCAGGCTGGAGTGCAGTGGCGCGATCTTGGCTCACTGCAACCTCCACGTCTTGGGTTCAAGAGATTCTTCTGTCTCAGCCTCCCGAGTAGCTGGGATTACAGGTGCGTGCCACCACACCTGGCTAATTTTTTTTATTTTTAGTAGAGACAGGGTTTCACCGTGTTAGCCAGGATGGTCTCGATCTCCTGACCTCGTGATCTGGCCACCTTGGCCTCCCAAAGTGCTAGGATTGATTTTCTTTTCTTTTTTTTGGGACAGAATCTTGCTCTGTGGCCCAGGATGGAGTACAGTGGCAGATCTTGGCTCACTGCAACCTTCACCTCCTGGGTTCAAGCTATTCTCCTGCCTCAGCCTCCTGAGTAGCTGGGACTACAGGTGTGTGCCACTGTGCCTGGCTAATTTCTGTATTTTTAGTAGAGATGGGGTTTCACCATGTTGGCCAGGCTGGTCTCGAACTCCTGGCCTCAAGTGATCTGCCTGCCTTGGCCTCCCAAAGTGCTGGGATGACAGATGTGAGCCACCACACCCAGCCTTGATTTTCTACCTTTAAAAATTATTGTATAGAGTTACTTGAAAATACCATCATGTAATAATAAATCTTAGAAGTCAATACTCTTTTAAAACTGATCTTCTATCTCCTGTCTCCACATACGTTACATTGAAATTCTCCTAAAACTCCAAAAAGTCTTAAAATCTTGGTGCTCCCTGATAACTCTGGGCAGGAACGGAAGCCCCTACTTCCCCAGTGTGACATTCTTCTTGCTGGGGAGCACAGGGCATGCTGGGACAGAAGTTCCAGATGCAGCTGGAAGGTGGTGGTTCTGTTCTCTCTCCACCCTGCCTCACTGGATGACCCCGGATGCAAGTCCCTTGGCCACTTGGAGCCCATGGTTGCTGCTTGAAAATGAGGCTGACAACACTTGATCTCTGCTCCTTGGGGCTGTTACAAGCCTTAATGAGATCACTGTGCACATTCTCATTTTCTCTTTCATGTCTTCAGTGAGCTGTAGGTAGGGCAGAGTAATAGCGGAATATGGAAGTCTGCTTGTATGTCTGGGTGAAAGTCACTATAGAACAGTGTTATTTAATTTTTCTGCTTCTTTCAGTTCAATGGATGTAACATTCACAATCCTCTCTAAGCCCATCAACCACAAAAACTTAATTAGATATGATATCTCCTTGGTTTAAAATAGTATTTAATTTTACATAATGTGTTCAGCCAAAATATTAGGATTCCCTAAACAGAAATGTTCCCTCTATTTTTTTCCCTCGGGCTTTTCTTTCAATTTTTTTTTGTAGCTTTTTAAAAAATTATTCTCCTTAAAGTATGATTTCGGCAGTTTCCCTCTGTGAAACATCTCTAAGTCCCCCGCCACCACTACTTAATTGAAGATGTAATCCCTACTTAGTGACTGCAGCCTTCCAGACACCAAGCACAGCGACCAGTAAATATTAACATTCCTGTTAAATGTGCGCTGCCTCTTATTCCTTTCCCCCCACAAATTGTCTTCCTGCTCCTCCGAGTGTCATCCAAAGTGAGATTATATTAACTGTGCCTTATATGGGGCTTGAGAGCCGGAGTTGAAATTAATGGGCAAATATCCTTTTCACTTACAGAGTAAATGAGCATTTGGTCTTTAAGCCATACCGAGGTGTGAAAGAAAGGCACAGATAAACCCAGTGAAGACCACCACGTTTTGGGCCAAATCAAAGCTTTTCATTGCTTGATAGGCAAGAAAACAAAATTCGAGTGAACGTTAAAATGAATAAATAATGCTCAGCACACAACAGCTTGAGGTTGTATAAAATCAGACCCAGATTATACTCTTAAAAGATGTCTCCAAAATATCGTGGACCTCTTTTTCAATCCCTGGAGTCATGGTATTTTGGTCAGTTTCCTTTTTTCGTTCCAAGACGCCCCAGTTCCATCTTTGGGGTGAACACTGAGGCTGACTTAACAGGACACTCCAAGCTTTGAGGGAGTCTGGCCCCCAACCCAAATAACTCCAAACAGCAGGAAGGCCAGATTCTGGCGGAAACTTTTGAGAAGTAAAGCGTAGTTCGTTTTCCTTCCTTGCAGGAGAGACATGGCTGCCTCCCTAAAGAAGCGCTGGTTTCCCAAGTTACGGCAGAGGGCACTCGAGACTACGGCACCGCCAAGTTCGCGGCGCGGCGTCTGTAGGGGCCGGCGGAGCCCTTCGCCACAATGTTTGGCACCCAAAGACCGCGGACACCTCAAATTCTTTTTAATGGAGGAATTCTTCCCCTGAAGCATTTTGTTTGCGTAATAGGTGCTGGGAGGGAGTGTTGCTTCGGGGCCACGGTCCCATTCCGTTTCGTATGTAGCCGTCTCGAATGCGCATGTCCAATTAGCATTGACACATTTGCGCTCAGAGATGCGCATGCATCATTTTTTTAATCAAAATGAGAAGGAAAAATTATTACATAACCACAATCTCAGTCCTACTGAGGGACCTGTCACGGTGATCCTCTGGGGCTCTGTGAACATCTGCTCAGCATCAGTCCCCCACGAAGAAATTATTCTTCTGCTCATTTGAAAGACAAGTAAAGGAACGGTCAGACCGGTAAGACAGCTACGGCAGATGACAAAACCAGCCTCCATCAGCGAGTAACAAAGCTGCGGGGCGCGGCAAGCAAAAGCTTCCCGGGTCAGACAGGCACTCGTCTGCTATTCCAGACAGCATTTGAGGCTGACATTGATTATGAAGGCCAAAAACCGTGGCTGAGATGCCGC